>NW_023144625.1:11561758-12161758 GCF_012932325.1 Thrips palmi | reverse complement strand
ACGCCGCCACGGCTTGCCTCCTCGCCGCGCGACGGAGCCTCGGCCACCGGGTCCGCGGCCACGGCCACGGCCACGGCCCCCGGCTCGGCGATGGGGCTCCGCTTGCCGAAGAGCGCGTCCGCGAAGCCTGCGGGGTCAAAGGGAGACACACTAGAACAAACAGTTTCCACGCCATTTCTAGAACTCCTTCCAACCCCCGGCACTAGAGGCCGCGGGGCAATCTCGGCGGCCTTCGCCTAGACGACGGCCGAGACGAACGCCTCGCCATTTCACCGTGCTTTATATTTCTAGTGAAAGTTAGAAGTTAGGCGCGGCGGGGGGTGGCGCGGCGGGGCGCAGCGAGCACAGCCGGTCTCAGGTGGCCTCCCCCTCCCCTCCCCTCACCCACCCCTCGCCCCTAGCCCTCCGTACCCCTCAGACCTGGTGGTCGGTCCCCAAGTCCCCAGCTGGCAAATCCCAAGGTACCCGGCCAGCCCGTGCCGAGTTCCCCAAGGCCCCAAGTGCTCTCCAGGACTCTGCTCCTCTCTGCTCGCCGGGGCCTTCCGTCGGGGCCTCAGCCAAGGCCTTCGCCAAGGCCGTCCTGGACACGGCACCGGCCGCAGTGGAAGTGCGAGTGGTGGTTGTTGTTGGCGCCGGCAGTTGTTGTTTGATGGCGGTGCTGGCCGAGCCGAGACGTGATTCCACGGCGATGTCGTTTATTTTCCGCGTAGTGTAGTGCGGCCTGTCATTGATTCTCCAGGCCGAGGCTAATCTGATGGCGGACTCCGCCAGGCCGCCCACGACCACCACGACGAGCAAACTCGGCAAAGGCCCGCCAGGCCGCGCGGCGGAGCGGAGCAGCGCTCGGAGCGACGGCAGCGGCCCTGGCGGCCCTGGCGGCCCTGGCGGCCCTCGTCCCTGGGGGCCCTCGGCCCTCGGCGCCGCCACCCCGCTAGGGCCCTGGGGCTCGCGGCCCTGCGCCGCGGCCCTTTCCCGGCCAGCTCACTGCGAAAAATGTCACAGCCAAGAGCCGGCTCCCGGAATGGAACTCGAAATGATTGGCCGCGCTGCGATAGGTATGCGAATCGGTGACGAGGACAGGAATTTGGCCGCATCCCAGGAATTCGGCCGTTTCCCGATGCGATGCACCGGCCGATGTGAACGCCCTCGCACATCACGGCGGCCAGCGATCGTGTTTTGCGGGGGCGTGGCTGCGGGTGGCGTCCTGGGGCCGTGGGGCCGTGGGCGCAGCGGCGCAGCCCGGCGGTGCGGGTGGGCCGGCGGGGCTGGCGGGGCCAGCGGGGGCTCACTAATGAAGCTATATCGTCCAGTAGACGTTGGTGCCTCCCTGGGGACGCCGCGGCCCGCGTGGTGGGATGGGGGAGTACCCGCGAGGCCCCCGCCGTGCCACCAGGGCCGCCAGCCAGCAGCCAGCCAACGGCCAGCCGACCGGCAGCCTTTCGGCAGCCCCTGAAAGCGACGTGGTTGCGCGGGGCGGTGGCGGCACTCGTACCATTCCCGTCGGCGTCCCCCGGGTCGAGGTGCGGGGCCCCCGCTGCCCCCCCTACCCCTACCCCTCGCCGCCAGCCCCCGCAGCTGTGCCCGAGGGACCACCCCGACGGGCACACTCCCTCAGGACCCGACGTGGATGGGCTCGGGGGCGGGGCGGGGCGTGGCGGGGTGGGCGGGGGTCGTTATGGGATGGGGTGGCTCCGAGAGGCTCCGGGGCTCGGGGTGCCCCGAAGGGCCCGAAGGGCGGCAGCGGCAGTGCGGCTCATCGCGGTCGAAAAGGCAAAAGAAACACGCACCCACCACCGCACACCGCAGGCACCGCAGGCGCAGGCTGCGGCAGGTGACTGCCCCTGACTGGTCCCGACTGGCCCGGTGCGCGCCTCAGTGGGGTAGGCAGTGTGCTGGGTAGGCCGAGCGAGGACCCCCGCCGCAGTCCTTCTGCAGAGGACAATTCCGCAACTAGCCTGTGGTCGCCGACGACGGGAACTCCTTGAAATTGTTCTCCGTGGGGGTAGTCCGCTGTGTGCGTTTTAAGGGTGGATTCCGTCAAGGTACATTCTCACTCAAATTTGGAGGCGTTTCCAGAGGACCGCGAGCGACATCCCCGTATTTAACGGCGGTGGATCTCGGCTCCTCTCAGCGAGCGTTGGCGCCGTGCTCCGGTCCATCCACTCGGGAGTCGAGTCCCAGAGTCCCGGACCACCCCATCCCCGCCAGGCCGCACCGCCAGGCCGCCACCCCGTCGTCGGTCCCCTGGGCTGCCTTCGCCCGCCTTCGCCCCTCCGCCGGAGGACTCCCCAGTACGCCGTCGCCGCCGCCCTTCCCCTGCCCTTGCCGCCCAGCGCGCCCCTCCGCCAAGGTCGTGAGGCCCCCATGCAGTACCACAGCCCCGCGCCGCACCGCGCAGCACCGCGCCATCCGCAGGGCGTCCCTAGCACGGCGTCCCTAGTGCGGCGCCCAGCGCGGCCGCCGGCCTGGGACTCCAGGCTGGGCGTGTTTCGTGTGCGCGGCGCCACGGCCGCGCCGCGCCGGCACCAAGACGACACCCCAGAGTCTTGTACGTCGACGACCCGCAGAGCTCATTAACGTCTTGGACAACGCCCCTTGCTCGCCGAGCAGGGCGTGGAAGGGGTGCGCACCCCATCGGCGGCGAAGGAGGGCGTGAAAGTGAACGCACGCCGGCAGGTGGCCACGACCACCGAGTTCGTCGCGACACTGTCGCGGCCCCGCGTTCTCGCTCGCACTCCGGCCATCCGCGCCGCCGTGGCCACCGCCGCGGATATGAGCGAGTCCCCGCGGACCGCGGCAAGGCCGCGAGCCGGCGTCGGCGTCATCACCTTCGACGAGAGAAAGAGACAGGCAGCGAGGTGCGCGCGTGTATGTGTGACTGTGTGCGTAGAAATGGAAGGGGGAACACGTCGGGTGCATCACATCGATAGTAATGAGGTCCCCGGGGAGTGAGGGGCTTGGCGCCCTGCTCGCCGGTCCCTAGGGACCTCCCGTGGGCCCCCGCCTGCCCCGCCCCGCCTGCCCCGCCCCGCCACTCCCCGCGGAAGCCGCCAGCCGCGCCAACTGAGCGCCCAAAGCAATTCCAGCGCACGGCGCAGCGCACCCAGTGTGGCGGGGCGCGCAGGGCCTCGCGCGGGGCTCGGAAGGGCCGCACCCTCGCACTGCAGGTCAATACATCCGGACGCGTTGCTCTGTCGGACGCACTGATTTAAAAAAAAAGAAAAAAAGTTTGGTTTTCCCCTTGTTTTTTTTTGCCGCGGACGGACAACGCAAAACTCTAGAACAAGTGCCTCACTCGAGCCGAACCAAGAAGCAAGAGGGCGGGGCGCGGGGCGCGGCGGACGGGCGAAGGGGCGCCGAAAGCGAGGCCATGGGACGCGTGGGGATGGTCTACGTCATATCGAAATGTTCTCTGTGAGCCCATTACAATCCAACTGCCCCCAAGGGGCGAATCCCGGCGCCTTGCCTCTGTACATGACCCGGTCGCCGCCATCCCCCACCAGCGCCCCCACCCCGCCCCCACCCAGCCCCCACCCCGCCCCCACCCCCTCCACGCCGCCACCACCTCAGACCGGAAACTGCCGCGGCCGCCGAGGAAGGCGAGGGCGGCAGGGCGCGTCATCGCGAGGCGCAAACGTCCGAAGTTTGGAGGACTTGGACGTCACCTGGGCGCCATAGACCCCGCGCCCCGCGCCGCCATGATGCTGCTGGCTCGCCGACCCGCCGACCCGCCGACCCGCCGACCCGTCACCGATTCTGCCGCGTGTTTCCTCTTTCTGGTCGGCAGGCGCCAGACACCGCTGGGATTCGAGGCGAGCCCTCCGCGTTCGGCAAAGCCGCGCGGCGCCGACCAGGCGGACGGCCTTCCTGGCCCTCCTGGCCCTCCTGGCCCTCCTGGCTCGGCTAGACCGTAACTGCAGGTTAACTTGGTTACCCCGTCAACCCCCGCCTGGGTGAGCTCCGCGGTGCGCGGCGCGCGGCCGTGCAGCTGCGGAACCGCTCCCATTTCCGTTCGCCCTCCGCCAGCGCCGCCAGCGCCGCCTTCTGCGCCCTCGACACCTCGGGGCCCCGGCCTCGGCCCGGCCCGGCCCTGCTGCAGCCAGAGCCACCCCATCCGCCGGGGCCCCTGGGACCAGTATATGCGCGCGGGCCCCCAGAAAATTAAACGCAATCTTCGAGTGCATGCTGGGATGTGCAGATCCACTCCCCTTCGCCTTCCCCTCCCACCCCCACCCCCTCCCCTCGAGATCGCGCCCTGCCTGAGGAATAATTCATCGTCGGTGGAATTAAAGGCATACCGGCCGACTGGGACGCTCAGCATCCATCTTCTTCCCGACGGATTGGCCCCGGATTGGCCGGCCAGCGGTACAGTCCGCGTCACTCGGCCGGCGGTACAGTCCGCGTCATTCGGCCGGCGGTACAGTCCGCTCGGTACGCAAGTTCGGTCGGGCGGGACGCAACTTGGGCCAATGGGGTTAATTTTGTTCGCGTCCCTTCAGAGCCCCGCTCCTTTTTTCGGCGGCGAGTTTCGGAAACTCTCTTACGCAGGGCTGTCCAGGAGCGGGCTCATGAAGGATGACTGGAGTTGGCCTGGACCGCCCTGGAGCCCGAGAGTCCTGAAGTCCGCAAGTCCTGCAGTCCGCGCACGATGAGCACAGTGTGGTGGCCTCCTTGCTTGTGCTGGTCAAGCTGGCCGCAGCCGAGCCGACAGGCCCTACCGCTCGGCCCGCTCGGCGCTCCACAGCCTCCCCCTCCCCCTCCGCTTGGGCCGGCTATTGCGCCTCCAGATCCCATGATCCCCTTTATCAACCCCTAGAGGGTGGCGAGTTCTACGATTGGCTGCTTGCGCACTTTTGCCTTTCCAACTCTACCTGGGCTCTCGGCCCCGGGCCGCCCTCGGGGTGAGGGAGCTGGGCCTTGGCCATGGAACTCGGGCAGCCCACTGGAGGCCGGCACCGGGAGCCGCGCTGGAAAACAACCAACCCGCGCCCGCACCGCCACTGTCAAAACGACAGGCTCTGGACGAGACAGGTTCGCGGATGTTTCCAGGTCGAAATGCGCTCTCGCTGGAAACCGCGCGCCCTTTGGCGGGCCGCGGCGAGCGTGCTCATCAAAATGCACCACAACGTACAGCACGACGTGCAGCGGCACGCCACAGTCGGCCATGATTCGCCCCACTGTCAAAGGATGGGCAATCTGAATGTGGACGCGGCCTGCCCACCTTTCCGAACCCGAATGTGTGTGCGGGGCAGGCCGGGGGTTCAGTTCCGATGCGGTGAGAAGGACGCCGCAGCCAGGCAGAGGGGCGGGGAGTGGGGGTGTTTGGTGGTTATGAGGAAGTAAAGGCTGAGCGGCATGCACGCCGGGCCGCCGGGTCAGAGGTGACTGCGGAGGCGCGGTGAGCGTGGGGGGTAGGTCGGTGCGGCGAGGGTGGAAAGGGGGGGGGGGGCAGCGCATGTCGGTCGGGGGATACGCGCGATGGCTGGGGGAGTTTCAAGTCGCAATGTACTTTTAATCCCCAGGGAATATGTTCCCGTTTTCCGACAGCAGGGAGATACGCCCGCCGCCACTCGGGCGAGCCAGAGCCCAGGCGCCGCCAGGCGCGCAGCCAGGGCCTATCTTTTATATACGACTTGTGTACGGCAGCTTGCTGCTTTGCCGCTGCAGCGCCGCGCGGCCCCGGCGGCCCCGGCGAATGAGTCCTGGGTGGTGATCCCCTGGGATTTCTCGGCACTGCCACGGTTGCTGCCGGGACGAACCGAGTGGCTCGGTGGAGGGGAGTGTAGCAGTGGGGGCGTCTCCGGCTTCCCGCCTCGCAGGCAGGCCTCCGGGCAGGCCTCCGGGCAGGCCTCCGGGCAGGCCTCCAGGAGCAGTGTCTTGAGGGCGCCGCGGTTACTCCTTTGGCTTGGCGGCACTTGGCCGCGCTTGGCCGCGCTTGGCCGCTGCATTGCAGTGCCAACGACGTAAGTTTTTAATGATGACCATCGCCACCAAGGCGCAGGCTACTCGTGTCTCGCGTCCACGGCCTTGGCGTGGCGTGGCGTGGCGTGGACAAAGGCAGCGGCACGGCGGCGTAGGGGATGAACGATGCCCCCTCCCCTCCCTCGGCCACTTGTAGCCTCGCTGCGGGTCGCTGCGGGTCGTCTGGGGCGACCGCCACACTGGGGGAATGCACCAAGATGGCACGCCGACCGCCACGGCGCCACGGCCAACACGCCGCCCAAGAAATTGCCCCGATGACCGGAAATCCCTGTGGGAGTGGCGAGGCCGGCGAGGGGCGGGTGTGGGAGGGGGTGCTTTCATCTATGCACCTGACCGTGCCAGAGCCATCCCACCACCTTTTTTCGCCCTGTCTCTGTCGTTCTCGCTGCGCCACACACGCGCGCCCGGCACCCGTCTCTCTCGCTCTCCCATTTTCTCGCTCCCTCTCCATCCCAAAGGGTCCCAGGTGGCCCTGAAAAGTCCCGCGCCCGGTTCTCGAGAGAGAGCGCAGAGCGAGGGCGGGGCGGGAGGCGGCGGGGCCGGGGGCGGAAAGGGCGGGGATGCGAGGGGCCGCGCGGGGACCTGGCGGGGGCGGCGGGGGCGGCGCGGGGAGGGAACGGAGCCTGCGCCAAAAACTCTGATTAGTTCTCTTCCCCAGGGGAATCCAGCGAGGAGCCCCCGCCAGACCAGCAGCACCAGCAGCACAGGCCGGGCTGGGTTGGGTTGGGCCCCGTTCAGGCACCGCCAGGGCGCACCACCAGCTCCTGCCAACTTTTGCAGATGTGAAAAACAAAAAAAAAGAGCGAAAAATGGGCAAAAAACCTAAAAGGTGTCGGTTAAAAAAACAAGTTGGAAAGTCGGCCGTGTCGAGCTCATTGCTGGCACTGTTTCGCGGCGGCCGGACACGTCTAGACACGTCGAGCTGTTTGTCGTCCCCACCGCGTTATCGGCCGTGCATCCAAGCGTCCTGCCTGCCCGCGTTTCGATCCCTGCTGCTCGTTAACAAGTCCGCGTTTCGCTGGTTTTGCGATCCCCAGGGCGGCTGGTCCGACGCTCACTGCCCCGCGAACGACGTCCACGAGGTTCGGCATGTCTCGAGGTTCATGACGTCCGGAGGTTCGCGATGTCCCGTGGCTCTTGGCGGCCCTTGGCCAACCGAGTCGCACAGTGCGGTGCCCCAGATCTTACCCGGCAAACGGGGAACAGTACGCCGCTGCTGGCTTCCTGCGGGATTTGAATTATCCCCCTGGAAGAAACCGGGAGCGTCTCGCCCGGTTTTGCTGGGTTTTGCTGGGTTTTGCCGCGTACTGTGTTACGCTGTACTTGCCGACTTTGGCACTGCATCGGGGAGTAGGGCGCTGCGGGGCGCTGCGGGGCGCTGTGTGGTGCGTCGCGTCGGTACCTAGACGCCCGGCCGGCGAGCCCGAAGCCGCCCGACGGCCCCGGGGTAGGCCGGCCCGCCGAACAGCGGCGCCGCGGGCTTGCCTACCCGCACGGCGGCGTCAGCCTCAGCCTTCTTGACTTGCCACGGTTACAGTGTGGTGTTGGGTGTTGCCAAGCTGTCGGGGCGCAAACCTTTTTCCGCGCGGAGTCGCCCCCCACTCCCTCCCCTCCACCGGCTTGGCGCGCCGGCGCTGCTGCAGCCCCCGCGGACAGGGGCGCTGGGGGCCCCGCCGCCCCGCCAGCCGGGCCGCCTTCCAACAACTTTCCTCTCCAGAGACTGACACAAATTTCATTCCATATTATATTCTGACAAGGCAAGCGTTTGGACCGCGCCGCGTCCCAGCGCTGCATCAGGCCGCGTCCTCCTCGAAACCTTTGTTTAAAAGGCAACATCGAGCCGGAAAAAAACGGGTGGCCCCGACCGGGACTCGAACCACTGACAAGACCACGGTGCGTCCTCGCGCTCCATGTCGTTTCAGCCGCAGCCTTTGTTTGAAAGGCCACGTCGAGCCGGGAAAAAGAGTCAAACACCCGAGTGGGACCTGGGACGCGAACCACCGACCGCGGGCGGCGGGTGTGCCGCAAAGACACCCGCAGCGAAAGTGGGTTACAGTTCGGAATCCATCCAAGTTGGTCGGGGCGGGGCGGGCGGGGCGCGGACACGTTGGCGTTGCCCGCGACATGGCCCTCGCCTCGGCATCCTCCACCGCGATGCGCCACGCCACGCCACCTCGCCGGGCTGCTTAGCTTAGAGTGTGCCAACTTCCTCACTTCCTTAGCCGCTTGCATTTGGCTTTACGAGGGGACGTGTTTAACCTCAAAAATTGCCCCGCCAGGAATAGTCGGCGAAATTGGCGCCTAGATAAGGGGCGGGTGCGGCACCCGGAGGGGAGAAGAAGAGGGGGAAGGGGTGACGAGCAAACGAAAGCAAGGCAGTGGGAGGGAGAGAGTGGCGGTGGATAGACAAAGCGGCCGGTGTATTAGACAAGGACAGGGCGGTGAGATGAAATCATCGCCAAGATGATTATTACCTTTCTGCTGTGTCCTCATGGCATATATAACCGTCGCGGCGGCCCCAAACAAAAGGGGGCGAGGGAGAGAGAAAGACAGAGACCGGCGGAGAGAGATAGGGGAAGACAGAGAAAGAATATGAAAAGAAGAAAGGCGCGGAATAATACCCCCACCGAGCCACCAGGACCGAGCCACCAGGACCGAGCCACGCCGAGCCGAGCCACGCCGAGCCGAGCCACGCCGAGCGGGGAGGCGCTCATTGTCGCAAAGCGCTACCGCTTCTGCAGGTGCCTCCAGCCTCCAGCCGGCGGGGCGGAGCGAGCGCCAAAGCGCCTCCACCGCAAGGAACAGCTGGAGCAGCCCGCCAGGACCGCCAGGACCGCCAGGCAGCCTCCTTATTATTCTTATCCGGGCATTGAAGGCCGCTCAAAATTGCACGTCCATCTCTCCCCTTTTGTACGCCTGCGGGAGGGACGCGCGCTTTCTGGAGTCGGCGCGGTCGCCGCGCTGGGTGAAGCCAGCCAAGCAAGCGGAGCAGAAAGAGTGGTTTATTCTGAATGTCGCCACTGATGTCGTTCAACAGGTCCGCGATCAATGCCTCCACGTAAATCCTTGAGCTTGGCGACTCCAGCGGCGGGCTGCAGTCTTCGCACCCCCGCCGCGCCTACGCCGCGCCTACGCCACTGCCTCCACGCCCTCCCCGCCGCACGGCGCGGCACGGCGCCCCCGTCGGGCCTCCCGATGTTATCAACTCCAATGGCTCAAACTGCGAAACAAAGAAAAACTGGCACTGGGGCGGCGCGGGCCGGGCGGGCCGGGCAAGCGAGCAAGGCGTTGTAGGATGCCATCCCCAGGGCCCCAATCCCTCTTACACTCAACGGTATAAATTCGTGTGTGGCCCCGGCGGGCCCATTCCAGGCCAACGCGAGGCTGGGCGAGGCCAGGGCTGCCAGCCCGCCAGCCCGGCTCGGCGGCGCGGCCTGGCGCCAGCCAGCACGCCCTGGAGGTGCGAACTCTGCGCCGCGCTCTGGAGGCAATTCAGGGCCTCGGCGTCGTGCTCGGCGGTGTCTTCGGGTGGGGAGCTGCGGGGCGGGAAGGACGCCGCCGCTTGACCACGGCTTGGCCGCCGCGCGGGGTTGGCGGGGTGTGGTGGGGGAGGGCACCCAGGGCGTCGCGACGACTTTTACATAATCCAACTTCACGCCGCCACTTGAGGGCGTCGCGGCGGATGGCACCACCATGGCACCACGGCGCCTTGCGAGGAGGGGAAACAATACTGCGAGCAATAAAAAACAAAATATTAGGAACAAAGTTATAGGATGAAGGCCGGGGCGAGGCCGGGGCGAGGCCGGGGCGGTCCAGGTCCGCGGCGTGGCGCTGCGAGGAGTCGAGCGGGGGCCAGGCCGAGCTGAGGAGCTGGATGCGTCCCCGGGGCCCCACAATGGAACACGGAGCGAAGCGCCGCAACAGCCTGCCTGCAAGGCGGCAGCAGGGCCCAGCCCCGCCAGCCCCGCCAGCCCCGCCAGCCCCTCGGCACCCAAGATCCTCATACGTAGCCGTAGCCTTCCTTACTGCAGCGCGGCGACGCGGCAATGCGCGGCGTACGGCGTGATGAGTGTTATGCACATCTCGCGGATTTACGGCTGGTGTTGGCGCCTCGCTGCGCAGCACCGCGCAGAGGGCGCCAGTGTCGCGGTGCCCGGCGGGGCCGCACCTGCAGGCGAGCAGTGAGACGCCACCGCGGCGAGGCGGGATGCGGAACCAATTTGTATTCACTTGTGGATGAAACGCGGAGGGGCCGAGGCCGCTGCTTCACCGCCTTCAAGAAGCTAGTTGTTGGCGCTTCTCATCTTTTCGCGATGGCGGCGCCAAGGCGGTAGGGCCGGGCAGGGCGCAAGGGGGCCGCGGGGCGGCATGGCGGCGGCGGAGGAGCTGGAGAGAAGGGGGCCCTCCAGGGACACGGGCCGCCATCGCGCGCCGTCCCAGGGGCCCCAGGGGCACCGACGCTCTGCCAAGATGAGCAAGACGTACAAGATGAGGAGGAGCAGAACAAAAAACCCGCTCGCTGGATTGGCCGAGGACGGGCTGAGGACGCCGTCGAAGTCGAGGACTGCGTCGGGGGACGCAGGACAAAAGCAGTGGACGCGTTCGGCGCCCGTCTTCGGGGAAGTCATCGAGGAAGTCTTCCAGGAAGCCGGTCGCCGTGCACCGCGGCTGGGCGCCTCGTCCAATCACTGGTCTCTCCAGCCCCGCCACTCCAGTCTCCCCGCGGCTACCTGCCCTTAATTGGCCGCCACATAATACCGACGGCGTGCTCCGTCTCCGTCTCTAACGACGCGGCCGGTAATGATGCGCGGGTTCGGGCCTCCCTGCAAGATCTCTGCAACGTCCACCGTAGACTCGGGGCGCACCGCGGCGCACGCATCGGCGGCGACCCTCGAGTCTCGAGCGCACCAAATTGAGTCCTCGCCGATATGAATGTGAATGCGAACGTGAATCGGAATTGGACTTCGTCTCGAGGACCGATGAGTGGGAGTAGGGAGTCGCCGAGGCTGGCGTCGTCGCGTCATCGGTTTGGCGAGGCGTCATCGCTCTGTCTCTCTCGCACTCACGTCGCGTCCCGCGCAGGTGCGAGAGAGACAAAGCGACGAAAACACTGTGCGGGATGAGCCTTGGCAAAGACTGTGAGAGGGATTGGCCGCCCTCACAAGCCCCCCTCACCCCTCGACGCGAGCCTCGAGTGTGACGCCGGGGACGCCTCTGGATCAATCTCTCTGCCGGTGAAGCGTGCCGCCCGCGCGGTCCCTCGCGGTCACACGCGCCCCCGCGTCCGGGGCCTCTGTCACCGGTATTTTCAAAAAAAATCTCATTCAACGAACGTTAATGAAAGCAGATGATCCGTCGCGTTTCATAACTGCTGTGATAGCCGAGAGGTTAGAGACGTGGGATCGAGTTGCCGCAGGCCGGCGTTCGAATACCAGCGTCACAAAAGTTTTGTCGACTTGCTATCCTAAGGGTGGTGGTTCGAGGCCATGAGAGCGGAGCCGTGTGCAACAGGCCCACATGCCGTGGGTTCGACTCCTAACAAATATTTCCATTTAATTTTACTGCCTCACCCAGTGCGGTTCAAACCCGTAAACGTGAGCCCACCACGTGCATGGGGCGTGGTGGTCCAGGGAGTAGAGGCGTCGGTTCTCAGTGCTAGGGTCGGCGGTTCGACTCCCCCAACGTCTTGCGAAATTTTGGCCGGGTCGGTCGAGTCCTGTTGCTTCAAGAACCCACCTCACGCCGGTCCCCTCATCACGGGCCGTGGTGGCCGAGAGCGTAAAGTCGTGTGCTCCCGATAGCAGGGTCCGGGGATCGAATCCCATCATTTCATTACATTTTTCGACCGCCTTCCTCCCAGTGCAACTCAAACCCGTCGTCCAACACGCTGCCAGACGTACAAGCGTGATAGCGTAGTGGTCAGAGTCACATTCACCTGGCCGCTCCGCTGTGGGTGTCTAAAAAGCAATCCGCTTCGGCGGGTTGGCCTCGGCACTGGAGCGATGGAGTATTTGATCCATCAATCCAGACCACCCGGTGTGTGGTTGCGGGTGGTGCCTCCTTGACTTGTCGGGGAGGCGTTGATAAGTCCTTTGAAGCTGGCCTAAAACGCTGTATGTTCGGTACGGGAGCGCCGGACAGTGGGGGTACCATGGGGTACACAACCAACCCTACGAAAACAAGAAGCTCCCACCAAACCTCTTCTCTGCCTGAGTCTCTCTCTGTCTCTCTGTCGTCTCACTCTACGTCCCGCCCCTCTAAGAGCTTCGTACTGGGTGCTCTCACCCAGCTGCCTGAGCTTTGGGGTCCTACTGGGTCCCCCGGCGAACGCTTAGAGTCGCTGACGGGATTAACCCCAGGTACCTGATAGCACCGGTTCCCATCCCGAACACCGAAGTAAAGCAGGAGGCCTCCCCATTAAGACTGGGGAGGGGGTGTAGAGCTCAAATTTTTTCTTTTCCCTTTCAAATTTCTTGGTTAATACTCGTTCGGTTTCCTTATACGGGGTAGTAGGAACGGCCCCGCAGGACTCGGAATCAACCACCTTATCCTTATCGCCCCTCCCGTTCGCCGCGCCTTTGCCCTGCTTCCTGCTCCTTCACCGGCTCCTCGCCTCCAGAGATATATTTCCTTATGTAATTTGAAATGATAATTCTGGCAATTTAGAAGTGTGCGAATGTAAGGGGGGAGAAGAAGAGGGCAGCTCCTTCAGTCACTGAACAATTTCCACCACCGCATCCTCCCCCTTTGTGGGGCTCTGCGCTGCGTTCTGGCAGTCCCCCCTCCCCTCCCCCTCTCTCTTCGCGTCTCACCTGACTCGCAGCTCGCACGCACCCTTGGTATTACATTTCTCTCAGGTTGTCAGACCGACGACGCCAGAAATGTCCCAGGATAATTTTTGCGCCTCCCATGGGACACCGTCTGCCGCTAGTTGCTATCCCTCCTTTTACCGCCTCCCTGTCTGTCTCTGTCTTTCCCTCTTCCTCCTCCTCCCCTCCTTCTCGTCCGCCTTGCTCGCGTTCCGCACGCACTCATCTGCGAGTCTGCCCTTGTATCATCGCCTTCCTGCAAATTGGGAGCGAGGAGACCCGGGACCCAGAGAGGGATGCAGCAGTGCCCTCGTCGCTGTCTCTCTCGCACCTCCACGGGACGCCCCACAAGTGCGACAGAGGCAGAGCTTCGCTGCTTCAGCTTCTTCTTCGTCAGGGCTCGGCTGTTGTCCGCCACGACTGTCGATGTCCGCTCGGCGGGGTGCCCGCTGCCCGCACGGCCCAGAGGGTGGCCGAGACTCGGGACCTCCATCCCGGACGACGAGGCCGAGACAGCCTACACCGAGGTGGCGGTGTGAATTATCCGCCCGCTTTGTTCCACCGCGCCTCGGCCGAGTCGACCAGCATCTCCTCCACCGGGATGGCGTGGCGTGGCGCTGCGCATCCCCCGCGACGCTAGCGACGAGCGGCACCGCGGCACCGCAGCACCGCGCCGGCCACAATGGGCCAATGCACAATGCGGTGGCGGCGCGCCTTGGCGTGGCTGCCGCGCAGTGCCGTGGCGAGCCGCTTTTATCTTATCTCCGCCCTGCCGCCTTACACCTTCCCCTTCTTTCAACTCCTTATTTGACCCCGCTGGCTGCTGGCCCTCGGCTGGCCCGTCCGCCGGGCCGGGCCCTCTGTCTCTCCGTCTCTCTGTCTGCCCCGCGTACTTTCGCTATCTCCGCCATTGTCGCGAGAGCTGCTCCCAGGTTTTTGCGTTTTGCACTCGGGGGAAGAACAAGCTCGACTCGGCCGTCATTGAGCAGCCGGGTTGGTGGCTTCGCGAGCTTCGCTGCCCAGCAAAACAAATGCAGTTGGAGCGAGGTGTCGTGGAGGCTTACCTGAGAGCTGCTGCAAGCCGCAGCGGTCCAGCAGCGCGCGCTTCAGCCCCTCCACGCTGTCCACGTCGTCTGAGAGGGTGAGCGGGCCGAGCGGTGGCGGCGGCAGCGGCAGCCCCGCCGGCTGGGCAGCCTGGGCGGCTTGGGCGGGCTGGGCGGTCGCGTGCAGCAGGGGTCCGCAGGGCGGCGCGGGAGCGGCCAGCGGCATGCCCTGCACGCTCTGCAGGCCCTGGAGGCCACCCTCCTCGGCGTCGTCGTCTGCGAACAGGAACAGGGTGAGTGCGTTCGTTAGGCCGGGTCGGGACTCAGCGCCCGGCGGGGCCAGGGTAGGCAGCCCGGTGGACAGGCGCGTCGCGGCAGTGCCTACCTCCCAGGCCCCGGCGGGGCCAGGGTAGGCAGCCCGGTGGACAGGCGTGTCGCGGCAGTGCCTACCTCCCAGGCGCCCGGCGGGGCCAGGGTAGGCAGCCCGGTGGACAGGCGTGTCGCGGCAGTGCCTACCTCCCATTACCATTACCATTAAGGGCTAGACCACACGTGATCGTACGCCATTTCGGGCCCGACACATGCTCGCCTGCACTGCAAAGGCGCCCGGCGGGCCACCCAGCCACCATTACCGGCCCAGGTGAGTCGCCCAGACCAGGGCCCAGACTCATTTCTCGGTGTCAGGCCGAGTGCGTCCGAGCCCCGGGTTAGTCCAGGGTGCTCGGGGCCGCTCCGTGCCGCGCCGCTCGGTGAGCGCCTCGAGGTGGGGTGCGACGCCCCGGGCGTGGCCCCGGCCGTGGACCGGCTGTCAAACGGAAACTGTCATTTGTTCCTCTCCGCCGCGGCTTTGGCCGAGGCCGGGCTAGGGCTGCAGGTGGGATTAGGTTTCGCGGCCGTTCGCGGCGCACTTAGTGACAACTTGGACAACACGCCGCGCCAGACCACGAGGTGCGCCGGTACGCCTCGCTGCATGATGCCAGTATTTGTGGGCGCGATAGTGAAGCGGCGGGGCGGGGTGGGGCGGGGCGGGGCGGGGCGGGGCGGGGTGTGGCACCCGAGCGAGTCCCGGGCGTTCCAGGGGGTGCCGGAGCGGGGGCCGGGACGCCAGGGAGTGCGATGTGGCGGGTGGCACTGGGCCTCGCCCCGCCTCGCCCCGCCACGCCCCGCCACGCCCCGCCACGCCCCGCCACGCCCCGCCACGCCCCGCCACGCCCCACCACGCCCCGCCGGCCTGACACTCGATAAATGAGCCGCATGGCTGGCGGCTATGACGTGGACAAAGCTCTCCATATTGTAGGTGGCGGCGGGGGCGGGTGGGGCGGCGGGGGCTCCCGGGAGGCACCTTGATAAAGCGGCCACCTGGGGCCTCCGCCGCTTTGCGCGCCAACACTGCTCCAGGAAGGGGGAGGGGGGGGGGCTCCGGAGGACGACGACGTCGTGGGTGCGGCGGGGAAGTCGTTACGAAGACGAACAAGAGCAAAAAGAAGGAGAACAATGAGAGGAGATAGAGGACTGCGTGCGGTGTGCGGTTTGAACCGTTGCCGCCATTCCGTGCCGCGCCGGGGAGGCCGCGCTGCCGCGTTGCGCTGGGCATTAATACTCGGCGCGATTAAGGCAAAGACAAGACCGAAGAGGCGTCGTGTCGGCCTGTGCGTGTGAGGGATGCGGCGTCTTACTGCCCTCAGGGTAGGCGACGCACCGGCGACCCGCACCGCCCGCACCACGCAGCCCGAACTGGCTTCATCGGCCTCGGGCCAGGGCGGCCAGGACGGCCAGGACGGCGTACTCAGTGGCGGCGCTGGGGGGCGTGGCCGAGGCGGGGGAGGCCAGGGCGACTTCCCTGGAGGACCATAGAGCTGGTAGTGGGCCGGCTGGGCCCGCGCGCTGGCTATGCCGGGGGGCAGGCGGGGGCAGGCGGGGGCAGGCGGGGGCCTGGGCTGGGGATGCCCTAACCCTTACCCCTGCTGGCACCACGGTGTTATGACCAGCGTCAGGGGACGCCACTACAGGTCGAGCGCGAGGCCGCCTAGCCGCCCGGCAGCATCACCAGTGCTGGCGGGGCTGGCGGGGCTGGCGGGGCTGGCGGGACTGCCCCCAATGAAGGCCGGCACCGCCACCGCGCCCCGCCCGCTACATCAGGGCCTCCAGCTTGGCTGGCGACCGCTAAGTGAACCTCAGACCGCGCCGCCAGCCCGCAGTACCGCCACGCCGGTTGCACCGCGCACCCCACCGTCGAGGCCAAGGCGCCCATTGAGAAAAGGAGCGCAGAGAAGTCTTCCACGACCAGTTCCGGGACTGCTTGTCGTCGTCCTGGCCGTGTAAGCGGTGCTGGTGGTGCTGGCCTGCATGGCGTGGTGGCGGGGGCATTATCAGTGGCGTTCCCTCGGCACCGCCAGGGCACCGCTAGGGCAACGCCACGGCAACGCAGCCGAAGCGCCGGACCCCGCGCCCGCAAATGGAATGCACTTGTACCCGTGAGACACGTATTGACTGTCCGGACGTGGTGCCGTCCTTGTCTGGCTGCAGTGGGAAGCGCAGAGGCGCAGCCCGCCCCCAGGCTGCCCACGAGCTGCCCCACGAGCTGCCCCACGAGGCCGTGACGCCCGTGACGCCGAGGGGCCCGGCCGCCCGGCGACAAGCCGACAAGCCGTCACCGTCGCCGACCTGCAAATGGACCTGCCATGCCACTGCAAATGGACCTGCAGCGCTTTCCAGCCTTTCCCAAATTGGCTGAGTGTCATTGCGGCTGTCACCGCTCGCTCGGGCCAATCCGTCGCACCTGCCTTTTCTGAAATTCGGTTCCTGCGGTCGGAAAAACTGGTGTGCGCGGCGTTCGCGGCGGCGTGGTCCTCCAGCAATTTCCGTCTATATTCGCAGCACTCTCTCCATCTTCAAGAGGTCGCCCTCGCAGCGTGGGGCCACACCCGTCCCGTCCACCCCCTGGGGGGCTGCAGCAGGGCGCCTCACAGGGGCGGGCGCCGTGGGCGTCTAGTGGCATACAGCCGTACTATACCAATGCCCTTCTCCTCTCCATCCCCCCCCCCTCTCTCCGTCCAGCACGACAGCTGCTGGTCCATCGCGACGGCCGGCGTCGCCTGTGGGAACCGCGCCGCGTCCAGGGGCCTACCCTAGCGGGCATCTGGCCCTGCCGTGCCGTGCCGCGCCGTGCCGCGCCGCTCCGACATTGCGCCGGAGCGTCGTAGCGGCCAGCCGTAACCCGGCCGTTAGGAAGGTTAACGGCACACGGACCGCCACCGCTCCCCGCCAGCCCCGCCAGCCCCCAGCAGGCCCTCCCCCGGTACGACTGCACCCCTCGCAGCGCTGCGCCGCGCCATCCCGCGGGTCAGCCTCGCTGCGTCACTGCACACAATGCAACGCCACTGGCAGCGCCGCGCGCAAAAAGAACCCCCGAGAAACCTCGGCGAGGCGAGTCCGTGGTCCTTGGGCCGTGGCGCCAACAGCCCGAGTCCGAGTCGCACCCACTCGCACCACTTGCGGCGGCGACGCTGCATCATTCAAGTTTATCCGGGCGGCAGCGGCAGCCACCTAATTCCCAGGGAATCCGCGTTACTCATTGATGCGCGGTACTCGCACAAGTGCCTGACCACGGCACTGCCAGGCTCGTCCAGGCACGCCCAGGCACGGCCACTACACTGGGGCACTAGAGAGGCTCTAGCACCCTGTAGTCCTGTTCCGAATTATTCACATTTATGAGACCACCGCAGCGCTCCAAGGCGCCGCTAGGGCGGCCGGGGCGGACCGCGGCGGGCCGGGCGGACACCGCACCACACCCCTGGCGCCGCCACCTGCGCCCCTCCCCTCCCCTCCCCCGCGGCCCGCGCCGCACCATAACCCAGTCCCGGCAGGCCCACTATCTGCTGGATGTACGCCACGATGCCAGCGTCGCCGCGTCGCCGCCCGGACCGAGGGCCGCCGCCGCCACGGTCCCGGCTCGTTCCGTCTCTCTCACTCTCATGGGGCGTCGCGTGCAGGGCGAGAGAGGCAGAGCGACGAGAAGCTGTGCGGGATGTCTGCTATGGCGCGGGCCGATCGGGAAAATGCCCTCGCCCCGCTCCACCCGGCCCCGCACGCAACAGGAGAGGCGGGGCGCCGCGACGAAGATCCGCGCCAAGGTCGACAAGACCCTGCAGGTGCCCTGCAGGTCCAGCCGGAGGTGTCGACGGATTCAGCAGTCAGTCGCGGATGGCTGCGCGCCGCGCGGTATAGCCATGTCGGCAATACAGGTCAGCCTTGGGGCTCGGCCAGCCCCGCCAGCCCAACCCCACCCCCAGCAAGCGCCAGCAAGGCATTGGGAATTTAGGACTGCCGGGGGCGGGGGTTGTCCCAAGGGGGGCTGCCCAGGGGAGCACTGGGAGACCGGAGGGTGGGGGAGGGGGAGCGGGCGGGCAGGCCGCGGTCACCGATGACGAGAAAGGGCGACGGAAACGACCAACGTAGTGGCGCGGCATGGAGCGTGGCCGCGTGGAGTACGGCCTCGACGCCGTGCTCTCCAAATTGGCTGGCCGGCAGAATTCGTGTCCAAGGCCGCTCTGCTGCGGCTACTGCTGTCCGCCGACGTGGACTCGGTGCGTGGGGCAGGTCGCGGGGCGTGACGGCGCGTTACGCACGCGTCACGCACGCGTCACGCCCGCGGCACGTCAACCGGAGCGGTAGACTTGAGGGAGACGAGGCCGGCGAGCCGGCTTGACGGTGTGGTGGCGCGGCGTGGTGGGGGGTGCGCACCCTCGGGGCTCGCGGGCCGAGGGCCAAGTAACTGGAGAGGGTGCGGGGGTGGCGGTGGTCGGGGAGGGGGGGGGCACCCGACTCAGCACAGCCCAGGCCATCGCAGCCCCGGGGCCCGCAGGGACAGCCTCCATCCAGGAGATGCGTGATGGCGGGGTCCCCTGGGGTTACCCCCAGGCCCCAGGACCGAGCGGAGCGGAGCCGGGCTGGAGGCCCCCCGAGCCCCAGCCGACCTCCAGCACCGCCGGGGCTCTGCGCCCGCTGCGCACCCCGACCCCGGCATCGCCCGCCATCGCGCAGCATCCAGGCGGCCTCGGCCCCTCGGTCACGGCGCCGAGCCGTCTCCCCCGGAACGCACTACGCCACTACGCCCGACGTCGCCAGACATCCAGGCGGCTAGGAACCTTGTCCTGACCCCGGCCGCTTGTCGTATAACTCTGCCGTGTATGTAGAAGTAATAAACCGCGCGACGTCGCTCTGCACTATGCGACTGCCCCGTGACTGCCACTCCAGCAGGTGGTCGGAAAAATGTGTGAAAATCGCGGTTTGGCACTGGTGATGTGGACTTTACCGGTAATATTAGCGGCTCTTACATCCCTAATCAGGTTTGACCAGAACTCCTCTTTATTGGTATTTCATCTTTTACTTTTAAACCACTTATGAAAATGGGAACACCTTGCAATGCGATTAGCATTGGAATTTTTTTTTATTTCATTTTAAACCAAATTTTAAAGAGAGTGGCTTTTAAGAATATGAATGTTCCTGCGTGGAGCGAATGCCTCCTTGGTGGTCCGCTTGGCGGCTTGGCGGCGCAGCCGAGGGCGCGTCGTCCGCGCGGAGACGCTGCTCTCTTTTCCAGCCTCCAGCTCCCGGCCTCTCTTCCAGGACGCTCCGGGGCTGCCCGGCCGCGCGGCCTCACAGGACCGGCGCTCAATCTTCGCCGCGGAGTTCCTGGACAGGAGACGCCGCACCACCTCGGGCGTGGCTTGCCTTGGCGCGCCGTGGCCCGTCAATAGACGCGGGCCGATGTCGCCGCGACGTCGCAGGAGCGCGAAGCGCGAACGCGGCTGGTGTGTTATTTAGGAACACGGGGTATTTCATGAGGCCCTGGCGCCCTGGCATGCTGGCGTCACCCCGTCGGCCGTCGGCCCGGGGACCCACCCACCCTAGGCCGCCCTGCCTGCCCTGACACGGGCTGCCAGGACGCCAAGCTTGTCCTCCCGCCGTCCTGCCGTCGTGGCCGGGCCGTCGTGGCCGGGGCACTTTGCTCCGTAGGGACCACGTCCCCGCGGAGCACGCTCGGCGCGGACCAGCGCCCCCTCCCCTCCCCCGCCCCGCGGCCCTCGGCGACCTCCCCGGAGCCGTGCCTAGCCTGCTGGTGGACTGCCCCTCCCTGACGGCCCCGGCCGCGAGGCTAGGCTGGAAAGAGGCGCGGCGGCGCGGTTGCGCCTGCAGTGGCGTGTGCGCCGCACCCACCCGAGTACGCCCTGCTCTCCTGCAGTCCTCTTACGGCCTCGAGAAGGTCGGGAAGGTCGGGGAAGTCCCACTGGTCCATCAGTGGCACCGGGGCACACCGGGGCACACCGGGGCCGGCGGCGCAGCGGCGAACCCCTCAGGTGTCGAAGGCGTGGCTTTCAGCTCGCTTGCAGCCCCCCGCCCTCCCCGAAGTGCACCGGCCAGCACGGTGACTCTGCATGTGTGCACTGCGGCCGACTTTAGCAAGGTCTCGCGGTTGCGTCGGGGCGCCTTCAGCTGTCGCTCTGCCGGTTATCGTGCTAGTGGCCTCTTTACCTGAGTCACTCGGTCTCTCTCGCGCCCCTACGGGACGCACCGCGAGTGCAACAGAGACAGGCTGGCGAAGCGAAGCTGATGGGTTCATTCTCATAACGCGTATCTCGGCGCATTTTGCCGCCACCCGTCCGAGTACCGCTTTAAAACCGGCTGTCATATCGTGTCCGTGACGCTCGCGTGACGCTCTCGTGACGTGCCCGTGACGTATCTGCTCGCCGTCACGCGGCGGACGAGACACGGGAAGGACACTCTAAATTGATACGCGCGACTCGCTGCAGCAAACAACCATGGCCGCGGATGAAGAATTAGTGGGAGGGGTCGTGTGGCTCGTGTGATACAGTGGAGCAGCATTAGGGGCAAGGGTGCATCTGCTGGGCATGGCATGGCGGGGCATGGCGTGGCCGAGGTTTGACACGGATACGCGGCACACAACGCAGGGGCTTGGTTATTAGCGCACATTTATATTCTGTCTACTCTGCGCGTGGATATCCCAAGCTGGTATGCCCGTGTCGTCGACTGTTACATGTAGAACGTATACGACAGTGGTTCTCAACCTTAGGGTCGCGACCCCAAGTGGGGTCGCGAAAAAATTTTAAGGGGTCGCGGCGAGGTAGCGGGGGTCGTGTTTTGGGCCGATTTTAAGCAGCCACTGCGTCTGATCCGAGGTGGGCATTTTGCTCCCTCAACCGGCAATTGGTCTTTGAACCTTCCTTTAGCATGCCTTTGTTACGGAGTGTGATTATCAGTCTTAGTTTGGGAGCAGTATTGTCTCAAAGTTGGCCGAAACGGTCAGAAATGTCTTTGAAAAATCGTGTTTTGGGCCTATTTTAAGCAGCCACTGCGTCTGACCCGAGGCGGTATTTCGTCCTCCTTCAACGGGCAATTGGTCTTTGAACCTTCCTTTAGCATGCCTTTGTTACGGAGTGTGATTATCAGTCTTAGTTTGGGAGCAGTATTGTCTCAAAGTTGGCCGAAACGGTCAGAAATGTCTTTGAAAAATCGTGTTTTGGGCCTATTTTAAGCAGCCACTGCGTCTGACCCGAGGCGGTATTTCGTCCTCCTTCAACGGGCAATTGGTCTTTGGACCTTCTTTTAGCATGCCTTTGTTACGGAGTGTGATTATCAGTCTTAGTTTGGGAGCAGTATTGTCTCAAAGTTGGCCGAAACGCTCAGAAATGTCTTTGAAAAATCGTTGTGCCTGTTTTTGTCAACTTTGAGACAATACTGCTCCCAAACTAAGACTGATAATCGCATTCCGTAACAGTGGCATGCTAAAGGAAGGTCCAAAGAACAATTGCCCGTTGAGGGAGCAAAATGCCCGCCTCGGATCAGACGCAGTGGCTGCTTAAAATCGACCCAAAACATGATTTTTTAAAGACGTTTCTGAGCGTTTTGGCCAACTTTGAGACAATACTGCTCCCAAACTAAGACTGATAATCGCACTCCGTAACAGAGGCATGCTAAAGGAAGGTCCAAAGACCAATTGCCCGTTGAGGGAGCAAAATGCCCGCCTCGGATCAGACGCAGTGGCATGCTAAAGGAGGGGTCCCGTGGGGTCGCGAAACTTTTCCTGGGGGTCGCGGAAATTTTTGGCTACAAATTTGGGGTCGCGAGCCGAGAAAGGTTGAGAACCGCTGGTATACGATCCTATTATCGATGGCCTCTATAGTCTCTTCATCTGCCCAGTTGGATCAAAAAGTATTTTTACATTTTGAGTATGTTTTGGACGTTGTGGCGGGGCGACACGTTGTTCTAGCTGAAGTACCAGTAATGCATCTGCCTGTTATGGTGCACTGCCCCTGGCATTCCTACACAGCATGTCTGCCTGTCTGTCTGCCTGCCCGTCTGCCCGCCTGTCTGCTTGTCCGTTCGCCGGGACGAGCCCGGGGCGCTCTTCGGCCACCCATAACATATAGCCCTGCACTGGTGCACTGTGGCCGTCCCTGCAGCCCGCCACCCTGCGGGCAGCGCCAGCGAAGCGGCGAGGCGCATCTATATTTCAAAAGTGCGTCAATGACTACTTCGGTGATGCGTCGCGTCGCGGGGACGCGAGCATGGATTACTGTCCCAGGATGAGCCTATAGTCCTACTATCCTACCTGTTCTTTCCCGTGATCTTTCCGCGACCGCTGAATTTATTCAGTGAAGTTCAAAGGCAGAGTGCGTTGCTCTAAACCGAACTTTTTCTTTTAATCTCTGTTGTATCGTATTTGAGGTTATTTGGACGTTTCGGTTTGTTCTGTTAAAGCGACAACGTTTTTTGCCTCCTTTGTTGCTAAAGTTGACGAGTCCGACTAAAAGGCTTCGACCGAGCGCACGATTAACGTAAACAAGTTCACATCCCAAAGTGCATTTTCCGGGGTTCCCCGAAGTTGCCGGCGCAACGAGCAATGAGGACACGAAATAGGCGGCTCGCAGGTTTTCCTGTTTGCCTGCCGCTCCACTCGCACCGTTCCTTTTTCTACCCCTTTTTGCACACACCTATACACTTCACAATGCGTCCCTTCTCGCGTGGCTCTAGCCCCTCTCTCTCCCTCCCTCCCACACACGCGCTCTCTGCTTCTCCCTCCCACGTCCCGGCGGGCCCCGCGACCCAGCCAGATCGGCGTGCGTTTTGGCCGCGTTGGCCACGGCCGTGTTTTGCGGGCGTTTCCTATGATCTGCGGTGCGCCGAGTAGAAAGCAGCGACGAGCGCAACGCGGCGTAATGATTGCCGGATGAATTTATGATGCCTATCTCTTCCTCTCTCTCTCTCTCTCTCCCTCTCTCTCTCTCTCTCCCTCTCTCTCTCTCCCTCTCTCCCTCTCTCTCCACGGCCGCGCGCCGCCCCGATCCGTGCACTTTGTTTCTCTTTCTCTTCCGTCCGCTTCATTCGGACACCGCCTAATCAGGTCCGATCCCCACAAAGGAACTCTATCTCGCACCAGTTGATACTCTAAAACTTTGTGTGCCCCTCATGAATACGACCAACAATGCCGGGGCGCGGCCAGGCCAGGCCAGGCCAGGGCCGACGAGGCGTGGGTGAAACTGCCTGATGGGTTATACTTTCGGGCTTACGCCAGACCTAGCTCGGACAGGTGGTGGAGGGGGCGGGGGGCTTATAGCGAGTTTTGCAACCTTCCGCTGCATGCACCCGCGAGCCCTCCGCGTTCCTGGAATCCGAAATGGCCGAGCGGCGCCAAGGGCAGGCTTTCCGACAGTGGGGTGTACTCGCCGGCGTAGGGCTGCCTGAACGCGACCCGGACGCGCGGCCTGGCCGCCGAAATGGCGATGCTTTTAGCTATTCCAAATGTAATGACCTGGTCGCCGTTCGGATGGCATCAGTCCGCATCACACAGGGAGCTAATCACGAGCGCACCCCCTCCCCCTCCCCCTCGCCGCCACCGGCCGCAGAGAGCTTATTTCCACTGCGGGCGCGGGACCAGCAGTGCGTACGCAAACGCGCCAAACGCACGGACTTTTCGAAAACACAAACCGGGCCCTTGTGTGCGGGCTTTAGCCAGATGACGTGCTGCTGGTGGTGTTCCATGATGGAATAGTCGCGAGACCGATTTTGAATGGTCTGCTTTCTGCGGGGAGGGGGCTGGCCGGGCCCGGCCTGTGCGAGCGACCACTGTCGCCGCGACCCTTTCACAGCGCTGTGCGGGCAAGCCGCCCCCGCTGCAAATGAACTGTTGGGGGATTCGCTGGTCTGACTCGGTGCTCGGCGTTGCGCATTACCGGTATTGGTTAGCCCGGCCTGCCCGGCCGCCCGCTGCACTGCCGCAACTGCGCGGCCCGGCCTGGCCACGTACGCTGCTCTCGCCGTGCCCGTCGCGCCCGCGGTGGCGTGCGTGTGGCTAGCGTCAATTCGCGCGACGGGCCATCAAAGGGAAGAGAGCGAATGCAAGGCATGGCGCCGGATGAGATGGGGGCGCACCCGCCGTGCGACGCGACGCGACGCGACGCAGGCAGACGCTAAATGTTGATTGGCCTGGCGCAAACTTCCTGCTGCCGGTGCAGGCCTCGCGCCCCCCGGAAGAAAAAAGAGGAGGCCGGCGGTATTCGAACCCCCGTCCGCACTGTTTTTCTACGACAATGGCGGCCAGCCACGCCGCGGCGCCGCGCGCTGCATTCGTCACAGTGCGCGTTGCGCTGCACTAGTGCAGCACATAACTATCAATCTAAAAGTCATGCCTAAATAATGACCATCGGATGCACGGACCGTGTTCCACAGAGAGCCACAGCGCCGCACCCGCGCCTCGCCGCGCCCCCGCCCGCTGGCTGTGAAGCGTGACATGGATGGCGCGGGGCAGTGCGGGGTGGGAGTTGAGAGGCGCCTAACCACACTAAGCGCGCCATTTATAGGGCCACCAGACCTTTTCCATTTTTACGTCACTCCTCTTTTTCTCCGGACTCTGCTCTCTCCAAACCAGGAAATGCAGCGTCGCATTGGTGAGCCCTCCGACGAACAATGCTCTGCCGCTGTTTGCGTGTTTGCGGTGTTTTTATCGAAACCACTTTTCATTCTTTGCCCCATTATCTCCTCCGCGCCCCCTTCCCCTCCCCCCTCGCGCTCCCCGGCCGCGGCGCATGGCGGGGACGCTCGCGAGGACTGCACTGATGAAGCTGTAAGCAAGCAGCAAGTGAAATTTGCACACCCAAGTGGCGCCTCCCGTCTCGCTCTTGCTCCATATCGCCAGATACCCGGGCCGCCTTATTTCCACGGGTAAACAGACACGGCTCCATTTATAAGGCGATGGATTCGTCTCTCCTCACGCGCGGCGAGCGTCGCGGCGCGTCCCCTTCCTCGCCCAATTGACATCCACGTCTCGGCGCGCCGCGCGTCGCACGCCGCGAAATCCCACCCTGCGAGCGGCGAGGCGGCGCGGCGGCGAGGCGGCCGAGGCGGCGGCGACACTCATTCTATTTATTTTGGCCCCGTTATGCCTGGTTTGCTCCAGGGGCTCCAGGGGCTCCAGGGAGCAGGCGAGCGCGCCACTCATTCGAGGCGATGCTCGCGATGCTCGCGTCGTGCCTCGCGGCCCCGGCGCTGAGAGTCGTTTTCGTCGCCCTGTCTCCCTCGCACTTACGGGGCATCCCTCGTGGGCGCGAGAGAGACAGCGACGGAAACGACTCTCGGAATGAGTCTGCAGCCCCGCCAGCCCCATAGCGCCCTCCGAGAAGGGTGACGGCGAGGCTGCCGTTTCGGCATGTCAGAATCGTGGAGGCCTGTGTGGAGTGGAGGCAAAGTCAAAATCGCTCAAAAATTGACGTTTTTTGGTTCATGATTTTGACCACCCTTAAGTGCCTGAGTCGTCTCCTGGCTTCTGATTGGCTGCTGGCCGTCCAGGCCTGTGCAGCAACCCGTTCCCGCGGTGCGTCGCTCCCGGCCTCGGCACCCTGCCTCGACCTCCGTGGCCTCCGAGGCCTCCGAGGACTCGGGCTTCCCCGCCCCGCCCCGCCTCGCCCCGCCCCGCCCCGCCCGAGCTGCTCCGCTCCGTGCTGCAGATGCTGGCGGCTCCCCCGGGCCCCTCCGGTCCCTCGTCTCAAATGCATGGAACTTGCCGCGGCTGTGGTTTCATAATGACACTTCCAAGACAAATTCCACTCTTCGCGCTACGCCACGCCGCTCGCTGCGCGAAACCAGGATAGGCGGTGGTAGGCCCCGCCGCGCTGCCGCCCTGCCGACGTCAAGGACGACCAATACCTTCGGCTTGGCTTATTCGACGCACGAGAAAACAGCCTCCTCTTTTCATTCCCTTTTTTCGGGTGGCGAGGAATGGGAGGAATGGGAGCGCGGCGAGGGGCGCGGCGGGCTCGGCTTGCCGATTATTCCCGAGCGTGTGCGATATGCTAGTGAGGAGAGAATCCAGTTATACATCTCACGCCGAGAGGGGCGGTGGTGTGGCGCTGCGGAGGCGCCGCCAGGGCACCGCGTGAGACGAGGTAACGCACACACGCACGCCCACACGCACGCACGCAGAGCCCAGGGTCTCGTCAAAGACCTGGGCCCGGCCTCGCCCTCCATACCAATCCCACACTCATAGCCGGGCCGTGCAAACATGCACACATACAAATGCCTTATCAAGCCCCCCGCCTCCCCCCCCCTCGCCACATCACCTTCACTTTTCACCACCACTCCTCCCTACTTGCCCTCTGCGCCGCCCTGCGCCGCTCTGCGCCGACCCCACCAGGCTTCCTTCAAGTAGTGGCGACTTATGAACGCCGACCGCCCCCCGCCCCCCTCCCCTCCTACCCGCCGCGGCGGAGTGTTGCTGCGAAAATAAATTATTTAACACCATCTTGCTCTGCCTCTGTGTTTGCATAACATTGCCCTCTCTTTCTCCCTCCCGGTCGCTCTCCCTCCCATATCATTTTCTCACCCGCGCTCCTTTTCAGCGTCTCGCAGGCGGGGCGGGCGGGGCCGGGAGCTGCAGGGCCTTCGCGGCGTGCCGTGCGTCTCATTGCGGGCCGGTTGTAATCCCGCCGCGCCCCGCCCCGCCCCGCCCCGCCCCGCCCCGCCCCGCCACGCGTGGTCGCCGTGGTCCCCCGGCAGGTAGGCAGTGAGCGCGCGCGGCGTTGCGGCGGGCTGCCTACCCCCGCGTTCGCGGGCGCTCTCGCCTAGCTCGCTCCGCTAGCTTGGCTAGTCGAGCTCGGCCAACTCAAGCTGACCGCCCTGACTTGGCTGGCTGTCGCTGACTGTGCCGGTCACGCCGATGCGACTCCGCCGACCTGGCCTTCCTTCCCGAGCATTACTGCCCGGCTGGCCGGCCGCTGGGCTAATTCGCCTGGCCGGGCGCGGTGCGGCCCCGCCTCTGTGCCCTTACCTGAAACCTAAGCCTTGCGGATGGCGCACCGCCGCGCACCGCCGTCCCCGGGGGTTCATTCGTAATCGACAAACAAAGGCTGTGCCTCCCCCCTCCATCTTCTCCCACTTTGGGGGGAGGAACAAGATCAGTTTCATCCACCAGGGAAATGTGCCGCCGCCCAGTGCGCCTCAAAGTGGCTTCTACCAGATATGCAGCGATTTGCGGTTCGTTTTTTATGTTTCGTGAAAATATTTTCGCGCTTGAGATGTCGGCGCGGTGGGAGACTTTCCTGCCGTGAAAATGGAAAATGGACACCGCGCTGTTATTTACTATTTAGAGGGACGGTGTGGATCGTCCTGGATCGATCCCATTGCCAGCACACACACATGCACGCACGCACGCACGCACGAACACAGCGAGTCCAGGATGGCAGGCAGGGCCAAGGCAGGGCTGCGGGGACTGCCGCCAGGGAGTGGAAACTTTGCCGCCCAGGAGATTCATCTGGTCCCAGAGGAGCCTCGCCCGGCCTCGCAGCCCCATCCCAGGCTGCGCCACGCTACGCCCTCGCGGCGCTACTTCGTCCTTCGCGCGGCATCCAGGACACGGCCGGGACAGGACACAGCGGAGCACCGACCAGTGCGACGGCGTCCTGGCGGCCAGGCGGCCAGCGGCCTGGGGCGGCCGGGGGCGGCAGGGGCCACAGAAAGGGGCGCGGGAGGGGCTCCGGACAGGGGATGCTGCTCCCTCGGTCCAACCTAGGTCTTCTGCTGGACTCGACCAAGCTCTCATTACTCTCCCAGATGACTTATCGCCGGGTGGATGGCCCCGCTGCCACCTCCCCCTTCCCCCGGGCTGCGCCGAGCCGCGCGGCCCTAACGACACTGGTCATCTGTTCGATTCGGACATCGTGGCGGCGCAGGCAGCGGCGGGGTGGGTCCTCGGACAAAACTAATGGCCACCCTATTAGGCCGCGATACCAGCAGCGGCGACACGGTCTCGGACACGGTCTCGGACACGGTCTCGGACACGGTCTCCGACGGGCCCCCCCCGACGCCGCCGACACGGCCTCGGACACGGCGCTGTTCCGGCTCGGCAACGAGGACCACGTCGGCAACGTAGACGATGGCGGTGATGGTGTTGGCTCGGACTGTAGTCGGCGTTTTTCGGCGCTCGGAGCCCTCCGCGCCGCTCCGCGCCCACCCTGCAGGGCTCGCCTCGCCAGCGACGCCAGCCCTGCCAGCCCCAGTTCCAGACTGGCGTCCGGCCCCGCCGGCCCCGCCGTCCCCGCCGTCCCAGGGGAACGCAGCCAGGGCCCTCATCTCCGCGCCGTGCCTCCGTGCCACTCCGGGCTCCGTGCCGCACGAAGCAGGCGAAGCAGGCCGTGAAGACGCTGCCGAAAGGTCGCAGTGCCCGGATGAAAAACGGTGCTGCACTCTTGCGCCGTGGCGCTGCACCCCTGGGCTGCACCAAGCGAACTACTGCCTTCGGAACGCGTCGTGCTGCGCCAGGAACGCCTACAGTGGGCCTAGGCAGCGCGCGGTGCCGGGAGGGCTACCCGGCTATCACGAGGTTGGCGCCAAAGCCGCCGCCAGCACGCCACGCCAGCCCACCAGCCCGCCCGCCCCGCGGTTTGTATCTTTTACAGAGCGACGTCGAGGGGGCCGTATTTTACATGACACATCGCCGCGCCCGAGGTGCGAGTCCCGCCCGGCCCCGCTGCAGTCGGGATGGGTCGGGATGGCCAGGGGCGGGGCGGGGTGGCTGGGGCACTATAACGCGTGTTCAGTCCACGGGGGACTTGAGGACGGTGTGCGGCGCGCGGGCAAGCCGAGGGGCAAGCGGGGAGCAAGCACACCTTAGATAACCCGAACTGGGGTGATTAACCCGCAGGGCAGCGGGTGGCAGCGGGATGGCTTTTTTTGTTCCCAGTGGCGAAGGCCGTGGCGTGGCGCGTCCTACCACCCCGCAGTGGCAGTGACGAACATCGTCGGGGAGGTGGGGAGGCAAGTGCGAGACGGGCTGCACCTCGAAGAGGACGGCCTGGACGGCGTGGTCCGAGCACGGCGGCGCGCAGCGCGCAGCACGCACTGCAGGTTGTTCGCTGGCTGACATGATGCACCAGGCCCGGTGGCCAGTTCCACAGCTCCACACCGCAGTAAAGCCCCTCCGGCCCCCCTTACCCCACCCCTCGCGTGCTGGCTTCTCTTATTTTTTGTTTGGAATATGGATGCAGTGGCACCTAGGGACCCGGGGACGCAGGGACGCACAGCTTGACAAATCCGTCCCCACGGTCGGTGCGGCGTGGTGCGGCGCGGTGTGGCGCGGCGCAGCGGCAGCGCGGCAGCACTGGGGGGCAGCTCGGCGGGGAAGTACCGCGTACTAGCGTTCTACCACCCTGCGTGTTCAGGAAGGAAACCGAGACAACTTGGATCTCTCTCTCTCTCTCTCTCTCTCTCTCTCTCTCTCTCTCTCTCTCTCTCTCTCTCTCTCTCTCTCTCTCCCACTCACCCCACACCTCTTTCACACACCTACACACACACACACACACACACACACACACACACGTTTTGTAATGCACCCCGAGCGAATGCAACACTCACACTCCCGCGTGCACGAAGACCGAAAGTCTGTACTGCTCTGGTATACTCACTCTTGAGCGCTCGCGGCTTGGCCTGCTTCCTGCGAGACATGTTGGCGGCCGGCGGTCCGGCGGTGCTCCTACAGCACAACAAGGCCCCTCTGGTGGCCTTGCTGGAGAACCGCGGCGGCCGCTGCAGTCGCCGGCCGGCGAGGCGGCATTCCCTGCGTCGATCCCGGCGTCTCTCTGTCACTCTGTCACTCTGTCACTGTCACTCTCTCACTGGGGCGTGTGTCACTGGTGCCACTCCCGCGTCGCTCCACTGCAGTCACTGCTCGGGCGTCTACAACGGCGCGATCAGCTGGGTGCACCGGAAGCCCCCTGCCCCTTCGAGGCCCCTGACGAAGTCCCCGACCGGCCGGTCACACTGCCGGGACATGGTGACAGCCCGGGCCGCGGTGGTCGCGGTGATCGCAGAGGTCGCGGGGGTGCCGGCGTCGCGCACGCGGTGCGGTGCTCGCTGTGTTGCTGCTGCTGAGCCTGGCCTACGCCACAGCGTGCCACAGCGTGCCTTTGGTCACTGCCTAGACTCCATCTCCCGCCACGCGGTGCGGCGTCCGTGCCGCCGCGGAGTGCGGCGTGCCCTTGCTGCCCTTCCCCGCCGCCGTGCCGCCGTGCCGGCGTCTGCAGGGTCTGCGCGTGCGTGGCGCGGCAGCGCGCACCACCCCTTCCCCGGCACCCCCACGCCACCACACCGCGAGCTGTAGCCGTACGGCCGGGCCGCCAGGGCCTTGGCTAGGGCGCCAGACTACAGCAGACGGCCCGCCTCGCAGCGCCAAGCGCGGCCAAGCGCCACCATGCGCCCGGCCCACCCGCCACCCGGCCGGTGAGGCGCCGGCGCGCCGGCACGCCGGCACCCTTGGGCACCCCGGCAGGACAGGGATAAGGATACATCACTTTCTTCGTTTGTCTCTCTCGCACCTACAGTAGGGGCCGCCTATGAGAACGAAGAGTGACGAAAACGACTCACGGAATCCTTCGTTCTGTCGCGCTCGCAGCTAAACGGCGTTCGCTCTGCTGGAAGGTCTTCCGATGGGCTCGAGGGAGAAGCAAAGTGCGCCAACGTACGGAGTGGGCCAAAATTCTACCCCTCAGAATCCCCAGGTTAAAATTGCCATGTAGTATATAGCTTGGAGACAAGGCACTCGGCTTTCCCGGGCTTCCCCCGGGTTCGGCAGTGGCTCAGAAGACGCGCAATGGAAGCCCAAATCGTACACATGAAGGGGACTGTTGTGTTCGGGTGCGGGGCACTGAATGAATCCCTGGTTTACTATGTATTTACCAAAACGCCCCTCGCGCATGAAACGCGCCGTCTTTCAAAATTTCCGCGCCGCCCGAGCTCATCCCCCTCCCCCATCCCTTCCCCCTCCCATCCGAGCCAATCCGAGCGCCTTTCGGCTCCTGGCGTCTGGCAACACTGGAAGACTGGTTTCTGGTTTTCCCACAGAGACACTCCCTGGAACTGGCGCTAACCAGCGAGCGAGCGGGGGGACGGTGGACGACGACAACAGGACAGCACTTTGCATTGCAGCAGTGACACTACACTGTCCACCAGCTTCCATTTTCGAAGATTCGATTTAGTGCTTGCATCGCGGGTTGTGCTGTTTATGTCCAGGATTCGTCCAATAAATCGTTTCTCCATGGCCGAAACGAAGCCGAAGTATATTTATGACCTGCCGTACTGCGAGAGGGAGGACCTCTGTCGCATTTTGGATGTAAACGGAAAAGACTGGAAAACCTTAGGTAAGTCAGGATGTCGACCAATTGAAAGTTTTAATTTCTTTATTTTGTCGCTGGTCTGCTTGTTGTGCGTTGCTTTGCATCAACGGGCGTATAACCTTGCATTGGGAGTGCAACAGGTTGTTTTTAGAGTGAGGAGATTTTTTAATGTCAACGTTGAATATTATATATTGATGTGTGCTCCTTCTAGTCAAAGACTAGTTACTAACATCTTTTGTGTAAACCTTCAACCTTTATTCTTGAATTGCAGGTGGACTAATGAAATTTAAAACTTTTGACATACAATGTATAGAAAGTTGTGAACGTCGTGGTCAATCACCTTCAAATGAGCTCCTCACAAAATGGGGTTCTCAAAACCATACAGTTCAGGAACTGTTTGTACTTCTGTCTCGAATGCGCCATTTCCACGCCATGACAATTTTAAAGCCATTCGGTAAAATCATTCACCACTACTTAGTAGTAAATCTATGTCTTCATTTAGTGTTAATGTGTTTCTTCCTTTTTATAGTTGATCCTAAATTTCATATACTTATGTCTGATGGAGAGGAAAGTTTAACAAAACTGTTGAATAATGTGTCTCTGCTGCAGCCTGTTGTAAGTCTTCCAATTTTTAAAAAAATCTGTGACATTTTAAGACCACCATTTCAATTTTACTTTTTTTTTTCTTTCAGAAAAATAATGCTGGCCCTTCTGCGAGCAGCTCTAATGCAGTTGCTAGTGCAGTTGATGACAAAACTTTTGGTGGGCACAATCTCAATGTGATGATGCCAGACACTCAAAAGTTGAGCAAACAAGGATTTTCAGATTCTGTAAAAATTCAAAATATTGGGTAATGATAAAATCAGCTACTTTGTCAGTGAATAGTGTTGCTTGCTCTTTTTACTGTAAGTGTCCGTCTTTTTTTTTTGTGCTCACAGAAGCCCCGTTTCCATGGAAGAGAACAGCCCTCAATTAGAAAAGACTGGCCCAGATTTTGGTGCGCTTGGGACACTGCCATCCCCCCCAGTTCTAAACCAAGCTTTGGGGCAGCCTAGACTATCCCCAGCTGGTGTTGCAGCGCTTTCTGCACCTCCTAACATTCCTATGGCTCAGCAGAATATTCCAACATCTGCGCGCAAGCTCTCTGGTAAGACACTTTACATTGTTCAAATTTCCTTCCCATGATAGCAACTTCTAAAAAATGACATTCTATACCCTACTTCTTTAGTTTCGTCTATGGCCACAACAAGTGAACACATGCTACCAATGAAAGATTACAAAGAATTAGAGGCAGCAACAAACGGTTGGAATCCTGCTAACATTCTTGGAAAGGGAGGGTTTGGAACAGTTTATAAAGGACTTTGGAAAAATACTGTTGTGGCCATTAAGAGGATTGAGATTCCTGTGAGTGCACTTGTTTCCTTGGTACGTTTTAAAATTCCTTATTAATCTTTTTTCACTTGCAAAGATTTTTTTTTTAATTATAGAAAGGAGATTCACGAGAAAGCCAAGAAATTCCGTACCAGCAATCCCAACGTGAACTTCAAGTTCTTCAAAGAATCCACCATCAAAATATTCTGCAGTTGTATAGTTTCAGCTTCAATGGTAACCAACCTTGTTTGGTCTACCAATTCATGGAGAGAGGGTCCTTGGAAGATCGTTTGCAATGCAAGGTAAGCGTGCTCTTTATTGTAGAAACATCTAAAGAATCATGCTTTTTCTTCATTTTTCTTTAGCAGTTCTAATTTTTTTTTTCTTTTGCTTATGGGCTCTTTAGAACAGAACAAGTCCCTTGTCATGGCAGCAGAGGTACAATATTGCGAAGGGTGCCGCAAGAGGACTTCAATATTTGCATACTGTTGAGGAGAAACCTCTCATTCATGGAGATATCAAGAGGTATCGAATTTTATTTTTTTTACTTTCTGGTACACAGTAACTGTTTTGTGTTGTTGGGAGAAATTATGTTCACGTGATTTCACTCATTTCTTGTCTTTAGTGCCAATATCTTACTTGATGCCAACTTTGAGCCCAGAATTGGTGATTTTGGTTTAGCCCGAGAAGGCCCTCACAATCACTACACACACATGAAAGTCAGTAGAGTCCATGGAACCAGACCATACCTACCTAGTGAGTTTCTCAGATCGAAAAAGTTGTCAACCAAAGTTGATACTTACAGCTTTGGTGTGGTAAGTTGTGTTTGTTATTTACACGTTCACAGCACAAGTTCACTTCCAATTGTGAACATTTGAAACAATTTAATTTGATTTTTATGTCTCAGGTCTTGTTTGAGATAGCCACCGGACTTCGAGCATATGATGATAAACGACCTCAAAAATTTTTGGTCAGTATTTTGTGTGTGTAAGCCTAAATTTGTGTCACTATAACTTTAGCAACGTAATAAATTTTCAGAGAGAGTTGGTCAAGAAACATACGGATGTACATCAGCTCATGGATCCAAAAATAGAAAAAGCCCCAACAATTTTCAAAAGCTTCATAGATTTGGGCATTGTGTGTGTCAGCTATACCCCTCAAGAGCGCCCTGAAATGTCAGTGGTGTGCCAAACTCTGGATCAGCACACCATTACTTCAAAGCCTGGTACTTCGACTGTAATTAAATTTCTATGTCTCATATTCTGATCTCATCTTTTATTTTATTCCTGCAGTTACTCCCAGGGAGCTTCAAGAATATTATGATGCTCTTAGAAGCCTTCCACAGCCGGTTGTTCAGCCAACAAGTCCTATTATAAGGCATCCAGGCAATTATTTAATTAATGGACAGCCAGGTTATCCAGTGAGCAATCCATCTACTTCCCATCAAATTGGCACTCCACCCCGTGTTTCCCCTGTTGATAATGGTGGTTCACCAAAGGTACAGTAAATAATTTTCTGAAGTGCCTGTCTAGCATTGACCCCTATTATTTGTTTGTTCATGAATGTGATTATTTTTGTTTAATTAGGGTGCCAATGGTGGCATCTCACCCACACCCAGGCTTCCAAACATGGAACAACTGCTTCCTACAGAACCTCCTAGTGTCCCCAATGCTCCTGCTGTCTCTCCAGCCATTTCTGTTATGCCCCCTACTGTCTCTGAGATAAGCGACAGTTCGTCAAGATCGTTTGCAAGTGATTCTTCAGTCTCAAGCCGGGAATATCAGTCCGAGACCTCTTTGCCACCACCAGAAGAGGTAAGGCAAACCCCAGCTCAAGAGGAAAATATTTGTACCAATTAGTTAATTTAATTCATGCTGTTGTTTTCACAGGATGAAGATGTGAACACTTGTCTGCCCTTGGTTTCTGTGTTGGGTGTTAATAAGTGAATGTTATTTTTATTCAGAAGTGAACATTGCAAGAACAACAACAACAAAAAACACTTCTATGACATGACATGACTGTTTGTCAAAATTTTAATCAGGGTATGAATTACTGTTGTTTATTTTATGCAAATGCAGCTTGAATATAAGTTGCTGTTTTTTGCTTTGCTTTTTATAATACTTTTACTTATGTACTTATTGTGATTTGTTTGATCTGTCTTTTTAAAAATCTTCTGTGATATAATTTTTATCAGATTAGAACCCATGAGATTGCTGGCCTTTCGGACCATTCAACATTCTTTTTTGTTCAATTTTTACTTACTGTTTTGCTTAAGCTTCAGAACAAGTGAAACATCATATTCAATTATTGCAAGTCTATTCTATTGAAATTTGTTATGAAATGACTGATTTTTATTTTGTAAGGTTGATTTATGTGACTGAACCAACAAAGTGAATGATGAAATGTCTATTTTAGTGCTGTGAAAGGAGCTGTACTGCTTATTTTATTATTAAGTACAAATATATTTCTAATAAACAAAATCAGTGTTCAAAAATATAGCTTTCTTTAACATAATGATCCGCAGACGAGAAAACATTTTCCGACTAAACATTAAGATGGAGTACATAACAAGCCACCTTCGAGTCTACCACAGACTTATATATATTTTCAGCTCCTTCAATGTTGTTGTATAGCTAATTCTAAACGAAACTAGATGTTAACAATGTTAGCGATCAAAAATTTGCCCTTTAATGACTTTGTAATAAAAATTGAATTGTCAAAGATAAAAATTCAGCTGGCTTTTCAACGTGAACTAAATGTCCAGCATCCTGAACATAAGCAAATTGGGCTGCAGGAAATATTTTTCTAATCTCGGGCTCCTCTTCAGGATTTAGGTAGTCAGACTTGGTACCACCAATGAATAATGTTGGTCCTTCAAAAGTACTATTAATTTTAGGAAAAGTGGCAATTTTGGTCATAAAATTGTTAGCCAGTGCATCTAGATTGATTTTCCACGTATATTTCCCCTTTTCAGCTTCAATTAAATTCATTATAAGAAAGTCCCGTAAAGGTTTATCACTGATAGTTGAAGAAAGTTGTTGATCGGCATTCTTACGAGCTACTGACAGGGGTATATTGGGTTGAAGTCGAATGGATTTCATAGCATTGAAGTATTTACCCATGGTCATTAACTGAGGACTAGTACCAATTGGTGAAATGTCCACAACAACTAATTTTTCAACAAGTTCTGGCTACAAACAGAAGGAAATTCATAAGTAATTGCATGAGAGTAAACACAAAATCGAGTTACCGACAAACTGGGACTTACATATTTGAGGGCTGCCTTCATCATAGCTCTCCCTCCCATTGAATGTCCAATAAAAGAAGCTTTTTTAATGCCAAGGTTGCCCATAAGATGTCTGATGTCTTCTACCAAATGTTCATAAGTGTGCTCTGGTGAATGTGGACTGTCTCCATGATTGCGTGCATCAACCGCAATTACCTGTTCATGCAATAATAAAAAAAAACAGTCCGTGAATGTAGCCTTAATCATAAAGAACATTGGGTCACTGGAGAAACCACTTACTTTGAATGAAGTTTTGGCATTAAGCACTTTTGATAAAGAATTCCAATTACTTTTAGAGCCCATCATGCCATGCATGATGAGTAGGACCCTGGCATTACCACCAGGATCTTTCTTTTCTTCATATGCAGAGAAGTTCATTAAAACAGGTTGCAAGCTAAGAGAATCGGAGGATACAAATTAACAATAATTCAGTTTGTGGTCAACGCCGAAGGTAAGGCTGTAAAAACTGGAGCATGGAAATAAATTTCAAAAGTTGGCGCACCTAGAATTGACAGCAACTGATGTTGACAGTTTAGCAGTGGAATAAAGAAACCAATTTTTATCAGCATTTGATTTGGCAAAAAGTGGCTTTAGTACAGCACTTTTCTTGAGAAGCTCTCCAGGTACAGGTTTTGGGAGGCATTGTTTCATAAACATCATGTTGATCGTAATGAAGATTGTTCAAAGCTTTAAAATAAACAATAGAAGAATATGACAGGGCACAAAAATCATAAAATCGCGGGAAATTTTCGCAGAACGTTGAATTAACATGAATGTTGTCTGCTTCAGAAAGTACCAACGTAGTGTCGTCTGCAAGTCACAGCCTTCGCTTGTTTTCGCAGTCGCAGCTGCTGCAGCTGCGCAGCAGCCGCCCCGCCCGCCAGCCGGCGCTTGTTATTGTTATTAAGGAAAATAACCTAGAAACTCTTTTGCCACTCCCATTATGCAGCAAATACAAGATATTGTCAATGGAAAGAAATACCAAATTGTTTCATATCACTCACTTCTTATGCTTTTCCGTACATGTTTCACCCTATTCGCACTGTGTTTATTCTTGTTTGGGTTTTTCCCTATCAAGAATGTAAATGTCAGTTTTTCTACTAAAGAAGACATTCCCTCACGCCTTTTAAATTCTAGGTACATTTTCCATCAGTTTTAGTTGTTATCGTCCTTGGAAATGTCATGTTTGTTGATCAGCCGCGTCTCAGATGATCATTGTTTGCTTCACCATTGATCTGGTGTCACCAGTGTTCCTCATCCTTTTGTTATTTTTTACAGTTTGGACAACAATATTTTGTACCACAGACATATTGGAAAACTTGTACTTGTGGTGATTGATGCATTTCGATGGGACTTTGTGGAGACTCCAGAATACATGCCTTATGTCACCGAGCTTCGTAGATCAAAGAAAGCCCTGCTACTTACGGCACGATGTCATCCACCTACAGCAACTATGCCAAGAATAAAGGTATGACAGCTCAAAATATTAATTGTGAACTGCTGATATAAGTAAGATGTATTTTTCAGACATGGCAATTTTTTTTGGTGCCAGGCTATTATGACAGGATCTATACCAAATTACGTTGACGTTGCTTTTAATTTAGGAAGTAATAAAGTTCTTGAAGACAACTTGATTCATCAGTCGGTGGAAAATGATCTCAAGGTGGTATTTTATGGTGATGAGCTTTGGCTGAATCTTTTCCCAGATAAATTCATAAGGAAGGAAGGAACAACATCATTTTTAGTTTCTGACTACACAGAGGTATACATGCACTTCTCATGCTCTGGATCATTTAATATTATCAATATTCATTTATTTTGAACGTTTTTGCAACACCAGGTAGATGCGAATGTCACTCGACGTATTGGCAAGGAGTTGAAAAAAAATGATTGGGACATACTCATTCTTCATTATCTTGGACTTGATCATATAGGTCACTTGGCAGGCCCAAGAAGTCCTCTCATTCCAGACAAATTGAGAGAAATGGACGGGGTAATTAAACTTTTGCACGAAAGCTTGCAAAAATGGGTAAGTTAATTTGTTGTTAATACTCTCCTATTACTGCTTCAAAAAAAAAACTCTTTGTAGTATTATGGTGGTGAATCTTTTACAGGATTTGGAACATTCACAAGCATTTCCTTCTTACTTAGTGGTTACAGGTGATCATGGAATGCACGATTCAGGTAGCCATGGGGGTGCCACTTTAGGAGAAATTCTGGCCTCTCTTCTTCTCATTGAAAGCACTCCTCACAATATCTCTCTGTCAGGGTAAAAGAAACATGGAAGTATATAAAAAAAGCTTAACATTTCAATGTTACTTATTCTTTTTTCTTTGCATGGTGTGTTCTATTAGAAAACGTCCAGAAGTCTCTCAGATTGACCTCGGTGCTACACTAGCTGTTCTATTGGGACTGCCTATTCCCAAGCTGAGCCTTGGTGCCCTCATTCCGCATGCTCTGCACAGACTCTCTGATGAGCAGTATCTCTTTGCATTATTTTACAATGCTCAATTAATAGCAAATCAGTTTTTAAATGCTGATTCAAACGGAGGCTCTAAAGGTACTCAATGCAAAATGGTCTCCCTCTTTGTATGTTTTTTACCCTACCTTTTAATATTTGTTTCAGATTGCTTTATCCTGTATCTAAAAGCTCAGCATGTCCACGAGTTATGGCTTAAAAATAGAACAGAGGACTTAAAGATTTTAGCAGAATCATTGTATTTTAATGCAACCCAAGGGATGAGCTTTTCTGTGGTCAAAAATCTTGTGACATTTAATATGTGGGCTATTGTCTTAAGCTGTGGTATACTAATTATGGTCAGTCTTTCAGTACTTAATATTTAACATTATGAATTTTCTTTACTTTATCGTCTGCTATTTTCCATGAAGGTTCTGTTTTGGACGATGTTAGTCCTGCAAAGTTTCAGTCTGGTAAGGTCTACACCTTTCACTGCCTTTTACTGGAACATGATATCAAAAACATTTTAACTGTGTGATTTTTCCTCTTTGTGTATTATAGAGGACTGCATGCAAAAATTTGTCAACCATTACAATTTTTCTGCTTGTTGGGAGTATTTTGCATGCTGTAAGCTTAAGCTCGTCTAGTTTCATTGAAGAAGAACATCAAACTTGGTACTTTCTTTGGATCACTTTCCTGTTATTGGCAAGTTGGACTAACAGGTATAATCTTTACTCCTTTTGTTGGAATTTCCTCTTACGTACAGTATTGCCAAGACTATAATCCTTCAATTATTTTTTTTCTCAGACCGATAGGAAATGAGTTTAGTTCCAAATTTGCTCTTGTTGCTGTGTTGTTGGGTCACCGGTTTCTACGCAAGTTGAATCAAACTGGGGATAAATGGGCATCCCTTCCTGATATTAGTGATTGGCTAGAAATGCCAGAGCACCAAATTTGCCTTACACTGGTATTTCTCCTGGGTTAGTATTTTACTCGAATATTCAACAAACTCAAAATAGTGAGCTTAATTTCATTTATTTTCATGGTTCTCTCTTTATCCTAGGTTTGGTAGGAGTTTGGACCAGCTTATTGGGGCTGAAATGTGTTTCCAATACAGTTGATAAGGTTCTGCATTTTTGTGCTTTACTCTGTACTTTGTTTTATCGAAATGATGTTGGTGACATCTTTCTTCCATACCTCCCTTTTATCTCAAGGTAAAATGAAATTATTATTATTATTATTATTATTATTATTTCCACTAAATGTCTAACGTTTTGTGTTCTACTTTACATTTTATTTTCAGTAGTGGGGTCAAAGAAGTAAAGGCCTTTTGGTTTTTGATATTGCTGTTTTTCTTAAGATCTGTGGCAAACATTCAACAAAAATGGTCTATGAAAAGAGCTGTTAAGATACTTCTTTCAATATTGGTTTTAGTCAGTACACTGCTTTTACAACCAAGCAATGTCATTCTTATTTCATACTTAGTATTATCTAGTTTTACCATTCAAGCCTACTTCAAAGATACAATCAAGTGCAGCTTTGGTCATGTGTGGCTAGGAACAGTTGTTTATTTTTATCAGGTAAGTGAATGGCATTGTAGTTTGTTGAAAGCCTCATTTTTTCTTTCTTTCAATTCACTGTTTAAATCGAAGCATGTTGATGATAGAAGTAAAGTTAAAACATCTTGTTTCAGGGTAATTCCAATAATTTAGCCACCATTAATGTTGCTACTGGTTACATTGGTGTGGAACATCAGAATTTGATTTCCGCTAGTTTACTGGTGTTATTTCATACTTTAACTTTCCCCATTCTGGCCTTACTACTTTTATGGCTGCAATTTGCAAAGGAACCAATAACACCCCTCAGGTAATAATTTTTTTCCTGTTTCTTAATGATTGTTTATTACATTGCAAAGGTGCTCATTGTCCTTGTTTTGGTTTCTGATAGGAAAGCGGACATGCTCATCAGTTTAAACGTATGTTTTCTGCTGCGCCTACTGCCTTTGACAGTATATTTTATTGTGATTACAATACAAAGAGAACATTTATTCATATGGTCCGTATTTGCACCCAAACTTTTGTATGAGACTGCCCATTCTCTGATTTGTCTTGTCATGATGGCATGTGGTTGTCTGCTAACATTTGTGGACAGTAAATTGAAAGGTGGTGTATGACCTTTGTCATGTTGATAATTGGACAGCATGATTTGACTTAACAAGGTCAGCAGTAAATAAAAAAAAGTTTTTAAGTAAAGGTCAGATTTGTATTTTTCTACTTTGAAGTCATACATGTCTTAACAAAGAGGACAAATTCAGTTGGTTCAATTTTACACAAAGCAGCTCTAATTTAACACTTAGATTCAGTATGAAATCTGTAGGAATGAAGGGGGTACAAATCAAAGGCAATTTGAAGTGAAATGCTAGGTTGTCCCGACAGTTTCACACAATATAATCTGCTAAGCCTTTATGTACACAAAGGGTTTACCCCATCCACTTAAACGTGATGTAACGCATTGTGCCATTTTCTGTAAATTAACATTAAGCAATTATCTACAGTTATTTGTCTACAGCAGGTTGGTCTGGAAGTGAGTTCATACACTAGAATTGTTGACAAATGACTTGTTACACTCAGTACTTAATTAAAGTTGGCCAAATTAAAATGCATAAACCCCAGACACAGGGAACAGTACATTAAATGCACTTCGGAAATGACTTGGGAATGGTCAGCTGTTCCTTTGTATAACTCAGCACCCCAAAAGTTCGCTAAAACGTAATGCCACAAAGTATCCCAAGGAAAGATGATAATTGTGTGAACGAGTTGCCAGTCCATTGCAGCATCAAAGAATAGCAATGTCTGATCTAGCTGATGTGGCCGATTTTAGGAAATAGAACTTAGATCCTAACCACTTAGCACACTAAGACTTTTTTTTTTTTTTTTTTTTTTTGAATTTTCATTTTTTTAAATTTAGTAATGAGTCATTTCACAGGAAAGAAGATAATTTTATTCTTTAGAAAAGTTAAAAACACAGAACAATTACATGGTTTACTTTGTTATGAATAATTTTATGGTTCAGAGCAAAACAAACTTCGATGAGGGCAAATGCGACATAGCTTACTTCACAAAAGCATTTGGATGATTGATAGCCCCAGTTTTACTTCCACACAATTGGAGCTAATTTACATCATTGGTCTGGTCTGGTAAATATCCTCAGAGTTTGAATACCATCTTGGAATACTTGCAAGTAGATTTCCTGATTCGACAATATTGAATGCAAGGAAGAAATTCTTGAGATCAATGTTCAACTATGTAAAAAGCACTGGACACAATTTTGCTGTAGAAGAGGTGTTTTGTTCCGAATTGTGCTTACGCCGCTCGGTGAGAGCATGCCCTTCCTCATAAGATGGAGTCGGAACTCTTCCAACATGCAGCATCTTGAGCAAAGGTGTTTTATCACTGACGTGCTCATAGCACCAAATCAAACGCAAGGCAAAGCCATAATTTCTCACCAGTCTGCTATTGGAATTCCAAGAGCAACTAGGAATGCTTGCAGAGATAGCGCCAAAAGGTGAGCGGTGGAAGCTTACTCCGGAACTGGCCTCCCCTCCCTGAGACTTAACCCAGACCATTTAGAATAAGTTTAAGTTCCAATTGATAGGAGACTTAGGTTTCACAAAAAGTGCATTACAGAACTAACCTCTACAGATTACAGCTTAACTACCAGAACAGCCAGACTAAACCGGCTCCGGCCAAATAATAAGTCAATCTTAACTGGGTTGCTGGCTTTAAGTACCAATAAATAATTATGATTCATTACAAACCCCACATTCTAAATGGGAGATGATAAGGTAAACGAGGAAAAGGAATAGGGAAGGGAGAGGAAGGTGGAGTGAGGTAGTGTGGGGTGGGGTGGGCAGCATCTGTAATACTTCACAGTAAATGTGATGGAATGATTCATTCTCAAAGAGAATCAACTAGAATCCAATAAGCAAAGAGAAAAGTCAGGCCATCTTAAATTATCCCTGAAATTTAACAGGAGAAGACTTTCTTCCAAAACGACTCCATATTTTTCCTTACATTATTTTAATATTGAAACTGAGAGGGCCACCACTTGATCAAAATAAATGCATGTGAAGCAATGTCATGAGATGAGACACCATAAAATAATTTTTAAAATCTCACTTTTAGCAAATTATATCACAGAATGGACCAACTCCAAATAAGGGGATACTTGAACTGCCTGCAAATGCAGATTGAACTTGATCCACTCACATTTCAATCATTTCCCAAACTGATAGCAAGTCCCCAGTCAAAAACATTCTCACATATGTGATCCAACAGCAAAAGAAATGCCAAGACACATGTCACAGTTGAAGAGTTAGAGATCTCAACAAGGGAAATACAGCTCACAGGAATAAATAAGTAGAATCAACATTGCTCTTGGTGTCAGATCAAACACTGTATGAATACTTTGACAGTAAAATACCTCAAGCACAATACAGTGTATTAATGTTCCCCTGACAAGAAAACAAATAAATATTAAAACTGAGGTATGAATTTTATTAATAGCAATTTCAAAAGCCTAAATAAAACCAAAGCGACAGCACAATCATCCAAGTCCGGCAATGACAGCCCCTAGGATTGAAGTTGGAATTTGAGTCGAATATTGGCAGACAGTTACAACCCCCTCCCGGGAAAACAAAATAATAAAGAAGTCCAAGTCCTTCCGAAGCCCTCCAAAGCTGGGCTTGATGGCGGTAATACGTTTCACACAGACCACAGGCGCACAATATGGTAGTCACTAGTTCTACCACATTCCACTCAAGTCATACACACAAGATGATGTTAAGTGCTTCAATTTTTACGCTTGTTCGATTTGTGTGCTCAGTCACAGATTACGACACATCCTGGTCTTCAACATCCTGCAACTGTTCCTTAGTTTCAGTTTCACCTGAAAATAGAAGAAATTGGTGGAGTAAAACAAAAGAATTTAAAAAAAAATAAACAGACAAATAATAGCAGCAGCTTCAAAAGTAAAACTAGACCAGTCACAACAATACAGAGCCGTATTTTAAGTTCATGCAGAAGGAATGCCAAAACTGTTCAACTTCAACTGAAGAATAGAAAGAAAGAAATCGTCATGCTAGGTCTCAACTAGAACACAGATTAATGTTTAACATGTAAAAGCAATTAAAATTAATAACAAAAGCTATCACCCAAACATTGAGGAAAATCATTTGTATGCAGAAAGTTATGATCAGTCCATGCTGAGGAACTATTCAGCGACACATTAGATTGGCGATGGGCAGTAGAATGTAGCCGGCACAAGACCAAATACTAAAGCAGATTGATCATTAATGTTAACACAGAAAAGCAAATAGACAAACTACAAATATACAACAAGAAGGAAGTTATGAAACAAAAAATTAATGAAGAAATTTTTCACTCTAACCATCAAAATACAGTTTCTATGGACTGAAATGGATGTTCATATGAAATTATTTTAACTAAAAGAAGAAAGAATGTCAACAGAAAACTACATAACAAGTAGTTTACACCCAAAACCTTGTCCAGCACCACTACTGACAGCACACCATTATGCCCAAAAAGCCAAATATCTACAATATGCAAAGAAAAAGAGCAATGGACTGATCAAATATTGCAAAGAAAACGAATAAAAATTTGACACAGCATGACAGCAGTTGTATTGAAGTCAAACCGTACATTGGGCTGATTCCTCTGTGGGTTGCTCACCATCTCCCTGCATATCTGAGGTCCACAAGGTAAGGTTGTCTCTGAGCAGCTGCATGATGAGGGTAGAATCCTTGTAACTCTCCTCTGATAATGTGTCCAACTCAGCAATAGCATCATCAAAGGCAGCCTTTGCCAAGCGACATGCTCGGTCAGGGGAATTGAGGATTTCGTAGTAAAACACAGAGAAATTGAGGGCCAAACCCAGCCTAAAAAAAAAAAATAACGAAGACTTATTAGAGACACAACAATAGAACATTTTAACATTAAGCCATTATCACTTGGTGACATATCAAATTGGGCACATAGTACTGAAACAATTGTTCTTACCTAATGGGGTGTGTGGGGGGAAGTTCAACCATTGCAATGTCACTGGCTGCCTTGTATGCAACTAATGAATTCTCAGCTGCTTCTTTCCTGTCATTTCCTACAGCAAACTCGGCCAAGTATCGGTGATAATCTCCTTTCCTGCAAAAGACAAATTTGAAACATATGAAGAAACACTCAACCTACACAATAAGTTGGAAGAGTAAGATGAACTACATACATTTTGTAATAGAAGACTTTAGATTCTCCTGTGGAGGCACAGGGGATTAAGTGCTTGTCCAATACAGACAGGATGTCTGAGCAGATATCACGAAGTTCCTTCTCCACCTAAGACGTTTTTCAAAAAGGGCACAATCGTTAGATATACTTGAAGGCAAGGAAAAACAAGACAGAGCTACAGTTACAAACCTGTGAGCGGTATGTCTTAATCATCTCCAGCTTGTCTTCTGCTCCCTTGTTTTCTTCCTTCTGCTCGATAGAACTGATTATCCTCCAGGATGCTCGCCTTGCACCAATAACATTTTTGTATGCCACCGAGAGCAAGTTACGCTCTTCAATGGTCAGTTCCACATCCAGGGAGGCCACTTTTTTCATTGCCTCCACCATTTCTGTAACACAGAAAAGAAATCCAAGATAAATGAAAAACTCAATAAAAAGAGGTCTGAACAATTTTTCATCAGGGAAGGCAGTATGTGTAAGGGATCATTTTATTTGTGAAACTGTCATGTCAATTGGAGCATGGACAGCGGCATTCAACTATTGGAGTCGGGTCGTAAGGGGCCGTCCGTGAGGGGCGTCCGAACAACGAAACAGGGGCGGGGGCGAAGGGGTGGGGGAGGGCGTTCACCTGGCGCATTCACCCCTCCCCGAGCAGGAGAGCTTGAGCAAAACAACCAGGAAAGCAACGATACTTCCGAGGCACACGTCCATCGTGGACGGGCCCAAATTTGGACCACGAAACGCCGTTTGAACAAACGTCGTTTGAATGAATAATAAGATCAAAAGAGGGCATAACTGCGTCAAGCAGGACCGCGCCAGCCTGCCTAGAGCTAGGGCACGGTAGGGGACGGTGGAGGAAAGGAAATGAATGTGTGTCAACCAAACAGGACAGTGTAAAAGAGGCACGCGCGACATTTATTCAAAAACGGTTGAAATGACTTGACGTCTAAAGGGGAGGACGTCTGAAGGGGTGGGAGGACAGGGCGGGGTGGAGGGACGGGCGCAGATCAATACGCTGCGGAATAGGGTGGGGTGGGGAAGGGGAGGGGAGGAGTGGGAGGGGGAGCCAACGCGTAACCAACTGTTAGCCCCTCCCTCTCTACGGCCCCACGGCCTAACCTCACTTGTGGGTGCCGAGGTGGTTGCCCACCATTTATGCCAGTTGCTCTAAGCAACGGGCCAACGCGAGCCCCACGGATAAACCTAGGCCCCTATCCCCGTCCGAAAAGCCCATTTTGCCGGCAGAGAGTCCCGAAGGCCCCGCCGGCGATGCGACAAGGCACTCGGAGACCCGGCAAAGTCGCTATCGCAGTCCCGGCTGTCGACGCGACGGGGGGCAAGCCCATGGCCAAGCCGCCAAGCCGGGCAAGAGGAAGAGACCTGGTCAAGTTGTGACGCCCACAGTGAGATAAGGGAGCGGGGTACCTGGCAGATATCGCGATAGCGGAGCGGAGTAACCTGGGGTGGGCCCATCCGAACCAAGGTGATAGGCCTGCAGTGGCTATCAGCTCTCCACTGGCACATGACATGACCCCAGCTCAGATTGACTTATCTTGAAAATTTAAATCTCATTGCACAGCCCCAACTACACTGTTTTATTTGTACACAGCATAATGCTATCTCAGGCAGGGCAGCACAGATCATGCTATGGTCGGTCTCGTTGCTAACCCAAACTTTCCATGGTTCCATCATGGGTAGAATGAAACATTAATTGTTGAAGAAAACTGTTACGCATTGTTCCTGACATCAATTATGATGAACTTTATGTTATAATTAGAGAGGTGCCACAAACACCAAATAAATGACAGGTGGACGAGCAGAAGTTAATACAATACATAATTTGGAGCCATTTAAAAGACTGGACAAGCAAGTCATTCATAGAGCATCCAAAATGGGTTAACATCAAGGAACCTCAATTGTTGATTGGAAAGACAAAAAAAATATGATGAAATAACAAATAGGGGAAAATGTTCAAACCATTACAATGTGAAAATGGGAATTAATTCAAAATAAAGCACCGGGTTCGCCATGTAGCCGGAGATCTTTGACAAATTGGACTTGGATCCAGAAGCTACTGAGGCTCAGTACAAGGTGTGTACTTCGAAGTTATACTTTGTAAGGGTGAAAAAATAAAGGGGGTCTGGAGTGAAACGGCTCCATACAAACAAACGGAACCCGAGGAAGGTGCGACCAAAAATACATGATAAAAAGAGAGCCAGCCTAAGGTGCGCAGCGAGTTAGGTTAGAGTTAGGGCATCAAGGTCAGAAGCTTTCCGTTTCTGCGGTGCCGAAACGTGATAGCCCGACATTCCACACCCAGGAATGTGTCGCATCAAGAGAAGGGGTAGGGGCCGTGTTTCAAACACGCGTTTCGTGCTATAGGACCGACAAATGCTGGTCCAGAGCCAGAAAATGCACCCTAAACTGCAGTTTTGTTCGCGTTTCGACACCTGGTGACGCATCGATCTAGTCCGATCCCAACCTCGGCTCGGGAAGCGGACACACTCGTCAAAAAGGAATTGGACACGGAAAGCCCGTTTTTCATGCAATATTCTTCATCAGAATCATGTGCGGGTGCCAAAAGTGGCAAAGAAACGGCCGCCTGGTCTCAGAAAAGAGCATTATTCAGTATCGACGTTCTGACGGAGAAGAGCTCGGGAGGCTCCTCGGGCCTTCAGCCAAGTCGGCAATTTTCACAAGACAAAAACTACGCATATATGCGAAATGAGATGGAAATAATAACATACCGTCATATCTTTCGGCTTGTTCAGCCAATTTAGCCTTGTACACATTATCCTCCCTTTCCGACATGGTGGATGATTAGGGATTTAGGACTCGATGCACAAGAGGACAAAATACACTATTAACTAAGATGGCCGCGCCCGCCAACACTGAAAGTAGTCCCGTGACTTTCACGTACAAGTGTATACGTGCGCGGAGTGTCCTTACGTCACTGCTTCGTGTAACTCCGGAAACGTTCAACTTGTCTTTTCATTATTGAACAACAATGAAAATAGCAGGGCAGTACATTGTATCTTAAAAAATAAGAGGGATTTTTTTAAAAATAGGACTTTTCTTTTCAGGCAAATATTGGAACGAAAAAACCCGCTCGGACGAACAAATAGGAAGAAAAACAAAAGACCGAACCGAAGCGCATCGCGAGTGCCGGCATCTGGCGGAGGAAACGGGTTGTCAAAGTTGTCAAATCGTTCCTCAACGTCGAAATTGTAACATTTTCATTCGTTTTTGCACTATTTCATTAGAATGTCACTATTGCTGATGGATTTGCCAATGGAAATTTATTGCTGGTCACGCAAGTGAGCATGACGTTTAGGGTGTTTGCTCTGCCGGTGCGTGTACTTTCCCGCGCCGAGTTTGACAGGGCACAAAGGGCTAATGACATCCCCCCTCCGCGGAAGCCCCCTCCCCCCTCTAATATTAGCACCTTTATTTATAAAAAAAATAAGGCTCTTTCAGTGTGACTGCGGCGAAATTTTTTCATAACGTCAGCCTATGCCATGTTGTTTTTTTATTTAAAATTATTGTGTTGAATAGGATATTAGAACACAAGTTTCAAAGGTACCATGTTTATTTAAGTCTTAACAATGAGTACAAGACAAATTGTAACAAGCATGGACTTTCATAGTATAAACAAAGCCTCTCACAGCACAAAACAATCAACTTTCAACAACAGTTTGCTTTCCAACATACACATATAGTTGCAAAACTTACAAAGTCATAAATCACGGTGCGCTTGTCATGAAGAAAGCCACAAAGTGAACATAACTTTACTTGGAAGGTATGAGTAGACGACATATGCAATGAAAGACATTAAACCTTCAATTTGTGGCTTCAAAACAAGGCTGTCCAGAAGATATAAGACTTGTATAATAATAATAATCTTTAATAAAGCATATAATTTCAACATATGTACAGAATAAAATATGAACTTCGTTAAAAATACCTCAAACATTTTTCAAAAATTCATTCCTAACTTCTTTTTTGAAGCATGATCTAACATATATGATGTAGACACATGTAAATCAGTTCACAGCAGCAAATGACTATACCATTCTTAAAGCAGACACATGATTAGCAAAAGTGTATCTCGTTTGGCTGGTACCATTTTTCACATGACTCTTTTCGCTGGGATCCAATGAAGACAATTTCTTGCCTCCATAACAGATAAAAAATGTGTTACAATTACATATTATTAGCACAGAAATTGACTTGCAGCCCACAGCTCAAACATGGTACAGTACTTAATTAAAAGAATCAAGGCAACAGCAAAAGAAAAGCAAGTTAGTTCCATTCTAAAACTTATTGAAAGTAAACTAACATAATTCATGATCTAAAAGAAATAAAATGAAAAGAACAGATTTTATGAAGAAACATGCTCCACCCCACTTCTTGTGATGCAAACAGCTCATCAAGAAAAATAATACATAACATGAATGAAAAGATTTTATCAGAGTGCAATAATGTTACCGTGAATAGGTTTCTACAACATATCTTGATTGCAGGGTCCAATTAAAATAGGGGTCTCTTAACTAGGAAGAAGATGACAATCCCAAGTTCCAATAAGGCACTTCCACATATTCCCGTTCTTCCTCTTCCTCAAGCTTCGAAATATGCACAAATAATAAAATCACGAGAAAGTGTCAGACAATAATGAGATTCGGGAATGATGACCTCTTCAACCTAATGAAGCAAGTCCCTTCTCAACCGGGCTCTACATTCAAAAGGGAGAGAGAGAGAAAGAAGAAACCTATTTTAAATCAATAACGTTATCACAGCTTGGATTTTACAAAATTCAATGGGCAAAGGAGTCGCTGCCATTGCAAACATTAGCAATGCATAAAATATTTAACTTTAAGTCAAATTTGAGTGAAACTAACAGCAAAATCCAAATTAAAATGCAAAGCAGTATGTCAAATAATTCAATTTAATAAGGCAGCCTACTAAATAGATCTTGTTAACTGGTCAACACTAAATTATGCCTGTTTAACATGTCTCTCCCAGGAAACTCCTCTATGCTATTTTCTTTTTTTTATTTTTTGAAGTAAACAAAATGAGGAAACAAATTAAGAATGCTCATGTATTGATAATGAGTAAACAAGATTTGCTTAAAGCAATACTTTCAAATGAAAATGTAAATGATCCGTAACATATTTTGTGTTGGTGGAAGTCATTACAGGTTCTAGATGCTTCATTTATAATCAACATAAATCACAAAACGAACCATTCATCACAATACTACAGACAAGGAATATTCTTAAAAAGAACAATTACTACCAAGTACCAGGGGTCATGTTAGAACAAGTACAAAGAAATATTTGGACACACATGCTCAAGCAGGCTATCACATATTGTTGCACAGTCAGAAAAAGTGAACAAATGAAACCTCATGCTTGGACATATTCTCCATCATACACACACACCTACTAAAAGAATCTCTAGAATTTCTTTCCTTATTGTTTATTTTTTATTTTATTTTCTTTCTGACAAGAGGCATGACTGCAGTTTCAATCCTCAGAATTTGCCTCAGGCCAAATTTTTGAACTCCCACATGTAAATCCTCAAAACATCAACATTGCATTCCTTGACATTCCACTAAAGTGTTCAAGGCAAAGTGCAATCAGTCACTGTTCAGAAGATAAACTGTAGAGTAAACCAAAGGAGTGAATCAATGATAACAATTAGTTTAGTCTTGTACCTAGGAGATGAAAGTATAAAAAGATTCTGTTAGAAAAAATAAAATGTACATTATTTTCAAGATTCCACATTAGTAAAGCATTGCTGTTGTAACAGCATGCTTTTGTTACTCTTTCTCTGCAATCATCCCAGCATGACTTCTGATACTTTTCTTTTGAGCAAGTACTGAGGAAATACAAACATGTACCATCCAGAATTGCATGGTTATTCACAAAATTCTTACATAACTGTCCCACTTTAACAAAAATATTTACAAACTTTGAAGGTAAGGGGAAAAAATTAAAAGATGGTTTAACTCACTGAATATACCTAGCTAGCCCCCATAATTTCCCCCAAAACAAAATTACAATAGTGTATATTTAAATGCCTAGCTCTTAAATACAATATTTACACAAGTAGTCTTACAAACTTAATGGTAAATGACTTCAATAGATGTTCAGTATTTGCTTCGTAGCTGGGAGAGAGATGTACCACCTGCCAGGGATAAGTGACCATCATAATTAACCACAAGTCTAATTAAAACACTGCATCAAACAGAGCCCAGGCCCAGTCTCACTTACCATTAGCAAAAGAGGCTCATCAAGGATTGCCAAAAATGTCTGGACACATATCCCACTGCTGCTTTTCTTTGCACTCCCAATATTTTCCTTGATAAATATGGCAAATTTGTCCAGTCCAAGGTTCTTTATCTTTTCTAAACCATATTGGTTCGTACGGAGGATATGATTGTCCTAAACATAAAAAGAGAAGTAAAGTACAGTGCCAGTCTGACAGGGAAAAGATTTCAGTGCAGTCAAATGAGACAAACCTGCAGCAGCTGCAGCCTCTGCATCTGCCTCTCGCTTTCGTCTTACGGCTCTCTGCTTCTCTTCCAAACGAACTTTTTCAGAGTTCGCCTCATCCCACTGTGTTTCCTCCATCATACGCTGATCAGGCCTCAAACGAGAATCTGATGGAGCTACACCTTCTTCCATCTCATTTAATTGACAGGCCAATTCTGTGAAGTTGTAATATTTTTCACTTTCTGGTGGCGGATGGCGACGCAACCACGCTGTGATGTACGGGCCCGTTCTGTACACAGGGTTGCTCCTGTCCCCTTCTACACTGGTAACTGGGGCAATTTCAACTTTTTCATCCCAAGTTCCAGTTACAACCCACTTAACTTGCTCATCCTTGTCCATCACGCAGCCTTTAACCTACAGGGCAAAGGGACATTTTAAAATTAAAATCTAGAATCCTCGTACAGGCTAAACAGCAAAAACTTTGAGCCACGAACCTTCCTCTGGGCATCACGGGTAAAATAACTGTAAGGGATGTACTTCAAGTGACATTTAGTTCCATCTTTGTGATTAATGATGTCTGTGTCACCATGCTGGTCCACCCAAAGTTTACCAACAATGATGTTGTGCACAGTGGTGGTAACATTACGCCATGTATAGTGATTACCTGAAACAGAACAAATAAATTTACTCCAAATCAGAAAACTAATGTGCTCTAGTTTAACCAAAACATAAATAAATAAATTTTGTACCAGAGGCATCGAATTCCAAATGAGAAGTTCCAAGAGGAATAATTTGAAAGTATTTTCCTCGAAATTTGGAAGTTACTGTCACTTCTTGAAACACACGCCAGCCTTTTCCCTCACAAAATTGTGCTGCCATGGGCGGATGATGGGAAACCTACATTCAAGAAACACAGTGAGGTAAGTAGTAAGAAAATAATAATTAGACCCCTCAAAAAAAAAAAAAAAAAAAGTGAAGCAATGATATTTTTAAACTTATTTACCTGCTCTGAAATAGCTCTCCAGCCTAAGTCAGATGTTCGATCACATTCAAATGTTTCACCCAAAAGAGGATTAAATGGTTTCCCTGTACGGTTGCTAGTGCTTGCATAGATAGATATCGTGAATGCTGCAACATAAGCCATCTGCTCACATGGGTCAGTGCACAATGCAGCTTTATCCAAAATATCCGAATACTCAAAGGATTCTGTTACACGTTGCAACATTGAAAGAGGTTCACAGAAATTTACCTGGAAGATAGTTAACAAGGTTAATATTACTTCGTCTTAAAATGGAATGGCAGAAGCCAACATCCAGACAATGTGCAAAACTTACAGGAAGGGGAATTTTGGATAAATCTTTGCCTATGCAGTTTTTCATTATGCTCCATAAATTGAGAGGATAGTTGGGCTTGTCAGGCACTCTCGTTCGGCGTTTGCGCAAGACAGCAGGCGGTCCTACAGCAGTGCTGGGAGAACTTTTGCAACTGCTGGCTTTGTTTGAATCCTTTTTAGTGACAACTTCAGAGCTCTCCTTCTTATTTTGACTTGACTGCAAATACAACATTTGAGACAATGACAATTTGGTTACAAAATCCTACCGGCTAAAATCAGTGTATTTGTTACTGATAATAAAAACTTACCCCAGCTTCCGCATTAGTCCCACTGCTGATGACAACCACCTTGGTTTCTGCATCAACATCACTGCTTGAGCCGGAGGCTTCGTCTTGGCTGTCTCGGGGGCCGTTATCGGCTCCCTGCAAAAATGAAACACAATAAGCAAATAAACAGAAGATTCTTCAAAAACGCTAACAAACTATGATTAACTTTTCTTTTCAGAGCCATCTATACATGACATGGATACCACGTGCAGTACGCAAATAATTTCTTTAAAAATATATACACTGTTTATTAGTGGAGAACAGCTCTCTGGACACTACATGAATGCAATTGTTGTGCATATTGCCACATCATCACAGAATTTTCACACTTATTGTTTATTGAAAATCGATTCTCTATGTGCCTGAAGTGAGAGGATGTTTCTTTTAATTGAATGAGACCATATATGTACATTTTTGTGCAACTTGACACATGTGTGAAAAACTGAAACAGGCAGACAGAACAAGGCTTTGGCCTTAACAAAGTCTATAAACAAGTGAAAGCATACAATCTGATAGAACTTGTTAGCATTATTTCCCAGGAATCTAGTGAAAAGCAAAAGAAATATACGCTTGTAACATTTCAAAAAAGGTCTTAAACCAGAATAAAAGCAGCCTTTTTTACATGGGGTTGCTTCAACAATACATAAACAAGCATTTGATGTATTGCAGTAGCAAGGATAAGGACAAGATCTATAAGAAACCTGACATTTCAAGTTAAAAGCAATGTAGCAAGTAGCAGGCAATCTTTTATGCAAGTGCAAAATCGTCTTTAGAATAAGATAAGATAAAGTTGAGTCTACAAGAGCAAGATAAGAGCTCCTTCAAATCATAAGTGCAAAATACATGTATGTACAGACTGAGTTACATAGTAATATTGTTAACCAGCAACATTATTGCATCTCATTGAGAGAACTTCAGAAATGCTGAGTGCCAATGTCAATCATCAATCATGTGAAAGCCATCGACACAATCAATGCACCAAGCATAAATAGGGGCTGCAAATTTAACTCAAATGTAAGATGGGATAGAGAAAATAAAATGGGTTAAGATGGATTGATCACAAAAACAAGCTGAAGCCTTTCCTTCCTTTCAAAGTAAAACTGTGATTCAGAAAGAAACAAAAAACAAACAATAGCCAGAAATGCAATTTATGCTTCTAATAAATTAACACAGCAAAGAAGATAAGTACCTTGATTCCAAGACTGATATTCTGTGTTGCAGGAAAGCAAGACATTTGTAAAAGCAAAATGAGAGCTCAATGAGACACAGTCATGTATAATAGGACAATCTTCCCAACGTGGCTAAAGCTGCCTCAAAATCGGTTGTAAAACTTTAATTGACATTTTCAACACATTTTAAATTACAGAAAATATTTTATTTTTTAGAACAAGACATGGGTACTGTTAGAAAACTACATCCTAATAAATTTAGTAACATAAGCAATACAATGCCTTTCCCAACGTTTTCAAAATTATTGCTTTTGACTTCCACTGTTACTGACAAAAGAAAGGATTAGAGTACAGGTCAAGAATAAATGACAACATAATGAAACAGGCAGCAAAAGAGTATGGAATGTAAAATGACACTGGAAAGCATTAGCTTCATCCTGTGCATCTTTTGCCACGCTACTTCAAATTTTGGAGTCTTCTGTATAGAGTGGTTATGTTGAGTTCCCATTACTCTCTTGGATTTCAAGGATCTTAATAAGACTATTTTGCCATAGTTTTAACTAGCAACACAATTTCTGCACTAATCTAATCCAGTGCTCCAGACCAGGATAAAAGTAAATCTTTTCTAGCCTCTAATAAATCTAAACTATCACAGAGATACTGTTTTCATTGAGAGAACAAATGATTATGATCGCACAATACTAATTGACTATCAAGGAAGTCCCCTTTCAGTAGGCTGATTAACTTTCAACCAAATATACATGTTGGAAATAAACCAAACTAAATAGTCTTACTACGTGATTGAGTTGTACTTTTGCACGCATGCAGTCCCGCCAAGTAAAACCTCAGCCTTGCAAGGAGCCGCGCGTGGCGGAACTGCGCGCTCACAAAAAATGCGCGGAAGAAATAAGTCACCAAGTATCACTTTCGTATTCATCAATTAAGTTCTCAGTTAGGATGTGAAACTCTACAATATAGGGAAGTATTTCAGGCAATGGATGGAATAAGTTAAAGGCATTATGAGATCAACATTTTACACCTAAGACTTAAAGAATACATAGGGAGCAAACAAAGTCATTTGGTATACTTCTTTGAAATGAGGTCATTTTTTGAGCGCATATCAGAAAGTCAGTTTTGCTACTTGAAGAATGTTGCAAGACTCAGACAATTCTTCAGTGAGCGCATTAAGCTTCTACACTGCCAGTGGAAGTATCTTCACAAAAGTGCCCATTTGGGAGGGGAATAAAAGAGCAGCAGAAGAAAAACACCAGAAGATAATGCAAAGCAATCACTGAATCCCCAGACCCCAGACAACGATTTGAATCATTTAGCAGACAAGACAAAGCAGAGGAAAGAACCAATCAAAGCCATTGTCCCATTTGATGATACATTTGAAGATGAGTTCAGGAAATGTTAACAGTCTTGAAAGCTTCCTCATTTCATCCAAGCAGCTACTAATTTAGTCAGTCAAAAAACAGATCTGCAGTAAACAATTTGTTTTTCCATTAGAAAAAAAAAAACAACAAAAAAAACAAGTTGTGGAATGTAAGTCTTTAAAATCTTGTAGCAATATTTTTTCTTTCAAAACAAAAGGGTATGCACTTGAACATATTTCTATGTGACTTAAGAGTGTAATTTTAATAGTAATAAGTCCAGTGTTTCTTTTTTTTTCCCTTTTTTTTTCTTCAAAATGCTGGCATTTACTTGGAACACCAACATTTAGTAGCACTAGCCAAATTATAGAACAAAACTTAAAATAAGTGCTGTTTAAATTTAAGAAGGCACAGTGCATGAGCAAGGCATCAACCCTCCAATTTGCAGTAACATTGCAAACACTCTAAGGTGCCTCAAATCTAGTTCTTGAACTATTAGCACTCTTCAGTATATTTTGAAAAGCTATTTCTTTTGACAATTATGAAAATTGACTTCTCAACCGGGCTCTAGCACAGTTACGAATAACAATAGAAATGCTCACTAAGACACAAGTCATCAATGGCAGATAGCTAAAGTCTATCTAAAACCAAAATTATTACATTCACAGCATGGAAATACATTACAATATGTGAAAAGAAGAGTAGTAAGGCATATTAAAGCTGAGTGATACCTGCAGAAGTAGTTGGGAAATAATGAAAGTGAACTATGGAATAGAAGTTATTCAGACAAAAGCTACAGCAAGAGAAATGCTATTAGACAAGCAGGCATACACAATGCATAAAGAAGAACAGTTCCACCACTTGAGCAAAACACAAATGATTGAAGTCAGTCAATAACAAAAGGAAAAGACATGCCTTATTACCTCACACAGTATAATGTCCATAAATACACAGAAGAATGACAAGAGGGTGTGGAAAAAGTGATTGTTTTTCTAACATGACTAACGTGCACTGGAACCATACTAGTACTTATCAAACTTTTCATGCAGAGATCATTGATAATTGCAATTTTAAAATGGAATAAGTAGAATTCTTGCAATACTGATGATCTGTTACAAGCTGTACATTCCACAAATATTGGTTCTTTGATAATAGTGTGAAACCTTCCTTACTATGAATGGATATGCAACTTTTTAACTTCCCAGACCACGGAGCAGAATTCTGCTCTGTGGTCCTACTTCACCCCCAAAACAGAAGCACTACACCTTCACTAAGAATACAGGATAGGTTACTGATTCAAGTATTTTGTAGATGAACTGAAGATTGTAGCTGCCAATTCAGCTGCATGAAGCTAATTAAATTTTCTTACAACTTGAAAGGAATGCTACATCATGATTTCAGATGAAGATGTTTGCTTTGTTTTCTGGTCTTACTGTAATCCAATGGGCTGCCTGAGCATGGCTTAAAGGCATTTTCTGCTAACACTTGAGCTGGTCTGGGGAATATTATCTGATCTAAACGTAATTCATCGCTCATGTTTCGCCTATGCTTGATTTTCCTTTCAGCTTTCCAGCTACTAGCACGGGGAAGGTCTCTCTCAGGAGGAGGATCTGTTAAGTTTATTAATGGACGGTAAAATATAGCAGACTCTCGTCTAGGTTTAGGCTTGTCAGAGAGCAGATGAGCAAAATGTTCGGTTAGAAATGAAGTTGATAGAGGACGGTGTCTTTTGAGTTTGCGGTCTGAGGTAATAGGTGAAGAACTTTCACTCTTATGTCGTATACATGGTGAGTCTAGGCTACTATGCTGTAAATGAGACCGAACAAGAGGAGCGACAGGACTAGAGAAAGAGGAATGGCGCACAGATGCAAGAGGAGGTGGATGTTGATGGGACAGTACCTGTGAGCCTAAACTTGCGGCAGATGATGTTCTGCGGTGACCCATTGGGATTTTGATGATGAAGTTTTGTTGATTTTCTGAATGACTTTGATCTGACTGAGCGTCGTAAAATTCGTTGTCTTCGTCTTCGTCAGATGGTGACGAATGGGGCATACCTAGCAGAAAGATGAACGTCACAAACATCAACCAAACAATTTAAACACTACCAAGATAAAAATTTTAATGGGCCACATACTAGTTCTCGGAGTCTGATGATCCTTGGCAGCTTGCTCCAGGTGAGAGTGCTGCCTTGCAAGCTGTTCCACAATTTCTTCTAGTCGTAGTCGCTGATCGCGCTCATGCTGAAGCATCTTCTGCCATTTTCGGCCTTGAGATTGGGCAAGCTGCAAATAATCTGCACATGCCTGCAACCAAATGAAAAAATGCTAAGAGAAAGAAAGCAGCATGCTTTTGTCTCCAAACTAAACGTAAGAAAAACTATAATTAATCAACAAGTTTTTAATTATTATAAACTGTTTGTCATTAGGCTACACTGCATCACTAGAACCTCCTAAACCCAATGCCATTTCCAAATTTCTGTCTCATTCAACAAAAAAGAATCAATAATACAGCATCACCAAGCAGAGCAACGTGCAGACACGGTCATCAAATAATTGGCATATCAAATGATTCACATTGATTGATACTTGTGAGACGAAACAGAAGAATGTGACAATGGTTCCCGATTAACAACTTGACATTTGACTACAAACAACGGCAACGTCGTGGCGGCCCATAACCTTCATCGAAACGACCGTCTACCCGTTAACACAGCGCCCAGCGGTGACTATTGCAGGATAAGACGAAAATTCCCGAGGCATGAAAACTTACTCGTCGAAGATAAGAAAACAAGCACCAACGCCTCAAGAAGAAGCAAACGCTGACGATGCGCAGTTCTAACACACGACTAGAGAAACGAGAAAGATTCTGCTGCTACGGCAGCTGTCACCCGACCTCCCCAACCCGACACAACAAACTAACGCCACTATTCAAACCGACCTTAACTACGACATGTTCCCTCCAAACAACATACGTGGGTGACTTAAGAGCCAAATAAAGGCGGGGACGAATGCTGTTGACGCGAATCGAGACAAAGCAAGTTCAATTTAGGCCTGCACTTTGTTCGCGTGTGGTGGCAACACAGCTTCAAACAGCGCTATGACGTCACAGCACTTGCGGACCTCGCCCTTCCCTCCCTACCCGCTTCGCCCCTCGCCCAGCGAACCCTCCCGCCATGCAAGCCGTGCCCCCCCCCCCTCCCCCACACACCCATTGGCCTCCGCTCGCCGCCGCCCCTACGCCCCTGGAGGTGGGCCCCCGACCCCAACGGAGGGGCGGCAGAGTACAGGTGCACTGAGAAATCCTGCGGAGCCGAACTGCAGAACCACCTCCTGACTTTTCCCGCACTCAGGACGCGGTGATGAGAAGCATTACAAACTGAGGTCTTGTGTTAACGTATGCGGGTCCAAATGCTTGAGTTTTTCAACCACAAATTGAACAAAAAAGGAATACACCTATCGGTACTTAAGAAGAAACTTTGAGGCATGAGAGAATAACTAATAGTTTCATAATGAACAGTGATAAGGCACCAGATATCCTTAATTTTAGCCGTCAGTATTTAAACTCGTCCCCAAAACGCTTCGAGTAATTTGTAGACGTTCCCTTTTATCTTCCATCATGTTTTTAAAATACTTACATTTATCACAGTTGCCGACGTAATGCGAAATAGCGTTGCTCGTTCATTCACAGCCTTGATTTTGGATGGAACATCAGTTGCAGTTTCCAGTGTTTCAAGCTCTGATAGTGATCGCTGAAGAGCTGTACCATGTTTAACAATTAAATCATTGCATGATTGTAAATCATCCAAGCGAGCAGATAAATTTTTCAGTATATTAGCTAATTCAGCTTCCTGGCCCTGAGATGATTCTTGCAAAACTGCTTCATCCTCTTCATCTGGAATAAATAAAAATATGAGTAAGAATGTGGGTAAAAATGTAGGCACATGTTCTTTCATTACACTAGAAAAGAACCAAAGACTGGCTGTAAGGGTTAAGAAAATTAATTTTACCTGATTCCATGGCTCTTATAGCATTAGATTTGGCTAGCTCCAAGGCAGTCACCCATCTTTGTCGTTCCACTTCATTAGCAGCTCTTATGTGGAATGTCTGTGTGCCTCCGTTTGAAATAACAAATGTGCAGGAATCTTCTGTGTGAATCATGGCACCATGAAGGCTGATGTTACCCCGACAGGTATGCGCCATTTCAGCCTGATTTCTGTAAACGAAACACAGAAGTGCGGTTGGTCAAATTCCTTTCACTTGACCTTCCAAAATAAAAATTTTCTGTTAATACAGACACAAACATTAAACATGACAATCAGAATAGACATAAAAGAATATATCTAATGAAATTGAATATATGTGACCACACAACAGTACAACACCACCACATGAATAAAAGTGGTCTAAAAAGAAGAAAAAGAAAAAAAAGACTGCTTGGTGGTTTACATAAATTTCCTTTGGTAATATTGTAGAAAATACAAAAACTCTTTCATAATCTAACACAAACAGCAGAACCTCAAAAAGTAGCAGCTGCCAGAGTGTCATACAAAAGTGCAAGAGAAAGATCAGTACAATGGATTTTAGCTCTTGCTTGGCTAACTGACATGCAAAATCAAGTTAATGTATGCGTTCCATATAATGCCTCACAAGGTGCTTGCAAATGCAAGAGTGACAGGGTGGCCTGCTAACACAGAGAAGCTGTGTCCTCTGGGACAGTGAAAAAAAAATCTTTTTAAGGTTCCTCTGCATTTCACTTGAGTGTCAACCTATAATTATGTGCCTAGAGTTTTCGGTACAAAATTACCACACAATTTAGAAGCTTGGTTCAGCACATAGTAGACAGAAAGTAATTTGGGAATATTTTAGATGAAGCAAGTATGAGGTAAATGAGCAGAATGCAACACACAAAAGGTTAAGATAATCTCCTAAACACTGTCTGCGTAAAATTCATCATGCAGTGATACCCATAAACTTCAAGAGGGGTGGCGGAGCACGCTGGGCTTTCACACGCACTTACTCACTACGAGTCCGCCGCAACCTCCTCGCTCGAAAGGAAAGCTTAGGAGCCTTTGGACTTTCTTCCCTAAAATAAGTACTTATTCATTACTTTGAAATGGATAGGGAGGGGAAACAATTTCCGGACGAGAGAGAAAAATATATCTGCAGTGCAAACTTGACGTGTGGGAAAACAGGACTAATGTATGTAACTGTGTCTGTTAAAATTTTATTAATTTATTTACACCCTAGGATAAACAGGAGCAGTACTGATGTGTGTTTCAAAATATGGTGATGTCATATTACACAACTATTCTGGAAACAACCTAAAACAGTAATAACAACCAAGAATGACAATCATGCCCCATTCAAAGCATGAAAAGTTTATCAATTATTTTTAACCGAAGTCAAATAAAACCAATGTGTGATTAATCATTTTGGCTGAAAAGATCTAAGAGGAAAGGATGACAGTGTCACTCTAAACCTATGGACAGATGGGCGGACGGCGACAAAGTACATGAGGTACATTCACTCAAGGTTAAATAAAGGGAATTTCGCATTTGCAAAAAGTTCAAGTAAACTGAACCAACACGGCATAAAGTTATTCCTAACTTTCACAATGTCATTGAATTGGCCTATAGCCATTTCATTCTATGTGCCACATACCTGTAATATGATAAGAATCCATTTGACAGCACAAACCAACGACGCTGATATCCCTTAATGTAGTTAGTCCACTTGGACAACCACCCTTTCATCTCCGGATCAGCTTTTTGATCCATGTTGACGGTGTTGTTCTGTCTACTCAAAGGTTCGGAACACTGTTCCACGTAACTCGGATATCAACCACCATTTTATTAACCAAGATGGCAGCTCCAGCACAGGCCATACAACGTCAAGTTAACATTATCGGGCAGTAAACATCAATGTTTGAAGCAGAAATTTCTGAAGAACTGTCCAAAAGAGGAGCAGAACTAGATAGAGATGAAAGATGTTGGAAACAATGTTTACGAATTGAATGCTCAGCTGTATTTTCACCACCTTTAACCGTGTACCAAAAGAAACAAAAGAGTGACGCTTGGGGGCAGAGGGAGAGGAGGGAGGGGAGGGGAGGAAAGGAAGGGGTGACGTCGATAGTCGCAAGGCGGTGGCTGGTGGCGCGCAGTTTGAAATGAGAATCTGGCACGACTGACGACACGTTAGCACGTTCCACGTTCCACCTGCCAGGGGCCCAGCTTTTTACGACTGACTGCTAATCAGCTGCTAATGCGGCCCGTGCGGCATTAAGTGGCGGTGTCCAAAACTGGCAAAAACGAAGAACAAGAGGACAGGTCGCCACATATAAAGCCGTCAGCATTTCATTTAGGTGGTTGAATATGACCAACCAAAACTTTGTTCAATTGTCCTGCCGTCTCTTTCCGTCCCTGCGGTTTGTCTTTTCTTTTCTCGGGCGTTCCCCTTCGCCTTGCAGTGCAGCCTCGTGGCTCCGCTACCCCCTTGGTCTTGCTTCTCCAGGAGGCCCTTCCCTCGGCCTGTCGGCCCCTCGGCCCCGACCTCCACATCCCCGACCCCGTACCATCCCCCATCCCGTTCCCCCAATCCCTTTCGCCTCCCTTCCGACCCCTTCGGCTTCCGTTCGTGCCGAGCGAGCTCGCCGAACGCTCGGAGCCGAGCCGAGCACAGCCGAGCTTGCGCCCGAAGCCGAGCCGGTGGTGTCAAGCGCCCCGCCAGGCCGCCAGGCCGCGAGCCCCGCCCCCCTCTCCGGTCTTCCCCGCGCCGAGCCGAGCAGCAGGAGCAGCAGGCTTGCCACGGTCTTCGCCTGCCAGCGCGCTCAGTTCGATTCGCGCCGCGGTTCGGAGTGGTCCGTAAGCCCGTGGGCGTTCGTCCCGGCTTGGCTCGGCTCTCGTCTTGGCCGACGTGCGTCCGTGAGTGGGTGGGTGTGTTGGGTGTGCTCCGCAAGGAGTGTGGCAGGTCAAGTGTTGGCATCTGCGTGTTCGTGTGCGTGACTGTCAGCGCAGGCTTGATAGTTCATCGGCCTGGAAGTGAGTGCTGAGTGTGGTGAAGTCTTGTCCCAGGACAACCCTGCGACACAGTGTATCGCCAGGAGAAGCAAGTGCCGATTGGTGTATCAAAGTGTAGTGAAAGGTGCCTGCCAGAAAGGGATTGGATAAATTACTTCCTCCGTTCAAGTCGTCCCTTCTGCTGTCTGTGTCCTCGTCCCGCTGTTGGAGGACCTGCATGGATGCGTTTTGGCTGTGACACACAAGGTGAGAGCTGATTGGCGGTGCGGTGCTGTTCGACCCACAGCTGACTGTCCCCTTTCTCTCCCCCCCCCCCCCCCCCGCCCATCCCAGGTTCAAAAGGACAATGCCCCCTTGACCCCTTGATAGCCGCCTGAAAGGTAGGCAAAAAGCCACACTTTGTTCCTATTGGTGGGCAAAAAGAGCTCTACCCCCCTCAAGCCGGCTCTGGATCCCCCGCTCCATCTTCACTCCTTACCTCACCTAGGTTTAACCTAACCTTCCCCTCCTGTGCGTTTGACCTGGTCCTTCCCCCGGCCATGTGCAGTCTTTTGATGGTCCTTGTTGTGATTTTCCTTCTAGCGGAGCAGCAAACCACTAAAGTGGCCAACAGCCATTGGGCTTCCCTATGCTCGGTGGATCCTGCTGACATCCATGTTACATCCCATCGGCGATAGTTTGGTCGACTTTGTCGTTGTTCTCGTCTCTCTCACTCGCGATAACACCCGGCCGGCCGAAATAAATAGGGCGAGTCGAGAGATTATCACCAAATTAGTCGGCCGGGACCCGCGACTCCAGTCTGTTTCCGCCTCGCGGCTGCGGACAGCCCGTGCGCGGGGAGCAGAGTAGTTGGAGGGTGGCGTGGCGGAGACTCTTTCCCTTTCTTGGCCTCTCGATGGGGGCGCCCTCTAGTCGGGACGAATGTGCGATTGTGCCGAAGCTATGCGGCACCGCCTCGCGGTAAGCGTCGCAAGCAGCGCAAGCGGGAGAAGAATAAGCAGAGGCCGTGCCAATGCAAGCGGCGAGGCGCTTTGCTGCGCGCTTGGCGCGCTTTGCGTGGCCCTGCATTTTGTGTTCCCGCTGATCGGCTCGCTCGACGTCGAGCTTGCTGGCGACGACTGCCCTGCGACGCAGCACTCCAAGGCAGTAAGCGGTTCAGTCGCGTACCTAGAGACTTGGTTTCCTTCATGCCCAGAAAGCGGAGGGAACGATTCGGCCATCCTTGCCCGCCCTCATGTCCCCCCTTCTTGCTTCGTTGCAATTATTTGTGTGCTGCGCCGGCTGCGCCTCGCCGCGTGCTTGCAGTGTGTGTGCCGTGGTCGTTTTCAAAAAAGAGAAAGACCGACCAAACAAGACAGAGCTAGCCGGGTGGGAGTGCGGCAGGGCAAACAACCCCTTGCGTGCACGTTGCGCTCTGGTGTGCCCTGGTGTCCGTGGTCAGGGCGGGGCAGGGCTGTGACCAGATACACGCCGCAACAAGTCACTGAGCATGTCGGTTTGCCCGCGGCCACCAAGGTGGGTTCGAGTCGGTACCGCCTGGGCTGGGTCTGGGTGCGAGACGAGTTGGCCGTACACAGCTCTGGCGAGGCTGGCGGAGCTGGCGGGGCTCGCAAAACGCACTGCCAGTGAACGAACTGCACGCCTTCTTTATTTCAACTCGCGCGGTCGACTTTTATTTCGCAATTTATTATTCCGATCGCACACACTGGCCGGGCTGGCGCGGCCCTTGGCAAGGGCCCCGCGTGGCTCCGCGTAGTACTCCGCGTCCCCCCCACCGGTAGCGGCGTGGCGGCGCCGCCGGGAAGGGCAGTTGCAGTCGACTCCCTGCCATAAAACTGAGTGCTTCATGGAGTGTTTGCTTTGGTTAACTTGGTGCGTGGCTGGAGGCCACTGAGCGAGGGCTGCGGCGTATCGGCACGAACTTGCCGGAAAGAAATATGCAAAGAGGGGAGGGGCGGAGGGGCTTTGTTTTGGTGTGTGGGAGGGAGCCCCTGGGTCGCGCATGGCCGCCGTCAACCCGACCCGACCCGGGCGGTGGCGTGGCGGCGTGGCGGCAGTGTGGCGGCTCCCCGGCGGCCCCGGCGGCCCATGACCGTGGTCTGTAGTCTGCCGGCGTGCTGGCAGGGCGCCCAGGACGGCCATCCAGCCATGCGCCCGCCCCGCCCCGCCCCGCTGCTTTTGTCTGAGCGAAGAGTTTTAATTGGCGGCGCCTAATCAGCACTTTGATTTTCATGCGTGTCCGGAGAGGTCGGCGCGGGTCGAACCCACGCCTCTAGTGCCGCTTTACGCGCTTACGAAATGGACCTTTCGATTTCAAGACGCGTGTTGCGCGCAGCACGCCACGCCACTAGTGCTCCGACGCCCCCGCGCCCCGCGCCTCCGAGTGCAAATGGCTTTTGCATCGCGGACGCGTTGTGCGCGTTGTGCCCGTGGAGCAACATGCCGCATATGCATTGGTGGAAAATCCGGGGTGCGAGAGAGACAGAGCGTCGAATGCTCTGTTCGGAATGCTAGCAGCCTGCAGAGCCTAGGCGAGGCGCGGATGGGGCGTGGCGGCGTGGCGAGGCGTCGCTCGACAGACTGTATGCCCGCGAGGAATTTCAACGCCGTGGTTGCGGACGAAAAGTCGTATGTGTGCTTGTGTGTGTGTGAGTGTGAGTGAATGTGTGTGAGAGAGTGTGTATGAGTCTCAAGGCCAGTGCATGCACGGCGGGGCGCTGTGCCGGCTAACGCCCGCTAACGCTCGTACGATCGGGTGTGGGTATCTTAATCTTGTCGCCAGGACGACCCAGCCCAGCGGCGACCCAGTTGCTGTCGGCCTGCCCTGCCCTGCCCTGCCCGGCCCCACCTCGAGGTGGCCAAGGTGTGCTGCATGGTCCAACCTGGTCACCCCGTCCCCCTGTCCTCGACTCCTCACCCTTTCCCTCCTTCCTCATTAGTAGTTTGCCAACAATTAAACGAGACACATGTAAAACGCTTGGTCCCGGCCGGCCGGCATGCGCGCTGCCTTCCCTTTCTGCTTCGCGTTCCCCCCGGTCGCCCTCTCCCCCGTCGAGGCCGTCGTGTCGTCGGCCCTCTGTTTTTATTCTCTTTGACTCTGGCAGCCTCGCAGCACAATGTACGTTTGTGCGGCCCTAAGTGACTGCGGGCCTCGGCCGTGCGGGCCTCTCTGCAGGCTGACTTGGGGCACTCGTCGCTGTCTCTCTCGCACTCACGGGGCGTGCAGTAGGGGTGCGAGAGAGACAGAGCGACGTGACCACGCAGCACGGCCTCCCCTTCCGCAGCCTCCCTTGTTGTGTCTCGCCCGCCAAATACCAGTGTGCCAGGCTTTCGCCGCCACGGCCCGCACGGCCGGCAGGCAAAAAAGGCCAACTTAGTCGGGCGGGTGCGTTTGGTAATAACTTTTGCGGCGGTCCTTGAAGGCCAGCGGCGCAGGAATTCTTCGAGCGCGGCCCAGGGGCCCAACGCGGAACCTAAGGGAACCCTATGGAACCCACCGCCGTGGCTGCCTCCGAACCACCCTTCCGTCGCTCTGGCCCTCTCACACTCGTGGGGCGTTCCGTAGGGGTGCGAGTGAGACAGAGCCACGGAGCGCCGGGCTGCACCCCGTCGACGGCCGGGCCGCGCGGCCGCGCAGTAAAGTCAAAAGTGTTGGCGATAAAAGGCGGCAGGCTGGCGGCGTCACTGCAGCAGCGGACCGCAGCGCGGCGCGCGGCTCGCCAAGGTCGCGGAGGAGGCCCTGTGGGTGGAGTGGAGCGTCCATTTTCCTCCTCGTTTCGTTGACCCGCGGAGACGTGGACGTCCGCGACGTCAGCGCGACGGGCGGCACACTGGCGGCACGCGCCTCGCCGCCCGCCAAAGTAGGATGATCGCTCAGGTGTGGCTAAAGAGTAGTGTGGCGCCGCGTCGCGCCGGCCGAGCGACGCCTTATGGTGCTACGCCAGGCAGCGTCTGGAAGAGTCTCCTCTGCTCCTTCGCGCCTCCCACGGCGTGTGGACTCTCCGCGTCCGCGCTAGCTCCCACTCGACGCACATCAAATATAACACTCCCGGCGGGAGGGGTGGGGAGGGGGAAGGTACTCGTCGACGGCGACCTGTGTGGGCGCGTGCAGCGCGTGCAGCGCGTGCGCCGCCCTCCGAGTGACGTCATCGTGGGCCATAATTTGTCCCGTGCCAATAGCTGGCGCCCGCGGCGTCCCGGGGCGATTCGACGATTAACACAGCGAGCTGGCTGATTTTTGGAACCGCGCTCCGCTTGGGCTCCATTGGCGCGTGTGCTGACCGCCCTGCCGTCCTGTCTGTCTGTCTGTCCGTTGTCCGTCCGCCTCGCCGCGTTTAGGCCCACCGGCGGCGGCGCCGGGCTGTGAGTCACACAGTCACACGCCTCGCCGCGCCCAACACCGCCCTGCTGCTGTATCACAGACACGATTCCGAGAGTCTGTCTCTCTCGCACGTACACGGGACGCCCTGTGAGAGGGACCGCGATGGAAACGGCTCTCGGAATCAGTCTGCAGGACGAAACGGCAAGGTCGAAGTAATGCCTCAATTTATCCCCGTTCATTTACTGGGCGAGCCGAGTGTCCGAGCTCCGCGCGGCGCGGCGTGGTCCGAGGCGTGGTGGGGGGAGTGCTGCAGTCTGCAGTCGGTAGCGCTTGGCGCTGGCAGGGCACCCGGTCAGTCTGCCTTAATTCAAGGCCGTCCTCTGACGAGGGCTGGCTGTGCTCGGCTGGGCTCGGTCCGGCTCGGCTCGGCTTGCCGGTGTTGTGATGGGTGCACGCTCGTTCGTCTGGGACGGTAGAACCGGTAGGCCCGGAGCCCCGCGCCCCGCCGCGAAGCAGCAGGCAAGGCAGCAGGCCCGTGCCTCGGCATGTGCCATATTTGGGCATCCCCCTTAACAACTTGATGAATTTGACAGAAGGGGAGGGGCAGGTTTTGTGATGCAGACACCGAAAAAAAAATCGATGCCGATAAATGGACGGCGCTGGTCGGGGACGGAAAGGTCGCTGTGTTTTTGTTCCTGCTTCCTTATGGCCTGGCCGATGTCCTGGCCGATGGCCTGGCCGATGTCCTGGATGTCCTGACGGCGGAGAGAGGAGCCGTTGGCGTGGGAGTCCGGGGCCTTGCGGTGTGCATGCCGGCCCGGCGGCCTGGGCTGCTCGTGTCGTGTCTATGTCGTGTCGGCTTCGATTCATGACCGCCGCCTGCCTGGAGCCGTGCTGGGCCGCGCCGTGCTGGAGTCACTCCATGGAGTCCAGGGCACGCGACCTCTTTGGCGGCGTGTCCTGGCCGGGTATCGTGATGCCCGCTGCAGTCTGTCGTCCTGTCTCTCTCGCACCGCCAGGGCACTGTTCGGATGTCTGTCTGTCTGCCCTCTCTCTCTCTCTCTCTCTCTCTCTCTCTCTCTCTCTCTCTCTCTCTCTCTCTCTCCTCCTGCAGCGCACTCCGCGTGCGAGAGAGACAGTCTTGCTCGGACATCCTGCAGGCGCGGCGCGGTGGCGCGGCGGCGTCCCCCCGAAAGGCAGAATCGGGGGAATTAAGGAAATTTAATTAATGCAGATTGCACAAACCGTGGAGTGGGCGGGGCGGACCTACGAGTGTGTGATTATTATTTTCCTCTAATGAAAACGGTGTGTGAGAGGAAATAAAGGAGACTGGAGCTACCTGATCGAATTAACTCCACGCGCATTCCTTGCGCGCGCGTGTGTGTGTGAGTGTGCGTGTGAACATGGCCTACAGTGTGCGCGTTTGGGAAAAGGGGGGGAGTTGTTGGTATGTGAAGTGAGTATCTCACTGCAGTCCTGCAAAGCGGAAATAAAGACGCTTGTCAGTCGGCGGCGAGCAAAGTTTCCCCCTGCCGTCTGTTTGATTGGCCAGGCTGGCAGGCAGGCAGGCAGGCAGGCAGGCCGTGCGTTATCAGTGATAGTGCCGGTGGAAGCCAGCAAGCCGGCTATCCGACCGCGGGGCAGGCGAGCCGAGGCGAGAGCACCCCTTTGAGTTGTGTCAGCGTTCTAATATCCGCGTGGCGCCGCGTGGCGTGCCGCCCCGACAGTGCAGTGACAGTGCCGCCACGCCGCCAAGATGGATGGCCGCGTGTCCCAGCATCCCCTTCGCACCCACACTGGAAACTGGAATGCCACGCCGTAATTAGCGATCGTTTTGCTCTGCACACGACGGACTGCACGAGCGAGAAAGCGCGAGTCACCGCCGCCAAAAAAGCCGAGCGTCTGTCTCTCTCGCACTCGTGAGGAGTCCCGTAGGCCCGTGGGGGTGCGAGAGAGACGGAGCGACGATGCGCTGTTCCGAATCACTCCGCGCGTCGCCGCCATCGCCACGCCGGGCTGCCCCCAATTTTCTCACGTTTATTTTCGTTTTTCCGCCGCGCCGCTCCGCTTTTCCACGCGGAAAAGCCTTCTTCCGCTGCAGCGCGAGCGGCGCCGTCTCTCTCGCACTCGCGAGGGGTGCGAGAGAGACAGAGCGACTCTGCCCATCGGCTGCGGCTGTTTGAACTGTGAAATTTACGGTGGCTGCATCGCCTCGCCCCGCCCCGGCAAGGCCCTGCCGCCCTGCCCCTACGCTGGAAGTCTTTATTCTCCAGAGGCCTGCTGGAGCGCGGCCCCGCGGCCCCGCGGCCGGCGCTGCGGGCCTCGGCTATGGGAAATGACCTCGTTATCGGCGAGGCGCTCACACACACTCCGACACACGGACGCACTCGCACAAGCCGACGCACGGACGCACTCGCACACTGGTGCGCCGCGGCTTCTTGTGATTGGTCAATCCTGCCTTTGTGCTGGCGCACTGGCGTGCTGGCCACGTGCGTGTAGTGGCACGCCTTGCACGCCGCCACGGCACTCGTTCGGCTCCCGTGGCGGCAAGCAGCGCGGCGGCCCCCGATGCCCCGATGACATCAGAGTCGAGTTTTTCAGCTCTTTCTCGTCGTCTGCTTGCGTCCGTGTCTGTCTGACCGGCCGGCCGGCCGGGTTCGGGTCCCCCGTCGCCGTCTTTGTCAGGGTGGTGCAGTTTTTGCGTGGGTCGGTTACTGCCCGTCTGTGTGTGCGTGTGTGTGTGTGTGTGTATGCGCGCTCTGTTTGCTCAGTGACGGTGTGCATAGCGATGCGACACATACGCCCGTCCGCGCTCGCTGCCGCCGCCCTGCCGCGCCCTGCCGCGCCCTGCCCCGGTGGAGGTGGAATGCCGCCGACATTCCATGACAAGGGAATTTTTTTCGCGCTCCGCGAAGCCTGGTGCTTATTTGTTTCGTACCTTTTTGCCGTTCTTTTTCGCAGGGTTTTATGTGTGACCATACGCGGCAGGCTGCGCGTAGCTGCGCGTACACTGCAAGGAGACAATGAGGCGGGTCGCACCTGTACCCACAGAGCGCGCTGCGACGCTACCCGCCGCGTCCAGCCTGCAGACTGATTCCGAGAGCCGTTTTCGTCGCTCCGTCTCTCTCGCACCTTCACGGCGCGGCCTATGAGTGCGAGAGAGACAGAGCGACGAAAACGACTCACCAGCCTGCCGGCGGCGGCAGCTGGCCGGTGGTACCCGTTGTGGGACACTGTGACATTCCGTCGCGCTCCGCGTTACGACCGCGGTACGGCCGCGCCGGGCCTCGGGCCGCGAGCCTCTACGCCGTAAACCCCCAGGCCGCAATGAGGCAACAAAAACCTTTAATAGTTCCCTTTTTCGGCCGCGCTTCTGGCTGGAACGCGGCGCTAGTGTGCGCGACGCACGGCGACGCACGGCGGCGAGAACAGCGAGAGCGAGAGAGACAGGGTTGCTCTGATGACCGAGTTTGACGGGACGGCGACGTGGCCGGCCGTCGTCTGCTTATGGAGGACGATTTCCCTAGCGGCAATCGTAGCTAATTCCACAGTGCAGGGCCTGGCGCCCTTCGCCGCGCCACCCCGTCCCGCAGTGACCTCTGGCGAGCCAGTTGGCGAACGCCCTCCCCCTTTGTACCCCCTGCCCCCCCCCCTTCCGCTCCAAGGCGGCAATCAGTCTTCGTCAGGGCCGCGGGCTGCCTTTTGGTGTCCGGGGGAGGGGGGGGGGCTTCACCTGCACGCCGAGCGACGCCGAGCGTGGAGACGGCGCTGCCGCCTCGCCGTTTGCTTCCTCCGCTCTAAGCTGCGACTCTACAGCGTAATGTATCCCCGGGCCACGATGTGGAGTGGCTTGGTTGGGCGTGACAGGGACAGGGCGTCGCCGGCGTTGCTGGCGTTGCGTCCCTTGGCGCCGCAGCGCTGCCGGAGCACTGCCGGAGCCGCGCCTGCTATCCGGGCCGCCTGGAGCCTCCAGATGGGAGATGGGATACACATGTTAACCGGGGTTGACGTTTGCTCCAGTCACGCCACGCCACGCCACGCCGCGCCCGGAGCGCCACCCGCCGAACAGGAACATGCCGAATCTGGAATCGGCCGGAACCGGAACGGTGTTGCTGCAAAGCGACACGCTGGTGGCGCTGCGGAGCGGTGATTCTGAACTTCGCTTTCGTCGCTCTGTCTCGCTCGCACTCGTGAAGAACGGCGTGCATTGGTCAGCGCGCTGCAGGCTGAGTCCTCGCTTTCGTCGCTCCGTCTCTCTCGCACTCGCGGGGAGCTTCGTGGCGGCGCGAGAGAGACAGCGCGACGAAAGCACTGTCCCGAATGAGGCTGCTAGACGCGCCGCGCGCCGCGCAGGCAACCCGACCCGACCCCGAGGCTCGCAGTGGAGGTGACTGACTTTGGCCAAGTTTCTGCCGGCCTCTGCGATCCCATCCGTGCGTCCTGAGGATCACGGTCACGGCTCCAGTGTGTGTGTGTGTGTCTGTGAGGGTGTGTCGGTGTGTCTGTGTGAGAGAGTGTGGCCGCGTTGCCATGGCAACGTGGCGCTGCTGGTCGCGACGAAAAGGAGAGAGGGAGAGGGGAGGCTGGGGCTGGGGCTGCACTCGGTGTAATAAAGTCGACCCCTCAACCGAAGAAACGAACAGGACGCATGTACGTGAAACATCAAGCCGGTCTGTCTGTCTGTCTGTCCGTCCGTCCGCCCGTCCGCGCCGTCGCGTCTCTTTGTCTAAAGCCCGGACGAGACTTGTCCCAATCCGAACGCCGCGCTCCGCGCCCCGCATGTGACGTCTGGGAGTCGTCGGGGGAGGGAGATGTGATGGGCCAAGTCGGCGACTTGGAGGGAGATAGCGTGGAGCGGCGCGGAGATAGAGAAAGGCATGCATAGGAAGCGAAGCGACGAAGCGACCGGCCTGCCACACTGCACGGCCTGCACCCCGCCGCCCCGCCCTCGCCGCTGTCTCTCTCGCACCTGCACGCCACGCCGCGTGCGTCCGAGAGAGGCAGGGCGTCGAGCCAGCTGCCCCGCCATGCACCCTTCGGGCCCTACCCGTCGGGCCAGCGCCGTCGCCGCCTCGGGATTAGTATGCACTTTGCATGCCGACGGCGCCCCGCCTGCCTCGGCGCGGCCTACACCGCGATATACCGAGTCCGAGAACGGGGGGATCGAAAAGGGGCGCGGCCGGCGGCGGGGCTCGAACCGCGGCCTCCACGGGGCGGGACGCCGTTCAGTGTGGAAGTGTCGCAAGCCGCGCAAGCCAGCATATAGAACGACGGACGGCGCCGGGATGGCGGTGCGGCGGTCATTGCCCTCGCGCCGCGCTCTCCTCGCGGTGCGTCGCGGTGCCCATGTCAGCCAGGCGCTAGGCGCGCTAGGTGTGACAATGCCCTCGTTGACGGCTGATCCCCCCCCCTCTCCGCCATTTCTCTCTGATGACACCGACACCATATGGCGCCGCACATTCCGGGCCTGTCGCGGTGGCACGGTGATGGCCTGGTGCCCCCGGGGCCTCCGTGTCGCCACCACACCAGGCCGTCGTGGTCCGTCTCTGCCGCGCCTGGCCTGCGACTCGTACTTGACCGCCTTCCGGGAGCGGCTCGGCGTGCTCGCGGCGCGCGCGATGCGTGCCCACCGCGCCCCGAAGCAAGCAGCGAGGTAGCGACAGCGTGGGACCGCAGTGCTTTCGTCGCTGCCTCTCTCGCACCCTCATGGGATACTCTAGGAGTGCGAGAGAGGGAGGTTGCGCCGCGGTACGCGCGGCCCGTGACCGTGACACCGTGACAGCGTGGGTCTCCGCCTGCGCCAGCGCGGCCAGCGCGGCCAGCGCTCACGGCTCGTCAGGTGTTCGGTGCAGCGCGGCGAACAGGTTGCCGGCTGCCTACCCTCCGGGGGCGGCCGGGCTGGGCGGCTGGCTGGGCTGGGCGGCCTCGCCGCGGGGCAGGCAGGCAGGCAGGCAGGCAGGCAGGCAGGCAGGCAGGCAGGCATTGCTGGCGCTCCACCGTGCCGAGCGCGTGGGCGGACCCCGGTGACGACCAGTTTGTGTGAGTGTGTGTGTGTGTGAGTGCTCTTGTGTGAGTGTGTGTGTGTGAGTGTGCGACGGCGCCGAACCGCGGAATGCCGGGGCTCGCATACCAGCCGGGTAATAAATGGGATTAAAACTCACACAGCCCCCGCTGCGCGCGCTGCGGTTTTTTGTGTGTTTTGGTAAAAGGCAGCGGCGTGCCGCGTGCTGCGCGGGGCGAGCAGAGCAGGCCGGGGAGGCCCGTCCGCCCGTCCACCCCCACCCACCCCCGCGCTCATCCGCGCTCCGCGCTTCTCCTCCAAGTCCCCCGGGGTGGAGGCCGGCCGGCCGAAATTAAAACCGCGCCGTGACGACGACGACTGCCATTGAGAACATTGAAAAACAGCGCGCTGAGGAAATCCCGCTCCCGCGCCACTGGCGATAAAATAAAATAATAACAAAAGAGGCGCGTGCGGAGGGGGTTGGCCGTGTGACGTCACAGGGACGTCGAATTGGCGCCGCGTCACGTGGTTGGTGGACGGGACTGGAGAGCGAGCGTTCCTCTCCCGCGGCGACGTTTATGATGAAGATATCGTGTCGCGATTTCATTGGCCGAGCGGCGGAGCAGGAGGGGTGGGAGTGTGTCTGTGGATTTGCGTTTACGAGCGCGGGCCGCCTCGTCTGGGCTCTTAGTGTTCATTCTGTTCATTCTGTTCATCGTGCGGGGCGGCTGCCTTTTATTGCATCGCTGTCTGTCTGTCTGCTGCTCGTCTGTCGCGCTGTCTGTCGTCTGTTGCTTCTGTTCTGTCTGTCTCGTCTGCTGTCGGTCGCTGTGCTGCTGTCTGTGTCTGTCTGTCTGTCTGCCTGTCTGTCTGTCTGTCTGTCTGTCTGTCTGTCTGTCTGTCTGCTTCGCCGGTCTTTAGCCCTGCCAGTGACTCTTGGGCGGTGATGCTGGGCCGAAGTGCAGTGCAGTCTAATTCCAGGTTACTGCAATGCTGCAGCTGCACATTTTGTCCGTCTGTGTGTCTGTGTGTCTGTCTGCCGGTTTCCCCACAGTTGCCCTCAGTACTCGAGATAATCTCCCCCTAATCGACCAGTTATTGCTTCATTTTGTTGCTTTCTTTTCTCGGGTCCGAATCCGTTCGAGTTCGAGTCGTTCGCGGCCGTCTCGGCGTTCACAGAGTCGTGTGTGTGTTTCGAAAGGCGGGCCGACCTGGCCGACCTGGCCGGCCGGTTGGCCCACTGCAAAACGATTCCGCACGGCGTTTCGTTGTTCTGTCTCTCTCGCGCCGTCACGGAACGACCCATATCATTGCGGGAGCGACAGAGACGAGAGCTCCGTTCGGAATCCGACTGCCGGCCTGTGGCACTGGGCACTGCCTCGGCCGGCCTCGGCCCATGTCGGTACACGGCGCGCCCACACTGGGAGTTGTGTTGACACGCGGAAGTATTCATCGGGCGCCCCACCCCGCTCTGTTTGGCTTGGCTCGCCAATCATAACACGGTGTTTGCACGTGTAACCTTTCATGCTGGTATCGGCCGGCGTACGCCCGGGCCGAGACGCCGGTCGGCCCGAGACTCCGGCGGGGACGGCGCGCTGACATTTGGACTCAGGTGTGGCGGCTCGTTTGCTGGAGCACACCGAGGAGAGCATCGAGGATGAGGAGGGCCTGGAGCGGTCTGGAGAGCGTCCCAGCCGGCCGGCCGGCCGGTGTGTTACGTAACGGCCCCGTGCCAACGCCCCACCCCGCCCCGCCTCGCCACGCCGCCGATCGTAATCCGCGCATCATGAGCTTCGTGCTGCACGCGCCCCTCGCGGCCCGCGGCCCGTGGACCGCCCCTCCCCCTATCTTAGTTTAAGTTGCATTATGGGCGCCACTCCGCCACGGCGCGCCACGGCCCCGCGTTGAACGCATTCTGTTTCCCTCCTTTATTCGCAGCACAGCGCAGCAGCGCTCCGAGTCGCTATTCGCAGCACCGCCCGCCCCGCCCCGCGCTGCGCTTCGTGCCTGACCCTTTGCAGTTATTTAACGTGCCGTTTCGTATCTAAAGCGCTCCCGGCGCCGGCCGTGGCGCCTGCCGCTTGCCGCTGCTCGGTAATGAGGACGCTGTTTGAAAGTTCACACGTGCAGAAGAGGGCGGCGGCGCTTCGGGCTGGCCGGGCGCTGCACTGTAAGCTGCACCTTGATGGCTCACGGCTCGGGCACGGCGGCGCTCTCTGCGGCGTCGGCCCGGACGCCCTGCAGGATGCAGCAGGATGCTCCCCGCGAAGGCGACACCCTAGACGGAGGCAAAACAAGCTCCCGTGGGAGCTGTTTGAGAGTCTGCCGGCGTCCAGCCTCGACTGACGACGCCGCCGACGCCGTGGCCGCCGGAAGTGGGAGAGAGAGCGAGAAAGACTCCGCCCCCTGTCTCTGTCCGACTGCAGCGCAGCTGGAGGGCTGGAATCGGGAATCCGGCGCCGCATCTCCCTACTCTATCTGAAACGCCGCGGGGGAATCCTTGATTTGGATTGCAGTTTGGGGCCCTGTCTGGCACTGCCCCGACGACGGCGAGCTCCGACGCCTTCAGCGACGAGGCGGGGGGAAGGGGTGGGGGCACGGCTCACAACGCCAACGCCAAACGACTGCGTGGCCGCGGCCCGGCGGTGTGGCGGTGTGGCGGTGCGGCGTGTGGAAGACACTTAGACATGCGGCGGAGCCCTCGGGGGTTATAACGGACCGCCGGCACGACTCGCGTCCAGACTGTCGCACTCGCACTCACGCAGCCGGCCGTGTCGCCCGCACGTCGCGCCTCGTCGCACCTGATTGGCGTTTAGGGCGGCCAGGCCGTCGCTCTGTCTCTCTCACACTCCTCCGGAACGGCGCGCGAGAGCGACAGAGACAGAGCGACGAGAAGCATCGTTCGGAACGAGCCTTCTTGGCGAGCTGAGGTCGCAGAGTGCGCGCTGCTCCGTAGCTCCGCGTTGCGTTGCACTCTGCGCCATTTCGCCTCCATTGCCGCGTGTGTTGTTCTTGGCGCGGGCTGTACACTGTACGCCGCAGCGCGTCGGCGCGACGACCACCACGACGACCACGACGACGCGCACCGCGCTGCTTTGGCGCTGCCCGCTCACGACCCACGCGGTCGACCTGCCTGCCCGCCTGTCCTGCCTTCGCGGACCGCAAGGCGAGGCACCGCGAGGCACGGTGGGGCCAGCTCGGCCATTCCGGCTCAACTGCAGCGAAACGCACTCAATCTTTTCTCTCGCTCGCTCACTCACACGCAGCAGGGTGGTCGATTTCGCAGGCAGTCATCAAGCGAATTCTCCCGCGCCTCTTGGCTGGGACCTCTCGGCTGGGGCCCGGCTGGGGCCTCTCGGCCGGTTGTAAACGAAGCCAGCCGTGACGTGTCGCTGGCGGTGGCGGCGTGGCTGTCACGCCGTGAGCACCACAAGCCGCCCGGCCCGCACGGCCTGCACGCTGCACCACAAGGTGGCCGTGGCGGCGGAAGGAGGCTCGCGTGACGCCACCTCGGCGGGCTTATCTCCCCTCCTGCTGCAGGTCGAGCAGTGTGTCTCGGCGGTAATGCACGACCTGCAGCGGCTCGGGCCGTGTAGGTATCCCAGGCGTCCCAGGACACGGTCCCAGGACACCGTCTGGGCACCGTCCCTGGCTGGACACCGTCCCCCGGGAGGTGTGGCATGTCGATCACATCAGAGGCGGCTACGCTTGCTCGCTTATCGTGCTCCTCGGCGTGGTACTCCAGCCGGGCCGGGCCGGGTCGGCCGGGTTCGCTGCTGCTCGGCGGCCTGGCTGGGGCGCGGCCGCGCGGCAGAGTGCCGAGGTGCTGCTCGCCTCGCCCACGCCCTGCAGGCCGTGCTCGTGCAGGCCGTGCTGGCAATGCACTGCCTTGGGGGTCAGTCACCCCGGGGACAACAAACTCCTCGGATGCGTGCGCTGCGGCGGCGGCTGTGTGTCAAATTCCGCGTCCAAGTCCGCGGTCGAGATCGCCTCCTCCGCGACGCAGAGTCTATTTATGGCCCCGCGGCCCGCCCCGCGCCCCGCGGCCGTGCTTTCGTCCTTTCGGCGCGTCGCGGGGCGCCACCTTGCGCCGCCGTGCAGCACGGCGCGGACAATGACGCCATTCTTGGAGGAGGCGAAGAGCGCGGGTGCCCCTCCAGCCCCGCCAGCCCCGCCAGGCAGCCGGCGACAAGGGCCGGGGGCTGTTTGTCTTAGTTAGGCCCGAGGGGGGCAGGGCCGGCAGGGCCGGCAGGGCGGGCCAGGGGGAAGCATGGCCTGGATCTATTTCTCATCCGGGCGGCTCGCGCGCGGATTGGCTGAGCGAAAGGTCACGCGCTTCCTGCGCCGCTCTGCCTCTCTGTTTGTCGTTCCTGCGTTTCGTTTTTTCGAGGCTGGAGCTGATTGGAGGGCCTCGCGGCGCGCGAGGAGTGGCCGCGGGCGGGGCCGCACTGCCGCACTCGGCGAGCCCTCGACGGCCAAGCACCGTTCGGGTCATGCAGGTACTCGTGTAGTACTTGGCAGCAGGACAAAGGGCGTGCTGCGCCGCGCGCCCTCACACACTCACACACGCGCGCCTGCACGCGCGCACACTCACACACACAGACTCACACACGCGCGCGTGGGTCGGCAAGGGTCAGCTCAGATAAGCGCGCGTGCCTGCCGCGTACCTACACAGTAGGCTCGCGCAACGATTCGACAGCGGCACAGCGTCGCTGGAACGAGGCCGCGCGACAATGCCTGCAAAGTGGCGGCCTGCAACGGGGCGGGGCGGGGCTGCTAAAGTTCAGGGGCTGGCTGTGCGCCGACGACGGCCCGGCCCGGGGTCGCTCGCGCGCGCGAGGGCGGTATAGGTCGCACTCCAGCGAATGACTGCTAGCTAAACGCGGCAAAAACGCTTTCCATGCAGCGAATCAAATCGCAGCAGAGGGCCAAAATACACCCGCAAGGAATCCAAGACCAGGTGGAACCTGGTTATAAGACCGTCGGGATCAAAAGGGGGGGGGGGGTCAACCCCCGCGGCCCTCCCTCTGGCAGCCACAGCGAGGCTCTCGCAGAGTAATTAGGAATACGCTCGAACTGGCCTGACCTGACCCACAAGTGGGGGAGGGGAGGGGAGTGGGGCAGGTCATTTCCAGCGGGATGCGCCGCGGCCGAGTCCACCGACCGAGTGTCGACACGGTGTCAAGCGGTGTCAAACCGCACCGATCGTTGCGAAGGTCCGAAGGTGTGCCCCGCTGCAGCCGGTGGCGTCGCGCCACGCTCGTCAGGCTGTGGTCGTGAGTGCGGTCACGGTGTTTTAGTCGGGGTCAAGGACTCTAACAGCTTGCCCGACTGCAGAAATGCTCTCGCAAAGGAGAAGCGCTCTTTCCTTTTTCAAGTTAGGGGTTCCAGGAGGATCGAAATGCTCTCGGAAGACGTCGTCTCGAGGCGCTCACTTAGAGTGTGGTGGCGTGGCCGCTTCGCCCAGCCGTCCACCCTGCGAGGCTCCGCTGCTGACTCACGTGGCCCCAACCCTCGGCGCCCCCCACCCCACCACGGCCATCAATAAAGTGGCGCTGGCGAGGTCAAGCATGACACGGGTATATTGACGCCCCTCGCAGCCGCTCTGTCTCTCTCGCACCTACACGGGACGCCCCGCGAGCGCGAGGGGGACGGCGATGGGAAAGACTCTCAGTCTGCCGGCCCGGCCGGTAGTCTCTAGCGCAGCGCGGCGCGGCGGTTCCTGGAACGTGTGTGCTGCCTGATGCCCTGGCCGATCCCGAACAGCGCCCTCTCCCTCGGGGCGGCCCGCGAGTGCGAGAGAGACGGAGCGACGAAAGCACTGTTCGGGCCGCTGATGCCGATCTGCTCGCCGCCTCTGCCCTAATGTGGCCGGGCACGCGGGCACGCGGTCACGAAGTCACGAGGAAGCGGCGCGGCGCGGCGCGGTTCGGGCTGTGGCGGAGGAGGACCGCGGTTGGCGACCCTGTTTGCGGTGCCCCGCGGTGCCCTGCGGAGCACTGCGGCCGATTGCCACTGAAATCGCCGCGTTTATTCAAGACCAGTCCAGACGGTGCTCGATTCGGGGTTCTCGGGGGCTGTGGAGACGTCGGCGACGTCGGCGACCCCCCGGTCGGGCCGCAGTGCAGCGCCCTTTGTAAGTTGGTGGATTTGCACCGGCTGTATTTGCTCCCAGGCTGCCGGTCCAAGGGCCGAGACCGAAGGGCTGCTTGTCGCGCTGGCTGTGTGCGCAGGGCGAAGCACAGGGCGAGGCACAGGGCCTGCTGGCAGAGGTCGCGGCCGGGGTACGCTCTCCGCTTCCTGCTGCCCCGCCTCGCCTCCACCCTGCCTGCTGCCTTGCGCCCCTTCCGGCCGAGCGGACCACGGACTGTCCCGGCCGACAGAAGAGCGGCATGCGGCAACAAAAGTTGCGGAAAGCCGGCGCTTGGACCTGACGGTGTGGCGGTGCGGCGGGGCGCCGGCCGGCCAGAAGGCCCCCAACGCCCCAAGGCCCTAGCCCAGCGGTTCTCAACCTTTCTCGGCTCGCGACCCCAAATTTGTAGCCAAAAATTTCCGCGACCCCCAGGAAAAGTTTCGCGACCCCACGGGACCCCTCCTTTAGCATGCCACTGCGTCTGATCCGAGGCGGGCATTTTGCTCCCTCAACGGGCAATTGTTCTTTGGACCTTCCTTTAGCATGCCTCTGTTACGGAGTGCGATTATCAGTCTTAGTTTGGGAGCAGTATTGTCTCAAAGTTGGCCAAAACGCTCAGAAATGTCTTTAAAAAATCATGTTTTGGGTCGATTTTAAGCAGCCACTGCGTCTGATCCGAGGCGGGCATTTTGCTCCCTCCTCAACGGGCAATTGTTCTTTGGACCTTCCTTTAGCATGCCTCTGTTACGGAATGCGATTATCAGTCTTAGTTTGGGAGCAGTATTGTCTCAAAGTTGACCAAAACAGGCACAACGATTTTTCAAAGACATTTCTGAGCGTTTCGGCCAACTTTGAGACAATACTGCTCCCAAACTAAGACTGATAATCACACTCCGTAACAAAGGCATGCTAAAAGAAGGTCCAAAGACCAATAGCCCGTTGAAGGAGGACGAAATACCGCCTCGGGTCAGACGCAGTGGCTGCTTAAAATAGGCCCAAAACACGATTTTTCAAAGACATTTCTGACCGTTTTGGTAAACTTTGAGACAATACTGCTCCCAAACTAAGACTGATAATCACACTCCGTAACAAAGGCATGCTAAAGGAAGGTTCAAAGACCAATTGCCGGTTGAGGGAGCAAAATGCCCGCCTCGGATCAGACGCAGTGGCTGCTTAAAATAGGCCCAAAACACGATTTTTCAAAGACATTTCTGACCGTTTTGGTAAACTTTGAGACAATACTGCTCCCAAACTAAGACTGATAATCACACTCCGTAACAAAGGCATGCTAAAAGAAGGTCCAAAGACCAATTGCCCGTTGAAGGAGGACGAAATACCGCCTCGGGTCAGACGCAGTGGCTGCTTAAAATAGGCCCAAAACACGATTTTTCAAAGACATTTCTGACCGTTTTGGTAAACTTTGAGACAATACTGCTCCCAAACTAAGACTGATAATCACACTCCGTAACAAAGGCATGCTAAAGGAAGGTTCAAAGACCAATTGCCGGTTGAGGGAGCAAAATGCCCGCCTCGGATCAGACGCAGTGGCTGCTTAAAATCGGCCCAAAACACGACCCCAGCTACCTCGCCGCGACCCCTTAAAATTTTTTCGCGACCCCACTTGGGGTCGCGACCCTAAGGTTGAGAACCACTGCCCTAGCCGAGGCCGCGGCGTCCCGACCCAGAACCTCACCCACGACCCCACGGCCGGGCCGGGCCGGGCCGAGCTGGGCCCCGCGACGGACGTTTTCCAGATGCCCAGCGACGTCGGCAGCCTCGGCAGCGGCCGGCGCCTTGCGGCCAGCGCGGTCCGCCAGGATTTATTGACCGGCCGATTCAGCCCAATTCCGCAAATGAGATTGTATTTCGCGAAACCGGAAGCTGCTTGCAGGGCGAGGGTGCAGCGTAGCGCACCGCCCCCTGAGCCCCGCCGAGTGAATTCCCAGCAAGGCCCGGGGCAGTGGCGGTTTCGGTGACAGCGCTGTCGGCGTTCGTGTTCCGTGGGCCTTTTTTTGGCCTTCGGTCGCCCCATCTGCTGCCCAGTCGGTTTGAATATCGTTAACGACGCTGTCTGCTCGCAGACCGCGCGGCTGGCCGCGGCTGGCCAGGTGGACTCCGCAGACACTCCCCTCTCTCTCGCACACCTGCCTCGCCTTGCCGCGCCTCTACTCGGCCTCGCCTCGCCGGCCGCGCGATAAATTATTGCGGAGGATGGAAAGGGGTGCGCCACTGTAGGGATGACTTCATGCGGCACGGCGCGCCGCCCCGCCGTGCCGTTGCGCCAGAGGGTGCCGTGCGGGACAAAGACAGGGCGGTGAAGGGCGCGGGAGAGAGGGGGGGGGACCTCGCTCCCGGCTTTGGTTATCTCAGCCGCTACTCTGTGAGTGTGCCGCGCCGCTGTGCTTCTCTGTCACTCTCCGGTCCTCTCTCCGGCGTAGTCTCTCCAGCAGGCTCTCGCCGCCTCTCCAAGGGGCCATGAATCTCTCATCCGGATTCAGCCTGACGCCGCAGCTTCTCGCGCCTTATCACATAGGAATATGACGGGGCGGCCGCGGTGATTTGTGCCCTGCGATACGGTGTGTGCGCGCTGGTGTGTGTGTGTGTGCGTGTGTGTGCGTGTGTGAGTGTGTGTGTGTGTGTGTGTGTGAGTGAGAGAGAGGGAGAGTGTCGCCGAACGGCTAGATTCGCGGGGAATGTCGGATGAGGTGGCAGCCCACGGCGGGGCGTGCGTGCGGGGTGGGAGTGGGGGGTGGGGGTGGGGGTGGGGGTGGGGGTGGGGGTGGGGCCGGGGCCGGGGGGGGGAGGGGGGTGGCTCCCCGAGGCGTCCCAGTCCACCACCAGCACTACTTTAATTGTGTGTCGCGCCAGCCCGTGTACATTTTACTGCTTTCCACCCCCTGCCCCTTTATCTGATGGCTGCCAACAACCGCACGCATCCCCGCACCGCGCCGCACCGCGGAGGCCCTGCTTTTGCACAGGAGACGCGCGGCGCGCAGCCCAGGCGCAGCCCTTGGTGCTGCCGAGCCTTCCCGAATGTTTCTCGTCGCTCCGTCCCTCTCGCACCCCTCCGGGACGCCCCTACAGTGCGACGGAGACAGCGCGCGGCGATTCGGAAGCCCGGACGAAGGGGTCTGGAAGAAAGGGCGGCGGTGGAAAGGGCCGAGGAGGGAGAAGGGCGGCTGGCAGATGAAGAATTTATGCCAAGTCTGGCAAGTCTGCCGAGGAGGAGGGTGCACTGGGTGACAGGTGGACGATGCACTACTTGGTGTTCCGGCGCGACGGTCGCAGACTGTCGCAGACTGTCGCAGACGGCGCCAGGTTGCAGCCAAACGGCGCTCTGTCTCTCTCGCACCCCTACGGGGCGCCCCGTGAGTGCGAGAGAGAAAGAACCGTTCCGGAGAAAGCCTGCAGCAGCGCCGCCAGCGGCAGGCAACTGATAAGAAACTAAAGAGGCTGCTGGCCTTAGGCGAGCCTTGGGGTGCCGAGGGTGGGCGGCGGCGGCAGTGCTTTTTATTTGTCTTGCTCCTAATTAGGAGAGAGGGGGAGGAAAGAGGGGTGGGGGTGGTAAGCCTCGCGGTGTCGTGGTAATTGGCTTCGCTGCAAGGCGATGCAAGGGGAGGCGGCCGCACGGCCACGGCCATCTGAATGTGGCGCGCAGGTGGATTGGGCCGCCGCCACGGCGCCACGGCCTCGTCGGCGACGCCGGCCACACAGAATCACACGCATTCGGGCCGAGTGCTCGCGTGCGCGGCCCCCTCCCCCTCCCCTCCCCCTCGGTCCGCTCGCTTGCCCCACTCTCGTTCTGGCACCGCCTGCGCGAGTGTGCGTGCGTGTGTGAGTGCATCCCGGTTTGTTTGCGTGGGCGGAGTGGCGGCGTTTGCGACTGCTTGTTTTCCCCGCCGATCCCGAATCCCGCGGCCCGGCCGGGCGGCACCGCACTGTAACATCTCGGGGCATCGGCGCGGCCGGCGGGGCGCTGCAAAAGTGGCGCTCTTTGAATGGCGGACCGGCCGCAGCTGGCGGGGGGGGGGGGGGAGCCTGACAGGTCATTGCGCCCCTTGAGTGACTAGGCATTAAACCGCGGCCTGCAGTGGACTTGCAGTGGAGGCGGAGCCCCAGGCCGCCGGGATAGGCGAGCATCTGCCCGGCTAAATATAGGGCGGCATGCGAACGCGGAACGGTTTGGCTCGGCTCGGCTCGGCTCGCCTCGGCTCGGCTCGGCTCGGCTCAGCCCCGCGCGGTCCGGCTCGATTCGGCTCGGCACAGTTTTGAGAAGAGTGGGGCCACACATCGCTCAGGGAACGAACAGCCGTCGATTAGCGTCGGAAACGGTAGCGAATTCGGCAATGGGAAGAGCGCCAACAGCGGAAACGGCGGGTAATCGCAGAGCCGTGCAAAAGGAAGGTGTTAAGGGCCACCACACCGTCGGGGGAGAGCGATTAACCAGCCGCCTCAGATTGGACGGGGCAAAATCAGCCAGCATCGCGATTGTCTGCCAACTGCCGTCATCGAGACCAACTTTAAGGCGACTCTGCCGACTCACGGCGCACCGTGGGGTTCGCACGGCACGGCTGCGTTCTGGTTGCCTAGCCGGGCTATTTTCGTCGTTTTCTCTCCTGCCTGTCCGCAATGACGGCGAGAGTGGCGATCATAGCGCCGTGCGTGGCGCTGCCAGTGGCGCTGCCAGTGGCGCTGCCAGTGGCGCTGCGTCGCCGCGTCCGCTCCACAGTCGCCTCGCCGTTCCATTAGGACGTCCATTCTTCACGTTGGCCACGGCCCGCCGCCCCGCAGGCCGATTCCGAGCAGGGCGTAGCAGTGCCCCGTCCCTCTCGCTCTCGCGGGGCGCCCCGCAGGCCGCCCAGGGGTGCGAGAGAGACAGAGCGACGAAAGCACTGCCCGGAGCCGGCCTGCTCCACGGCTATACGCGACGCCGGGCGACGCCCGCGCGGCGTAGCGTAGCCCGGCCCAGCCCAGCCCAGCACAGCCAAGGAAGGAAGTCTCCATTATTTTTCATTAGCAGTGGCGACGCCCCAAAAAACTGTTGCAGCGCTGTGATGCTGCGCCGCGGCGCCACGCCCGCGGTGCCTGCCGCGGTCCGTACCGTACTAACCCAGGCGTTGCTTTGCAGGTGAGCGGCGCGGCGGCTCGGCGCGGCCCGGGGCCGAAACTTTGAACGGTACGGTACAGTATGGCATCGCGTGGCTATCGTGCGGCGGGCGGGGCGGCCGGGCCAGGCCTTTGTGTTGCTGGCGTTTCCCTATTTATTACTACGGCTGGCAGAAGTAATCTCACTGGCGTTGCCCGGCGTTGCCGCGGCGCACGGGACCTCCCAGGTTGCACTGTCTCCGCGTGGTTTATGTGCGGCACTGCCGGACTGCCGGAGAAGTAGATTATGAAAGCCGCGAGCGCTCGGCCAGCCTTTATTTCGGCTTCGGCCCGCACTTTGTGCCGAGCGTGTCCGCGGCCAGGCCGGGCCGCCAGGCCAGGCGCGCGCGCCTCGTTGTCCAAGTCCTGACCCAGTTTTGGCGCTTGGATGTGACGGGCCGTAGAGGTGGCGCGGCGAGGCGGGGCCGCGGTGGGCCGGTCGGCCCAGAGCCCGGGGCCGGAGCCCAGCCGCAGCCGTGGGCGATGCGGGGCCGCCCACGCCACCGAGACCCACGTCGTGGACTGGACCTCACCTCACGCCGGGCGTCGCTGCGGAGTTAACGCGACCATCACGGACGGAGCAACATCGGTTGCACGTGTTTGCACGGATTTGTGACCAGTAACGTCACAAAGTTGGTCAAAAAGTGATTGTATCTCCGAAAGTAGCCGTTTTCGCTGAATTTTAACGGCCACTGCGTTCGATCTAGTTGCCGTAAAAGGCCTCCCTCGACGTCCTAGTATTCTTAAGACCCTACCCTTTCATGCCCTGTATCGGGAAGACGTTGACCACAACGATTTTGCCTTTGACCGCAACGATTTTGGGACCAAAGTTGGTCAAAAAGTGGTCGAATCTCGGAAATTTGCTGATTTTGCTGACTTTGGACGGCCACTGTGTCCAATCTAGTTGCCGTAAAAGGCCTCCCTCGACGCCCTAGTATGCTTAAGACCCTACTCTTTCATGCCCTGTATCGGGAAGACGTTGACCACAACGATTTTGGCTTTGACCGCAACGATTTTCCGACCAAGTTGGTCAAAAAGTGGTTGAATCTCGGAAATTTGCTGATTTTGCTGACTTTGGGCGGCCACTGTGTCCAATCTAGTTGCCGTAAAAGGCCTCCCTCGACGTCCTTGTATTCTTAAGACCCTACCCTTTCATACCCTGTATCGGGAAGACGTTGACCACAACGATTTTGGCTTTGACCGCAACGATTTTCCGACCAAGTTGGTCAAAAAGTGGTCGAATCTCGGAAATTTGCTGATTTTGCTGACTTTGGGCGGCCACTGTGTCCAATCTAGTTGCCGTAAAAGGCCTCCCTCGACGTCCTAGTATTCTCAAGACCCTACTCTTTCATGTCCTGTACGGGAAGGCTATTGACCGCAACTAGTTTGGGAGCGGTAGCCTCACAAAGTTGGTCATGCAGGGTAAAAACAATGATGATCGGGAGCCTTTTGCGGTCTTATCTGTCGGGGCCTTTTGGGGGCCAGTCCGAGCCTGGCCTGATGGACCTCCGCCGCGAGCAGCCTGCAGTGTTTCGTCGCGCCGCCTGCCTCCGCCGCGCAGTGGGACACCTATCGCGCTGGGAGAGCGGCGGGCCGCGGCGGGGCAGCAGGAGAACAACAGTGTATTTTTATTTCCCCCACCCCGTCCCGTCCTGTAGGTGGTCCGCGCTACTGCTGCGACGCGGCGCTCGCGGCACGCTTGGCTGCACGTGGAAGCCGACCCGGGCCGGGCGTAACTCCAGCCGTGTGGGCCGGGGATCACCATCTCCGTCTCCATGGGCGCGGCGCGGTGCGACGCGGCGTGGACGGCGACCGTTCGCGCGTCTCCTGCCCGCAGTGCAGTGCCTGCACTGGCCCGGCCGGCGAGGCTTATCGTGGGGACGGGGCTGGCAGCCCGGGCACGGCTCCAACCGGCGTCGCGATGGTTTGTGTCTCAATCACTTGACCGGTGCAGCAGCGGCCGGCGAGGGCGCGCACTGCCTCGCCGCTCTGTCTCTCTCGCGCTCTCTGCTACCCCCAGGGACGTCCCCCAGTGCGAGAGAGACAGAGCCCTGTTCGGAAGCAGCCTGCAGCAGCGGCGGCGCGATGGGGGCGATGAGCTCCCTGCTGCTCCCTAAATCGTCCGGGCCCGACGCACACACACGCACGCACACACACTGAATCACGGCCTAACGACGGCCAGGCTGTCCCGCTGTGACCAATCGGACCAATCGGACGCCGTGATGATCGGGGCGCTGCTGGGCCGCTTGCCGCCTGCAGCTTGGCGGGCCGTAAAAAGGCCGTGCCACGTGCTATCGCGATTAGCAAGCCAGCAAGCGCAGCACTCCCCCTCCCTCTCCAATCCGTCTTGCAGAACCACGTGGCGAGAACGACACTCGATCAGGCGACGTCCAGGAACCACGTAACACTAAGTCACAGTCACACGCGCCTCCACCCCATCTTCGCCGAACGGGAATGGAACACAGGTTACAGTGCCTTGCAGCTTGCAGATGAGGGTCTCGTTGGAGAAAGTCCGTGTTCCATCCGGCCGGAACAGGAACAGGGGAGCGTGGTGGGACACTCTCATCACGGCGATGGACTCGGAGATGAGGGAGTAGAGGAGCTGCAGGGAGGTGGGCCGGACCATCATCATCCATTACACGACCACTCCACTCCGCCACGGCCGGCCCGGCAGGCCGCCAGGCCCGGCAGGCCACCGCCTCCACACCCACGCTCGGACCTCCGCGCCGCCCGCCGCCCCGCTCGTGGCAAAGACCGTCGCCCCGGAATATGGGTCGAGGCGCGGCAGTGGCCCAGGCAGTGGCCCAGGCAGTGGCCCAGGCAGTGGCACGCGCGGAGTGCGGCCTCGGAGCGCCGACATTTGAATTCAGCCAACAGAGTTATCTACTCCAGCCTGCTAGGAAGCTAGGATCCGCGCGGCGCTTCGGCGGCCGTGCTGGCGTCGTGGGCGCGCTGCTGCCGTTGTGTCACTCGCGATGTCCGACATTGGCCGTCGCCGAGGAGGTCGTTTCCATCACGCTGATGAACGGGCTAATGGCTGTGTTCACGCGCTCGGCGCGGCGCATGGCGGCCGTAATCGCGACGCGTGGTCCAGTAATACGGCCGGCAGCGTCCTGGACAGCCAGCCAGCTGGCTGCCCGCGAGGTGTGCCGCTGCTCGCCGATTGGCCACCGAAAGACCGCGAGAAGCACCGCACCACCACCAGCCGTCGCTCTGTCTCTCTCTCAGACAGCATGCCTGTTCGAGCCTGAGACAGCATGCCTGTTCGAGCCTGAGACAGCATGCCTGTTCGAGCCTGAGACAGCATGCCTGTTCGGGGAAGCACCTGCAGCCGAGACAGCATGCCTGTTCGAGCCTGAGACAGCATGCCTGTTCGAGCCTGAGACAGCATGCCTGTTCGACCGGGCCTGCTGTCGAGCCTGAGACAGCATGCCTGTTCGAGCCTGAGACAGCATGCCTGTTCGAGCCTGAGACAGCATGCCTGTTCGAGCCTGAGACAGCATGCCTGTTCGAGCCTGAGACAGCATGCCTGTTCGAGCCTGAGACAGCATGCCTGTTCGAGCCTGAGACAGCATGCCTGTTCGAGCCTGAGACAGCATGCCTGGACGAGAGGGGCAAGAGGGGTGCCAAAATCGGGCATGCTAGAATCTGGCAGCTTCAGATCTTCAGTGGCCCCGTACCGGCCTTTTTATACACACAGACGCGACGCGGCGACGCTACGCGGTGTCGAGGTTCGGGAGGCTGTCCGTCCTGGTCCGTCCGTTGCATCAGCAGTGCCGGGCGTGGGCCTGCTGCATCGGCCGGCCGGACCGCGGGCCCTTCGCCCGCCCACAGGCCCATCCTCACTTAGACCATCTTCGCGGCGCCGCTGCTCCGATGCCACTGCAATCGCACACCCAAGGCAGGGCATGAAAGTGAAAGGTGTTAAGATCATTGGGAGTACGACTTGCGACAAGCGTTGAGACGCGGCGGTCGCTCAAAGTCAGCCGGCAACACAGTTTTCACTCGAGCAGCAATGGTTGACCTGGCGGTCGTGAAACACCTTCCGGGGGAGCTTCCAGTGAAGGCTCCGCGGAGAGGCGCGTCAGTGGATTAGACCCCCCGCTCGCAGCGCGCGGCCTGGCTCGGCCTGGCTCGGCGCGCGTCAGCTGCTCTGCGAGTAACACATGGCGCGAGCATTATTCGCAGGGGCATTATTCGCAGATCGCTGTCCGCGGCTTGATTTGTGTGGCGCCGGGCCGCGACTCTCCGCCTGTCTACGGGGCCGCGAGACAGCCGCCCGGATTATGACGGGAGACATGCAGCTTTGCATTCCACAGGTATAGCGCTGGAGCACTGCTGGAGCACTGCTGGAGCACTGCTGGAGCACTGCTGGAGCACTGCTGGAGCACTGCTGGAGCCGCTGAAGGTGGAGCGGCATAAGTGAGTCGACTTTCCATTCTCCGTACGGACCATAGTCGCCTCGGCCCGGATGCGTGCCGCAGCATTGCGCAGCATTCATCCGGTGCCTCCATTTCTCCGGCCCGGCCGCGCCGATTTCGCCCGTCGCTGCTCAAAATGTGGAAATTTTATTATTTTTTGTCGTCCTGGCTTGAGCGTAAATCCACCGGGGGACGACACACAAGTCAATGATGCGGCTCATGGAGACGAGTGCTACGCTGCGCGCTTCGCTGCCAGCGTCGCGCCTGGCTGGCGATGCTGCCGGGCCACGCCCGCCCCGCCCCGCCCCGCCCCGCCCCTCCCCGCCCTAACCATGCCCAACGCAACACTATGGCGCGGCGCGTTTGCCAAGTCGCAGCGCGAAGCGCGAGGCCTCTTTTAATTAAACAGCTGGAATGGCCCCCACGGCCGGCGTGACGTTTGGGGCCGTTTGGCGCCGTTTGGCGCCGGCCAGAGTCCTGGGCCACAAACAACGGCCGCCAGCCCCAAGCACTGTGTGTGTTACAGGCGCTTGGCGGCAGATCGCCCGCCTATTTGCAGGAGTGTGCTGCGAATAAAGAACTTCCCCTTGGGATCGGCCTGCGCAGCCTGCGCATAGCTCGTGCATTATCGGCAGCACGGCGCCCTCCGCGTTTCACGGGTCGCCGAGTGCCCGCTCGCGCTCTTCGCCGTGTACCCGCCGGCAGGTCGATTCCGAAGCGCGCCGTCGTCGCCCCGTCGCTCTCGCACCCCTAGTGGGCGTCCCATGGGTGTGAGAGCGACGCAGCGACTGGGAATCCGCCTGCAGTGCGCCGCTTCCTATATGGGTCACGCGGGTCACGGCTGGGGCCGGCGGGGCGACGGCCGCAGGCACGACGTCATACACAAGCAGGCGGAGCAGGCGCCCTCGCCGCCGCAACGCCGCAGCCAGTCGCCCTAACTAAGGCCCTGAGGGACAATGCGTCGCGTGGTGGCGAGGTGCACTCGCCCAGCCAGCCGTCCAGGTGACCCCCTCGCGCCCCCTCGGCGCAGCGCCGCAGCCACCGCCGCGACGCTATTCAAACGCCCTGGATTAGCATAGCCGGTGTTTTTCCCGGAGCAAACAAACGCCTTGATTGCCTCGGGCTCCTCGCCCACCAGCAGACTGACTGCGGCGCGCCCCGCGAGTGCGAGAGAGACAGCGCGACGACGGATGGCTCGACAGGAGGTGCGCCGACTGCTCCAGTGTCGCCCGCCGCTTGCGCAACGCGTTGCAGCGCACGGCCAGCCGTCGGCCAGCCGCCAGCGACGACGGCTGGGGCCGAAGATGGGGCTCAATAGCGGCGAGTTCGAAGATGGCCCGAAGGTCCGCGCGGCCCTCGGCGCGGCCGATGGCAGGGCTCTGATTCGTCTCACGTCGCGGCCTGCAGGCGCTGCCCACTCCGTGGCCGCGTCGGGGACGACGTCGAGGACGACGGGGAGGATCGGGGAGTGGCGGAGGTATACAATTATCCCCGCGACCTGGTTTCCCGGTTTTGAAGCCCGTTCGCCCCTCCCATGCCAATGCGGGTGGGCGTGGCGCGGCCCGGCCCGGCCGTGCTCCGCGCTCGGACTTTTCCGAAGTCCCCGCCTTTCCCGACTTTGCGACCTTCTTTGCCTCCGCCCCGCTCCACCCGACGGCCCGGCGGCCTGCATGTCGGGTAATCCGGTTTTCCACCCTGTCTGGCCGTGCCGGGGGCAGACTTAATTTTTGGTACTCCCCCGACTCTCCCTGGCGATGGCTCCCCGCGCTCCACCTGGCCAGCCTGCCAGCCAGCCAGCCGCCTGCTCGGCGCGGTCCATGGCCCGTGAAATCGCCATCAGTAGTCCGTTCGATATCTCGGCCGAACCGCCTCCGCTCTGGGTTCGCTCTTTTCCTCGTGCAAATAAAAATGTAACGAATCCCCGGGACGATATTTGCGGAGGGCGATTCCGTTGACGGTGCTGCGTGGCGTGGCGTGGCGTGGCGAGCTGTGACGTTGAGGCATCGACCACCGCGGAGGCGCATCGCACTGCAGCCAGAGCGGCCAGCGCAGCGCAGCCAGGTGTGGCAGTGGTCTCTCTGTCTCTCTCGCACTCGTGGGGCGGCGTCGAGGGGCGCAAGAGAGACAGAGCTCGGAACCGCTCGGCAGGTGGGGTAGGGAGGCTTAAGGCGGACGTGATGTCACAGGTGAACGGCCTCGGAGACGTGTCTTGAGTGGAAACGAAAAAAAGGAGAGAGAGAGAAGAAAATGTGGACGAGAAGTTGACTGAGTGGCTTATATTATATTCTCTCAACTTTGCGTCGCAAAAACCAACGACCGCCGCGTCGCACCGCAGAAAGGAAACTGGCGTTGCTGCGGCCCGCTCCGCGCCGCCCGCTTTGTTGTGGGCTCCGGCCGCTCCGGCCTGGCTGCTGGCCGCGGCGCGGCGTGGATCTGGTCGCCCGTCTTTAACAAGTTGGAACTAAGTGAGTCCAAGTTGATTTATTGGACTTTGTCTTCCCTTTTGTTCACTGCCAGAAAACTCCCACAGAGGAAAAAGGGTACGCGCTGCAGAAAGCGTGGACCGTCGCGTCACGCCGCGTCACGTGACCCGACGCGCAGCCCTGCCAATTGACACCCGTCGTCGACGAGGTGCGTTGCCGGCTGCGTTTGACGCACTTTGCGAGAAATGCGTTCTCGTCGGGACGGGAGAAGAAATGCCGTGTGAGAGTAGAGAAAGGAATACCGAGTGCGAACTGAAAAGAAATATACAGTGCGAATTCAGCCGCCTGAAAGGTAGGCTAAACGCCATACTCTGCCACTGTAAGTTGGCAAAGCGCCCTGCTGTGCCCCCCTTAGAAGGCCGCCCCTGGACCCGCCACTGACGCCGCGTGCTAATTATTGCGTGGCGCCAGCAAGACGCCAAAGACGCCAAGGCGGCCGTGAGGCAGGTCGGGGCGCTGGCCGCGCTGGTCGACGGTTACGTCCTCGCCGACCGTGTCACGTCCACGTTCGGACTCCCCCGACACCGGCCGGGCCGACCGTCCTGCCGTTCCAGTAAAAAGGACAAGTCTGCTTGCGGCCGCCGCTGGCCGGCGCCCAATGCTGCCCCGATTTACGTGCTCCGAGGCCAAATCTGGTTTGCGTCTTTGCGTCCGCGGCGGGGCGGCCGGGCCTGCACTGTGAGGCGCGCCTGCCTGCACCGCTACCGCTGCAGCGGCCCGCGTGCCGGCACTGGGTTGCCAAAGACGTGCCGCCGAGTACGTTCTGTTTAGATTCAGGTCGCTACATCCCCGGGCGCGGTATTATATGCGCAACAACAAGTTATGCGGCGAGCATGCGAGGAAGGCGCCGCCAGAGCTGTGTGCGCGGCGAGCATCGCCCGGCATCGCCCGCCCCGAGTTTGCCTTTATTTATGCCTCCAACTTGCGAGTTTGGTAGGCCAGAGTCTATCGCTTTGCGCCCGCTTTGCGTCCGCTTTGCGCCCGCCTTGCGGCGCACCCGCGGAAACGGGGCGATTGCGGTCGTGTAGCTGGCGGCGGACTCCCTGTTGGTGACCTCCTCGTCGGCGAGCTCTTCGTCGGCGACCTCTTCGTCGGCGACCTCTTCGTCGGCAAGCTCTTCGTCGGCGACCTCTTCGTCGGCACCCTCTTCGTTGGCGACCTCAACGGCAACCTCCTCGTCGGCGATCTATGTGGGGCGCGCTGGGGGCACTCCCCCCACGCCATTTGCGTCTCGCGGCGCTGCCGTCGCTGATCGAATGCGAAGCTCTTTCTCTCTCCCCCTCCCCTCCTCCTCGTTACCGTCTCGCTTCTTTCCGATGCACCGTTTTTGCGTGTTATGGCGCTGCTGCACTGTGAAGCTTGCATGCCGGCGATTGTCCCGCCGTTACTCCGCTTCTTCTGCGGGATGAATCCGGACGGAGCGCTGTCTCTCTCGCACTCACGCGGCGCTCCCCATTGGTGTGAGAGAGACAGCGAAGAAGCTCCGGTCGCAATCGGCGCGCTGCTGCTACTGTTCGGTGGCAACGGTCCGCCCGCTCGCCGAGTCTCGTTCGCGGTTTAAATGAGCGAGCGCGCCGAGAAAATAATAGCGGCAAACCGTTTAATTTCTCATCTTTTTTTTCGTGATTAAAGTTGTGAATTTGGAATGCGGTGTGATGATGGAGATGGAATCCATTCGGTGCTGTGCCCGTGGCAAAACACACACGGAATATTTTTTTTCAAAAAGAAGAAGAGGCGGAAATAAATAAACGAGCGGAACTGGGGGAGAGCGTTTCCCCAGTTTCGCATCACGGCTGTCCAAATCAATTAATCGCTGGGAGTGACAGCGCCACTCACATTTCGACGTGTCATTTTTCACACGTCGCGCCGCGCCCCGCCACGCCCCGCCTCGCCCTCACGCCGCCGCGCCGAGAGACGGATCCAGGTCGCTGTTGCATTGTTCGCCCGGTTTGGCTGCGACACGTGCGCATGCAGCACTGTGCAGCGGGCTAGTGTCGAACAGTGCTTCGTCTCTCTGTCCCTCTCCCTCATCCCAACAAGGCGCCCTACGAGTGCGAGAGAGACAGAGCGGCACTGCAGTGCGGCACAAGGCGTCGGCCCGCCTCCCTGATAAGGCAGTCGCCATTGTCGTCGAAGCCGCTACAAATCAGAAGGCAGGATGTGGCTGGCAACCCTCTAAAACCAGCCAGACTGGACGAAAATTCCTGACTATTCCCACTTTGGGAGGTGCTAAGGACGCCAATCTGCATTTCCCACCCTCGCCCTCCTGCTGCACGTAACCCTCTCCGTTGACGAGGTGAGGACGCCCTGAGTCGACACGGTCTTGGTGGCGGCGGCGCGGAGGCGGAGCCAGTCGCCAGGTGGACGCGACCAGTCATATAAATGCAAATGGGGTACTTTTCCTCTCCGAATGTAACGAGTATAACGAGGACGATAGAGGCACCGCGCCGTGTTTCGCGGAGTGTGTGTCGTGTGACGGGGTCCTCGTCCCGGTCGTCCCGGCGGAGAAACAATGTCGCATTGTGCCGCGCTCCAGCCCTACAAGACCGCCCTGCCCCGCCCCGCCTGACATGGGCTGGCTGGCCTGACTCCTGGCCGGGCCGCCCTCCACGCTTCTTACTCCCCTGTCTCGGACACACGCCCCTTAGTTGGCACGGAGCGCGACTCGGCGCGACACGGCACGGCGGCCCCGGTATGGTTTACTGCTGTTGTTTAGACTACATTTGCTGGTTAGGCCGCTGCCACGCCCCCGCGCTCAGGACGGCGAGGGGCGGCTGCAGGGGCTGCAGGGGCTGCCGGGGCGATTCCACAGTGTCCCCGAGAGCCGAGCCGAGAACGGAGCCCCCCAGTGTCTGACTGCCGGCAAGCTGGGCCTGGAGAAAGACATCACGTTGCCTCCAGACTCCCTACATTTTGATGCGGCAGAGAGACGATTCAGACAGTGTATCTCTCACTCCACGGCGGGGGTCCGTGCACGTGGCGGCCTACGCCCAGCTCGTCTGGCGCGTGGATAGTCCTGGAATCCCTGGACTCGGGTATTTCCGGAAGCTGGCGAGCTGGCCGCCCCACCTGGCCGCGCCGTGCCGTGCCGCGCCGTGCCGTATCGAGCCGCGGCCGTCTGCCGTCCGTGCCAGCGCGCGTCTTCCTTCATTTCGCACCCAAGTTGTTTGCCGATACGCCGGCTCTATTTAGTATGCGCATGCCATTTCCATTTATCCGCTGGCTGGCTGTGTTGACGCCCCCTTTTTTCCGAAAGCCGTATTTAAATGGCGTCACTCTGCTGCGGTGCCCCCTCGCCCCCTCAGTGCAGGCGGGGGGAAAGTGTCCGAACTGTGGTGCCTTTGGAGTCTGTCGGAGGGTGGGGCCCGCCCCCCGCTGGCCCTGCTGGCGAGGGCAGGGCGAGAGCGCTTGCCAGCGAGGGTGGAGCGGCCGGGGCCGTGAGACGTGTGGTCCCGGGCCACTACAAATCTGAGCTGAATGCATAATTACCAGGAGGAGTGCAGCGCAGCGGCGCAGTGCACCAGTGGCACCAGTGCAGCAGCCACTGCGGACTGCAGGGCCCCGGCACGGCCCTGTGCCAGCCACTGGAAAACGGGACTTTATTTTGGTCGTGCTGCAGGCAGCTGCAGGCAGCGAGCGAGCGGCCGAGACAAAAGCTGGGTCCTCTCGTCCCGCCCTCCATCATCAAAGGCAAGTGCTCGGTGAGGGCGACTCAGCCCGCGCCCAGGAAGCCCGCGCGCGCTCGCACGCCGACTGCCTGGCCAAGGACGCCAAGGACTTGAAGGGGTTGGTTGGGACTGAATGAGGCGGGGCCCAGGGGACGCCGTTACGCGCTGAACGTGGACTGGAGGGAACTGTGCACGTTTTTGGGTTAGTAGTATAGGCACCCCATTGTCGCCCGCCACCATCGTGAGAGCCCATTGTCACCCTTCTCCCTCATCTTAGCAGAGCGAGACCTCAGTTCGTCTCGCCTTACCTGAATCCAACCGCCACCTTAAGTTTAAGATACGCCCCGCTTAAGGTCTCTGCCAAGCGTCGGCTTCCAAAATGGCGACGCGTGGAAATGGGCCCTCCATACTACTGAAGTTCATTGTAGTCAAATATCACCCGAATCAAACATACGATGGCACTAATACGTTCCCCGTCAGAAGGGCAATCCGACGGTACCATCATGAGTCCGATATGGGTCCTTTTTAAGGACAGTGGAGCTGAAAAAGTGTCAGCGTGGGGATCCGCTTGGCGTGCTGCAGTGCGCTGCAGCGTTGCAGTGCTGCGTCGCCCGTCACCGTGGAGCAAAGCAGCAAAGCGGTGTCACGTCGGCGGGCTAACGAGGTGAAGGGGCTCCGATCATGTCGAGCATGCGAGGCTTCGCCTGCTTCGCCTGCTGCAGCGTGCTTGCGCCGGCTTCCCCGCCCCTCCGTGCACCTCCGCAGTTCCGCTCAGTACCGGTCACCGCCTTTGTTTGGAAATGAGTCGCGGTTCGGGTATCGCGGCGTCGCGGCGTCGCGGCGATGTTTGCGTGGGAAGGACTCGGATCGATTTCCGCGCGGCGGCCTCGGCCGGTTCCTGGCGGTGTGCGTCTTGTTTTGGTAAAGGGCCCGGCTGGGCTGGGCAGGCTGGGCTGCGCGGCGGGGAATCTAGGACAGCGGGGCCGCGATTCGGGATGGAAATACCCCGCCGCGCTCGTCACTGCGTCACTGCACCCTCCTCCCCCGCCGCCATGGCCGCCATGGCGCGCCACTAGAAGAAGAGCCTCTTGCGTCACGCATCGACCGCTGTACTGGTTCACTGGTTCGTTGCCCTGCGCCGGCCCCGCCAGCCCCGACAGCCGGCGGGATCGGTCCCTGTCAACGTCTCCGTCAGCCCTAAGCCGCGCGGCGAGGACAGTGCACTGCCCTGTGCGGCCGCGGGGAGGGCCTCGTGGGGGGCCTCTGGGAGGGGGGCGGGGCTGTCGGACGCCCTGGGACGACTTGGGGACGCCTCAGGGACGCCTCGGAGACGCACTCAGGACCCTCGGCACGGCCCCGCGATATGGGGACCCTGCCGCCGGCCCCACCGGGAGGATGGAGGATTACGGCGGGCGATCGGGCAGGCGGTCCCGGGTCCCGGGTACCTGCTGGCATCCGGTTCGGACAGCAGGCCACGCAGGGGGTGGGCGGGCGCCGCCGTGCAGGTAGGCCGCCCGAGGCGCTTGTGTGAGTGTGAGCGCGCCGCTCTAGCGGACGCTCCGAACTTTCCACAACTAAACCCTGCGTCCTGGTTCTTCGGACCGCCACGTTGGCAAAAAGGGCCCTCGTGGGTCGAGGAGCTGAGGGCGCCAGTCCGCCTGCTCGCGGCTCGGCCACGCCACAGTGTATCTCCGCCGCTGCTACGAGCGCACCGCGGTCCGGACAAAGTGACGACATGATTGTCTTGCCAACTTTACGGAGGGGTGGGGGCGTGCTCGCCGGTGGCGCCTCGCCGATGATGGAGCAGACGGCTAATTGGCCCGCGAGTCGCTGCCAGTGGAGGTGCGTGGCGCTGTGCGGCGCGGGGGCGGATTTCATTTTCATTGCATTCGCGGTGACTGCTCGCGCGGCAGACGGTGTGCGTGTCTGCCAGTTTGAGACGGTGCTCCGGACGACGTCCGCGCTCTTTGCGAACGCGCTGCTTTGTGCCGAGACGCTCCCCTGCAGCGCCCTGTCCGTCTGGCCCCACGTGGGGACGCCCCGGTACGGCCGGCCCAATCTTTAGTGTCCGGCGGCGATTCGCAGGTAATTGTGGGCCCGGCGGTCCGGCCCGGCAGGTCCATTGTGCGGATGCCATTTTATTTGCCCTCTTTTATGGCGGGGGCTGGGCGATGGCGCTGCCGGGGCGGACGGGCCTGGCAGTGCCCTGGCAGCCCGCGGGGCAGGGCGGCGGATGGCGGCGCTGTATGTCACCATTAGTGTGGAGCGTGACCCCCAGCACCCCTCGCTCATGCGCCCCCCCCCCAACACCCCGCCGTCTCGGCCCAGGGGAGGGCGGTGGTGGTTCGGTTTTGAAATGTCCGCGCTGGAGAGAGTGCCGCCTGTCGCGGCCAGGCACGACCAGGCGTTGAACTTGACTGTCGGAGACACGGCCGGTGCGGCCAGTGCGTTGGCGATCCGGTCCAGCGCCCTGCCGATCCGCGCAGGACGCGCGTGTGTCACGCCACTTGCCTTGCCAGCCGCCTGGGAGGTGGGCTGTCCCGTTACGCACGCGTGTTCGGCGGGTCAGCCTACTCTCGCGCCTGATGGGTAGGCTGTCCCGTTACGCACGCGTGTGCGGCGGGTCGGCCTACCCTCCAGGCGTTCCCGGCGATGTGAGCGATTATTTTGTCGGCGAACGAGGATGTCATCGGCGGTGTGACCTCGGCGTCGATTGGCCCCTCCATCGTTATGGCTATGGCCCTCTCCCTCTTTCTGGATTTGACACATTCCGCCGTTGCCGCCGCCAAGTGGTGGCGTCCTGGTGGCCCCGCCCCGCCGAGCCCGTGACCCCCTGATCCCTGGATATGATCCTCGGTACTTGATGCCCCTCGTAAACTGGGTTGAAGCCTTAGGCCGGGTCTCGGGCCTTAGCCACCTCATCGCGGCCTACACTGTGCCTACGCCGTGCGCACCTGGGCCGAGAACTCTGTGAGAATTTGTCAAAACTTTGAGACAAAATAGAGGAAGACATTTTGATCCCTTGCGGATGTCAATTTCAACTCGAATTCATAACATTTTCATCAAGGTTCTTCCGAAGAAGATAGTCCTTGAAATTGTCATAAAGCGATAGCCTAATTTGCCCTCAGTTTTCAAAAATGGTAGGTGACCCAGTTCATTCGCCGTCTCTGCCCGCTCTCGACCGCGCCCCAGGCCCAGGGTTTTTAGGGTTCACTGCAGCCACCCGCTCAGAGCATTAATTGAGCCCTTTGATGCTGCTGCGTCGGTACCGTGGGTAGTCGCGGGCCTTTTTGTGATGAGCCCGCTCGATCTCGGGGCTACGTGTTCCCTCTGTCTGTCTGTCTGCCACCCGCGCAACGTTTCTTCGCCATCCTCGTTTTGATTGAGAGGACGCTAACGGTGGCGATGTGTACCTGCCGCCTCGATTCCACGCTCCGCACCTGAATGATATATGAACATGAGGCAGTCCACTGCACTGCAACTCGTTTACCCCCTCTTTCGACTCCGGTTCGCCTTCCTCTGAGTGCGCCGTGGCTCGGCGACTGTGCGCGGCTAGTTGCGTGTTGTTAACACGAAATTCCCGAGCGGTGTCGTGTGTGCGTGCGCGTGCGTGAGTGTGCGTGTAGGTGGGCAGGGGAATAAATCTCGCGGGCTAATCTCTGGCCTGTGCCTCCGTTGCGCTTCGTGGCGGCACGGCGGCACGGCGGAGACCCTGGCCGCGTGAGGCGGGGCTGGCGGTCGCGCGCGTGCGGCACGGCGGCAGGCAGGCGGTGCACGACACGGCCGCTGATGACAGTTTGATAGTGTCGCGACCTTCCGGCCTGGAAATTGGGACAAAAGGTGTGTCTTTGGATCGACCCTGCCTTGTTGTGGGCGGCACTCGACACCGTGTTTTGGCGCGGCGCAGCGAGGCGCGGCGGCGCCCCTCTAGAAGGCCTCCGGGCCTCAGCCCGCCTCCTCCGGCCTCACCCCCACGGCCTCGGTCCCCAAGGTGCGGGTGTATCGGGTCGCACGATAAAGATCTGGGTCATCGCCCTGGCCTGCCCCGCCGGCCGCCCCTTGTGCGGCACGGCCCGCTCAGCCTTGGCGACATGCACGTCGTGTTACACTACTTCCTAGGACACATGTGTCGCGAGCCCCCCGCCCCGCCCCCACACGAGAGGGATAAGATCGGAGCCCTACAACTGCCGCTTCGCCTGCTTCGCCCGCTTCGTGCGATCCGCAATCTCTAGGAAATATTACGCGGCCGAGTGTCGCTGGCGTCGCGGCCAGGGAAATGCTTTTTGCTATTCGGCGGCCCGTGTCAGTGTGTGAGAGTGTGTTTGTGTGTGTCACGGGGCAACGTCCTGCGCTCCCCGGCACGGCACGGCACGGCCCCGCCCAGGGAAGCCTCGAACCGAGGCCTCGAGCTGCCAAACTTGTCGACACCGCGTGGCATGGCGTGGCGGCTAGGCGACCTGCGCGCGCCTCGGTGGGGCGTCTCCTGGCGGTGGGGCCTAGTGGGGCCCTGCCCGCGGCGCCCAGGGTGCCCAAATCCCTTGCAGGGCTTGTCATCCGTGTCAGAGGCCGGCCGGCTGGCTGTCAGCACACCACGGCCTGGTGGAGGGTGTGCTTGGCAAGTCAATAATCAGGGTGTTGTTGGCGACGCGGCGCTGCTTTTGGCACTGCCCGCGGCATGTTCGTGATGCCGTGTCTCACTCACACACACATACACTAACCCGCTCTGAGTACAGGGAGCCCGTCGCTCCGCGACCACCTGGCCCGCTTCGCTCGGCTCCGCTCCACTCCAAGGCGGTGGGCGATGGCGGCGCTTTGCCGGCTGATGCACGGCTAACTAGACATCCCGGCTCCGGTGCCGGCCGCTGCCGCATAGCAGCGTTTTCTTTACGGCGCTCGTAAACCCGGGAGCTGCCAGAGCAAGGGCTCAGGTGAGGCTCAGGTTCGCTGGAAGGTCCTCCGGTGGGCGCGCTGGTGGGCGTGCCGCGCACTGGTGTACTGGCGCAGAGTCCTGTTTACCCCGATGAGCGCAGCCGAGCGCAGCCAAGCGCAGCCGAACTAGCGGCGACGGAGGCGAATTAAATTTGGCCCGCTTGTCCTCTCCGACGCCCTCCCTCCACCGTGCGAGTTGAACGGTCTCTGCAACTCCTTCCCCTTCTACCCGGCGTACTCGGCGCCTGGAAAGTGCGGAAGGTGTTCCTGGTAAGTCGGGCCACTTCACCGGCACCCTCCCGCCGTCCTCCGCGCCGCGCAGGAATGTCTCCAAGTCCAAGACGCCCTGGTTATGCAGGATATGCAGTTCCTTACCCCCGCGCCTCCGCTCCGCCGACCTCGCCCTCTTCGCGCTCGCTGCTCCTGAGTAAAACGGATGGCGCCGGGTGAGTGGTGCGGTGTGTCCGGGCGGGGCGGGGTGGGGCAGCCGTTCGGACAATGTAATGTTTTAACGGGCACTTGAAAACTTTGGGCCGGTGGGGCGGTGGCGACGACGGCAGTGGTGCCATTGGGCGCCATAACGCACAAACGAGAGTGTCAGCGCCAAGACGAAGTGCGCCGTGCTGGCGGTGCCCTGGCCCTGGCGGTGCCCTGGCGGTGCCGTGCCACCGGCCGGGCCGTCGGGTCGTGCACCTTGGCCCCGGCCGCCGCCTCGCCGCCGCGCTGGTCCTGTTTCATCTCGAATTCCCTTTTATTTCACCTTTGTCCCGCGGAAGGTGAGGGCTGCCTGGCTGCCTGCCTGGCGGCTACAATCTTTAGCGACGCGCTTGCAGCCTCGCCTGCAGCGGCGGTAGTCGGGAGCGTTATTGGTTTTGCCCCTGGAGGGCTATCATGTGCGCCTCTCTCTCTCCCTCTCGCAGGTCGTATTGGATTCCGTGGGGCCGCTCGGTGTGTGTCGGGCATAAAGCGTCGGCCCCGGACCCACAGTGGGACCCACAGTGGACCCACTGCGTCATCGGCCAGGTCGGGCCGCAAAGGGTGCGGCGCCGCGCATGCCACGCCACGGCCCGGACGGGGTGGCTGGCCGGGCTGGCCGGCCTGTCCGGCAGGACCAAAAAGAGAAGGTGAACAGGACGGAGGACATTGGAGCCGGGCAGCACCTCATCTTGACACACGGCGAAATAAAGGGTGGGGCGGGGGCGGATAGGGAAACACACCACACACACACACACACACACACACACACACTCACACGGTCCAGCCACGTCCTCACCGTAAACACGAGTGGGCATTGGCATTCTGGCCGCGTTCATCTGTTTGCCGGGATATGTGGCCTCCCCCGCCTCCCCCCGTGTCCTGCGCTACCGTGCGCCGCGCACCGGTCCGGCGTTTGTTTCCGGGCCGCTCATCCTTGCATCAAGGACCGGCCAGGGGGAGGGCGACCCGCGCGGCTCCGGGAAGGCCCGGAAGCGACGGTCCGAACCCTGGCCGCCCCGGCGTCATCACCATGCCAACGGGAACACGAAGATGCATAGCAAGTCGGGACGCCTCTCCGGCCGGCAGTGTTAGCTTGCCGGAGCGATAAAAAAAGTTTTTCATTCTTTTAAAATTCTGTTTGTGCGGAAATGTTACAGCAATTTAGCAATGTTTGCGAAAACCATTTCCAATTGCCTTGTGTCCCTTCAGTGCCAGCCCTATTGCTGATCGTGATGCCGCTCCTCGGACACGCAATACCTAACCACCACACCGTTTGTTTGTTGCAGGTGCGTCTAGTCGCAGCGTGGCAGGCCGGGCGGACCGGGCAGACGGCGAGGCGCCTCACTGCCTCTGGCCGGCCGCTGCAGTGAGTGCTGCTAAATCTTGCATCGGGGAGAGGGGCAGGACGAGGAGGGTTTTATGAAAAGGAATGAAGACTGTCGTGTTGAACGGCGACGCGATGGTGGGGTCCTCGCCCCGGCGCCCCGGCTCCGCCGCCCCGCCACGCGAGCAGCGGGACGCTTGCACGCACGCGCCACGCGGGACTGCAGGGAGTGGGCTCTCCTTGGCATTGACAGCAGCCGAGATGGCATCGCACGGAAACGGGTGGGCGTCGCGGCCGCCTCTGGTCTCTGCTCTCGTCGCTCTGTCTCTCTCGCGCTCACGGGCCGTTGCGAGCCAGTGCGAGTGAGACAGAGCGACGACGGCCTGCAAGGGGGCGCGCGTCCGGGACTCGCCCAGAGAGACGGAGAGACGGAGTCGCAGCCGGCACGGCAGGCTAGACGGGACGGGTCTCCGGCGAGGCTTGCCTTCTCATTACAGGATCGTTGAGATAAAAGCCGGTGGCGTGCGCGCGCCTCTGGGCCGCCAGGCTTGTTCCGACCAGCGCTTCGTCGCTTTGTCTTCCTCGCTCCGCGACGGGGCGCCCCACGAGTGCGAGAGGGACAGAGGCCGCGCGTGTCCCCGGCCCGTTCGTGCGCGGGTAATCGCGCGCCTAAACGTTTCTGCCGTGAATTTCGGATGAGCCATGCCGTGCGAGCGGGATACCGTTTTCCCTGGATCTGTGACTGCATGTCTATGCGCAGCTGAGGACGCGTTCGCGGGACGTTTAATGTCGCGATGAAGCTTTCGTGGTGCGCCCTTGTGCGCCTGCAATCTGGGAAGTGGAAGCGGTTTCCGTCGTGTATAGCGGTGCGTTGCCGCTGCCGCGGTCACTGCGGACGAGACGGACGGACGGGCAGGCAGGCAGGATGATCTCTCTAACGACGCGGAAAATAGCAGGGAAATTAGCAACGGCTCATTTGGTAAGCCTGCCCGCCTCACCTAGGCCCTCCCTGCCCCCCTCCCCCGCGCCCAACTGGTGACTGGTTTTCGCTCGTACGACAATAAAGGCCGTGTTCACAGTACTGTGTGGAGGCGCTCCGTGACATGACGTGCCTCGCCGCGAGGGTCCGTCCAGAAACCACGTAACGCGGCGCGTTTCCTGTGTCCCCCATGGGAAGCAGTGGAGTGGTTTGATTCCGGACCGACCGTCTCTCTCGCACCCGCACACAGCGCCCCGTGAGAGGGACAGAGCGACGAATGCACCGTTCGGAATGACGGTGCCGCTCTGTGACCTGAACGCAATTACTGGTTCCGAATGGCTGGACGCCGCGCCGTCCCGCGGTGGGCGCGTCAACAGCGCGCCCGCACATGTGTGGCTTGCTGGCGGTGCCCTGGCGGTGCCGGACCGGGGATAAACGCTGCCAACCAATTTGGCTGTCAGATACCGTGTCTATTCTGCCTGACCGGCCCTGGTGGCCGCACTGGCGGCACGGCGCGGTGCGGTCGCCATCGCCCTCGGGGGGTCCCATCGTTCCCGTTTCCAACGCGCCGCGGTACGCCGCGGTACGCCGGGTCCAGCGACTGATTTGACCTTTGAACCCGGCTGGAGGTCAGCCGCCTTGTGCGGGGTCCGAGTCGGTCAGAGTCGCGTGCGCGGAGTAGAGGCAGGATCTGGTTGTGTCATCCTCGTCGCGTCACCTCCGCCTGCCCGGCTGTCGGTCCCAGAGGATCAGCTTCGCGTTTTACGAGTGGAGCCGTGTGCCGCCTTGCCCAACCCTCTTCGCGCCGCGCGTGTCCGTTTGTTATCTGCTTCCTGCCGCCCGCGTCACGCGTCCGTTGATCAATCCAGGCCTTGCCAAAGAGTTTATGATCGGGGGGAGGAGGCCTCCGGGACCGCCGCGACGGACAAGGGCGTCCCCCGTCGTCGGCGTCGTCCTCACCGAGTCCCCGGCGCACCCTTGCAGCGCGACACCGCCAATTTTAAAGCCGCCGAAGTACATTTCCATCCATTTCTATGGAAATGCCGCCCCTCCCGCCGTCCGCCGCGAAGCCATTAAGGGGAGCCACTCGAGGGCGGCGCCGAGGACGCCGAGGGCGCCGGCCCTTACCTGATCGTGATCCCCCGCGGCCACAGCTCGCCGCCAGTGTCGGGCCGCGCCGTCCAGTCTTGTTCCGAATCCGGCCGTCTCGCTGCAGCCACAGCAGCCACTGCAGCATCGGCAACGGGTCGTTGCGCCGCCTGAAATACGGCGGTGAGAAGGCGAACAAGTGCCGCTCGCTGCATGGCCTGGCGCGGCACGGCACGGGCCTCGATTGCCGCGCTTTGTCTATGTCAGTCGGAGGTGGGCGGGGCGGGGCGGGGCGGCCCTGCTGCGTGACGCCGTGCTTGGCGGCGGCCAGGTGCAGCGCGAGTCCGCGCGGATCTGGGCCGCCGCGGCAAGTTTATTGTCTCGGTGGAAGCTCCAAGGCGCTGCTGGCGCTGCCGGCGCCGCCGCTCCCCGCGGTGCCCAGTCGCAGGACTTCCCTTCTGACTTGCTAAGTGGGCCCGGCCCGGCCCGGCCTTTCCTTGGGCGAGGCCCCCCGCCGCCCCAAGGACGACTGTCTCTTTCCCACGGCCGGTCCCCGCGGGGCCGCCCTGGGCCGCCAGAGGAACATCAACAGATGCGTGGAGGCGACCGTGATTTGCACTGCCTCGGCGTGACGCGTGCGGCCCTGCGGCCCAGTGGTAAGACTCCAGACAGTCTCTGCGGCGCTCTCGCACCCCTACGGACGGACCGCCCCGTCGGGCTGCTGGCGGTCGACGGCGAGGTCCACGGCGGTGCGTGCGGCACGGCCGAGGGGAAGGGTGCGCTAGGTTTCAGGGCTGGAAGTGCAGCCCCGGGGCCGCGGAGAGGCGGCCGATGCAGCCAGATAGTGGCCACTATGTCCGTCTGGGACGGTCTGGGACGGTCCGGAACGCACAAGAGGCACGGTGGCGGCAGATCCTGGCAGCCGATACAGCTTTCAGCAAAGAAAAATGCGCGGGCATACATATGGCGCTGCCCGCGCCAGCACTGTGTGTGTTCGTGTGTGTGCGCGCGCATGCGCCTTGGGTGAAGGACGCCCCACGTACTGTATCGTCGTGGAATTTCACTCCATTCCATCTTCGTACTGCTCGCGATACCGGGGACTGGCAATTTCCCGGCAGGAAATAAGTGCGAGGCTGTCGAAAAATAAAAGGATCCGCCTTCAGCTGGCTGTCACGCGCGCTCTGCTGCCGGGCGTTTCTTGCAGGGGGATTTTCGCTGCGAGGAGTATTGTCTGCGGAGGTGGGGTGGGGCGTTCATTGACACAGGCTGACTGCCGGCGGTGCCGGCCGGGCCGGCTCGTAACGGCCTGATGAAGCAAACGTATTAGCATGCTCAGAAAGGGCCCCAGGGCTGGCGGAGGGCTGGCGGCGTGGCGGCTGGGCACAACAGAGGGGCGCGCCGGCGCGGCTCATAAGACTGCGGGCGGGGCGCGGTGCCTCGAAGGCCCCGAAGGCCAGAAGGGTTCCCCCAAGACGCCGGCCCGGTCGTTGGGCCGACGGGTCCGGCCGGCCCTCCGGTCTTTGTCTGTCCCTAAGCGAACATCGAGCAATAACGCATCGGCTCCCCGCGCCGCCTCGCACTGCCCCGCCCCGCAAAGCCGGTCGTAACTAACCTCGCACCAAGCAGGCCGGCCGGCCGCCGGCCCACCCCGCCAACGCAGCACGGACTCGGCGCGAGAGGCGCGGTTTCGATTTCTCGCCGGCAGCCTGCTGGAGGCTGCCTGCCTGCCTGTGGTGGCTGGCGCGGGCTGGCGGCGTTGCGGTCGCGGCTGTGGCTGGCTGACGAGGCGACTACTTTGTCTCGCGTTTCGACGCGAGTCGGGTCGCCGACATTCTCGCGTGCGGTACCTGATTGGGCTGTCGGGCTCTCCCCGTCACCATCTCCGAAAGCCATCGTCGTCCTGTTAGGTTCAATTCGGAGCTGGCAGTGCGTTCGAGCCAAACAGGGTTGCTCTGCCCGCTGTTCGTCAGGCTGCCCTCCAGTGTGTCCGTCCGCGTGCATCTGGCCGCCGTCGTCGCCGTCACCGGCTTTTGGCTCCAGCGCGCTCCAGCGGCGCCGCCACTGCCAATATTTGGAGCCGTAAATCTGGCGGTGACTGCCTGGCCGTTGGCCCGGCTAGCCGTCCCCGCAATCACAGTGCGGCCGACAACACCCCCGCGCCGCGCCGCGCGGCACGTCACTTCCCTTTCACTTTTCACGTCAGCGGGTCCAGCGCCAACGCCCCCGCGCGCTGACCCGTCCGCCCGGCCGGCCGTCCGCCCAGGGCCGTCCCCGCACACATGTCACTACGCCGATAAATGGATCCGCTTGGCTCCGGTTTCCGGATTCGGTCCTGTCAGCCCGCTGGCGCTGCCTGGCGTGGCGCTGCCTGGCGGGGCCCAGCGCTGGGAAGAGGAAAAGGGGCCACTGTTTGCTTTTGACTGCGGCCGCCCTTAAGCCCTTCGGATCCGCTGCGGCCGTGGAGGACCCTGGCTCCGCGCTCCGCCCCTGCATGGGCAGGAATTAGGGCGGCGCGGGGCGTACGGAACGGCCGTTTAAAGTGATTGTTTCGGCCACATCCCCACCGCGGCAAACTGAATTCATTCACGGCGCCAGGCAATGCGCCGCTGCTGCTGCGGGGGCGACCGGCTGGAGCGCCGGGCGGGGGTTGGCTGCCTGGCTGGGCCTCGGGCTGGGCCGCCACCCCTGCGCACTATAATGAGTGGGTCCTTGCAGTGGGGCGACCGTCCGGGCCGCAGGGCCGCAGGGGCGTCGCGCGAGTGTCCGCGTGGGGCGTCGACGCCCAGCCCGGCCCCTCCCTCCGCGCTGCCGCGCTCGAGTGTCGTCGGTTTAGAGGGTGTTTGCGCTCCTCGCAGCGTCCGTGCCTCCGTCCCTGCCCCTGGCCCTGGACGCAGCGGGGACGCCGCCCCGCCACCCTCGGCGCCGCGCGCAGCGTGATGACGAGTCCGTTTTACCGTACACTCTAAAACGGCGACGGCCGCGTTATCCGCAGCGCGGCGTGGCGCAGCCTGTCTGCGAATAGTGCGGGGATGGTAATGGGCGACTTGGTGACGGCCCGGCTTGCGGTGAGGGCTGAGGGCTCTGCGCGGTAGCCACCCTACCGGTCCACCCTCGGCCGGCCCTCCCCCCGCACGGCCTGTAGGGCCTGTAGGGCCTGTAGGGCCGCTGCTGAACCACTCGGAGGCTGATGCGTGCGTGCGGCGTGCGGGCGCACGGGGTGGTGTCATCGTGTAGGGCCGTGCGTGGGGTGACAACGCGACGCGACGCGCCGCGACGCCGGCGGTGTACACTGCAAACTCACTTAAAGGCCTCGTTGTTGTTTCGCGGGGCGACGCGTATCGCTCGGCGTCCTCGACGTAAAGAAGTTTATATTTCCCCGGCCCCTCGAGACGGCCCTGACGGCGCGCTCAACACTCGCGCCATGAAAATGATGAATGCGGAGCGGCTTCGCAGTGTGCGTGCCCCGGCGTGTGTGTGTGAATATGATCGTGTACAGGCTCTGAGTGTGTGTGCGACCTTGCCTTTGGCAAGGCAAGGCCTTATACTAATCCAAACGCGCGCTGCTCGCGCTGCTCGCTCGTCCGGACGGGGTCGCCGGGGGGTTGGCAGGGGTTCGGAAGGGGGTCACAGCAGACGACGCCCCGATGGGCCCCCTGCCCCCCGAGGGCCCCTGGAGGGGCGTGGCGCCATGACGACGGCTTGACGGCCACGCCGCGATTTGGCCCGGCAAGCCCCGCGACGCCGTGCGAATAGTGTGCGTGTGCGCGCGCGGACGAGCGCTATTTGCAGTCTGTGGCGAGAGCGTTGCCCCCGCCCGTCGCTGCTACCGCTGCCACGCTGCTGCCGATGACGTCTCATTATCGACTGGCAATAACGGGAATAAAACATGCACGATTGTGTCGGCACTGTCGGCAGTCGATGGGCGGGGCGGACCATCGGGGCAAGCGGCAGGGCAGCAGCGTGGCAGCGTATTGGTCGCTCCCTGTTCGTAGCAGGCGGGAAACTCGTGGAAAACACCCGGGAAATGCCCGGAAAATGGCTGGCGCCGCTTCGTTTGGCGCTGCGTTCCGTCGGCGGGTTGGCCGCCTTCCCCGCCGCCGTTCGCGCGTTCGCGCCGACACGTAATGGCGTGTAAGACTGATGGCGTGACGCGTCACCGCCAGCACGGCCGGGCAGATTAGTAAACAATACCGCCGGGCCTAGCGGGCCGCAGAGCCCCTCAGCCTCGGCGGGGGAAGAAAAGGAAAGTCGCGAGGAAAATAGGGAAATCTCGCGCGGCTAATAGCGCGCCGTTTCGTGGGGGAAAAAATGAAACGCCAACGAGCGTGGCGTTAAAGTGAAACCGAGAACGAACTACTACTACTCCGCCGCTTGTTCGGTCCCGGACAGGACACCCAGGCGGCCGGCCGGGCTTCACCCTCTCTTTGATCAGTGACTGGCAGGGCGGCCCGACACGTGTGCGGCAAGTGGCCGCACGTGCGATAGTGTGTATCAGTGTATCGCCGTGCCGCGACACGTGTGCCTGTCTCTCTCGCAGCCCCGCCGGGCGCCCTGCGAGTGGGAGAGAGACAGAGCGACTTCGTTCGGCACCAGCCTGCCGGCGCCATCACGGCAACCAGTGTGGTGACGCTTCACTGTCCCTGCTTCCGGCACCCTTTCGCTGGATGAACAGTTCCTCACGCCCGCTGCCGCCACTCGGCCTGCAAAATAATCCTGGGACCGAAAAAAAAATGTTCAGACGTAAAAACTTTACGCAACAACACGTGGAAAAAATATAATGGGACCATAAATTTGCCGATCGTTATAAAAGCAGCGCCGTTGAGATAAGTTCCCCCTTGGCGGCGAACGGGCGGGGCGGCGCGTTCTGATTGGCTGGCTTTTCTCAGTGCACAGGTGGCACGCACGCAGTCACGCACGCGCGCAGTCAAGTGGAGACAACTTTGGCATTCGCTTCCGGCTGCTTCCGGCTGCCGAGGGTGCGGGGCGGTGCGGGGCTGTGCGGCCTGCGGGGCCGTGGCCGCGGCGGGCTGTGGGAATCGGGCGGCGAGCGACAAAGGAGAAGAAAACACACAAAGTGCTATCGCTCTAATCCGAAGCGTACACACCCCAGGGCCGTGGGGCCGCCCTACGGCCCTGCAGTGCGGCGCGGGGCGGGGGTGGGGTGGGGGTGGAGGCAGAGTCGCGACGACCTTAAAGACCGTCGCCGCCGTTTCGGCTCCGGTTCGGCTCCGTTTCGGCCGGCACCCTCGCTGCCATTCTTTTCGGCGACCGCCCCTCCCTCCTGTAGTGCAACCCGCTGCAGCACTGCAGGGCGCCCCGCCCCGCCCCGCCCAGCCCGCGGCGAGTTGATTAATCCCGGTGCGTACAGTGTAGATCCAGAGGGCCGGAGGGGCGCCCCGCTATCAAGCCTGGCCGTAAAGGCATCATCCATTTCCGGGGTCGTCAAAGCAGCGCCAGAAAGCAATGAGGAATCAGATCAGGTCGTATTTTTGTCGCAGGGGTGCGTCGCCGCGTCGCCGCGTCGTCGTTGGTTTGAAGCGTCGCCGCCACCCCGCTGCGCCCGACGGAGCCCCTCAGCAATAACGGACTGCGGGGCCTCGACGCGCTCCCGGCGGACGGGTCGGACGGCTCCACTCTCCCTCTCTAGCCAAGGCCGCAAAGGGGTGGGGCGACGGGCCGGCGACCGGGCCGGCCGGCGACCGGGCCGCCGGATGTGCTGAAGGCTACAACACCTTGATGAGACTGCAGGCAGGAAGGGCTCCTGGAAGGGCTCCTGAAAGGGCTCCTGGAAGGGCTCCTGGAAGGGCTCCTGGAAGGGCTCCTGGAAGGGCTCCTGGAAGGGCTCCTGGAAGGGCTCCTGGAAGGGCCCCGCCCAGGCCCGCCCGGGGCCCAGAGGGTTGTGCAGGGCAGCGGCACAGAGGCCCTGAACCACCCTGAACCAACACAGCCGACACTGCCTACTGTTCTGTAATGGAAATACCCCTCGCCCCCCACTCGAGATTTCCCCGCCAGATTCGGTGGCGCCTTGGCGGGGCGGGGCGGGGCCGCCCTCGCCGCCTTTCTCCAGACGACGTGTCGCCTCATCCATTTGGCCGTATTGTGTTGATTGGGCCCGACAAACTCGTATGAAATGGCGGCCTTTGTGTGTAAGCAGAGACAGAGAGGCAGGCGGGGGGCGGCGGGCCCGCAGAGGGCCCACGCACGCCCTCACATAATGAGGAAGTAACCCGGCCCACACTCCGGCCGCGCCGCACACACGTCTCGTTTGGCCGGCAATCGACCCTCCGCTTCCTCCAGGCCGCCCTCGTGCTTCCCGCCCGGAAGACCGGAAGGGAAAATTAATTTGGGGAATTGATTTTGGTTTCACTTCCCCGCTGCTCTCTTACTTCTTGTTCCCTTTGATGTGGTGTCGCTTTTGTTGGGCCCTGTCGGGCCTGTCGGCAGTGTGTTCGCCAGGGGTCCTGGGTTCAAAGCCCCGTGCGGCCGTCTCATTTTTCGCGGCCTTTGTGCCTTCGGCCCTTTCCCTAACAAGCCGGCGAGGCGAGTCGCACGTTTTGCTGACGACACGTCGGAATCGGGAATCGGAATGGCCGCCGACTTGCTGAGGACGGCGTCGAGGACGGCGTCGTCCTGGTGGTGCTCGCCCCCGCCGACCTCCTTATCACTGCAGGGCGGGGCGGGGTGTGGCGGGGTGCGGCGGGGCGCGGTACGGCGCGGTGGGGCGCCGAGGGCCTGCATGAGCTTCCCCGCGACGCCGTCGCGACGCGCCGCGGAAACGACCGTGAGATTGCGACGCCGGCGCCACCCTGGCGGGGCTGGCAGCCGCGGCGTGCACGGCAGGCAGGCAGCCAGCCCTGAAACGGCGCAGCAACACCTCCGGCATACCTAATTTGGGTGCAGGCCGTCCGACGCCGTCCCAAGGGGCCCCAAGGGGGCGCATCCCCACCGCCGACGGGGTGCTCGCGGGGGCCATGCCTGGGCCGGGCGCCATCCCTCAGGCCGCCCAACGAGTCTCATGGGCGTAGCCACGGCGTAGCAGCCACGCGGGGCGGGGTGGGCCTAAGGCTGGAGTGCGTACTGCGAGTGGAGTGGGCCCCCGTGCCGCGTTCGGCTGAAGGCTGAAGCGGCCGGCAGGCCAGACCCTCTTGGGGGTCAACGCCTCCACCGTGTTTGCCGGCGAGTTGGCGCGCCCTTTTCGCTCTCCTTTCTTTTTTTTCGCGCGTCCCTTGGACTCTGCCGTTTTTCCTCGCTGGCGTGACGCGGCGTGGGGCCGCGGGCTGAGCGGCCCGCCCTGTGCCCCGAGCGGGGCGTGGCGGGGCGTGGCGGGGCGTGGCGGGGCGTGGCGGGGCGTGGCGGGGCGGGCGGGGGGGGAGCCGCCCGTCGGAGGGGAGATTGATTGTTTTAGGTAATCCCGTCGGCCGGGCTTGGCTGTTCTGGCTGGGCTGCCTGGGCGCGTGCGAGGCCGTGCGGGTAAATGTAAGCGAGACGGCGAGTGACACCGCCTCTCTCCCGCCCCCCCCACCCCCCCCCCACCTCCGCTCCCCGCGCTGCGATCAAATATTCTCTCCAGGCGCGGCGCATGGCAGAGCGGCCGGAGCGGCCGGAGCGGGCGAGGCAGGAAGGTGTTTGGTTGATCCGCCCACGTCGCCGCGCGCTGAGTGAAACGCATCAAGTGAAGGGCCTGAATTAAGTCGAAGCGCCGTTTTCAATTTCGAAAGCCTCGCCGTCTGGACTTCGCCGGGGTGTCCTGGTGGCGTGTCCCGACGGCGTGTCCTGGCTGACGGGTGCCTCCGGGGCGGCCCGGGCTGGCCTGACGGAGCACCGCGTTGATTGCGCGGCGGATATGGAAATCCGAAAAGCAATTCGGGGCCGTGATGAAATGAGCTGCCTGGCGTTACGTAACGCGCCACCCCTCGGCCGGAGCAACAAGTGGGCGCCAGACCCTAGCCTCGCCCTAGCCTCGCCTAGCCTCGCCTCCCCCAGGCCGCCCGGCCGCCAGGCAGGCAGGGCGCGGCGCTGTGCAGCCTCGGGGTAGCCGCGCCCCGCGCCGTGTGTGGTGGGCCGTGGGGCTGTGGGGCCGTGGGGATGGGGCGGGCGCAGGTGCCCCGCCAGCTGGCACAATGCACGCCCCGCCCGCCCTGGGGAAGCCATCCCAAGCCATCCCCAACCATGGCAGCGATTGCACGGCCCACGCTACATTCCGGGAATCGTTGAAGAAGCATAGACTGCGCTGCAGCAGCGAAGCCCGCGCCAACATGGCCAACCTGCAGGGGCGGGCGATCGACGTGCACCTGCAGGCCTCTCGCATGGGCTGCGTCCCGAGCGTTCCGACGCCGGTTCCGCCGTCCGTTCTCCGTCCGCATGAGGCTGCGATGAGGCGATCCTTTCGCCATCACGGCCTCTGCGGTGGCGTCTGGCGGCGCGGCGGCGCCGCTCTCCAAAGTCGCTTTCGATGAGACGCTGAAGGATTTACGACGGGGACCCCCTTTTGTCATCAGCGGGGCCGCGCCTCGCGTTGCTTCGCGTTGCGTGTCACGCGGCGCGTGCGCATGACGCTGCTAGCGTGGCCGGGCCACTGGAAACGTGTGCGCCGCGCGGGTCGGCGAACTGGGTCGCACAAATAAAAGGCAGGCGGGGCTGCAGTGCGGGTGTGCAGGCGGCAGTGCAGTGGCTGGCCGTGCCGCTGCGCTTGTTCGGCTTAAGCCATCTCATCTCGTCGCTGGGGCCTCGCCTCACCGCCCCCCCCCTTCCCGCCCCTGGCTGCAGAACTGGAGCACGGGATGGGCGTCGGGGTGGGTAAAGCCGGCTGGATGAGAGTCGTTTTCGTCGCTCCGTCTCTTTCGCTCTCACGGGGTGACCCGTGCAGGTGTGCGAGAGAGAGAGAGGAGAGAGAGAGAGAGGCGTCGATAAGCCCGGGCAGTTTGGACTGAGCGGTACGCTGCCCTGCACTGCCCTGCGCTGGCTAGAGTAGGACCCTCGCGGTGACGTGCGGGCGGTGCGGACGGACGGCCACCGCAACGTTGCCATGGAAACAATGAGCCATAACGCACTGCATGCAGGCCGCCGTGCAGTGCATGCAGGCCGACCCTCGTATCGTGGCGCACCGTGCCGCACGGCTCAGTGCGACGCCGTGTCCGAGAGCGTGACCAAGCGTGACCTGGCAGCGGCTTCTGCACCGCCAGCACCGCCACCGCGGACCCCGATGCAGGCGATGCAGGCCGGCGTCCACGCCGAGCGGTGCACATGTGGACTGCGGACGGACACGTGGGGCTCAAGGCGGACGCCCCACATTCTGCCATGCAGCCATTCTGCCAGTGTGCGCGTCGCCGCGACGCCGCGTCGGCCCGCACCAACACCTGCGTCTGTGTGCGTGCGCACTACGTCGCTGCCTCGCCTCCTCTACTTCCGCTGGGCGCTGCCTGGGCGCTGCCTTTCGCGTAGACTCCCCCGCCCCCCTCCGAACCGTTTTTCCGCTCCGAGTAGACAAATGGCCGTGGACGCGCTCGCTGGACGCTCATCAGTGTGTCCGTCCGCCCCGCCCCGCCCCGCCCCGCCCCGCCCTGACTTGACCCAGTTCCGAGACGTGAGATGCAATCCTGGCCGTCCCTTTGACCTCGCGCGACCTTTTCCGTGCTCCGCCGTCGCCGGTGTCGGCGTGTAAGTGTACCCCCCCGACCCAGAGTACCCCCGGGTACACAACGCCTAGGGCCAAAGTACCCTGGGGTACATGACGACTAGGTTAAATGTACCCAGGGGTACAATGCGCCTAGGTGCCAGTCGAATTGTACCCCGGGTACAATGCGGCTAGGCGAAATGTACCCCGGGGTACATTTTGCCTAGGCTTATTGTATCCCCCGCCGGCCGGAGGAGGATGCACGTCGCCTAGGCGCAATGCATCCCCCCCGGATACAAAGAGCCTAGGCGAGGAGTATCCCCTCGGCCGGCCGGAGGGGGATACAAAAAGCCTAGGCGCAATGCATCCCCCCCCCCCGGATACAAAATCGAAAAAAAAAGAGGAAAAAAGGGGGGCCCTTCTCCCACCTCCGAGATCGGAGGGCCGCCTGCAACTTCGGTGGATCGGGGGAACCGGTGCTTTACAGGCGGCGACCCCAGGGGTTCTCGTCTGTATATGGGCCGGGCTTGAAGGGCGGGTTTGACAGTCTCTCTCTGCCTTGAGAGCCTTTGCTTTTCGCGGGGTGGTCTGTACCAAATGTACACCCGCTGTCCGGCGCTCTCTACCAAACATACAGCTTGTTTAAGGGCCAGCTTCAAAGGACTTATCATCTCCTCCCGACGAATCAGGAGGACCCACCCGCGACCAATTACGGGTGGCTGGATTGACGGATCAAATACTCCGTCGCTCCAGTGCCGAGGCCAACCCGCCGAAGCGCAGTTGCTTTTTAGACACCCCAGCGGAGTGGCCAGGTGAATGTGACTCTGACCACTACGCTATCAAGCTTGTACGTCTGGCGTCGTGTTGGACGACGGGTTTGAGTTGCAGTGGAAGGAAGCCAGTCGAAAAATGTAATGAAATGATGGGAGTCGATCCCAGGACCCTACTGCCGGGACCGCACGACTTTTGCCGCTCGCCCACCACGGCCCATGACGAACGGAGCGGCGTGAGGCGGGCTCTTGACGCGACAGGAATGGACCGACCCGGTCAAAATTTCACAAGAAGTTTGGGGAGTCGAACCGCCGACCTCAGCACGGAGAAGCGACGCCTCTACTCCCTAGACCACCACGGCACATGCAGTCTGTTGGCTGAAGTCACGGTTTTCAACCACACTGGGCGAGGCAGTAAAATTAAATGTTAATGTTTGGTAGGAATCGAACCCCCGACGTGTGGGACTGTTCTACACGGCTCCGCTCTGATGGCCTCAAACCGTTCCACAAAAGAAAGGAAATCGAAAAAAAAATTTGAAATGCCGGTATTCGAACACCGCACTGTGCAAATGTTACAGACGTTCGATCGCACACTTTCTCGCGGTTTATTGTCCGCGAGCCAAACTGCGGAGGAAAACGGGGAAAATGCGCGGCTCTGGCGGGACTCGAACCGCGGCCCGCCGCACAAAGAGACTACTCCTTGTCGCCGAGGCAGTGCAGCCGCCTTGCCGCTTCCTCGAGCGCTCTTTACACAGCCGCGGCCCGGCAGGCGTGGCAGGTACGCCAGTGCGGCAGTACGGCAGGTACGAGGGCGTTGAAAAAGTAAAATGCAATACGCGACAAGATAAACTCCCGGCGGCGCTGCGCTGCGGCAGCGCGGCCGAGGAGAGGAGATGGCCTGATTTGATCCAGCCGCCACTGCTTCTTCTCCTTCTTCTTTCTCCTCCTCCGCGCCGCTCCGAGTTTTCTTCGCCTTTTTTCTGCGCGCTTCGTGCCGTACTATTCCGCCGAGGATGAGCTGCTGCTGCTGACCTCCCCCACTCCCCCGCCCAGCTCGCGGCCCGGCACGGCGGCACGGCCAAGCGGATGTCGTCCGCGGACACGCCCCGCCACGCCCCGCCACGACGACGTGGAGTCCACGACCCAGTCCGTGTGGGCGGCGCGGGGAAAGCTCTGTGCGGTCAGTGTGTCGCACAGCTGGCTTTAATTTTAATTTGGAAAAAAAGAAGGAAGAAAAAGAGACTGTCCGGGCTGTGGCGGCCACACCACGCGCGCTGGTGTCGGTGGTGGTGGTGGTGGTGGCGCCGGTGGTGGGAGGATGATGTTGGCTTTTTCATTTGTCGGGGCGGACCTAGTTTCCGGACCGAACCAAAGAAAAGTCGCGAAGTTCGAATCTCTGCTCTGGCTTGGCTACGCCACTGGGTCATCAAGGCGACACAGGGCGTGGTGGGGCGTGGCGGGGCGTGGCGGGGCGTGGCGGGGCGTGCCGGAAGTAGATGCAGCCAGTGCTCCACGGGGCGTCGCACCGCGTCGCGTCGCCAAAGTGCATCGAGCACGACAAGAAAAAGAGACCAGAGAAAAGTTAAAACAATGAAAGCAAAAAAAAATCTCAAATAAAACGATGAAAACTTTCTGTGGAATCGGTCACGATTCCCGTTGGGTGGTGCGCGCTGCGCGCTGTGCCCAGGCGGGGAATAGAAAACAGTGGCTGGACCAGGCAGCAGCCTCGGCAGCAGCCTCGGCAGGTGCGACACTGTCTTAATTACCTGTCCTGCTTCTTTCGCCTCGCGAAGGGCCGCTTGTTTCCGCAGAGTCATTCCGAAAAAGTGTCTCCCTCTCTGTCGCACCTCTGCGGGGGGCCCCACGAGTGCGAGGGAGACAGAGCTCTCTTCGGACGCAGCCCCCTGCAGCGTACGCGTGCAAACGCTCCTCTTTTACCTGGCGCCTTGTTGTGCGCGTTGCCGTCTTCTGTCTCTCTCTTTCCGCCTGCCTCTGTCTCTCTCTTTCTCTCTCCGGATCTTTAATCGAATTGCCGGGCAGTCCATCGGTCTGGCTCTGCCAGGCTCTGCGGCGCGCGGTGTACACTGTAGTCGGACTCCGAGCCGCGCTTCATCGCTCCGTCTCTCTCGCTCCCCCGCGGGACGCCGGCCCGGCCCACGAGTGCGAGAGAGACAGAGTGAAGCAGTGTGCCGGCCAATTGGATTAGGCGTTGGGCGCGGTCAGTGCCTGGCGGCCAGGCCGTTGGACCGTCGGCCTGCCCTCGGCCCGGCACAAGCCCCTTTGATATCTTTCGGCTCGACTGCTGCTTCTAGTGTAGCCGCGCCCGCCAGGCCAGCCGGCCGCTTGACCGGTCAAGTCGCAGCGTCCCGACATTTTTATTGCCTTTCCGACAAAACCTTTGCCGGCTGGCCCGGCGGCCCGGCGGCGCGTCTCCGGCCCCGAGTCCGGAGTCCGGGGGGAGCGACGCGAAACGCGAAACCCAATCGCAGACTCTCTTTGAATCGGGATGGAGCTTCCTCTGAGAAGGCGAGGCGGGGATCCGGACCATCCAGACCATCCAGACCGCAAAGGCGGCGCTCGGTGTGTCTCATTTGTATGGATCGAATGGGGAACGGGCCTGGCTGGGCCGCCTGGCCGCCCCGCCCCGCCGCCGTGCTGCCTTTTGCGGCTCGCCGTGCTTGTCCTGCTCGCCGGCCGAGTGCAGGACGCAGTGCCTTGCTCGCCGGCCGGGCCGTCAGGCGCAGAGTAGGCAACCCGACCACACCGGAGCGCGCGTGTTGCCTACTCTGCGTTTGTCAGGGGCTCGAGGCCGAGCTTGAACTTCAACTTGAAAGGCCACGACGCACTCCGCGTGCACTTTAGATGTTTAACTTTTTTCGGGAGTTATTGAAATTTTCTAGTGAACGCTGCGGAGTTGACTGTGGAGTCGGTGCCGTGCCTCCACAACATGCACCGTGTTTTCGGCTGTTGCCAACAAGCTCCGCGCGCTCGTGTCCGGCGCTGCCCGGGCCTGCACTGCGGGCAGGGCAGGGCATGCGGTCCTGAGGGGGAAGGGGAGCGTGGGAACATGTGGGAGTACTTTTGGAGGCACCGGCGCCCTGGGCCCCGCACACACGGGCTGTAATCACTGGCTTTCAATTCGCGTACCCGTTGGCCACCGCAGCGAGGCGCCTCGGGCGGGGGCTCTGCTCCTACACGGGGAAACACCTCGCTCGCGTGGCGCGTTACAGCAGCCGTAGTTACGCACGAGTGCGGCGGTGGAATTTTTCATGCTCGGTGTGTGAATTATGCTGGCTGCGATAGCGGTCCCTCTGTATGTAATTGTGGGGGCGATTGTTGCGGCCGGGCGCGGCGCGGCGCGGCAGGGCACGGCGAGGCACTACTCGGCCGCGGCGAGCTATTTGCATGACTCTCGTACAATGTGCTCCATTTCGGTCGCGTCCGGTATCGTCCGTTCCCAGCAGGCACCGAGCGGTGCTTTCGTCGCTCTGCGTCTCTCTCTCGCACTCGCGCGGCGTGCTGTGGCGGTGCGAGGGAGAGGCAGAGATCTGACCGTTCGGACGGAGCGCGCCCGGCTGCAGCGGAGCGGGCGGAGGCGTCGCGGCGAGGCGAGGTGAGGCGAGGCGACGCCATTGTCAAGTTGGCACGACCTGGCTCCGCCGATCGCGGCGCAATCAGCATAATGTGCCGGCCTGTTTATCGCCCAGAAGTGTTTTTTCGTCGTCTTCGCTGTTTGCCGGAGAACGTCGTCGCTTTCACGGCTTTCACGGCGAGGCCGACGACGGCGCGTGTTTGATCATCGATGTCCGTCACTCGGAGCGGAAGCGCCGACGCCGCGCCGGGGCTTAAAGTTGCCAGCCGCCGCGATGCCGACCCGGAGCGGAGCGGAGCAGTAGCGCTCGCGTTATTGTAGTATTGCTGTTTCGGGAAAGTTTCTCCGACTGTGTGAGTGCGCTGTCTGGCCTGGCCCGGCCCGGCCCGACCCGGCCGGCCTGCGCGATGACTGTTTGTCGAGCAGCGTGACGAGGCACACCTGCTTGCCGTACGTACGTACTTAGCCCGTCGTGCCGCCACGCCACGCCACGCCCCCGAGGCGCTGCCGACCGTCTCATTGGGAGGCTGGATAACAGCGAAATCGGTAGCCGCTCCCGAATCCCGAACGGTGCTCCGTTGTTAGACTGTCTCTCTCGCACCCACGTGAGTGCGACGATGCTCTGTTCCGATCATCCGCTTCCAGCGTGCTCCCAGTCCAGCCGGCCGTCGGCAGCAAGTCCACCTTTCCCCGGCAGTGGGGTGGCTGGCGTTGTCTGGACCAATCCATTTGGCTAAAAGCGGCGCTGCTGGCGTTGCAGCAGTCAGCCGCAGCGCCATGCGGTGCCTTTCCCGTCGCTCCGTCTCTCTCGCACCTACACGGGACACCTCATGAGTGCGAGAGACACAGCGGCTCGCGGAATCAGTCTGCTGCACTACGAAATCCCCATGGCGCCCCGCGCGGTCGGACGGGCGCCCGGCCTCGGCTAGAGTAGGAAAATCCCCTTTATCGTTTTGACTAAATAAAGTGCGAAACTTTGGCAACAAATCATGCGCGGGCCATTCACGTTATAGGCCGGTGCCTTGTAGCGAGCCGGCCTACTGTCGGGCCTGGCAGCCTGGCAGGCGGATGTGTCTCGGTGCGGAGGGCTCTGGCGGCCCTGGCGGCCCTGGCAGTGTGGCAGTGCCAACCAAGGCAGCCAATGGCAGCCGACGGCCGGCAGCGTTTCGGGGGCCCAGCGGCCCAGTGGCCCAGCGGGTGCCTGTCTCTCTCGCACCCAGTCGGGGCGCCCGGTGAGAGCGAGGGAGACGGAGAATCATTCCGCAGAGCCCAGCCCCGCAGATGCTGGCGTTGCTCGCTGGCGCCGTCCTTCCATTATTTATGGTGGCGGGGATATCTCGCCGTGTCGCCCGGGGAGGACGGCAACAGGCAATGCAGGCCGTGCTGCCGGTGCCGTTGCCGCCGGGGTCGTCCCGCGCCCCAGCACGCACCGCCACGCACTGCCACGCACTCCCACGCACCGGCGGCGTTTTAGCGCCGCGCGGCGCCGCTAAGGCGGCAAGGCAGCAGCCTGCCCCGGCAGCGCGGCAGCACGGCGTCGTTGGCCATTGGCACGATGTCGGCGCGTTAAATGAAGTCGTGGCGGCGGTGCGTGCGAACGCGCTCCCGGCCTGCTCAGTGCCTCGCCTGCAGCAGACTGAGTCGCTTTCGTCGCTCTGTCTCTCTCGCACGTGTGCGGATCGCACCGTGAGTGCGAGAGAGACAGAGACGCCCGGAATCAGTCTGCAGGCCCGGGCGTCCCGGAACGGCCCTGCACACATTCGGACCCTTTTTCACGCGCGATTGCGCGCCGTTTTCAGCGGGCCGGTTCCGAACAAAAGGGCGCTCTGTCTCGCTCGCTCTCGCGGGGCGTGCCCTACGAGCCCTGCGGGTGCGAGTGAGACAGAGCGAAGGGATGTTCGGAATCAGCCTGCTACAGCGAGACGAGACGGACGGACGCCGTTCACAGCTGGATGCGCCTGGCGCAAAGAAACGCTTTCGGCTCCGTGTGTGTGTTAGTGTGTGTGTGTGTGTGTGTGTGTGTGGTCCACAGTGGCTGTCGCTGCAGTGGCACCATCCCGCTGGCTGCGCTGCGGTGAGCCTCATACAGATTCATCGCGCACTTCATATGTATCAGTGTGGCGTTCGCTCCCCTCCCCTCCCCCCCCCCATGACATAAAGGTGGTGAATCCCATCGCGGGAAGGAAGAAAGTGGTGTAGCGGCGACCCCCCCTCCACCGCCACGTGCCAGGATGGCCAGGACGCCGACGACGCTCGCTCTCATTAGCAGTGGCGCCGCGCGTTGCGTCACGCCGTCGCCCGGAACACGGGCTGACGGGAAGGGGTCAGGCGGGTCGCGGCGGCGGAGGCGGCAAAAGGCGACGCGCGATTAGCTCCGATGTTGGTCTTCCCTGTTGCTTTAGCGCTCTAGCGCTTTCGTCGCTCTGTCTCTCTCGCGCTCGCGGAGCGCCTCGCATGGCGTCGGGGCGTGCGAGAGAGACGGAGCGGCGGGCCGCGGGTCACGTCGGCGAGGTCGGCAAAGGCTGCCTGTAATGAACGCAGTATCGTAACTGAGGCTTATGCATTCCCTGTTGGCAGCACGGCCGTGGGCGCGGCACTGTAGCGCCTATCGTCAAATCGAATTGGTGCGACGTTCGGCGCCGCTGGCGAACGTTCAAGGCCCATCGCGGAGCTGCGGGCTGATGCCGCACTTGCAGCCGTCTCTCTCGCACTCACGGCGCGCGCTGCGTGCCACTGCGTGGGCCGCAGGGAGTGCGAGAGAGACAGAGCGACGCGGTTTTCGCGCCAAAGGCGGAATAAAACAGGGCGGCTGCAAGGCGGGGCCCTTTGTGTGATGAAAACGTGGGGAAAATTTGGCGCGCGAAAGAAGGAGAAAGAGGGGGGGGGGGAAAGTGAGGGGGTTCGAAGCGCTGTCTGTCTTGAACGCAACCCAATTCCTGCTGCAGTGGAGTGGGGGAGTTTAGTGCTCCGCGGGGCGAGGGCGGGGAGATGGAATTTGGGGCCGGGGCGCCTTGGCCTCGGTCGGGCTGGAAGTGGGGCCTTGGCAGCCCTCGGCTATACGACAACTGCATACATTTCGGTATCCATAACACTGGCAGCTTGACGTGCTCGGCGAGGCCGCAGGCTGCAGGCGGCTGGGGGGAGTGCCGTGGCGGCCCGGCTAGTCGCAGGTGCGCTTGCCGCCCGCGAGAAGGCGAACAAGTGCGCGGCCGAGTGGAAGGGCCCAGAGCCCAGGGCCGCTCGGGGCCCAGGTGAGCCGAGGAGAGCAGAGGGCCCTCGCCGGCCCTCTTGCCGAGGGTCGTTAGCAGTGGACAAAGGGAGCGAGCGCGAGCTGGACGTGGACGTCTAGAGGCTGAGGCTGCTGAGGCCGGGGGCGTCCCGGACCGGTGGAGAGTGAAATGATGAGGAGACAATGCGTTGCTTTACCGTGTGCCGCCACTCCCCCTCCCCCTCCCTCTCACTCCGTCCGCGTGATGCCGGTACTCTCCGCGATGAGCAGACTAGCAGACACACCGGTTCAATGTCCTCCCTGACGGCGGCCGACGAAGGCACGGCCGCTACAGTGTGCGAAACGCAAATGCTGCGGCGCGTCCCTGTCGTTCTGGACCTGCTTCCCGGCGCCCCCTGCTCCTGTATTCCCGGCATGCGGAGGGTACGTCAGCGACGTGTCTGTGGTGGTGGGTGGCGCGGCCCTGCGCGGCCCACTGCTTCGGGCCTTCGGGGGGCAAAATATGGCGCTATTTCTCAAGTGCATGACTCGATGTAAGCCGTAATGGCCCAGACTCCAGCCGTTCCGCAGGCAAGCCGTCTGGCAGATTAGTCATTGGCCGTTTCCATTTTGTTGCAGGAATCCGAGCCATGAAGCGGTCTTCGTGTCGCTAGGCGCGCTAGGCGGTCCTTCACCTGCGCGGGTAAGAATAAAGTCCGTCCTGGCGCGGCGGTGCGGTCCGCGGGGACAGGCCGGCGGGCACACTGGCGGCGACGCGCCGCGCATTGCAACAATTTGGTTTCAAGTTTTGACAACAGCTGGCGAGGGGCTGGTGCGGTGAATGGGAAAGTAGTGGATGCCGGCTCCGCCCCGCGCCACCCCGCCCCGCCCCGCTGTCTGGCGGTTTGCCTCTGTTTGCATGACTTGCAGGGGAAGGACCCCCAAGGACCCCCGGCTGGAGGGTTCTGAAGGGTCCTGCCTGCCGGTTGAAGGATGTCCCCGAATGCTCGCCATGCTGTCAATGCTGGCCGCGTCACTTTCTACCCCGCCTGGCTCCGAGTCGCAACGTCGGCGTCCTCGGCACCTCGCCGTCGACGGCCCTGGCGGCGTGGCGGTGCCGGCCGGCAGGTGCGCACGCCTCGGCACGCCCTGCAGTCCATCATCATCCCCGTCCTTTGTTATTGGCACGAACCCCATTAGTCCGCGAACGAAACGATCCCGCTTCTTTCTCTATTTACTTGCATTTCATCCCGTGAATGGGCTTTGGGGAGTCATTAATGGCGATCCGATGCTCCAAGGCGCCAGGGCGCAGGGCGGCGCCGGCCGTGGCTTTGAGCGCCGGAATGAGATTTTATCTTGCGGCTCCCGAAAAAAAAGCCTCAAAAACGCCCGGAAAAAGAGGGTTAAGAGTTTATCTGACGCTCCAGCAGATAATTCATGGAGACCGTTGAACCCGGCGGCGACCCCGTCGCACCCCGGCCTGGTTTCGCGGTGCTGCCCCGCCCCGCCCCGCCCCGCCCCGCCCCTCCAACGGCAGCCGCGCCAGCCGATGGCCGTATTGTTCCTGCCGTGAAGAGACAGGTGGAAATTTGCGTAATGGATTCCGAAGCTTTTTCCGGGTTGTCTCGTTTCCGCGTTGGTTCCGATGCTCCTTTGTCTGTCTGGTGGCCCGGGAAAGGGGGCGGGGGCTATTTTTACACCGGTAGCTGGAAGGTGCGATCCAGCGAGCTCGGTACGCGGCCAGGCGGCAGAGGCCGGCCCTCCGTTTTGTGGCGCCCGAACGGTGGGATGAACCTGTGAAGTAAGCATTGGTGACCAGCCGAAAAACAAAAACAAACAATAGCTGCGTACGATAAACACAACAACAACAACGACATGAGTGCAATAGGGCTTAGTGCGTGCTCTAAGGTCTCACAAAGCTGCTTGGCGGTGTGTGGCCGGGCGGCCGGGCGCGGCAGTCGCGGTGGCAGTCCATCGACCCGCGAAGCCGGGCGAAGCGGACCGAAGCAGGGACACAGAGCAATCAGCGTTTTAATTTGAATGAATTGGTTTCGACTTGGCCAACTCGCGCGGCCGCCAGCTCGTTATGGCAAATACAGAATCCCGGGGAAAAGCGGCCCACTCTGCATATTTGATAAGAGCGGCTTACAAAACCCCATTTCGGCACTAATGAAGTTCCACCACTAGACAATACCACAGTTCACGACAACGCATGTGTGCGTGTGCGTCGTGTGTGTGTGTGTGTGTGTGTGTGTGTGGCGCCACTCGTCATTGTCCCGGGGCCGTGTCGGATTAGAAATAAAGCCATTTCTACGCCAACGGGCGGACCGCGCTCGTCCTTGGCCAAACTTGTGTCTTTCCCCGCCATCCCACTGTGTGTGTGTGAAAGAGGGAGGCAGACAGACCGAGAGCGCAAAAACTTTTATTTCGTTTGCCACTTGTTTGTTGCGCAGTGGCGGCAGTGGCGGCTGGAACGGCTGGAAAGCGTAGCGGCGGCCGTCTCTATCGGCAGCCTCGGTGTATAAATGTCGCCCATCGGATATGGAAAACGAGCGAGGCTCGCTCCGTGCGCCTCGCTGGTGTCCGCTGGTGTCCGGGACCGGCCGCCCCTACCTGGACCTGGCGGCGGAATATTTCCCCCCGAAGGTCGTCCAGGCCCCCTTGTTGGTAGCGACCCGTGCCGCGCGGGCCGCGCGCGGCTTTCACGCCAGAGTGGCTCCAGCAGCGCTCCGGCAGCCTGCCTCCCATCCAGTCGATATTGATGGAGTGATATACCGCCCTGGGGCCCCCGCAGCCCCCGCAGCCCCGCGCCCCAGCAGCCCAGCAGCCCCAGCAGCCCCAGCAGCCCAGCAGCCCAGCAGCCCCAGCAGCCCCAGCAGCCCCCGCAGCCCCAGCAGCCCCCGCAGCCCCAGCAGCCCCGCAGCCCCAGGCAGGCTCCAGGATGCGGGCCTGGACCAGGGCCTCACGCCCCAATGGCCACGCCAGGCGGTCTGGGCCGCCGGGGCCGCCGCGAGGCGGAAGCACGGCGTCGTACCGATACCTGGCGCCCCTTAACGATGTGCTTCGGGGACGTCGGGCCCGGCCCGGATCGCCCGCACCGGCCGGATCGGCACGGCCCGCTGCCCCGAAGTAATATGATGCGCATCAGACGCGCGGCGCGCAGCCAGACGCATTATCTCGTGCGTTATGAGGCGCTGCTCGGCCTGGCCGTGCCATGGGCCGTGCCATGGCCGCGCTGCCGTTGTTCTCTCGAAATTGGAATTGGCAACGTGTTTCCTCCTCTCCGCGGCCGGCCGCCCCGCCTTATTTATTTTCGCGAGCGTCTGCGGCGCGGCGAGGGGGCCTCGGAGGGGCCGGAGGGGCCGCGGGGGCCGCGGGGCGAAGGCCGGCGTTGACAGAATGCCGGGGGCGCGGGGTAAATTGAGCCAAGGCGACCCCCGCCACGCCGCAGCCCGCCCCGCCACGCTCGAGCCCCCCATCGGACCACAATCCCCTGACATGTCGCTCGATGTGAACTGTACCGTGCCCCTCCGCCTAGCGCCCCCCAGCCTAGCGCCCCGCTGGCCCAATGGGGCGGCTCAACTCTGTTATTCCGAATATCGGGAAGCCCCCTCTCCCCCCTCCACCACCACCACTTGCCGTCCTGATCGGGAGAAAAACGGAGCCGCCACGGATTCGGCGATGAAATTATAAATCGCGGCTGTCGCTGCCGCTCGCTGCCCACGCGCGGATACACACAGCGCGGATGTGGGTCATCGGGTTGATCACGTTTCGTTTTCCCGCGGCCTGTCGATATACACCTACACCGGGCGGGGCGGGGCCCGCCTGCCCTGCCTGTCTCCTTTCCCTCATTTCGGTGCGCGGCGACGCGTCCCTTTCTCGTTCGCTGCTCCCTCATTTTAATACGTGTGTCTGTCATTGTTGGCGTTTGTGTCGTCCGTGTTTGTGGGGGGTGTTCTTTGTCGCGCTGCGTGTGTGTGTGTGTGTGTGTGTGTGTGTGCACACACACCCCGCGCAGACCAATGGCAGTGCGGTGCCGCTTCTCCTCAAGTTATTGTATCGGAAGGCTGTGCCGCCCCGCCCCGCCCCGCCCCGCCCCTGTGCTTTGAGGCGCCGTTTTGCTCGGCGTGTTTGCCAGCCGAGGCGCATGGCGCTCCAGTCGCAGTGCCCGACGCACTCGGCCTGCTTAATGAGGGCGGACGCGTTCTCAAAGGGACGACGCTCGCGCAGGTGGCGGTGCAGGTCGTTACGGCCGTGTGGCGCCAGGGCCGCCAGCCCCAGGTGGGCCGTGACCGCCATCGTGTGCTCGCTGCATGGCGGTGCATGGCGGTCAGGCCGCACGCTGAGGCCACTCTCTCGCACCCATGGGGCGTGCCGTTAAGGGCGCGAGGGAGACAGACCGACGAAAGCACTGTTGGCCTGCTAGCCGGCCCTTTCCGCTTAGCCAAGCGGCACCTGCTCGCAGCGCGGCCTATGCGAGCCAGCCCAGGACTACCGGCCAAATCGCGCCTAGAAAGCCTGGCGGAGCGAAAAGAAACAAAACAGGGAAATTGTCTCAGAACGTGCGAGCGGCTTGACGTTGGTTCCACTTTTTTCGGGCGGTGGCGCTGGCGGACGCGCTGTCATCTCGATAAAGACGGCGGTGACGGCGTGAAATGAAAACCGAGTCGACCCCGCGGAGGTCGAGGGCGTGACTGACAGGCATCGAGGAGGAGGCTGCCACTGCTGCTGCCGTGGAGACAAGCTGCTACAGCAGCCACCGTTAAACGCGACGAGCACCCTCGCGGCACCGCCGCCACCACCGCCGTCGAGCCCCTCGCTGGATGTGAGTGGTCGCCCAGACAAAGACGGACTTGCATTGTAAACGAGACTGGACGCAACGCTCGGCGGCTGGAGCGGGCTGGAGTGGATGGACACGCACAGCACAGACTCCAACGAGCACTCCAGAGTGCTTTGCGCTTTGCGCTCGCCAGTTTTTCGAGGCCCTTTCCCGCTTCGCTCTCTCTATCCCTCTCCACGTTTTCCTGTCTCTCTCGCTCGCTCGCTCGCCACCAGCTTTGTGCGCATGAGAGCGGAGTGACGGATTCCATGTCAGCCAATGCGGCACGCTGGGCTGGGCGCGCAGTCCCGCGCGACGCCGTGCAGGCCGTGCTGCTGGAGGGATGATCCACCGCCCTGGACTCTCGGGGATGGACTGGCGGCAAATCGCTGGACAAGCCGTCGCCGTCCTCGCGGCCATGGCGTGGCATGGCGTGGCATGGCGTGGCATGGCCTGCGCGGCGCGTGCCCTGCCCCTCCCGGACCACAGCGAGGGAGGCTGCTATTCGTGCGAGCGAGGGAGACTCAGGTCTCAGGTGCAGTGCTGCGGTGCTGCGGTGCTCGGCGGGCCGCACACGCCCCCACTATTTTTCCAGCAGGCACCCCTTCCCCTGTTGGCCCAGCGGCGGCCCAGCGGCCCAGCCCGGGCCGCGGTCAGGTCGCTTCATCCCCGGGGCTTGGCGGAGGCCTAGGCCTCGGCCTTGGCGTGCCTTGGCGCGCCCGGCGCGGCGTAACTTTAGAAGGGGAGGCGCCCAGCCTCGGCCTCGGCTGGGACAACACAGCGGCCTCTATCTTACACCGCTAAATAAACGGCCACCTCACCGCGGCGGGGAGGGTCTTTATGTTGCCACGCCGGCACCCCGGGCACTACACCCCCGGCACCTGGCAGCGCCTGGCAGCACCTAATGGCTGGCGCGGTGACGGACGGAAGCCTGTCCATTAGGAGGCTGATTGATTCAGGCGGGGCTGGCAGCAGCCAGGCAGGCAGGCAGGCAGCCCGCCGTGCGTTGCGGACAAGCAGGCCGAGCTCCAGGCCGAGCTCCGTGTGGAGGAACAAAAGCAGCACCCTTTTCATGGTGGTGCTGCTGCCTGGTTTTACATTGTTAGGCCGTCGCTTTCAGTCGCTGTGTGTGCGTGTGGGTTAAGCCCCCAGGCCGCAGCAGCAGATTGCCACGCGCCCAGTGCACCCCGTGACCGCAAGCAGCGGCAATAGGTGATGGTTTGGTCTCGGCTCGGAAGCTCGCTCCGTTTCTGTCGCGCTGCTACGGGGCGCCCCTCGAGTGCGAGGGAGACAGAGCGGCGAAACCACACTGTACGGCACCACCCCGCCGTTCCGGCCGGTCCCGGCGCACCGCGACGCACCGCGACGCGTCCGCCCTACGCCGCCGCGCCCAGCGCCATTTCCTGTGGCCATCGCCAACCCCATCAACTTACTGTCCCCGCAGCCCGACGGGCCGGCCGTTCACCCAGCCGCTCTATTTTCCCCTGATTGATATGCTAATGAGAGAGAGAGAGAGAGAGAGAGAGAGAGAGAGAGAGAGAGAGAGAGAGAGAGAGAGAGAGAGAGAGAGAGAGAGAGAGAGAGAGAGATGACCATTCCATCCCGGGCCGGAAGCATGCGGTGGCGGCGGCCTCTGCGAGGCTAGGCGTGCGCGCAGATAATGATCATTACAAGTTGTCAGTCACCCTCGCCGCGTGCGGCACCCCGCCCCAGCAGCCAGCCAGCCATTTCCAGGGAATGACACGAACGTCTGTCTGATAGCGTCTCTGCCCCGATTGGCGCGACCCCGTGTCGTCCGGTGCTGTCGTCCTGGCCGCCGCGGTCCGGGGCGTCGTCATGGACGCCGTCATGGACGCCGTCATGTACGTCATCCCGATGCTGCTCGTCCTTAATGAATACACGAGGCGACAGGTCGACATCGAAAGCCACTCCGCTCCACGCGGGGCTGGCGTGGCCAGGCGTCGCGGCCTCTGCCTCGACGGCCTCGACGGCCTCGACGGCCAAGCCCGGCCCCGCCATCCACGTCCTTGACATCCAGCAGCCCGTCAATCCGCCGTTAACCCGCGTGGCGGTAAACTGCACTGTAAACCACGCCGCCGCGCGCACGGCCTGCTCCGCCTGCTGCAAGTGCTTTCCGATGGCGGTGCGGTCAGTAGAGCGCCGCCCCGCACCACCCCACCCCGCCCCGCCCCGCCTTTATCGTCCCCGAGGGCTTAATTTGGCCTCGCGCCCTGCGAGCTGCGAGTTGCTGGAGTCAGCTGGAGTCCCTCGCGGCAGAGCACGTGTTTCTGGAGACGTTTTTACGCGGCAACAACAACGGTGTCGTTTTTTTTTTCGGTGTTTTTCTATTTTGTTTTTTCACGTGCGCCCTCCGGCCGGCCGGCTGCTGTTGCTGAGGAGCGCGAGTCCCACAGGGTGATCGCGTTACATCGCTGTTATTTCTCCCTGATGGCCTGGCCGTGCTGGCCGTGCTGGCTGCCGGCGTCCACTCGGGCCGTGACTGATAGGCAGTGTGAGGATTACGCGAGATGAAGAGGGCGCCACGGGGCCGTGAGGGCGCCGTAATGGTGGCAACAATGGAATTGGCCGTCAGCGCGGCTTTGGGCTTTGGCGGGGTGGGTTGGCAGCACCGGATTTCGGGGCGTGCGAACCGTGCGAGTCCCCCGTCGTCCGGACAGCTGGACACGCTGCCGGGGAAAGTCCGTGCCAGAGGAAGGGTAAAATTGTGCCATTTTTGTCGTTGTTAACTTGGGACCGGTGCTGTGTCCGTACTGTCGCTCGCGTTGCCAGTAGTCTCCTGGGCGGCGTGAGGGTGGCGGCAAGGGTGTGGCCGGTGTGGCTGGGACTGCCGCGACGGTGCTGCCGCCACCACGCCCCTATCGCGCAGTGTAGTTTGCCGCGGGGAACTGCTTGCTTCCTATCGCTGCAATTGCCGCCGGAACGGAGAGCGACGAGCTCCCCGTACCGCACCGCCGCCGCGCGCGCTCAAACACGAGTTAAGGGGGGACCCTGGTGAAAAAATCGCCAAAATTGACAAAAATAGTATTTCCAAAGTTCATAGATACAAATGTGCATAGAAGGTTTCAGATTCAACAGGTTGAACACTTTTAAGCTAAGTGGGTAGTTTCTTTATCATTTGGAAGGAAATAACATTGAGATCAGTTGTCGTTGGCTTCTACGCTCAACTTCACAGCTTTGCTCAGTCGACAAAAAATTTTGTCGTAGAAAGGCTTCCTGCGTTCCTGGTTGACACCTACATGAGTCGTCTTGCTTGGACTCTATTCATTGATGACTTGTCGACAAATTTTAGTGACGGAATCTTGATATCAGCCCTACTTTTTTTAAAACACACCTAAAAGCTTGAAAAAAGGGAAAAAAATCACTTTCTTTTAAATGTTAAAATTTGAAAACTGATATCTCAGGACAGAAGTTAAATTTGATAATTCCGTCACTAAAATCTCTTCTATACATCTTTAGGATAACCCAAAAAAATTTTCAAGACTTTCCGTTCCAATGAAAGACGCAGGAAGATTTTTCCCCAACGCTCCAAAAAACACTAAAAAGCCACTTTTCTCAGAGACCGTTCAACATTTTGGATTGAATTTTGTTTTGGGAACTCACCATAATGAACCTAATAATTAAGCAAAGTTTCAACTTTCTGGGACTATTTTGAAGCCTACTTGAAAGTTTCACCAGGGTCCCCCCTTAATTGGAAAATTAAATTCGCCGCCGCGATTTCTCATACCGAGTACTGGTGGCGGTGTGGCGGCGGGCGGGTGAAGAAAGAGAAGGTCGTCCGTCGGCCCTCGGTCCGGGGCGGGGCGGGGCGGGGCGGGGCGGGGCGGGGCGGGGCGGGCTATTCCCCGGCCGTTAACGCCGGGACCAACTTTGGCGAACAACTTTGCCTGCTCGAAACGCGAAACGCGCCGGGCGAGGCGAGCTTTGAACCCGGGGACCCGGCTCACGGTGCACTGCGCGGGCCGTCGGACCGCCGGGCCGTCGGGGGCTTTGGCCGTGGCGGCGACGAGGTGGCGGGCTGGCGGCCTTTTGGCCTGACGGGGCGGCGCGAACGCCAAGCCCTCTGATTGCGCCACAATGAAGTCTCAAAGGAGTGTCCGGGCCGGGGCCTCGGCCGGGGCCTCGGCCGGGGCCGATGATGCCGCCCGCCCGGCCCGCGGCCTTTGATGGGCTCCTCCGGGAAGCACGCGGGAAATGTGGTCCATAGAGCGCCGAGATGAAGGGACCGAGAGTGTCCTAATTGGTGGAGCGGTCTGGCCGGATCGGCTCCACTGCTGCCGTCTGCACTCGTGCGACAGACGGAGAGATCAAATGCCAGCCCCCCTCCGCCCCTCTCTCTCCGTCTCTCTAGTGCACGCTTCACTTTATATGATGGAACGCGGCCCCCGCCCCGTCTTTCGCCACAGTCCAACAACAGGGATATTTACGCTTATGCAAAGGGCCCCGGGAAGACGAGATAGCGCGGCAGGGAGGGGGAGGGGGCAGAGATATAAATTGGCCGGCGTGCAGTGATATGTTGGCAGCGAGGCAGAAGGCGGCCAGTAACAAACTTAATAAAATGCAGGCCCCGCGCTCCGCGTCGTGCGTGGCGCCCCGCCTTGCACTGCGCTGTGCTGCGCTGCCCGCCGCGAGGGATGGACGCAATACAACACGCGGCGCGATTCCTTTCGGACCATAAAACGTGGACGCTTTTCATTAGGGACGGTCGGACGGAGCCGGCAGGCAGGGCGACGCGGCGGCCAGGCAGGCAGGCAGGCAGCCAGGCAGGTGCTGTCCCCATGAGAAACGGCGTGGAGATACCCGGCAAGGGGTTGGAGCGGAGCGGCGCGCCGCGGTGGCTGCTGCAGAGTTGCTGCCGCGCGCTCGACCGAGCCAAACTTTGGCCCGCCCTCTAAGAAGAGAAGAGAAAGTGATTTTTTCGCTTTCGCTTTTATTACTTGTCGCTTGCTCCCTGCCTCCCTCCCTCCCTCCGCCAGCGCCGCTCGGCGTGACGCGGACTCCATCTCTGCCCTGGCTGGCTGCGACACTGGCTGCCCCACCCACCCCCTCCCCGCATGCATGCCGCCACACGTGGCGCTGAACGTGATGGATACATTCCACGTAGTCGTCCACAGTGGAGGCGCACGCTGGGCGGAAGCGAGTTCAGATAAATTTGAATCATTGGCGCCGGAAATGACTGTGCGATTCGCGCCGCCGCTCCGCCGGGGAGGACGGCCAAGGCGCCGCCGTGTCGCCATAAATAAGTGGAATGTTAATAACTCTCGGGCTGGCACTTTAATTAACAATAATTTATTTGGCGCGCTAGTCCGGCCGAATCTAATTTAATTGGCCGACTGTCGCCGTGACGCGACGGCGACGCCGACCCGACTGAGTCGAATGCAGGAGCGACTCCGGTTTCAATGCTCGGCGTGTTAATGAATCCATCAAGAGGATGGGGTCGGGGTTGGGGTTGGGGTCGGGCCGATCGGGTAGGACAAGTGGCCCCCGGGGATGCAGCCAGCGGCCTGTCCTGCGAGGCGGCCTGTTTTCGGCCGTGTACCTGTTCGGCCCGCTGCCTGCTTGCCTCTGGCTCTGCTACGCGTCGCTTCGCGTTGCTACGTCGCTACCGACTGCGAAATCAGCGTCCCGAAATATGATTCCCACTGGCCGCTGCCGGCCGCATGGCGCCCGACACGAAGCGCTATGCAAATGAGTCAGTCTTTCTCGCACCAGACGCGGCGCGGCGGGGTCCAACGGGTCCTAACGGCCAGGCCCGGAAGGGTTCGGGGGCGGTCCGGGGGCGGTCCGGGGGCGGCATGGTGTTGCTCAGGTTCGGCCGTCGGGGCGGTGGCGGTCCACGGACGGCACGGTCGGGACACGTCCCCGGGAGAAGCAATCATGGAGAGGGACGCACCTCCATCCCTCAGGATCCCTCAGGGTGCTTTCGGACAACGAACGGCGAGGGCCGAGGGTGCCTGGCTGGCAGCCCGGCCGGCGCGGGGGGCATGCAAGTTCATTTGGTGACGAGTTGTTGTCTGGGGGCGGCGCCGGCCGGGGGTGGCTCGGTGGCACTCTGGCTGCCGCCCCGCCGCCCCGCCCGGAGTTGCAGCGCTTGTTTGGCCCTGGAGACTGGCGGCGTGGCGCGGCGTGGCGCCGGCGACGTGCAGTAGTAGTTCGTGCACGTGTTTACTCTCGCTTTCGGGCTTCGGGCCGCGGAAACAACTAGGCGGCGAAACAAAGCGGCGAGGAGTCGGAATGGCGCCGTATTTCATCGGCAGTCGTTGGTACTTTGGCTGGCCCGGCTTTATTAGCGACCATGCGTCTCGTCTCGGCAATCCTCCTTCCCATTGGCCGGAATGAAATAGGTTCAATGCAGCGGAAAGAGGGCCGTTGGCCGTTCGAGATTCGGGGATGGCGGGATGGCCTGCTTAATTCGGGCCAAGTCCCCCCGGCCGCAGCGTGGCACAGTGCGGCCCAGCCAGGCCCTTGGAGGCTTGGCGGACAGCCAGAAGGGCTAAGACTGTAAACACGCAGCCCCCACAATCGCCAGCCCGCATCTCATTCCTCGCCGTTCCTCGCGCTCCCGGCGGCCTGCGTGTCCCGCGTGTCCTGCGTGTCTGCGCGGCCGCGCAGGGACCTCCCGAAGCTCAGCCTAATGGTGTGGACCACCTTGGCGAGGGCCATGGTGGGGCTGGAGTCTGGAGGGCGCCCCGCCCCGCCCCGCCCCGCCCCGCCCCGCCTCGCACGCCAGAATACAGAGAGGGTGTGTTGAGCGGGGACCTACCTTAACACAGGGGTCGCCACCCCCACCCCCACTGTCACCCCCACCCCCTCCCCGCAGTCATTTATTCAGCTCAGACTCGCGGCTCTGGCCCGTCGCTCTGTCTCTCTCGCACCCACACGGGACGCCCCAAGAGTGCGAGTGAGAGAGCCCTCGGGGTGTTTGTGCACGGGGCAACTTGGTGGCGCGTTGGGGCCAACGAGCTCCGGATGGAGTCGCACGCACTGCGCACTCTGCGCATGCATACCAACCAGCCAGCAAAATGATGAACCTTGATCCGCGGCGAAGAGTGCCGGCATTAAAACGCACTCTACACTCACACAGAAGCACCCACCACGAAGACGCCCTGCCCGGTGCTTCGTCTCTCTCTCTCTCTCTCTCTCTCTCTCTCTCTCTCTCGCACTCACGGGGCTTGCCGTAGGGCCGGCTGCAGCCCCTCGTTGTCCATTTGACTGACCCCGACCCCACCGGGCTGTGGCGGGCTGTCGTCTGCAGCGGCGGTGCAAGGTCCGGTATAAATGACTCGGCGAACCTGCGCCATCCCTCCTCCATAGCGTCTCTCTCGCACGGCCTCGGGGACGCCCTACGCGTGCGACGGAGACAGAGCGACGGAAGGATCCTGAGGGTCGGGCCGTCCTCACGACATTGTAGCTCCGCAGGCTGCAACCAGCGCACCGCAGCGCACGCATCATTGGGCCGAATGTTTTCCTCTGGCTGGCCCGACGGGCTGCCTCGCTTTTACGACGCCCGGTCGATCTTACCGAAAGCAAGCCGAAAGTCTCTCTGTAATTGTGCGTCGCTGGCAGTCGCTGGCGTCGGAAGCAGGGCGGGCGGTGCGGTGCGCGGGGAGGGCTGGCACACTGTCGTCCGACTTGGGCAAGAAGAATCGGCGCGGCGCTACTCCGCGCGGGGCGACGCGGGGCGCCTCGACCCTCGCGGGGGGTATTCCCGTGCGGCCCGCGCGATGAGGTGGAAACGGCGATAAGGGCGACGGCGCGGTGCTCTGCATTGTTGCATTGTCTCTCTCTCGCACCCGTGGGGTGAACCGCAGGGGTGCGAGAGAGACGCAGCGACCAAGTCAGCCTGCCGGCGGCTGGTGCACTGGTAGCGCCGTGGAGGTAGGCAGTCGGCGAGCGCCTCGGGCACGGCGGCCCACCGGGATGCATACCCGCCAGGCGCTCCCCGCCGCCGCGCCGCCGCGCTGCAGCCTCGCAGACGGTGTTGGCGGAGACACCTTTCCGGTGTTTGCATTGTGCAGCCAGTTCATTGTCTCGACTCCAGGCTGGAGCCTCTGCAGCGGGCTGGAGCGGGCTGGGGGCAGGTCGAAAGTTGTGCGCAGTGGTGTTGGAGTAGGTCGCGCGGTGCTGCCGGGGCTGCCGACCCAACGAACCAGCCCTCAGGCCAGCCCTCCGACCAGGACCAATGCGGAGAGCGCTTCGGGACGGCGACACGACGGCGCCAGAGCCATCCTGGGCGGTCGCTGCCATCATCCGGTTTAGAGAGTCTAGTTTGGAGCATCTCGCAAGAAGGCCTTCGTGCGACTGGAGGGGCCGATGGAGGAACATCGCGGAGGTCGGTGCGTGCGCACGTTCGCCCCATGACGCACGCGCACTTCTTGGCGGGCGAGGGGGAAAGTCCACAACACACAAACGCTCGCGCGCGCGCACACACACTCACACATTTGCATGCCGTGCACCTGTGTGTCGCCGAACGGGGCGAAATTGGCGCGCGGGAAAAAAAAGAGAGTCAAAAAGACGAGAATGCGAGTTTCCGCGCCGCTTCGCCGCCTCGCCGCTTCCCTGCAGGGCCGCCCTGACCCGTCGCCGCCGCCCTAACCCCTTCCTCGTCGCGCCACCTCCAAAAATTGGCAAAGTTTTCCCGAGTGGGATTAGGTCCTTTAATGGCGCCGGCCCGGCCCACTGAGAGTCGCTTTCGTCGCTCTGTCTCTCTCGCACTCGCGGGGCGTGCCGTGTAGGCGCGAGAGAGACAGAGCGACGAAGGCTGCAGGCCCGGCCCGGGAAGAGAAGGGAGGTACCGATCCGACAAGGAGAAGCGCTGCCCTTTTAATTTGGCCGCCGTGAAAGTGAGGGGGGATTTGGATTTTTGTCCGGAGTGACGGCGCGCTGCGACGCGCTGCGATAGCCGGCCTCGACTAGGGGGCAAAGCGAAAGCCGGTTTTGATAAGGCACGACACTGGCGGCCCCCGAACGGGCGAAGCGGGGAGGGGCGGCCCAAACTTGAGGCAGTTGGATTAGGTCCTCGGTTGGCTTTGAGTGATATACACGGGCAAGCAGTTTCGATTAGTAGATATTAGAGGGGGCGGGGCCAAAAAATAAAATATGAATCGATACGGATGTTGATGTCGGAAACAAGGTCTTTCTTTACAACATTTTTATTCCTGCTGATGTTTTTTGTACATGCCGGTTTCCGAACGGCGCCGGGCGCACTGAACCCGGTCTGCACTTTAAACGTCGCGGCGGTGCCGAGGCGGTGCAGCGGCGCTTCCGGTCCCCGGGTGGGGGGACTTCCGGTGGTTGCCTCGCCTCAGGTGAGGCTGCGCACAGTCGCTGCTGTCGGTTTACTCTCGGTAATCCTCTTACCAGCCAGCAAAGCCCTGTGCCTGCAGTGATTGGAACACCACACACACGCGCGCCCACACACACAGACGTACGCGACTCGAGCAAACCGCAAACCCGACACGGGCGGCGAGATTATGGCTTTTGGATTGATAATAAGAGTCACCTCAGAGCGATTGACTTCCTCTCCGACGACGTGGAGTGAACGGAATGGCCCGCCGCGAGGCTTCCCGCTTCGCGTCTCTCGTTTTATCTCTGTTTTTCTCCACCGCCGTCAGACGCGACCGGACAGTTGGACGGAGCGGTTGTCGATACGGACACAGTGACAGGGCGGTCGGACCCTCTGCGCGATGGGGGCGGCCTGCTTTCGTATGCAAGAGGCGATGTCCGTCGGGCCGCCGGCCTTGAGGTAGTCTGGAGAAGCCTGGAGAAACCTGGAGAGGCCTGGAGCAGCCTGGAGCAGGCTAGAGCAGCCTGGAGAAGCCTGGATAAGCCTAGAGCAGCCTGGAAAGGCCTGGAAAGGCCTGGAGAAGCCTGGAGAGGCCTACTCATAGAGAGGCCTGAAGAAGCCTGGGGAGGCCTGGAGCAGCCTGGAAAGGCTTGGAGAAGCCTCCAGCTCGCCGAACAGGAATGTCGGCCATGCCTCCGCTCTTTAATTGGCCGCGCTTTTTAAATTCCTGTGATCCGGTCCGGCGGTCGGGCCCCGGCCTCGGTCTCGGCTCGCGGCCAGTGGAGTGGGCGAATCCCAACCCGACCCGTCCGTCCGCGTCCCTGCCCTGCCCGATCCCCAGGGACCCTTGCGAAATAATACGGGCCGTTTTCAGGGCGGGAAATTTGCCTGGAACGGGGATTTAATTAAGATGGGGAGAGCACCGCAGAGGGCGCGGCAAGTTTTGCGGAAACTTTGGCAATGTTGTTTGACGAGGGCGTCACGGAGCTGTTCCGTGCGAGCTGCGAGCGGAACATGGCGCAATCAGAGCCCCGGCCCGCGCAGCCTGAGCAGCCAGCGGGCCGGCGTGGCTTTTTCGCGGCCTGGCTCCGCGCGGCCCCCGCCTCTCCGCCACTAAGAGACGGAAAAGTTAGCCTTGTATCCTTGACTGGTTGACGCGCGGGGCTACACATCAGAGAGGGCTCCGACTTGAATTCGGCCCGAATCCACCCACCCAGCAGCAGGCTCCAGCCGCTGCCTCCTCTCTCCGTCGCCGCGTGGCGGTGCGAGAGAGACAGAGGCAGCATTTGGAATCAGCCCTGCGACTCAATGGCGCAACTTGAGCCGAGTCGGCCCGACTCCGTGAGTGGTGAACTCTGTCTCTTAACATATCAAAGAGGCCTAATGGAGGCTGGACTGCCGTGAGGCCTGTAAGCGCCTTGGTGCCGCGAGGGCCGTGAGGCGGGCTGACCGAACCCTTGCGACCGCCACCCACCGCCACGCCGCCGCCCTGGGCGTCATCCACTTGCAACTTGGCAAACGACTGCCGCCGAACGGCTCGCGAGCCAATTAGAAATTACTTGCCCTTCTTTGCCGGAGCCGCCCCGCCCCTCCATTCCGAACAATTAGCACGTAAGCTCATTGCAATATGCCTCTGGATCGGGCCGCCGCTGCTAGTCCCCGGCGCCCTCAAGCTCACAGGCCGCGCTGCCGGTTACTCACGACCGCGTTCTTTCAAAGGCGCGCCTCGACAAAGCCTGGCAGGGCAGCCGGCCGGGGGAGCAAGGCATCAAACGGCACGATTGGCCACCGCGATGTACAGTGTACACGCGCGCCGAAATGAAAGGGTAGATTCTTGATGAAAATTTGTAGGCAGCGGCACGCTGTGCGTACGTGTGTGTGTGTGTGCGCGTGTGTGTGTGCCCGCATTGTTTAAGAGTGCCTCTTTTTGCGCGCCCGCCTGTCGCGTTCAACCTGTTTCGTTAGGCTGCTCCCACGGCCCCCGGAAAGCCTCCCCCTTTTTTCCGGAGAGATCCACTCCTCTGAGAGGAGAGGGGCGTCAGTGAGTCAAGCGAGGTTCGAGCCGCCAGCACTGCCAGCAGCCTCCTGTCGGTGTTCTTTTTCGCCGAGCCAAGTCGCGCGGCATCGCCGTGACAGTCCCGAACCGAAGGCAGGGAGGCGCGGCAGGCGGCACGGTGGCGGCGGTCCCGGCGACAATGGCCTCCGCTTCCACTTTCCACTTGACTCTTCGTTAAGTTTGGCCCGGCAATACTGGTAAACAACAACGGGCTTAATGCAGATCGAAACAACGCAATGCTCCTCTTCGTTATGCTCGCTATTTGTCACGGCTCCCCTCCCGGGTGGCTACACTGTAGGGCCCGCCGCCCCGCAGTATGAAATGGTCCGGGGCTCAAGCTTCGGGCCTTGGAGCCTTCGGCCTTCGGGGCGACGCGGCGGGGGAGGTGACCTCGCCTCGGTTGTGACGACCACGCCTCGCCTTCCATCAAGCAGCCTCATCTGGCAATCGAGCGACACTCCCACTCCCTTTCCGGTGGCGAAGCAGGCGAAGCGCTTTCAATTGCAAAACCAGCCGAGTTAATGCAGTGCCTTTGTTCGTTTTCGGGGGGGATGTTTTTCGCTGCCGTGTCGCCCGGAGTAAACAAGGCGGCGCCGCACTGCGCAGCACGACGGACGGGAAGGGTGAAAAGTACGGCGACGAAATATGAAAAGAAAGTCCCTAGCTCCGCAGACCGCGCCGGCCGCGCAGGGGGACACGTGGGACGCTGCAAAGCTCAAAGGAGGTGGGCTGTCTGGAGGGCCCCGTCTTCTTGTTGAGTAATGAGCTGAGCCACGTGCTTGTTGACCTCCCCCCGCCCCCCTCGCGCACCTGCCACCGCGCGGCCGCCCCCTGGTTAGGCATTCATTCGTCTCCGAGATGAGTCATGAGGCAGTCATGAGGCAGTCTGCCTAGTCATGAGACAGACGGCGGTCCTCAGTGGCACCGACTTTGCGGCTCCACGAATTTGGAATGAAGAATGGCCTGGGTCTCCCCCCCCCCCTCCCCCCCCAGTGTGCCCGCGCACAATCGGGCGGCGAGACGCACTCGATGGCGTGTTCGCTCGATGCGGTCGGAAGTGCGTTTGTAGTGGGGCTCGGCCTCCTCGGCCTTGTCAGCGCGGCATTGTCTGCTCTCTGCCCTCGTCGGCCACCTCCGCCTGCCGCCCTGCCGGCCGGGACGCTCGTCATATTTGCCTTCCGCGGCTTTTGTCTGACTCCCCCGACGATCGGGGAGGCAGCCGCGAGTCGATGACTCTCGCCGTCGTGCGAGCGACCGTCTCCGCGGCCACACATTTTCGTGTCGTTTGAAGAAAGCGGAACAGCGCGCACGATCCGAGACCCCGCATCATCGGCACCTTTGCCGATCATCGTGGACACCGTGAAACCAAAACCCGGAGCCGGTGTACCCTGACCTCGCCTTCCGCGACCCGCAAGAAAAGCGCGGTCCGTGGGGCAAAACTACGCGCGGCTTCTCATCGCCCCGGGAATGCCATTCAAATCCCGTTTGCGGATCATTTCGGAGGATTCCCCGCATTCCGGCCGGGCGGGGGGGCCTCTGCCTCTGCTCTGCAGCGCCCGAGGCCCGCCCGCCGTTATTCCAGGGCGAGGCCCGACGAGGGAAATGTTTCTATTGTGCGGCTGATGATTGCATTTCTGATTCCAGGTGATGGTCCGGTGGAGTCAGTAACTGGTAAGAAAGGCCTTCTTCTTCGTTTCTTCCTGCTACAATTAGTCGGCGATTGTCGAGTCGGGATTAGCCGATTGTCGGGCAAACTGCAGACGTTCGGCGCTAACGAACCTTCCGCGATTCGAGTTAAAGCGCGGTTGGCCAGACTGGCAGCGCAGAGCGGCGCAGAGTGGGAGTGGATCATCCCTGTATTAAAGATCAGCCCCGTCCCTCATCAATGATTCGCCGTCGTGATGATCACCCCGGAGGCCCCCTTTGTGTAACGACTCGTTCCAGGGGCTGCCCGTCATGGTTATGGCGAGCAAGTTCCGCCGAGGGCGTAACGCGTAACCGTTTCGGCGGCGGGAACTAGGAGCAGCCCCTCGCGTCGCTAGCGTCGCTCCCAGGAGGCGCTGACGTGCTCTCCGCTCCAGTGATCCGCGCCGCTCCGCCGCTCCCAGTCGGCCGCTTCTATTTGTCGAGCTTTCAGGCCGAAAAGCATCTGTTCCGAAAGGCCGTCCTGGGGAAGAGTCTGTCCGACCTGGCGATGGCCCCGCGTGGCCCCGCGCGGCCGCGCGGTCCGTGAAAGGAACATTATCAAGGCCTTCAGCGGCGCAGCGGCGCGCGCCTTCAGAACAGCGAGCGTAAAAAAAATTCTTGGGCCTTGTGTCGTCTTTTGTGTACGGCCCACAAAAACATTTCAAATTTCCCCGAGTACAGTGTTTTGTAAACGGGCCTGAAAGCCAGGGCCGTCCTGGATACGCGTGGCGTGGAGGCCCCCCATCCCATCAATACGCCGGTGATGAACACCGAGGGGGCGGCATAGAACGGGCTCGTGATTAAATTGGTGCCCGCTTCGGGCCCGGCGAGCACACGAGTGCTCGCACTCCAGGACGGTTTCGTACTTTGCAGCCTCGTGCCGGAGCGTGCGTGTGTTGGTGCGGGGCGTGTATCATGCGCGGTGGACCGGACCGGCCGGCCGGCGGGGGCTCCGAGAGTCGGGTAGCGAGGCCCGTCGGCCTGGGGCTGGGCCTAGGGGATCAGTTTGAGGGCCGCGGGGCTGGCGAGGGCCCCAGCCAGGCCCCAGGGCCCGGGGCCCCGCCGGCCAGTGATCCTTCAGCACATCCACCCCTCAAACAGACGTCAGCGCGGCGGGCGGCGCGGCGGGCGGCGCGGGGCTCGGCCTTGTAACTGAATCCGGTATCCGCCCCGTCCATTCTGACCCTCCGCGCCGCGCCGCCCCGCTCCGCCCACCGCCTGCCTGTCCCCGGTCTGGTCCGCGTCGCTCCGCCGGCCAAATCGCGTTTCCCCGGGATTCCATCATCTCCCTCGATGTGGCGGCGTGGCGCGAGCGCCCGGGGCGCCCCGGCGAGGCCCACTAGGCGAGGCCTGGCGGCTTGGCGAGGCGCTCTGCGGTGGAAACGACGACGCCGTCCTCGGCCGCCGCGTCGCCGCGCTCAGGGTGATGACCGGAGACACTCCGATGCAAAAGTCCGCGCGCCGTCTCCCCGTCTCCCCCTCGCATCCCAGAGGAGCATCAACGGCCGGAGATGCTATCCTTTTTGCCGGGCCCACTGTTTTTCTGCGATCCTTTTTCGCGCGGCCCGCGGAGGCCCGCGGGGGAGGGGGTTGTTTTTAGTTGGAGGCACATGTCGCAGCGCCGGACCGGGGGCGGGGCGGGGCGGGGCGGGGCGCACACATGGGGCAGGGCTTAGCGGTAATCCGGCCGCCTACCTCGGACCACCAACTCCCCCTCCCCCTCCCCCGCCGCCAAGTCGGCTGGTCGATGAATCCCCACGTTATTGGGCATCCGCGGGGATCCCCTTGCTTTATTTTTTGTCATCCCCCATCCGCCTAATGCCCCAGACGGCCACTTCATACGTGACGCGACCCTGGTCCGACCCCGGTCCGACCCCGGCCGGGGGGCCAAGTCGGCCGAGTCCTCCAGGGCCTTGCCGGCCTTGCCGGCCTCGCTGAGACGCTCCTCTGGCCGGGTGGTCCTTCACGGGGAGATGATTTGTGGAGCGTCGTTTCGCCGTCGTCGTCCTGGGTCACCCGCCGGCCGGCCGTAGCCTCGGGGGATTATTTTGTAATCCTGGCCGGCGGCGTCTGGAAGAGGGCTGGCTGGGCTGGCCAGGCCAGGCTGGGCCCTGGGGCATTACGAGGAGCAAGTTTCCGCGTCCGTGTCCTGGAGGACATTAAGCAGGCCGCCTCCTCGTTAGTCCCGGCGCCTCGGGGATGGCGGCGCAAACGGCGTGATGGTGGAACGGCGGAACCACCTGCCGCGGTCGCCAACCGTGTGCAGTGTAGCGGACGCTGAGCACGGCGCACTCCACACGCACTCGGCCGCGCACTGGTGTGTGATTCAGGGGAGCGGTGCGGCGCTCTCTCTGTCTCTCTCGCACGCACAGGGAGCGCGACACGAGTGCGACAGAGACAGAGCGACGAATGGCTCGGCTGCTTGACGGCCACGAGGACCGCGGCCAACAAAGGCCTCGGTAATTTCCCTGTGCGACTCGCGGCCGCAGAGAGCGAGCGGGAAATTTCCCTCCGTGAAGTGTCCTTTTCCTCCGACCCACATACGCGCTCCTATTGGAGGGCGGTGAATTATGGCCGGGATGGCTTGTCCTGCCGCGCCGCCCCTTGCAGCAAGTTTTTCATTTCTTGTGAGCATAGCGACGATAGCAGTCAGGGCCCGCAATACCCTGCGGGGCTGGGGCTGCACTGGTGTGAAATACGGCGGCCGACCCGCCGATCAGTGTAGGCGCGAACCGCAATCAGGCAGTGGCGTGACACGTGTGACTCGTGCACCGCAGCGCGTGCGGCCAGCAAGGGCCGCCATCTGGCCGCTACGGCCTCCTCGAAGGCGACGGCCTCCTCGAAGGCGACGGCCTTCTCGAAGGCGACGGCCTTCTCGAAGGCGACGGCCTCCTCGAAGGCGACGGCCTCCTCGAAGGCGACGGCCTTCTCGAAGGCGACGGCCTTCTCGAAGGCGACGGCCTCGTGGAGGCGGCCAAGGCCCCACGACGTCGCCGCCTCGCCCCTCGACTCCATCTGCAATCCAAAGTTTACTGCACTCTTGCGGCTTAGCAGTGGGGCGCCTAAACCTCGCCCCGCCCGGTGCACCTCGCGGGGCCCGGCTTCGGCTCGCTCCTCGCTCTTAAACCCCCCGCACGGCGAGCCGCGCTTGTAAACGTCCACAGCTCTCGCCCTAATCCGCGCCGTGTCGCCTCTCTCTTTGTCTCTCTCTCCGTCTTCGCTCGTCCCGATTCCGGGAGACCAGTGTCGTGACCTCGTGACCGACGCGTGACTGTGCGCCTGGCGTTGAGCGAGGACTTCGCGGGATTTCGCCTGGCGCTGCCGACAGCCCTCCCTCTGCCGCCAGTTGCAACCGCTAATGGGTCGCTGAATTTTCATCTCAGTGCTCTGACCTCCGCACGGCGAGCCGCGCTTGTAAACGTCCACAGCTCTCGCCCTAATCCGCGCCGTGTCGCCTCTCTCTTTGTCTCTCTCTCCGTCTCTGTCGCTCGTCCCGATTCCGGGGAGCACCAGTGTCGTGACTCGTCGTGACCCGCCGCGTGACTTAGTGCGCTCTGTGCAGTTTGAAGCGAGGACTTTCGCGGGATTTCGCCGTGGGCGCTGCCGACAGTCCCTCCCCTCTGCCGCCAAGTTGCAAACCGCTAAATGGGTCGCTGAATTTTTCATCTCAGTGCTCCCCGCATGGCAGCGCGCCGCGACGCGCGATACCCTCCGCGTTGACGAGTTTGTCATACAAGTTGGCGCTTCTTGAGCTTGTCGATGTAGATCCGCCATCCGCCGCCGCGCCAGACGCGCCAGACGCGACCAAGTTTCCCGGCCGAGTGCAGCGCAGCACTCCTGCTATTGTTTCGGCTGGTGGCGTACGCGCTACGCGCCACGCGGCCCCACACTGACAACACCGCCATCGGTCCCGGCAGCCGTCGGCAGCAAGAACTTGGCCTCGCGCGGGGCGGCCGGGCCGGCTTTCGAGCCACCGGGACGCACTATTTGTCCGCTAACGGGTTCCAGCTGCTGTGAGTGATGGCGCTCCCTGCCGAATCGCCGCCGATTCCTTTTTTTCGGTCCCTCCCCCTTCGGGCCGTCCTGGCCCTCCGGGGCGCGACAACTTCCTTCCCTCTCGCACTGCAGTCGGAGTGCGGCTCGTTAATTAGAGCGGGTAGCCTGTCGTGCCGCACTCGCTGCGAGGAGAGCGAACCGCCGACGTGGTCCTGGATGCCTCGTTCGTCTAGGCCCTGCCGCCCCTAATGGGGCTCATCTCGGGGCCGCCATGATTGGCCGGGCCCTGCAGGGGGTGCAGGCAAGCGCTTGACTCCGCGGGGCTTCGCCGCCAGGCTTCGGATGCCCCAGTCACCAGTACACTGGCGGCGCTGGCGGGGAACGCCCGGGAGGTAGGCCGCGTGCACGCTCGGCTGCGCGCGGGTTGCCTACCGCCACGGCGCGCTCCGCGCAGCATTACCATTACCATTAAGGGCTAGACCACAATTGATCGTATGCCATTTCGGGCCCGACACATGCCCGCCTGCACTGCAAAACGAGACATGGCCGTCCTTACTAAGGTGACACTTTTTCCCGGCGGAGAAGAACCTCAAGCGGCTACGACTCCCACTCGCAGTATGGCCAGTCAGGGTGAAGGAGTACATCCCCCCCGAGGGGGGTATGCAGGCCTCCACCCCGGAACAGCGCCTACGAGCACAACCGGTTCCGGTGCCCCCCTGCTTCGTCCCCTTATCTCGGGGAACAACGGCGTCCTCTTGGTCCAAATATTGATGTATTGAGAAAGGTGTTCTTCGCCCTGCCCCTCTCTTCATGCGACCTGTGTCCTGGCGGGAGCATCCTGCGACCTTGCCGACCGAATAGAAAGCTTCATCCAACCAAACACCCGACCGACTACACCAAATCGCCGTGCTGTGCATGTTGGTCAAGGATCTGCGATCTGGCGGCAAAAGAGACATCCCACTGCTGGCTACCTGTAGAGAGGACCTCCTGTGCGCGGCCCCGTCGCCTCATCACCGCGTCCGTGAAACGAAATCCAATCTCAGGCGTCGATCTTCGGTCGTAAGGGGTCGGGCTGGGAGGTCTTGCCGGTGGTCCTGCTCTTGAACACGGCGTTGGTATTGACGGGTCCGTGTCTTGGGTCACGCTGCAGTCTCCGTCTACAGCATCGCGCGGAAAAGCCTGTGGAGAAGAAGGCCGCCACCAAGGTGTTGCAGACGGCCAGACGGCCGGGCGGCTGCGTGTGTTGGTACGCGCGGGTAACGGCAAAGGGACCACTCGCCAGCGTTGGCAACCGTTCGCCGAATTCACCGCTCCGTCTTAGCAACGCGGTCTGAGACTGCAGCAGAGTGATAAAAACCTGCGGAGGCAAAACAACGAAGTGAGGCGTCCCGCACCGCCGCCGGCGGCCGCCTTGGTGGTGTCGTATTACTGCCGCCACATCCTGGCCAGCACGCTACGCTGAGACAGCGACCTGCTTATCGCTGCGACGCGCCGCGCGGCACCCGGCCGGCCGCGAGCAGACGCTGAACACTGTAAATTAACCGGAGCAACAGAAGGAAAACAGAACTGGAACAGAGCAGAATCCACGGCTGAGGACGTCGATGGTAGGAAATTGACTCGTGGCGCAGCACTGCCGAGCTAGAGCAAGAGAACGAGGTGCAGCCCGAGGCAGACACAGACAAACCCCAAACGAACCAAAACCAAGGGTGACACGGAGGCACTGGGCGGGCGATTGATGCGGGTATTAATTGATGATGCTGATGAGTCGCAGGAGAGGCCGCTACACCTAAACAAGGAACACGGGGAATACCCTGGCCCAGCCCAGCCCGCCCGAGGGACGACACAGAGTCACCTGGAATTCCGTGGTGTGGAGCAGGTGATGCAGGCAGGGAGATCCATTGGCGGCTGATGAGGAATCCGTAGGGAGGCTGCAGCAAGTCGCCCGCTGGGGGTGCGCAGAACTAGGGCCGCGACCTAACCTCACTCTTGAGGCACGCAGGACGCTGGCTGGACACGCGTGAGCGTCGCGCCGCAGCCGGCTTATCGCGCACTGCCTCGAGGCACACAAAGACGCACATGGCCGCGACGACAAAAACGCCCGTAACTTCCACAAAACGACACCGATCGACACACGAACAAGCACACGCAATCACTGTCGCCACCCGCGTTAGATGACACCAAAATCAGCCATCGGGACTGATTTTATACCACCGAAACCGAGAAAAACTGCAGGAGCGGCTCCAACCGCGTGGCGGCCTGTGCGAGGCCCCCCCACTCTCCCTCCGCGCAGCGCAGCCTCAGGCGGCACCTCGATCAGCGCGTTTTTCTTTCGGCGAGTGCGAGGGAGAGGCCGCGCGACGCGGCTAGTGAGTGAGACGGAGACAACGCGCGAGGTGACTGACGAGTTTCCGCCAAGTTTCCCCCCCCCCCAATCGGAGTTTATCGCTGGGCGGGGTCGGCGGCGCGTCAGATGTGGTGGCTTGATTGCCGCGGAGGTCGCGACGCGAGGACGCCGTCGTGGCAGACTCCAGCCTCGCGCGCGGGGCGCGTGGCGGTCGCGGTAAGGGCGTTATAACACACCAGCAGGCCCGCAACTTTGCGCGATGAGGTGTTGCGAGGGCGCGCCTTCACCGCGATGCCGCGTTCGCCACATGAGGCCCAAGCAGGCGCAACTTTGGCCCGCCGGCCGAGTGAGGTGATTTATTTCAATCGGGACGTTTTTTGGGGCTGGATGGCCGGATGGTGGGATTGAAGAGCGCTGTGGCGTGTAACGGGGCGGGGTGGGTCCCTGCACCTGGCTTGGCTCTTCATCGCGCACCTGAGCGGAGGAGCGGCACATAATCACTTCGTGATGGGAGGCTCGCTGGCTGGATCATCGGTACCGCCCCCTGCCTCTGCCCACCCCGCTCCTACCTCGCCCCCTTCCCGACGCGCAGCGAAACTCACCCCCCCCCCTCGCCCCCATATTCTATTACGCGCAGTGTTTGGCCAGGATTAGCTCACAAGACGCTAACCCTTTAGTGGCGCGGCGGAGTATTGCCCTCGGTCCCTGCGAGACGCACTCCGAATCGCATCTTTTTCACTCCACCCCGACTGTGGACTCCCGACTCCTGCAAAATAAGCAGACCGGCCCGGAACTCCGGTCGAGGCCCGCCAGCCCTCGGTCAGTGGCCCCGGAGGCCGAGGCCGAGGCAGGCAGGCCCAGCTAGAAGGATGTCGATATTTTTCGCCTTAACTTCGGCGGGGCGCTAACTTAGTTAGCTGATGGCGCGGCGGGCCTGGGGACACGCTGCGCTGAGAGGCTCCCGGAGTGCCACCGCGACGCCCCGCCAATCCCTCCGCTTCCCCCTCCCCCCAGAAATCCAATCACGTAATTGCAAATTATCCACATAATTACCTAGCGAATCAGTTGCCTATTAGCTGCGGCGGCCTCGGCCAAGGCCTGCCCGACCTGCCCGGCCTGCAGAAGGCCGCCACTCCCCCACGTCCGTCGTCGCCGTCGTCGCCGTCCTGGCCGAATCGTTTCCGGATCGCCACCGCGTCACTTTGGCGACCGAAAATAGCGGCCGGACGGCGGCACGGTGGAGCGCCACGCCAGCCTGCCTGGCTGCCTGCTCGGCCGGGGCGTCCATTAAAGGCTCGCCGTCACGGAAGACCTTTGGACCTCGTCCTTTGGGGCCTGCAGGCCGTCCTGGAGGCCTTCCTGTAGGTCTTCCTGAAAGGCGGCGCCGAGGCGGGCCGTTCTTTCCCGTCCCGCTCCCACCACACCCTGCAAAGGCCGCCCCGGCGTGCAAAGTTTTTCCCAGGGCCTGTAGAATGTGTTCAGGAATGGTGTAACTTGCTTCGGCAACAAACAGGTTTAGTGGAGGCCATAAAGTGCCGGATAGCAACTACTTGGTATGAAACATTTTTTTTTTTCCTTTTTCGTTTCGCGAGAAACAAGCTTTTTTCCGGGGGTAAGCGACGCTCTTGCTGCTGGAGCGATGAGTACTTGCATTCCCTTCCTCCCTCGCACCCGGCGTGGCGCGGCGCGCTCCTACTTTTGTGCGGGGAGCCTGGCGGGAAAAAAAAGGGCCGGGCGGGTGTTCGAACCCGCGTACTTCCGCCCCGAGCCTTGTCTGCCCATTTATAACAATCGACGGGTGGAGTGCTTTCCCGTGTGGGGTACCTGGCTAAGGTCGGCTCTCGGCACCTGCGAGGGAAGGGGGCGGAACCGAACGCTATCGGCAGCAACTTGAGGCGATTGCTGGCCGAAGGGCCGGCGGCACGCCACTGCCTCTGTCTCTCTCACACTCACGAGGCGTCCACAAGAGCTACAGCGACGCCAGCACTGCTGCAAGCGACGAATAATCTCATGGCACACTGTACCCTGTTCACTACACTCGGATGTCGACGCGGTATGTGCTTATTTCTTCTGTCACTGATAGTAAGCACACTGTTTCACAGAGTACCAATGAGCCAAAAAATCAACAAACCCCATCATCGCTGATTGCTTTCGGCTGCTGACGAGCTCAGATAGAGCGTTCTCGTGTTGGCTCTGTTTTTGACGGATGCGATAAGTCCTTTCCATTTTATTTTTGCATATTAATTCCACTTTTATTTCGTTTTGGTTTGTACTGACCGCTACATGCGCCGCCCATCAGGCGCGCAGGAGGCGACAGCCGACACGGCCGGGCTTTCTGCTTTCGGCTTTCTGCTTTCGGCTTTCAGGCCGATGCTTTAATTAAAAGGGGACGAGGCGTGCACTTGTGTCCCCGTGCTCTCAATAACCTCGATGCTCCCTAGTCGCGCTGGTCGCGCTCGTAGTGCTGACATGTTGATCGCCCGTTCGCTTGGGTGCGGTGGCGTGTCCCGCCCCGCCGGGCTGGCAGGGCGCGGAGCCCTCCCCTGGCAAAGTGGGGGCAGTAGAGTCGCCGTTTGGACGCATTTCGCAAACCGTGTTGAAAGTCGGAACAAAAACAAAACATTGACAATGTGTTGTGGCCGCGCCCTTCTCCCGCCTTGGTGGTGGCGGCTATCGGATTGCGTTTTTCACACGGCGCCTTTTGTTGTTTCATTTGGACGACTTTGCTATGCAAATTTGCGGTCCCTTCCAGCGGCCTGGCGCTGCCGGCCTGCGCCGCCCCGGCTTCGCAAAGCCAGCGGCCCCACCTGCCCCCCGCTCGCTGTCTCTCTCGCACCGCTGCGCCGCGCCCCGTGGGTGCGAGAGAGACCGAGCGACGTGGCGCTGTTCGCAAGCGGCCTGCCAGGCCGTCCACTCCACTCCCCCGTCCGCCGTCGGCCTCGCACCAATTTATCCACATCCCGCTGTTGCAAACCGAAACCGCACCGCCGCCACCACCACGGCCTCCACCAGCGCGGCCAGCGGCAAGCAGCGTGTTGGGGCTGTTCTTGCTGCCGGTGATTAGGCCCGTGGCTCTGGAAAACAATACTCGACGCCTTTATCAGGGCTTTGTAGTGTAGCACCAGGGGGCGCCATTCCGGGCGTAGGTGTGCGGGGAGGGGGGGGGGAGGGGGTAAGATCGCGCACAATGCTGTGCTGCGCGTCTCCGATATTCCCCTCTCCTCCCGCCGCGCCCCGCCACCCCTTGATGTTGACGCAGGATTGTTAGGTATTTCGGAATGAACTGTGTCGCGACGGGGCGAACGACGCGTCATATCTCCCCGGCGAACTGTTTGCACGCCGCTGAGCTCTCCCCCTCATCCCCCTCCACCTTTAGCAAAGGCAGGCATTGTCAATCTGGGACGTGAACCGTGCTCGTGTGTGCCTTCTACCGGAGGTCGCGGCGGGGGCTTCGAATGGTAGCGCCGTGCGTGTGTGTGTGTGCGTGAGTGTGTGCCACGCCCCCCGCGCAGTGCGTGTAGGCTGCGCTGAGACCCACCCGAGAACGAGCTTTTATATCCTGTACGGAAAATGGAATAAGAGCTCTGCGAGCGGCGAGGGAGAAAATGGAGGAGATTCGTGCTGTGTGGTCAAGCAGGCGAAAATCAAGGACTCTTCCTTCCCGAGCTCCTTCCTTTCGTTTTGAGACTGCCCGGCCCTGCCGGCACCCTGGGAAATATCTGCACCCGCTGAGCGGGCGGGGGTGCGAAAGGGGGGGGGGGCACCGCCCTAACTCCGTGGGGCCCCCACACCACCTCCCTCGCAGTGCCCCAGCAGTGCCCCAGATAGCCCGTGGCTGCGAACGATATGGCGCTGGAATGAGAAATATCTCGGCGCGCTGCGCTGCCCCGGCCTGCCACAGCCTGCCCCCTGTGCATGGCTGCATGGCTGCACGGCAGCATGGCTGATGGAACGCCACGCCAGGCAGCCCCGGAATGCACCGAGAGAACCGCGAACCGCCCACCACTATACCTGCCTAGTTACTTTTCCCCCCAGGATTTCGCTTTTCTCTTCGTTTTTCGCTCCCCGTTTCACGTGGGCGTTGTGTCGCGCGTCCCGCTAAGTCGAGTGAGCAATCTGCCGTGGCGCTCGCTACAAATTGAACCCCTCTTCCACTCCCTCCCTCTCCCTCTTCAGTGGCCCCCCGTTGCCATCGCGCCACATCCCGCACTCTTTCTTCTCCTAATTCCCTCTCGCTCGCCTTCCTTTTCTTCCGTTTGCGTTTAATTTTCTAGATAGAAGCTGCATGGCTGCAGGACGGACTAATGGCGAGGACCGGTCCGCTAAGTGACTTAACAGGTAACGAGGGGGCAGAGTGCTGCCGCGGCTGCTACACTGCCAACCCCTTCCCCCTCCCCTCCCCCTCCCCTCCCCCGAGACTCTCCCGAGGGCGCGCTGCACCCCTCCGCAGCCCACCCCGCGCCAAGTACCTTAACAGGCAGGTGTAATTTTCCAACCTCATGCCACGGATGGCCCCGGGAGGGCTGGGCTGGCGGGGCGGGGCGGGGCGGGGCCCGGCAGCACTTCAATCAGATTGCCGATTTCACAGCAAATTTAACCTCATTTGTTGCGCGCTCCCCGCCGGCGATAGCGGAGTGGCCAGGCAGACGGACAGACAGACAGACAGACAGACAGACAGACAGACAGACAGACAGACGGACGGACGGACGGACGGGGAACATGAGGTGCACATGCGGCCCCCCGCACACATTCGATTTCGCCTCCGGGCTGGGCGATGTGGAAACTGAGTGATTCCGATGAAATGGCTTATTTTGGAAGCAGGTGTCGCGAATGTCGAATGCGTGCGTGTGTGTGTGTGTGTGTGTGTGTGGCCCCGAGCGCCCTCGTGATTGATTGTCAGGCCGTGTCTCGTATTCACGCGTGTGTCCAGCTGCAGCCCCTGGACCCTCTCCAGCAGGGCGACTCCAAAGGCCCCTCTTTCTCCCTCACTCACGGGGCGTTCCGTGCGGGTGCGAGAGAGACACCCGACGGGACCCTCCGTTCGGAAGCAACCGCGACTCAGTCGTACTGCGGCAGGTGACACCCATGAGCCTCGGGGGACGTCTGGAGTCTGGAGCGGGCGAACGGGCGCTGCTCACGTCCTGGAGCCGCAAGAGCCGCCTGCCTAGCACGCGACCGGAAGGGGGCGGGGAGGGGTATCGTCACTTCCACGCCGACGTGATCGCGAAACGCGTGATCCAGGACAAGGCGAGGCGGGCGGAGGCAGTGGCGTGGCGCGATGGCTTCGTCAGATTCAACTACGCCGCTGCCTGCTGCAGACCACACACGCATCGACCCCCTGGAACGTATTATCGCAATCAATCCAGCCGCGCCCCCTCGCCGCCGTGACGGGGCGGGGCGGGGCCTGGCGGGGCGTGGCCGCTACTGCTACCCGCTGAAAAACATCCGGGCCAGTGCACTGTGTGGCCAGCGCCGCGTCCTGCATTCTAGGTCGCCGTGTTGCATTCCTCGCGGACTCCATGCTGGTCGAGGTAATGACGGTGGCCTGCACGGCCGCCACGGTCGGCATGAGCTATTACCGTGTCCACCCCGCCCCCACCCCTCGCCGTCCTCGGAGCGTCCGGTGGCGGCGGGGGCGGGGGGTTGCGCCGCCCGATCCAAACTCTAGATTGAGTTTTGGGCCCGGGAATACGCGCTGATAATAAATAACTTAACATGGTGGCGGCCGGGGCCGGGGGAGGGGGAATCGCACCAGCCAGCATTCACACCCTCCGTCGTGTGTGTGTGTGTGTGTGTGTGTGTGTGTGTGTGTGTGTTTGTGTGTGCGTGTGTGTGTGTGCGTGCGTGTGTGTGTGGTGCCCATTGTGGCCGCTGCTTCAGCCCGCTTCGCCCCGTCTCTCCCCGCTTCGCGGCGTGACAGCACGTTATATCATCCTGTTGACCTCCCTCAAGGTCCCGGAGGCCGCCGGCTTGATAGGGTGGCGGGCGACGCGGCACGACAGGTCGGCAATCTCGCATTGTGCTTCGCTTGTTTACACGCTCGCAATAATTACAAACAACGCAGCGTCGTCACTCATTGGCAGTGCAGTGAGTGTGGCGCTTTCACTTCACACTCGGTATTTCTGTTCAAGTCGCACCCGGTTTTTTCAGTGTGGGTGGGTGCGCGCGGAAAATGCGAGTGCCGAGAACGCCGCTTATCGGCAGCACGCTTCAAGACGCGCGGCACAACACATTCTGGGGCATTCATTCGCACGGGACATTCAGCGGCGCACCGTGCCGTGCCGTGCCGTGCCGTGCCGTGCCGTGCCTCGCCGCGCGGACGGGTGGATAACTCTCCCTTTCGCCCGATGCCTGGTAGCAGTGAGGTGTGCGATGATTCCGCACAGCGTTCCGTCGCTCTGTCTCCCTCGAGTGAGTGCGAGAGAGACAGAGCGACGGACCCACCGAGACGTCGCCCGGCGCCGCGCTGTCTTTGTGGGACTCCTATCGGCTCGCCGCGCGCTCCTTTTATTCGTGTAGGCGCGCGCACGCTCATTCCGGCGTAGCGGTAAAGAGTGTTTCTCCGCGTTTTTTGCCATGTATAATTCATGGCAGGGAGAGGCCTGCGTGTCAAAGGAGGCGCCCCAAAGAGCCTGCTTTGTGGCGCCTCGGTGGGGCCCTGGTGGGGCCTGAGTATTGATGCCTGTATGATCTGGGGCTGAGGCGGCGGTAGCGGCGGTGGTTTGACGCGAACGCGTGCCCAGACGGCCGCCAACTGGCGCGCAAGTCCCGACAGCCCGCCACCCCTGGGCACACTGCAGGGCTGTCCCGGCGGGTGTTCTCTGTCTCGAGCACACAACAGGAATATCGAGTTATTACTAGACGGCGAACGCCAAACGCGATGCGCGATCCGAACACGCTCGATGACTTTCGGACACGATTTTCAGCCATTTGTCGACGTGTCGGCCGACTTTGTCCCTGCTTTTGTCTGTCCGGGGCGTCGCGCCGTCTATTGCCCGCCGCGTCGCGTCGCGTTGCGTCGCGCCGGTCGGCGGGCAGGTCCGGCAGTAATATGCACGCCGCGTTCGTTCCCACACACAAAAGGAAAATAAAAAGGAAATAAAAATAATTGGCCGTACTCGTTCGGCAGTGAAAAAGTGTTGTGATTACGGCTCTGGCCATTACATCGGCTGCAGCAAGCCCTCGCGCCCCTGGCCGCCCTGCCGCCCCGGCCGCCCTGGCCTTCCCACCGCCACCCGCACAGCTGTCAGACTGCGGTTATCGCGGTCCTATTGTTTAGTGCGGCGCAACGCAGCAGCCAGGGCGCGCGCTTTTTACGTCATCACAAAACTCGCCGCTTTATTTTTCGCCCTCCTTGTTGCTCGCGTTGTTTTTCCTTCCCCCCTCCTTTTCCAAGGGGGCGAATGTTGAAAGGTTTGAAAGCTGCGGGGTGATGTTGTGACACACGGCGCGGTGACCGCGGTGAGCGCCGACAGTTTCTTTTACTCTCATCCTGATAGCGAGTGCGTGTTTGTCTCTGTGCGTGCGTGTGTGTGTGTGCGTGTGCGTGCGTGTGTGTGTGTGCACGTACGTGCGCGTAGGTGTGCGTGCCCTTTCACAGAGCGACAGCACACATGTGAGGCGCGAGGCCTGGCGTGCGGTGAGACCTGGCTGCCGCCGCCGCCGCTGTCAGGGAGGACTCCGCCAACTCCGCCACTCCCCCGACCCAGTTTTGATTTCCGGTAGAAAGGCAGGATTATATGGCGGTGGGTGCGCGGCCCGCCGGCAGGCAGTCGCCGCCTTGCGAGGTGCGAACGCGGCCTCTGCGCGGCCTGCGGTCTTAACCCCCTCGTTAGCGAAGCCGGAAGCCCTGCACGCTGATTGATCAAAGCAAGCCCGGCGTCAAAGCGCATGTGGCGTGATACGGCCTTCGAGGCCGCCGTCGAGGCCGCCGTCGGCGCCGTCGTCTCCGGGCCATTTGTCAGGCCGGTCGACGCCCTGGTGCTGCGTCGCGGCCACCTCGCGGATCAGCGCGGCGGGAATGGCATAGCCCAGCGGTTCTCAACCTTGGGGTCGCGAAAAAATTTCGAGGGGTCGCGGCGAGGTAACTGGGGTCGCTTGGGGTGGCGGCGGTTTCCCAGCTGGCCCACACGCCGAGCACTGGCGGGAACAACTTTTAAGTTGATCAAAACGGTCACAAATGTCTTTGAAAAATCGTGGTTTGGGCCGACTTTAGGCATCCACTGCGTCTGATTGGAGGCGGTATGTCGTCCTCCCTCAACGGGCAATTGGTCTTTGGGCCTTCCTTTAACATGCCTTTGTTACGGAGTACGATTATCTGCCTTGGTTTGGGAGCAGTATTGCCGCAAAGTTGATCAAAACGGTCACAAATGTCTGAAAAATCGTGTATTGATCAACTTTGCGGCAATACTGCTCCCAAACTATGGCAGATAATCGCACTCCGTAACAAAGGCATGCTAAAGGAAGGCCCAAAGACCAATTGCCCGTTGAGGGAGGACGAAATACCGCCTCGGATTAGACGCAGTGGCTGCTTAAAGTCGGCCCAAAACACGATTTTTCAAAGACATTTGTGACCGTTTTGATCATTTTTGCTGCGATACTGCTTCCAAACTAAGGTGGATTATCGCACTTTGTATCAAAGGCATGCTAAAGGAGGGGTCGCGTGGGGTCGCGAAATTTTTCCTGGGGGTCGCGGAAATTTTTCGCTACAAATTTGGAGTCGCGAACCGAAAAAGGTTGAGAAACGCTGGCATAGCCGGCATAGCCGTCTTGGGCAGCAGCCCGATGTCGCCGCGGAACCCCGTACCGCCCCGCCCCGCCCCGCCCCGCCCCGCCCCGCCCCCGCACCACCCCGCCCCGCCATGATGGAGGGACATACTCCGGCGCCCCATCCGTCACAGTCACGCCGCTACCCCATCACGCTCGCCATCAAGTGCTCCGAGTGGATGTCTCGCGGAAATTAATATTGCCACGATAACGGGGACGTTGTTTTCGTTATTTCGTCGGAACAGAAACAGTGGCGCGCATTGGGAAGTCTGAGCTGGCCGCAACTTATCTGCGCGGCGCGGCGCCAAACTTAAATTTATGTGGGAGCCCCGGAAGGGCCAGGCAGGGCAGCGCGGGGCGGCGCGGCGCAGCGAGGAATGATATTGTGAAAATGGCTGGCCGCTTCTAGTTCAGCCCGACACGCAACGAAACAACGCGGGTAACACGACAGATTTGGAAATGAGATTTCGTTATGTTTTTCTGTTGTTCGTGTCGTTGGCGCGCCGGGCCGCCGTTTCGGTTCGGGCGTTGCCCTCCGAAAACGAACAAAAAAAGGGAACCAGTAAATGGTTTTGGCGCTGCAGCAGCTCGGCGGCAGCCCCCGCGACCCCGTCAAGGATCAGCACTGCCGTTATACGGCTGCAACATTGTCTCTGCAGACAAGCCAACGATGTCGTGAAAGGCCGAAAAAAGAGCGTCGCCCAGCGGACGTCCGCGGCAGTAAAACGCAATTAGGGTTCGTTAAACCGGATTTAGCTGGTTCGGCGCGGCCGGTATTTTGGACATGTAGGTCGGCGTGTGTGCAGCCTGGCGGCAGTGACGGCCTGGGGAGGGAGGCCCGAGGGACCGCACGGTGCAAGATTTATTGGAGGCAATCTGCCTGATGGTGTCTAACGTCAAGTGACGCCGGGGCCTTGGCAGAGCAGAGCCGAGCCGAGCCGGCGCGGCAGGTGGAGGCGCAGTGTCGTCCTGCTCAACTACAATCCAGGCGCGCGTAATCTCGCAGTGCCGCGCCGATTGTTTGGGTGTACGTTTTCTGGCCGTGACAGCTGAACCGAGGCCGAAGCCCGAAGCCCGCACAAAGCGGAAAACTAATCTTGGGGCGCACAACGCACAGCGCCGCGCTACAGCGGCTCGCCCGACCGCGCCGTTGTTGTTGATCGCTGTGTCGGCCCGGTCGGCCTGCCGAGACACTGCCGCCATTTTGTTTTATTTCGTCCCCGACGGGCCGGCTGCTGCAGCGAGCGGCGGGCGCGTCTCTCTGGACAGGCCCTGGAGACGCCCTGGAGAAGCCCTGGAGACGCCCTGGAGACGCCCTGGAGACGCCCTGGAGACGCCCTGGAGACGCCCTGGAGACGCCCTGGAGACGCCCTGGAGACGCCCTGGAGACGCCCTGGAGACGCCCTGGAGAAGCCCTGGAGACGCCCTGGAGACGCCCTGGAGACGCCGCGGAGACGAGCCACTCGTCGACTTGGAGGGGGTGGGCGGCGCTGGCGGCCCAACCCTGTTTGTTTTATAGGATTGCGGGGTTTAAAGAGGCGCCGCACCGCCCGCCGGCATGGCCAGGTCCCCGTCAGGCCTCGGCCGCCGCGTCGCCGGCCGGGAAAGAAGACCAGCTTTGAAGTTGTCGAGACTGCACCGGGAACCACCCCGCCAGGGCCGCTCGGGTACCCGTCGCTTATCGCCCGGATTGAAAAGGGCGTTATCGGCGACGGCATTGCCGCGGCGCGGGGGGGGGGGGGGGGCGCCTCGGGGGACGGGGGAGGAGGAAGAACTAGGCGCGTCGCCGAAGTTAGCCGGGAGGACCTCGGGGTCGGCCGGCCCTGCCGGCGGGGACGCGCTAGTATTGACGTAAACAGAAAAAGACGTGGCTCTGGCCGCGCTGGCCGCCGCAAGCACGACTCGCCCGACAGTGTGCGTGATCGGACTACGGCCCCTCGCGTCGGCGTGCCGACCGCCATGTCCATTTCGCTATGACACGGCCGTGACAGGCAACTCAATAACCCGGGGCGGGGCGGGGCGGGGCGGTGTCGCCGGTGGACAAGGACCTATATTGGGCGGCGCTGTTGACAGGGAAACATCTCAACAGCAGGCCCGTAAGCCGCGCAAGCCGCGCGAGCCACCCAGTGTAGGCGCCTCGACGACGACCCGCCGCGACACCGCCCTCAGGCTGACACGTCCACGACGTCCAGGACGACGCCCGGGACGTCCAGGGCCCAACGGGATTTAACTCACAGTCCGTCGCCGTTAATATCCAGAGGCCGCCAGTGACGACGCGGCGCATTGGGGCGGGGCGGGGCGCGGGGGCCGCGCGCGTCTTCGTGTTTCTTTAATATCGCCACGTCGCGTCGACTCGACTCGCAGACACCAAATTAAATCCAGAGCTGCACCGCGCGGCGCCCTCCCGCTTTCCCCCTTCCTCTTCCCGCGCGCTCCGCGCCTCGTTCCTGGGCTCTAAATTGTTGGTGAAATTGGTGTGACATAAATTATAATGACTTCATATCTGATGTTCGCGGCACGTCAGCCTCCTCCGCCGCCGTTCGGCCCGGCCTCGGCCCGGCTGCCTGGGGGCGGCGCTGGTCGTGAATTACCGGGCCCGCCGCTTTTTCCAGGAACCGGGGTGGGCTTCGTCGCTCTGTCTCTCTCGCACTCGCGCGGCGTGCCGAAGGCGTGCGAGAGAGACGGAGCGACGGAAGCACCGCTCGGCTGCCGGTGCGCCCGGTCGCGTTTGCCACCACATTCTCGACATTCAGCGTGGGCGTCGTGCCCCGCGAGGCCGAGGCCGAGGCCGTGACGTAGACGCGGAGGCGCGTCCCCACGCACGGCGCGCGGCACGCCCACTCCAACCCCTTATCGCCAAGTTGCCCAAAGTGTTTCGCGGTTGCTTTTCGCTGCGCCCGCGGTATCCACTTTGCCGTGTCGGCCTTTGGGCTTCTGCTGCTGCTGCTGCTGCTGGAGGCTCCCCGTCGTCCCGCGAACCACAAAAAAAAAAAACATTAAAAAATAAACGGAATAAAAAGCAAGTCGTCATTTTGGCGCGGAAAGGGCGAGCGATTTACTTTCGGAATTAGACACGCTATTGCGCTTCGCTTCCAGCGTCTTCCAGCGTCGCCGCCTCCGAGTCGGAAGTAACCAACTGCCGTGATCTCATCATGTTTACCGCACGCCGCGGCTTTTAATATTTCTCCCGCCGAAACATTAGGCAAAAGTATTATTAAAGGCAGTGCTCGGCGAGCACTCCGGTCGCCGCATTCTTCCCGCGCCAACTTTTATCATTACCATTGAGATGTGAAGTTTATTCGGCGAGTGGCCGCGCCGCTGCCCCGCCGGCCTTCTACTTGTTTTCGACTCTTGACTGATCGGCGCGCCGCGTCGCTACCGGTCGCAAATATGGCGGCGGTGACAAAAGCGGGGCGGGGCGGGGCGCGGCCCACCGGGCATTAAATGGCTTTGGCTGCAGATTGCGCCATTGTTCTCGCTCCAGTTGTTGGCAGTTTCCAGTGGAAGGGACGGACGAGGCGAGGCGCGAGGCGCGAAGCCATTCGAACGCCGTGCCGCGGCCCATTCTGGCGTTTCTTGGGCGGTAGAGACCGAGGCAGAGACGCCCCATAGCGCGCGCAGCGTAACTGGCGCCTCGGCCCGCGGAAGATGCGCCCTTGTTAGGCGCGACCGACTGTGCGATTTTTGAGGCGCCGACCTCCGCTAATTACCAGCCAACTGATTCCGTCTCTCTCGCACTCATGGGGTGAACCCTAAAGGCGCGAGAGAGACAGAGCGACGAAAACGACTCTCGGCGTCAGTGCGCGGAACGAGACTTCTTGGCAGTTTGGCGTCGGCCGGCTGGGGAATATGTGAAAACGATTCTGTTTTGGTGGCGCGCCGCACTCGGCGGCACGGCGGCGCGGTCGCGGCGAGCGGCAGATTTTTATCATGGATACGAAAATAATGCGGTGGTGGAGTCTGCTGGCGCACCTGCTTTTATAATTGCAGAGATTGGAGTGGCCCCCTGGGGGAGGCTCGGCCGGGCCCGGCGTAGTGTTTTGTTGCTCTGTCTCTCTCGCACCCCCACGGGATGCCCCACGAGTGCGAGTGAGACAGAGCCACGGTTCGAAAACGCTATCCTGCGCGAATTCCTGGGGGGGGGGGGGTCGCTTCGTGCGGAAACAAAGACGACACACGGGCTGGCCCCCTGCCTGCCTGCTAAGACCAACCTTCCCTCCGATACCACAAAACCCTTATTTTTCTGACCGAAGAATGGGAAATGTGGATCGGGGACGGAAGGGACCAAAACAATAGACTTGGAGGGGGCGGGTGGGGGCAGCACGAATGAGTGAATCGCAGGGGGAGGGGGGGGAGTCTTGGCCCCCGAGGTCGATGAATTGTCGTGGAGGCGAAAGCGAGAGTGAAAGCGGGGGAGGGGAGGGGAGGGGAGGGGTGGACGCTCTTGGCTCTCCACTCCAGCTTATCCCCGAGACTTTGGGGATACGATGTGCACATGACGTTGCGACCCGCCGGCGGCGTGGCGCGGCGTGGCGTTGGCAACCGTGCGAGAGGGGCGCCCCCGCCCTGCGCACCCCCGCCCACCGCGCCCCCGGCAGGCCCGCTTGCCTGCTTTCTTGCCGATGCACCCTCATTTACGAATTAACGCAAATTGGGCGGCTCGACAGTCCCCGCTGTGTTCCCGAGCTTTTCAAGGCGCTAATGAAAGTGTCCCCTTTTTGTTGCAGCGGCGCCAGCGGCGCATGGCTTCGCCCATGGCCCAGCCCGGGATGCCGGACCGATGGGGCGGCCGGGAGCGGGACCCCTCGGGGCGAGACCCCGCGGCCCGAGAACCCGTGGGGCCCCAGAAGGGAGCCACAGAAGGGTAAGTAAGGCCGCGTTTCTACCTTTTCCATTTTAAAAAAAAAATGTTTTTTCTTTTTTCTTTTTTTAATCCCACCGCCGCCTTCCCTCCCATTTCCTCCGCCTTGCATTTCGTTTCCGTCTGCCAATCCCCCTCGGCGTCCCTGGGCGTCAAAACCCTTGGCTATTCACTGCGTCTCTCCTTCTCTGTTTTTTTTTCCTTTTCCCACTCGTCTTGAGACGCAATTTTTCCCTCCAGCGTGCTTGCCGCGCTCTCCAGGGCTGTGCACCGAAGAATGAATCCTGCGCGTTGCACTCTCATTGTTGTGACTCGCTCGACTTTGAACAAGCCCGCCGGCAATCGGCAGTGTGTCTCTCTCGCACCCCTACCGGCCCTATACGGGGCGCGCCGTGGGTGCGAGGGAGGCAGAGCGGCGAAAAAAACGAAAACGAAAACGAGAAAACGCGAGCGAAAACGCGAAAACGCGAAAACGCGAGCGAAAACGCGAGCGAAAACGCGAGCGAAAACGCGAGCGAAAACGCGAGCGAAAACGCGAGCGAAAACGCGAGCGAAAACGCGAGCGAAAACGCGAAAACGCGAAAACGCGAGCGAAAACGCGAAAACGCGAAAACGCGAGCGAAAACGCGAGCGAAAACGCGACGAGAAACGCGAGCGAAAACCGAGCGAAACGCAGCGAAACGGGCGAAGCGAGAACACGCGAGCGAAAACGGGCGAAAACGAACGAGAAAACGCGAGCGAAAACGCGAGCGAAACGCGAGGAAACCACGAAAACGACGAACCGAGCGAAAACGCGAGCGAAAACGCGAGCGAAAACGAACAACGAGAAAACGCGAGCGAAACGCGAGCGAAAACGCGAGCGAAACGCGAGCGAAAACGCAAAACGAGAAAACGCGAGCGAACGCGAGCGAAAACGCGGCGACGAAACAGAACGCGAGCGAAAACGCGAGCGAAACGCGAGCGAAAACGAAAACGCGAGCGAACGCGAGCGAAACCCCGAGCGAAAACGCGAGCGAACGCGAGCGAAAACGCGAGCGAAAACGCGAGCGAAAACGCGAGCGAAAACGCGAGCCGAACCAGCAAACGCGGCGACGCGGAAAGGAGGACGCGAGCGAAAACGCGAGCGAAAACGCGAGCGAAAACGCGCTACCAGTGGTGGCCTAGCACGGCGCCTGCAGCGCGGGCGGCGGCCACGCGCTGGGCACTGGTGCTTCGCGGCCGGCCTACCCTCGGCTTGACAGGGGCCCTGCCGCTCGCCGGCCTCGCTTGGCAGAACTGTTGGCAGCACTAGGCATTGGCAGCACTGGGCAGCACTGTTCGGCAGCACTTGGCTGCGGCCCCCTCGGATAAACGGCCGGCCGAGACATTATTTTCCCGGCGATGTTTTCATGCGGCGTTTACCACCGCCGCGATACGATCAGCGCGTGCTGCGGAGCTGATAATCCCCCGTCGTCTCCGTGCCGTGCCGTGCGTGGACGGGGGGGACCCTTCTTAATTGCAGCAATCTCGGCCTGCACCAGCAGCGCGGCCCGACGCGTGAGAGGAAGGACGCCGTCGTGGTGGCGGTGCACTACTTTCACCCGCTGTTTGGCGGAGGGGAGGGTCCTCCTGGGGTCCGAGCCGAGCCGAGCCGAGCCGAGCCGTGCGTAGGAGTCTGAGTCGCCGGCGTGGCCGTGGATGTCGCGCGAGGCGGTGGCGGCGGGAGTGAGGTGTTGTAGGCCGTAAACTGGCACGAGATGGGCAAACGGCGAAAGTGGTTTGACGCGGAAAGGGAAGCAAGGCCAGGCTGGCAGGCAGGGACGCGGTAAAGTAGGCCCCGCTGTTCCACCACGCCGCTACACTCCGTTCGAGGCGGCCAGGCGGCCAGGCTCGCCCAGGCGGCGCACTTAAGGCTCGGCGTTAGCGCGTCCCACCCTGAGCAGCAAGCCCGAGGGACGCTGCTGGGTCCGCGGGACGGAGGGATGTCGAGGGCCTACAGGCAGGAGACAAGCCCAGCCTGACAGGGCTCCTTAATTTTGGAACAAGAAGAAAAAACAAAGAAGGCGAAAATGTGTTTCTCGAGACGATGTTTGCTCTTAACAAAATGGGGTGAATTTCGCGACCGCTCTGTAATCGTTCTGCTTTTTATGCGGACGCGACGGCTAGGGCCGCTTCGACCGTCCATAGGCTGCATTGTGAACAGCTAGTGGCCTGGCTCTATCTCTCTCTCTCTCTCTCTCTCTCTCCCGTCTCGCCCTCTCTCTGTCTCGCTGGCCTCGCTACCCGCCGCGCTCATCCGACGTTCGCTTGCCGTTTTCATTTTATACCCGGCGTTCTTTATTTCACGGCCGCTGCCTGTGTGTGTGTGTGTGTGTGTGTGTGTGCGCGCGCGCGCCAGTCCTCTTATTTCTGTCCTAGTATTTTTACGGCCCTGGCCGGCGGCAGCGCACATAGCCCTCTGCGATCGCCCTTTTGCGTCCGGCCAGTTTACCTGCCGTGTCCCGCCAGTCGTTTTTTATCCGTGCGAGTGTGTGCGTGTGTCCGTGAGTGTGAGCGTGTTTTGTCTGACGCTCCGACCGGATACCTGCAGTTAATCGCTTCCCTCTCTTTCGGCCCGTCGCAGCAGGCCGTGCCTGGCTGTGCAAACAAAATTTACTCGGCGTGTTTCTCTCTCTCTCTGTCCCGTCGTTCGAGTATGGAAATGGCGGCGGGGGGACACGGTGCTCTCGGTGTTGTCCGCTTGCTCGCGGGACACTTTTTCCGGCGCCGGTGCTTACTGCTCGGGCCGACGGAACTTAAGAGCGACGTGCTCTCTCTCTCTCTCTCTCTCTCCCTCCTCGACCTCCATACCCTCCACCCTCCCCTCTTGGAGCGTGGCGACGGCGTCATGTCTCATCTTTAAAACGACTGCCTCCTCCTCTTCCCCTCCTGGTCCCCCCCCCCTATTCCCTGACGATTCGAAGGGTCGCGCGGGCTTGTACCAGCATTGTGCCGACGGTCAATGTCCGAAGGAGGGGAAGGGGGGGGGGGCAGTCTGCCGGTGGGAAGGTCCGTCCTGCAGAGGTTCTCAAGAGTCTGGAGGTAGCACTGCTGTAGCACTGCTGTGCCTAGCCGCGTGGAAGGGACGCGGCCCGAGGGACGAAAGAGAAAGTAGAGGGAAAGCACTGCGCCTTTAAAGGGCCCGGCTCTTTGAAGGGTCAAAAGGTGTCTGGGCATAAAGGGCGACGGGCTGGGGATGGCGAGGTTGTAGTGGACGTCGTAGTGGACGGAGGGAGACGGGAGGTGAGGGTGGCGTGGCGCGGGGCAGCGCGCCCGGCGGGTAGGCCACCACGCCCCGGGCGGCGCGGTGGAGCGTTCGTGTTGCCTACCCGGCACCCGTCAGGCGCTCCCGGACTCCCGCCTCAAGAGCGAAGCAGAGCGAAGAGGTTCAAGAGGGTTCGGAAATGAGAAATACGCTGTCGAGGTAACGGCCGAGGCTGCCGTGATGCATGGTCGGTCTTTGTCCGTCCCGCAGCTCGCTACCCTCTCTCTCTCTCTCTCCTCTCTCTCTCTCTCTCTCGCAGCGCCGCGACGCAGACACCCGTCTGGCCGGGGCTCCAGCGGGGGCAGCAACCTGCCTGGAAGTTCACGGTCGCAGTACAGTAGGGGTCGTGTCGGAGATGAAGAGGGTGGCGCTGTGGCGGTCCGCCCCGCCCCGCCCCGCCCCGCCCCGCCCCGCCCCGCCTCCAACCAGAGAAACTATTATACGGGCGTTCGTGTCTCCCTCCCCAGACAGGGTACGACGCGCTTTGAATACCTGCGCGCTACTGCGTGTGCTTTCGGCGGCTTAGGCGACCGCCATCAACCTCCACGCTGCGCACGCCGCGCACAGATTCCTCGCGAATTATTCACGTGCTTCCCTTTTTGCGATGCCTCGAATTTCCCCAAGTGCACAGCACGCGTCGCGTAAGCTAGCCGAGTGACGCGCCGGGCCTAATGGTGCAAGTGTTGCAGCGCTTACGTCTCGCGAGGTGTGTACACTGCACACTCTCTTCGGCGCGAATAAAGAGAGGGGGCGTGACTCCGTCTCTCTCGTTCTGAATTTTTGATTGTTTGAGCAGGCGAGCATTCGGGAAGGGGGAGCTAAATGGGAGACAGAGAGAGAGAAAAGGAGAAAGAACGAGAGAGAATTTGTCTTTTTCGACAGGCGGGGTCGGCGACTGGCTGTCCTCCGCGGTGCGGTGCCCGGGCAAGGCCTTGCTGTGGAGTGGCTCGCGGGCAGAAATGAGCCCATCGGTTTTGGATATTCTGTTCCATTTCCAGAGAGCGTGCGCCATCGCTCTGCGAGGAAGGACAGGGAGATATTAAAAGGAGACGGTTGTCTGTCGAGGCGCGAACCGACGGCGCCGCGTTTGCTGCCGCGACGCGACCGAGGCCCTTTATCGTGGAGCCGCGGAGCGGGGGAGGGGGGGACGTCAGGGATGAGCTTAATCCACACCGGCTGTCCACCTGCAGCGACTGTCGACAGAGGTCTTGTCAGTGCCGCAGCCCAGCAGGCGGTGGCCAGGGCAGGATGTTTCTGAAGCGTTTTGCCTGCGACTGGCTGCTTGACTGGCCGCCCCCCTTCGGTGTTATCAAAAAGGCGGTGCAGATCCGTAACGCTGCACCTGTTGCAGCACCTAGAGCCAGCCAGCCAGCCAGGCAGCCAGGCCGCGTCCAGAGCAGTACTTGTTTTGTTTCCAACTCGTTTTAACAGTCGTTATGGCGCTGCCGTAACTAACGCCCCTGCCGCCTTTGCCGCGCAAAGCACTGCCTTAATGTCGCCTCTGTGTGTGTGTGTGTGTGCGTGTGTGTGGACTGCGTCGTTGACCCGAGGCAGGAAGGCAAGGAAGCGTTTTCAACTCGTTCTTTTTAACGAGAGTGGTGGGGTTGCGTCGCGCTAGGTAGAGGCCTGGCCGCGGACTCTTGCGTTTATTGCTGCTGCTGGGCAAGGCTCGTGCACCGAAAAAAAAACAACTTTGAAATAAAAACAGTTGTGCAATAATTATATATTTTCTGGTTTCCCATTGGTTTTGTTGTGTTTTCATGGCACTGTTTTTTTTTGTGCTTGAATCTCGAACCAGTTGGCATTTCTCCCTGACTGACGCAATTACACTGGTGGTGCGCGTGCGGGGCAGCACCCATGGGACCCCCGATGAGAGAGAGAGAGAGAGAGAGAGAGAGAGAGAGAGAGAGAGAGAGGAGAGAGAGAGAGAGAGAGAGAGACGCCGTTCGTCACCGTGGCAGTGGCGCCTGAAGGGTGGCATGTGCGCGTCGCGTTGCTCGGCGCTGCTTGGCGTGCGGAGCGCGGTTTCATCGCGCGAAACGTGAAAAGACACGTTATCTCGACGCAGGGCTCGCGTCTGTCCATTAAGGCGGGGAGAGGCGTTTGCGCGGTGCACACTCAAAATAAATGGCGGCACAACAGTTTTGAGTAATTTTGTTTGGGTCCGGCCGCGCGGGCCGCATGCAGCAGTGTGTCAGTGTCGCGAGTGAGGCATGGCGGCGGGCACGGCGGCCGGCCACGCTGGCTAATAGCGCACCTGCACTGTTTGCCCAATGGATTATCTCTGACCCGGCCGGCCGAAATAAAGGCCTGCATTATGGATGCGGTGGGGGAGGGGGCCCGAAGGGGGCGGGGTCGCGCACCCCTTTTACTTACTCGGAGCGACAGCCTCGCGTAGTTACGGTGTGCAGCCCGCGTCAGAAATAATTAAGAATGTGCTCGAGAACATGTTGGAGTGCGCCACCGCGGCGACGGCGCCCTCGCTCGCTAGTTCCGGCTCCTTCGTTATTTCCACTGCTGGCCTCGCACCTCGAAGTGGGAATGGGCGCCGCCACCACCGCGCGCGGTTTTGAATGCGACACTTTCGGGTGCCCGACGAGAACGGATGGGACACCTGTGGGGGTGTCTGTCTGTCTGGCTGTCTGTCTGGCTGTTCGGCGGAATGAATGTGCAGCGCGCCACACATCATTACACGTGCGCACCCCGCAAAAAAAAAGAAGCTGGAATTTTCATACAGCAGCGGACTATTTGGCGAGGAAAATAAGCATCAAGTTTTGAAATTCGGTGGCCGTTGCCCCACACGCGAGAGCGGTTTTTCGGCGCCTCCCCTTTGAAGCTCGCGGCACTGGGTCGAGGGTGTTGTAATGAGGCCGCAGTGACGCTATCTCAGGTCAGGTCTGGTGGTGCCGGCGGTGCTGGCCTAGCGGCTCGGTCCTGGCGGCCCACCGTCCCGGACGACGGGGGGCTTGGCCGGGCTTGGCGGCGACGAGGTCGTAACGCCACGTTAAGGTGCCGGACGCCGGTGCCGGAGGAGGACCCTTGTCGTTTTATTGTCTCGGGGATGTGGCGGTGGCCCGACGGAGGGGGCGTGTCCGTGCGTGCGCGCGCGTGTGTGTGTGTGTGTGTGTGTGTGTGTGTTTGCGAGCGCCGCAACTGTGAAGAAGCACGGGGCCGTGTGACCAGGCTGCCTGGCGGGGCCCTAGCGTGGCCGTGGCCTGCGAGTCGCCTCCCTAGATACACTAAGTCTAAGAGGATTGCGCCGCGGCCGCCGAGGTCCCCGCCGAGGTCCCCGTCGGGGGCCGCGAAAGCAGTACGCCCTTTCTAAGACGCCGACCGCACGCCCCGCGGCCCCGTGGCCCCGGTGGCCCCGGTTCGCACGAACACACGCCGCGCACCTGGTGTTGTTTTCACGCGGCTGTTCCTGGACGCGTCTTCTTTCCAGAGTCGACCTCCCCCCTCCCTTTCCCCGTCCCCCTGGGGAGGAAGGGCGACCGCGGCCCGGCTACGCCACTGCAAGGCCGGAGGGCCCCATCCACGGCCGGGGCGTCCTCGAAGCCCGCGAAGCCTTGTTGGCCGCGTTTGTTTGTCTTTGCGGACGTCTCCGCGATCCGCTGACTTACTCGCCGGATCCCCGCTTACCGGCGACCCGGACGCCGTCGTGGCGGCGCCAGCCCTGCCGGCGCGCCACTCCCGGGGAGTGTGTATTCATCGGGCGAGGCGTCGCCCATGAACATCGGCCATGAATGCCGAGCTGGTCCGCGCCGTTCGCCGCCACGACGTACAAAACGACCGTAAAGTGTGTTCAGAGTCCATAAAGCCTTGAAGCGCAAGAAGTTCCGCGGCACTAAAACTGACCGGCGGTCGCCGGCGGCCCTTGCGAGTGACCAGCGCGACCGCAGGCAGCCGCAGGGCCGCGGGCCGCAGGGGGTTATAAGCTCCTTACCGCCCGCAGCGCCGCCCCGCGGCCATCCGGGGAACAATGTTCATGATTTTCAACAATCAACGCGCGTTGTCGAGTTGCCGAGGAGGGTAGCAGTGTCCCTCGTTGCCTTTTCACAGCACCCCCCCCCCCCCCCCCGCGGGACGTGCTGGACCTCCTATTTTCTACCGCGGTGCGGCAGGGGCGGGCAGGGCGGGCAGGGGTGGGGGAGTGGATGCGTCTTGTGGACTAAAACGGCTCCGAGGGAGTGCGGTAGTTCAGGGATGTTCTGCCCCTCCCTCGCCAACCGACCGGCCGGGGGGAGAAGGAGGTTTTAGTGTAGAGTAAAACCACAGAGAGGTTTTATTGATCGTTAAATTCGCATTAGGCCTTGCAAACGTGTCATAACCGAGTGGAGTATGCAGCAGCCCGTCTAGCGCTTCTAGCGCGTCTAGTGCGGGCGGCTGCGTCTGCTCGTTTCATCCCGACAGCCTGAGTCACTTCTAGTGTCTCTTTCAAACACTGGGCGATCCCACCGCATCATTCCGCGCTCACTGTTATGGGCTGGTCTTTGCTCGCAGCCGTTGGAAGAGATTTCGCTTAAACACGCGGGGCTGGCGGAACAGTGTTCTCTGCGGAAGATTATTTTAGTTTCATCCCTCCGCACGTCATAGTGTGAAGACATTTCAGGGGAATCGCGGCTTCTCAAAATGTACAATAACGCCGTTGAGGGCAGAGGTCGAGGAAGATTAAACTTTCGTTCGGTTTGTCGCTGATCCGGGACTGTCGTCCCGTTCTGGCGTCCCGTTCTCGGCCCGTCGCGCTGTCACTTAGCCTGGCCGCCAATATCGGACACATTAGACAGGTGAGAGGGCTCGTCCCACGTGGCGGCCTCGTTTGGAATAGCGCGCTGCGGCGCGCGTTGTCACCTGTCGCTGGAGAGGTACAAGGAAGCCCTCTCAGCGGAGAGTGGGGGCGGCGGCGCGACGCTCTAGCCTCGCGTAGGGCCTCCCTCCACGCGAGGTAGCACTGCAGCAAACGGCAGGTGCCGCACTAACACTTTCTCGTCATTAATTCAAGTGACGTTTGCATTCGTAATCCAGGCCGTGCGCGCCGTGCCCCAGGTGGGGCCCGCGCTGCCGACACGCGGGCGGCCTTCCTGGAGCAAGTGGTGCGCCAGTCACCTCTCCTCCTCGTCCGGCGAGCCGAACCGGGGAATAACAAAAATAGGCGGGGAAAATGCAGGCGGGGGAAACTGTTTGGATTGAAGTGCGCCCGCTGCTTCCAGACGCTGCTGATGTGTATCGCCACGCACGCAGCGGCACGCCGCGGCGCTCTGCGTGTAATCCCCCGGCAGTGTGCGCGGCGTGCGCGTGCGGTGATAGCGGAGCATCGGGAGGTTTCCTCTTGGGGGCCGCCGCCCCGCCACACGCCCCGCCACCCCCGCGGCGACCCCCAGGGCGACCGCGGCGTGTTGCCTATGCTGATGGCGGGGGGAGATGAGCTGACGTCAGGCGGTTTCAAGTACGAATTCAGGAAAGTAACAATTCGAAGATGGGGGAGGTTTTTTTCGGCGGGTGGCCGCAGAGTGAATTCCGCGCCGTTCCGCTCCGCGTTCGGCCGAAGCTGAGAGATTTGGCTCGGCTGCCTTGGGCTGCCCGCGGTGCAGCGGCCGCCGCGGAGTGCGCGCCCCGAAATATGCTTATGGTCGTTGTACGGCTTTTAGGGAAATGGGCCCCTCACTGCTCTACCCCCTTATGGTGCCGGCAACGGCCCTCGAGCCGTATGGAGCGCTTCCTGGGCACCGCGGAGCATGTCGGCGCGGGGGTTGGTCGGGGTACGCGGCCGTAGGCCAAGACGGGGGCCTTCGTCAAGCCTCCCCCCACCACGCACCTGGGGCCGCAGGCCGCAGGCTCTGAGATGGCTGTTTACGGCCATGAATACACTTAAGGCGACGTTCCAGGGCAGCCGCCTTCCTTCGTTACAGGTACTCGTGTACTTGTCCGTCCTGCCCCGGCTGCACTGCACTGGCGTCGCTCTCGCCTCGTTAGTTCGAGGACGGCCCGTGAGTGCGGCAGAGACAGGGCGTGGCTGGCCACCGCCACGTTGCTGATTCCAAGGGCCCTCCAAGGCCTCCAGCAGGCCTCCGCCTCCTCGGGCTTTAAGGCGCCCTCTCGAAAAAACGGCGCGATACAAAGCGTCTCCACTTATTACGTGCCGTCCTGGGCCGCACTTGTGGATGCGCGCTCCAGAAGTGTTTAGCTATGCAAAACGCGGGGCGTGGCGGCGACGGCCAGGGACACGACGGCCGGGCTGGGCTGCCTGAGCGACGGCGGAGTGGCGCGCGGATTCGCCGTAATCCCCGGATTGAAATTCGCCGTCCCTCCCGGCCCTCCCGGCCCGCACTTTCTCAATTCCTTTCCAAATGCATGCAGAACACCGCCGCGCCGTCGCCGCGCCGCGCTCAGCGATGCAGATACCCTGCTCATAATTATGCCCGAATTTGGGAGTCGCTTCACCGCTCCGGCGGCGCCACTTCTTGGAGATTAAGTTGCCGTCCCGCCGGGATGCGCGGTGCGAGGCCTCGGCGAGGCGCGCGGGCTGTAGGTACGTTCTTGTGCACTGCGGCGAGGCCCTTTGAGGCGGCCGGCCTGGCCGAGGCCTAGCCGCCCACATTGAGGCCGCCGCCACTCAGGGGCCTGCGGGGCCTGCGGCGAGGCCGTGCCAGGCTGACCTGCTTCCTGGTTTGGACGCCGCCTTCCGCCAACTTCTGGGAAAGGAATCCGACTGCGGAAGCAGCGTCCTGGACACCGGGTCCTGGACACCGAGTCTTTTGCCCGGTCGGTTTCGCTCAGGCTCGGGTGGCCCTGCTTGGCTGTGGGGCCCACTCGCTGCGTGGCACGAGGCCCCACCCGTCGCATTGTGTCCGCCCTCACTCTCGTCCAAGGACTCTGCGAGGATAACTCGATCCACCCGGAGGCCTCCGCCGATGATTTAGTTTGATATAATTTAATAATTACGACCGGCCTAATTGAGTTTCCCCGGGGGGCCGCGTCGTGCTGTTCAATCCGGTGATGGAATTCAGGGAAATTGTCGAGCTATGAAGTGATGGAATTATCCGAATGGGTCGGCTGGCCGTCCTCGCCGCCGCCTATTTTCGTTATTCGCCCTTTTTCTCGGAGCAGGAGCCGCGCCCGGTCCTGGAACCAATTTAGAAATGTTTGGACCCCGCGCAGACTCACTTTCCAAGTGCAGGGATCCGTGATGTGATGCGCGCATTTTTTTTTTTGCTTACGTTTTGGCGTGAGAAATTTGTGAACGCCTTGAGCGGGGGTCTGCCCTCACTGCTGGCCGATGCGCGGCCGGAGTGGCCAAGTGTTTGGACGTGATTCCATCTCCATGATCCGCCCATTTGTTGGTGGCGGTATCTTCCCTGCCTCCCCGCCGTCCAGAATAAAAAAGCGTAAACAAGCACGGTGCGTGACGCGGCGTGTGTGGACGCTTTTTATTCCAATAGGTTTTGTGTGTGTGTGTTTCATGTTTTTTTCTATTTACTTTCACGAATTGTCACGTGGCGCGAATCGGCAGCCGCTTTTTTAATCAGTCTAACGATTTCCGCTCTTCTCTCTTTTTGTTGCAGGTGAGAACGGAGTTCCTGCGCGCGAGTGCGTGGTGGACGTTATCGGACTGGGTTTGTCTCATCGAGTAACGCTTAGGCCGCTTGGGAGGAGCGGACGGCAAAAAACGCGGATTAAGGGCCCCCTCGCCCTGGCTCGCCCTGGCTCGAGCACTCGGCACCGTGCGACGAAGACGGAGCGAGTGATCCGGTGCGGTGTGCGACAAAGACGGAGTGCTCGGCGTCAGATTAATTAGAGACATCTTTCGGTTGGTGGCGTCACGGGGCCGAATGGAACACGCCGTCCCTTAGTGCCGGGCATAATTAATGACAGCGTCGACACATTCGCAGCGGGCTGATGCCGCGCCGGCCTCCCTCGCTCTGTCTCTCTCGCGCCCCTGCGTCCCCGCTCCGTGAGAGGGAAAGAGAGAGAGCACGACGACGACGGCACTGTTGGGACTCGGCCTGCTGCCGCGTCCTCGCGCTGCTTCACCTTGTTTCTTCCGTCGCCTGGCTTATTTGCAGGTGGCTGGCTCGGGCTGGCTGGACTAGGGGGGACCGGGACCGCTCTCCGGGTGAGAAATTAGGACGCTGTCCGCCGCGCCGTGTTTCGGGGGTCATAAACGAGCAGGGTCCAGCACCCCCGCCCCATCCCGCCCGCTCCCGAATCCAGCGTTCAGAGCCACACTACCTGCCTGAAATTTAGAAAACTTTCAAAAATAGTTGTTTTGAAAATGTCTATTTTTTCGTCATTGAAAGTACTTTTAAAACTGCAGAGAGCTCCAGTGTCAGCGGCCCCGCTCGGTTTACCCGATAAGGAAGCCTCGCGAGCGCACTGTACTACTCCTACCTGCCCCCGATCGCGTTCAACTTTGATTATTTCTCCGCCGCTCGGCCCTCCAGATTGTCTGCAAACTTTGGCCGGGGGCATAATAGGGTTTTCGGTTTTCGTTGCGCTGCCGCGCTGCCGGCGGGGCGCGTCGCGGCGCCGCCCGGCCGAGGAGGAGCCTCACTCCGGGGGACGTGACTAACTAGCCCCGTCGCGAGAGGGACAGCGCGTGCCTTCTTTCCTCCTCTCCGATGGAAAACAAACAGAATAAGTGTCACGGCGCTGCGAATAGAATTACACGTAACGGCAGTTCGTAATTGGGTTCCGAGTTTTCGGCGTGCTGCTGCTGCCTGCCGCCCGGGCCAGACACGGTGACTGCTCAGCCGCGCTGCGTGCGGCGAACAGCGCTTTGTGTGTGTGTGTGTGTGTGTGTGTGTGTGCACGTGAAGTATTCCCGGGCCCGCTAATTAATCCCGTACCGCCATTAGGATTTATTGCGTTCTCGCGGCGATCAATACACGGCCGACCCTGTTCAGCGCGAACCGAAATGCAAGCCGCGGGCGGTGCAGCGGTGCAGCGATGCAGCAGTCCCAGGCCGGGGAGCCGCGCCCGCCTTCTTCGGGCGGGCCCTGCCCTGCCTCCTCGAGTGCCCGAACCGCGTCGTTCCTCGTCGCTCTCGCGCACTCGAAGGGCGTTGCCGGCGTTGCCGGGGGGTTGGAGAGAGGCAGAGCGCGGCGTCCCCGGGGTGCGACTCGGACGGCGACCCCGTCGAAGGCCGGAAGTGATTCGGGAGGGGCGGCCACTGCGGCGACTGCAGCGAGTGCACCGAGGGCCGGTCGCACTGCAGTCGGGGCGGCGGACTCGGCGCCAAATCGGCTGCAGCGTGTCCGGCGCCGCCCCGCGGTGTCCACGAGCACGGAGAGGATGGCGTCGACGCGGCCCCCGGCCCGGCCGCACGCACCGCCCGCTTTAATTAGATTCCTTTACGACGTTTTCTTGCTCGGCAGTAACAGTCCTGATGGACCGCGAGCTGCTGCCTGCTGCCGCTCATCACGGCCCTGGCCGAGGCCGGCCCTCCTCCCCGCGGTGGCGGTGGCGGCTTACACCCCGGGGCCGGCGTCGAGGCGAGGGCGGCGTGGGCGGGGATGAAAAAAGTATTTTATATTGATGGTGGGGTCGGCCGGTTTACGACTTTCCATATGACTTCCGCTCCGCAATGAGTACGCGTTTCGTCCCCCTCCCCCTGCCTTTTTCCGCTCGCCGCGTAATCGCGGAAAAGGTAATGAAATAATCACCAGTGACCGACGAAAAGAAACAAAAGGACGTAATCGGGGGGCGAGGCAGGGGAGGTGGACGACACTGTTCGCGGCGCCCGCGCAGACTGATTCCGAGAGGTGCTCTCGTCGCTCTGTCTCTCTCGCGCGTGCTCGGGACGGCCCGTGAGTGCGAGGGAGACAGAGCGACGACAACGGAGTGGCCGACCTTGATCCCGTCGCTGCGTCCGCCCTTCCCGTCCCGGCCTTCTGCATTAGCCAGGCTGCGATTGGACGCGCTCATCAAAGACTCAGCAGCCGCCTCGTCCATAAGTCAGGCGCCCCGGGGGCCACGCGCCGTGGCTCCGTGACAGCGCGACCCCGCGTGACCTCACACGCCCCGGCCGCCGGGCCCCGAGTCCCGAACGCATCGGGCGTGTGGCCCACATCCGACGGGGAGGTATTTGCCCTCTCGTCAGCATCACCTCTGCCAGCGCCCTGGCCCAGTTCACCCAATTCGTTTTATTTTTTTTACAATTTACTTTTTTTTGTGACTGATGAGGCAAGTTTGGGCAACGTGTAATGGACGCGCGGGGGGGCTTATCAATCAGAAAAGTTTGTCGGAAAAATTTTAATTAATGGCGGCCATCATAAAGTGGATTCGTTTTTATCTGGCGGGATGATCTCTGCGCCATTAGAGCCCGTTCCGAGGCTCGAGGGTCGAGTGGGACCTGGCCTCGGACCGGCCGCGTCCTGCGGGATGGCCCCGAATCCTTGTAAACTCCAAGTGGCCGTGGAGGAGGGGGGCTCCCAGGTGTCATCGGTCCGGCCCGCCCCCACCCCTCGGACCGGACCTGGCGGCCTGGCATTAGCGGAGGCTGGCCGGACGCTGCCCCAGGTGCCTGCCCGGCGGCCCTCACGCACTGCCCTCGTTAAAAGTAAAAGTGTTTTACGCAAACATGCCGTTGCTTTTCCTGCGCCCCGCGCACAGCGCTGCGGGCAAGGTCGGGGGTGGGTCGGGGGTGGGGCACTCGTGGGAGATAGGGATGAAGAGTGGAGGGGCGGCCGCGGCGGCCATCGGGCCCTTATCGTGAACTGTGTCGTCCCCGAGGAGCCCCCGAGTGACCGCCACGTCATATTTCCTTATCTGCTCCCCCTTGCCTGCCAGCCCTGCCTGCCGGCCCTGCCCCCCGCCGTCGTCGCCGACCTGACCGAGGTGCGGTCCGGCCGGCCTTAGTTCCTCGGCAGTCGCGCCTCTAGCGTCTGGCGTCAGCAACTCCGCAGTCCCTGGGTCCGTGTTCCTTGATAAGGGTCGCCGCGAAGACGAAGCGCCTGGCCGGCCAACGGCGTGGCCTTCGCCGCTTCGCCCCACCGCGCCAAGTTAGGGATGAAATGGCCAAATTTGGGCGGCCGGCCGTGCCGAGCGACCCAGGCCCTTGCCCGGGCCTCGGGCTGGGCTGGCGTCCGCTTGCGTCCGCTTGCGTCACTGACCCTCAGTCCGCGGTGACGTAACGCGGAGGCAAAACAGCGAGGACGCGTCCGCGCCAGCCTCGTCACATTCAAGTTGCGTAATTAATTAGAAGCCGAGGTCATTGAGTGTAGCGGGTGAGGACTCCCCTTTTTTGGCAGTGTGTCGGGCCGTGTCGCGGTGCTTTGCACGCGGGCTTCGACTAGGCCGTCCCCGTAAACTTGCTTCATAAAGATTAGTGTAAACCTCGCAGGCAGACGCGTTTGCATTTGAGTTACGACCGTCGTCCGCCGGGCTGCGACTGGCTGCCTCATTTATCCCCGGCCTCTCCAGCGACCAGGCTCCAGCGGCTCCAGCGACACAGCCCCGGCGGCCCCGGCCCGATCGCGCCCCAGAGGAACCTCACTGCCACTGAACGCGCGCGCTTTTTTTTCTCTCCGGGGGTGGATTTGTTCCCCCGGCCTGGCGGGGCGCGGTGCAGCTGAGCGTGGCGCGCCGTCGCCGTCCGGGCCGTGCTGGCCGAGACCGTCCCCCAGTGCTTCTTGCCGCCGTCTTTGTGGAGGCGCTGCCACGGCGCTGCCACGGCGCCGTCGGGGTGCTGGCAGTGCCCGCTCTGCCCGCTCTGCCGGCTGCCCCCGTTGTTTGTCTGCTTGTCATGTCCGCTTTATCCGCCTCGCCTTCATTTGTGCCTTTTCGGATTCATGTCCTTGTCGAGGCACGCCGAGCCACGGCCGGCATAGCAAGCGGCCTTTTTCACGCATTGTGTGTCGCTCCATCTCGCCGAGTAGGTGCCGGCGGACGAGCGGACGGGCAGACAGACAGACAGGCAGGCCCTTTGAGGGCGGGGAGACTCCCCTCCTTGCTGCTTCCAGCTCGCGGCCGAAAGGGCTGCATCGCATTGTCCCTTGAACCTGCATAACGCGATGCTCATTGCTTTGACTGACGCGACGGACTCGACTCTCGAGAGCCTCGCGTCGCTTCGCGTCGCCACACTGTTCGCTCTTTCGGCCGGAAGATGGTCCGAGGGCCGGCCAGGCCAGAGGGGCTGTGGCGGGGCTGCGGTTCCACTTGCCTACTTCCTCCCCTCCGCCTCGGCTAGGCGAAGCGAGGCGAGGCGAGGGTGCCTCCAGGCCGAGGGCTGGCAGGCTGGCACGCCATCCGTCTCGGGTCCAGCGCGGTCCAGCGCGTTACCGAGATCTCCATCAAGATGAGATGTTTTGCCAGACACGATTATTTCGTATTTTTAGGCACGAAGTAGCCTTATAGTATACCGACGATTCAGCCGGCTGGAGATTTGATTTGTATGGCCCTTTATGCATTTCGGAAATTTTCTATACGATTTTAATGAGACTTTGCAGACTTGTAGAACTTTGAACGCTGATTCTCATGCTGAAATCTGGTTAAAAAGTTAACGGCCAATTTTGAGAAATTTGCTGTTAAAATCGCCGTTTCCATGGCAAAACTCGACTCGTCAAAGGAAAAAAAAGGGAGTGGGGGGAGTCCGAGCCGGGGCGGACCAATAGCCGAGCTTCTTTTTGGGTCTGTACAGCTTACTCCAAAAGCTGAAATCAGCACGTTCGAAATGAAAAATTTCTTTGACTGCAGGTAGACAAGATGCAACAATAGAATTGGTGTCGGTTCGAACGCAGTTTTTCGGGTAGAACTATCCAATAATACTTCTTGATCGGAGTGTTTTTGGACATGCGCAGTAGGTTTGCAACCTATTTAACAGTTTAACCAACTGTAGCATTTGAAATCTGTATTAATTTTGCTCTCTTTCTTGTTTTTCTTTGTTTCCTGCTTATGAAAATTCATATAAAACAAATTTTCAATGTTTATGTGATGACTTTCTAAAAAAATATTAACATAAAAATAGCAAAACAAAAGTTCTTTTTTTCTGACATAAAGTTTCTCAAATATTACTTTTTTTTCTGTCAATAAAACAATTTTGTTGTTGTTGTGATTCAGTTAGCACTAGGACCACTTCGCTCCACCTCGCGACTTGCAGTGCTCATGTTCCTCGAACAAGACTCACCCGCGTTTCGAAACCATACCTCCCGAGTTTATGAAGTTTGTCAAACCAACCGTTGTGGTGTTGATACGTTGTAAGGGAGAACTATTACACAGAATTGAAGAAAACATGACCAGAGAACCATAGCCTTTTGAAACAAGCCAAACAATTCAACGTCAGCAACAATGGAGGGGCAGTTTTAATGCGCGACTGCTGGTGCTTTCAGCTTCGCGATTTTCGCAAGGGCGCAGACGCCGAGAAACTAGTTGCCAACCCGTGAAAGTTAATTTACTGCCTTCTTTCTGCTAAGAACATTTTAATAATGATGGACTTTAAAGATGTTCCATTGTCAGAACACTGCGGATAGCATTGGAATTTTTTGAATTTTCCAGCATTTTGATTTCTATTTACTGTCAAGTTTAAATTCAAAACACTTCTTTTTTCCTGCAACAAACGCAATATTCACTTCGTGACTCCTAGGATTTCGTGAAATCGTATTTTTTTTCTGCTGTGTGCGTCTGCGGAGGCCAAGCGGCTGGCCGTGTTTTGCGGTGTGCTGGCGGTTCTTGGCAGCGCAAGGGCACCACCACGACGACGGCGACGTTCTTGCCGGCCACCGAGAACATGTCTCCTGCGAGACCCTGGGATGGCGTGCCTGGTCCGTAGTCGCGCGCGGAACTTGGCCGTGGCACCTCGGGGCCCTGGGGCCGGTAACGCATGGTAAGCACAGCCAGGCAGGCAGCCCTGAGCCCTGGCCTCAGCCCCGGCCGCATCTTCCAACGCGTGTACGCCAGCCATTTCGACCCGCCTAGCGCCGCCTAGCCCAGCCAGCGAAAGAACAAGTTTTCCAGCAGCAGCGGGGCCAAGCGAGGCCAAGCACCGCAGCGGCGCGCTCACACCTGCCCCGCAAAGTGGCGGTGGGTGACCGAGTTCGCGGATGGCCGCGGACGGCGGAGGTCGGTGCCGGTCGATTTGCTGGTGGCGAGCGCCGTGTGGGCACCGGTGGGCACGCAGCCCGCGCGAGCCGCCTACCCTCCTCCCGGAGAAGGACGTGGAGGAAGGGAGGAACCGAAGCCGGTAGTCGCGTTACAGTGTTACAGCCTCGCCAGAGGTTCGGGCAGAGGAAGCGAAGAGCGAGGGGGTGGGGTGTTATTCGGCGACCGCTGGCCGGGCCGCCGTTTCGCTGACTTGACTGTGGTCGCCGTGCTGCGCCGTGCTGCCCGTCGTCCTGCACCAAGTCCTGCTGCCGTCGCACCGCAGGCCGCTACACTGTGCGCTACAGTGTGCGGGGTGGCTGCTCTTGTTTTTGTTGTTTGTCTCCCAAAGGCGAGGGCCCGGCTCTCGGTTTGGAGGCGTCGATGATTGGGAGCCCGGTTTATGGCCGAGGGGTGGTCCCCGATCTCTGTCCCCGGTCCTTGCGAGTGATAACTAAGCCTCTGGAGCCTCAGTCCGCCTCCAGCCCGCCTCCAGCGCTATCGGCAGGGCCACCCGATCCGCTCCTCCAGAGTGATTCAAACTATGTCGTAAGGAATGCCGCGCGGGCGGGGCGGGCGGGGCTGGCCTGTGTGGCCCTCAGCGTCTGTAAACGTGGAGGGCTAGGACACTGGCGCGGCCGCCTCGAAGACCTGTGGCGCGGTGGAGAGTCTGGAGAGGCAGACTGGAACACTCCAGACCCACCAGTCGACCTGCCAGCCTCCCCGCCCCACTAATGAGGCCGTGTGTGCGTGCTCATCAGGCAGGTGGCTTTGGAGTGCCTGGAGTCTCATTCCGAAGCTGTCTCTCTCGCACTCAAAGGGTTCCGTAGGAGTGCGAGAGAGACAGGACGACGAAACGGCTCTCGGGAATCGCGTGCTGGAGCCATGGCCCTGGCGAGCGGGTGGTCGCTGTCCCTGCCAGCACCACCCTATCCAGCAAGTTGCCCCAGCCCCGGCAGCCCGTTCCAGTGCGGTCCCTGGAGCCCCAGAGGGCGTTGTGTGACTTCTCCAGCCAACTCGCGAGGCCACGCGGCGCCAGACTGCGCCAGGCAGCGCGCTGTCCAGCCCCAGCAGGCTCCAGCAGGCTCCAGCAGGCTTCCAGCCCCCGGTCCACTTTGCGTATCCGCTTCCGGCGTTTTGGATCGCTCTTTGTTCCGCTGAAAGGGCGGAGGGAAGGGCCGCGGGAGAGACGCTTGGAGTTCATGGCAGTCTCATGGCCTCCCCGTGCAGCTGCGGTGGCCCGCTACCGGAAACTGGATTTTCCCCCAACCTTTTTCAGCGGTCGGACTGGGGAAAAATTCGTGAAAACTTGCCGGTGGCTTGTTTTGGCCGTGTCGGTCAAAGCGGATAGCGCTGTGGAATTCAACGACACCAACTCCTGTAAACAAGGCTCGGCGGATGCCGCGGCTCGCCGGCGGGGGTTGTCGACACGACGCTCCTGCCTCCGGGGGGCGGCCTGCGGTGCGGCCCTCCGCGCCGGGGCGCCGGGGGGGGGGGGGCGGGGGGGCGGGGGCGGCCGGGGGCGGCGGCGGGGCTCGGAGGGGCGGCGGCACCAGCCGCAGCGGGAAAATTCGTTGAACCCGATACGGCGTACGCGGGTGTGAAATTCGGGGCCATCTTTGCCAGGCACCCTTGAGCGGTCGGGACCCGAATTGAGTTGTACTCCCACCGCGCGGCAGCGGCGGCACGGTGCAGCCAAATATTCATCCGGAGCCCCGGCGCGGTACACTGCGAACCGCGTACCGGGGGGAGGAAACGAAGACCTGCATACGTTAACATAATCGCGGCCCGAACTCATCATCCGCTCCGAGCGGCAATCTACTTTTGTGGAAAATATGTTTTGGTGCGCTTGTTTTGCGTCTCTTTGAAGCGGGCGCGCCGCGGCGGAACCGTAATGACGCACGTGTGTGTGGTGTGTGTGTGTGTGTGTGTGTGTGTGTGTGTGTGTGTGTGTGTGTGTGTGTGTGTGTGTGTGTGTTGGAAAGGGACAGCGTCGCGAACTGGCGAAATATTTGCTGTGATTTACGACTGGGGAGAAACAAGGCGGGATGCTCACGTGGCGGCGGTGCGCCCTGCCCGCCCTGCCGCTCCGTCCTTGCCTTGCCTTGCCGGCTGATTCCGCGCCGTGCTTGGTCGCTCTGTCTCTCTCGCACCGCCACGAGGACGCCACGAGGGTGCGAGAGAGACAGGGCGAGGATGCACCATTCAGAAGCAGCCCGCCGCTCCGTGCACTGAGAGGCACCGGGAGGAGGGCGGTGTAAATATTCCTGCTTTCGCGCGCGCACACACGCAAAAATGCATCAGTGTTCACGCTCCACCACACTGGAAGGGTGAGTTTTCCCGTGTGTGTGCGTGTACGGGAAAAAAAACTTTTTTCTGGCTGTACGCGCGACGTCACGCAGCAGTGCACTGATTATGGATTTTATTTCTCGTTTTTGCTGTTCTGCGGTCGCGGCGTCGCGTTCGTTTCGATGATCGTATTGGAAAGCGACTGCACGGCAAAAAAAAAGAATGATAATAAACTTTCTGTCGTTCTGCGCGCAGCCCCGGGGCCATCGCCTTATTCAATGCGTCACAACGTCCTATTTTTCATTAACATATTGGCTGTCTGGCTGTGTTTTTCGTTCGGGGAACACAATACCGACAGGCTGCTAAATATTTCATGCGCGTACCTGAGCCAGCCGGTGCGGGGTCGCGCGGCGGCCTCCTGGGAGGGAAATATCGAGGCCGGAGCGAGACTATCGAAGGGCGAAGTTTGCGCGCGCAGTCGGCAGCACACCCTGCAGCTAATCATCCACGCTGCGATGACTTCCTTCCCGTGCGCATGCGCGGCCGGGGTCCGCCGTCTCTCTCGCACTCACGGGGCCTGCCTGGGCCCGCCGCGTGGGTGCGAGAGAGACGGAGCGAGGAATCAAGCGACCGGGCCCCGGCCGGAAGCAATCACGGGCCGGAAACGAAGCCGAGGCCTTTTTATCGAATTTGGCGCCCGGGTTCCCGGATTCCCGAGTTCCCGGATTACTCGGGCTCGGCCGGGCTCGGCGCAGGTCCGCGCAGGTCGCTCAGGGCGCCGCGTTTTGGCGCCTTTTTCTCGCCGCCGCGCCGAGGAAAAACAATGGCTGTCGCTCAGCGCCAAGTTTGAACAGCCCCGCGAGGAGTTTGTTGTCACGCCGATAATACGGCGTGGGGCGGCAGGCGAGTGCGAGAGAGACAGAGCGCGCTGCTCGGCAGGCGGGGGAGGCGCCTCACGCCTCGTAGTTTGATTGGTCGTGCGTCGCCGTGCCGGCCGCCCACTCTGGGAAAACGGGGAAAGAAAAAGAGATGAATTATTGAAACCACCGCCTCGGCAAGCACTTTGCTGCGGTTGTTAAAATATGAGTCGTCCTAACGACTTGGAGCGGTCCGAGTCGACCGCCAAGGAGGAAGTTTAGTCGTCCAGAAAAATACCGATGATTGAAAAATGAGTAGTGAGAAGCCAGGCCGTTGCAGAGTGCAATAAGCGCGGTGCAGCCTGGCCTAGCCTCGCGCCTGGCCTCGCGCCTGGCCTCGCGCCTTGCCTCGCGCCTGGCCTCGCGCCTTGCCTCGCGCCTGGCCTCGCGCCTAGCCTCGCGCCTGGCCCTCGCGCCTAGCCTCGCGCCTGGCCTCGCGCCTAGCCTCGCGCCTGGCCTCGCGCCTAGCCTCGCGCCTGGCCTCGCGCCTGGCCTCGCGCCTGGCCTCGCGCCTGGCCTCGCGCGCTCCGGATGGGGACCCGATATCCGGTCGTGTGTCGCGCACTCCGGACGACTCCGGCCGAGGGCTTGGTGGCGGTGCCGGGGGCGGGCCTCCTCCGGAAACTTGCAATTCCAAGAGGATCCCGAATATCTCAAGATGAATTATTCTTTAAAAAGATTTCTCGCGCACAGCCTGGCGGCAGTCAGGCCTAGCTGACACGGTTACAACACGCTGTTTTCCCCGTCGGCGAAAAGTCCGACGACGGAGAGGCTGGAGACGTCGGACTGGAGAGTCGTGCAAAGCAGGGCCCACGTTTTGCAGTGTTAGGATCGTCAAATTGTCTTTGTTTTTGTTCTTGTGGAACAACGGGTTATTTTGGCGCGGGCCCGTGGCCGGGTGTAAAAGACGAGGACGATGACGGCGGCGAGCACAATACGGCGGTCGTAAGTTTGCTGGCATGATCCCCCGCTCATGACAGCGACGAAAGGAGAGCGTTTGACCGAGCGGGGCAGCGGCAGCGGGGCTGCAACGGCGGGGCGGCGAGGCCCGTCACTGTGACAGGAATTACGCGGCAGGCAGGAATCTTTACCGCCAACCTCGGGACGCTGCCCTGGGAGCAACATCCTGGCGGCGGCGGCGCCTTGGGCGAGCCCGCGCCCGGGGGGTAGCGCGTCATGGAGGTGGAGGGCACGGCCAGGGGGGCGGCAGCGACACGGAAGAAATTCGGTTAAATTAAATTCCGGTGCTTGGCGCGTCGGCGCGCAGGTACCGCCCTGGGTACCGCCGACGGTGGCGGTACCGTCCCGGTCCGTCCCGGTGGCGACGCGGAACCTGATTAGCGTCGGGACGCTGCAGCATCAGCACGCCGCTGTTGGCAGCGTAGACGTCGTCGTCGCGGACCCCAAGTTGAAAGTCAGGACATTACGCCGGGTAGCGCACTGGCGCGCCCCGGGACGGGCGAGGTATACGGCATGCCCTCCTTTTGTTGCTCCGCGCCGGTCCAACCCAGTGGGGCTCCCGCGGCCCCCGCAACGGCGGTACGGCGACCTCTTTGGCCCGTGTAACACTATCTGTTGCTGGCGCCGCCGTAACGATTCGTGAAAGAGAGAGCCCTATGCATTGTGTCAGCCCGGACGGTTATCGCTGTTTTTGAACAAAGTTGGCCGCTCGGATGTGTGTTGTGCCGGGGATTGCCCCCTTCCACTACAAGCCCCCCGCCATCCTGCCCCGCGGCGCCCCGAGCCCCGACACGATCCGAAGCCGATATTTCACGCTGCCAGATGTCTTTGGGGCCTGCTCGGCCTGCCCGGCCTGCCCGCCCTTCATTGGGGCTGCGGCCTGCTAATTTGCAGGCGGCTCGTCGTCGTCGTTCTGGAGGCCCTGGAGGCCCCGGCGGTCATTGCCGCCACGGCGGAACGACGTGGTCCTCGAAACCAAAGCGACGCTGCGGTCGTCGCGTCAGAATAGCGGCCCTTTTATATCGGGCCGGATTTTCAATCTAAGTCACAGAAGTGCCGTAATACAAAGCCGTATAATGCAGCGCCAAAGCCCCTGGTGCGGACCGCCACGCCCCGCCACGCCACGCTGAGGTACGGCTTTTAATATCGCGGAGGGTCAGGCCGTCAGGCCGGGGCGACGAACCCGCTGTTGCCCTCCCTCTAATGGCCCGTCACTAGGACGCGCCATTATCACATGGCAATCCGATTTGAAGGGCCCCAGAAGTCACTGCCAAACGGATTTATCCCGGACTTCAGCCCCTCCCCCCCCCTCCCTTTCTTTTTTTGTGCGCGCGAACGCTCTGCTGCTGCTGCTGCTCTGCTGGCTGGCGGTGCAGCCTCGGCACAAAGTGACAGCCGGAGCAACAGATGAGCCCGGTCCGGCAGTCTTGGCCGTCCACACACACACACACACACACACACACACACACACACACACACACACACACACACACACACACACACACACACACGGCCGGAATGCGCACCGTCTTACCGACCGCCGGGGCACGGAGCAGGCGGTCTAGCCGTCCACTTTCGATCACGGCGGCGGTGGCGGGGCCCCGCCAGGGCCGAACTGCCAATCCTGGCGTCGTGTCGGGGCTGTCGGGGCTGCGGGGCCTCCGGCGCGGTGGCCCCTGGGGACAGGCCGTTGCGCTGCGCCGCACCTGCGCCCGCTCCGGCACTCCGGCGCCCCGGCGTTCCGGCGTTCCGGCCCGATTCCGGCGCCTGTTAAAGGTTTCCGATTCCGCTTTTCGTAGGTACACGGCCAATTAGGCGTCCCAGCGCCTTGCTCGCCTCGCTGCCTCCGCCTTCCAGGACGCGTTCAGTTTGTGACGCCACGCGCCCTGGCGGCCCGCCTCCGAGGCCGTCGGGGCGTCGTCGGGGCGTCGGGGCGCCCCGCTGGCAGCCTGCCATCCGCCATATGCAAGCAGCCCGGAAATGCCCGGCCGTGGCCCATATACCGGCCTCGGCCGCATAAATTTGAACCTGATACTTTTGGAAATGCCCCGGCCCGGCATTTGCGGAAGTGCCTCCTTCCTGCTCTTTCGGCCGACGCCCCGCCGGGCCGGCTGCCCCGCCTGGCTGGGCCCGGGACTTTGCCGGGAGATAAGGGCCCTGGATTGGCCGGAATCCGGGGGCAGTGCAGAGCGCCGACTGGCGCCGCCCCGCGGGAGCCTCTAGAGCCGCACGAGTAGCGCCGAGTGGCACCCGGATGGGTACGTACGGCGGTAACCGAGTTTCGCCCCGTCCGGGCCCCGCCAGTGTGTGCACCGCGCGGGTCGCCGAGTGGCTTGGCTCTCCCTCTGGTGTTTAGCAGACAGTGGCGTAGGCAAAGCGAGGCAAAGCAAAGCCGCACCACACCAAACTTCTCGCGGCACCCGTAGTGCGGGCAACAAGTAGTAGCGGGACAAAACGCGCCGGAAAATGGGGCAAACTTCTGGCGCCGCCGCTCCGCGCCGCTCCGCCAGCGTCGCTGCTGCACATAAAGCTGCCGATGCCGGTGACGCATGGAATGGAGCGTCCCTGGGGGCTGCAGCGCAGCGTTGGCCCGGCGTCGTGGCAGAAATAAACCTGGGAATCGCGGATAAACCAACCTCAAAATCCGGCCGTGAACCAGCAGTGGCGGAAATCCAGTCGTATTTCGGGTCGGCTGAGGCCTCGTACACTGCGCGCCGTCCCCCTGTCTGCCGTGCGGCAGGGCTCGCGTGAGCTGTCCTCTGTCTCCTTCGCTCTCCAGTTGGCAATATCGCGCGCGCGCGCACACACACACACACACACACACACGTGCACGCACGCAGGCGTGCCAAGTGGAATTTTTAATATGTTGCGGCTGGTGTCCCGCAGCAGGTGAGTCTGAGGCGCCCACTCCGGGTCGGAGCCCCCAGGGGGGGCCGTGCGGCCAACGCGCTCTCCGGCACCGCTAAATTTCTTCTCCAGGCCTCTTTTTATTTTTCTCACCCCTCCTCCATTCTCTCAGAGGTATTCACCTTTCACGGTTAAGCACCCCCGCCTGTTTTCTATCCCCATAAGAGAGCGCGGCTGGTCGCTCGAGGGATCACGCGCGACGCAGAAGCGACGTTCTGAGTCGTACCACCACCACACTGCAGTGTGCGAGTGAGCGGGCAGGTGGCACGCCCTGTTTGCCTTGCTGCCAGAGAGAGACGGAGAGACAGGGGGCACCGCAGCGAGCTAATTAAGCCAAGTCGAGCGTTATTAGCAGCCACTCCCTCGACCACTTTGGACCCTTTCATCACGGCGAGTACTGCCGGGGTTGTGCCTCACTCCTTTTTCTTCTTTCTTCTTTCTTCTTCTTCTTCTTCTTCTTCTTCTTCTTCTTCTTCTTCTTCTTCTTCTTCTTCTTCTTCTTCTTCTTGTGCAGTTTTCCCCGCTATAGTCGTGGCCAACTCTTTGTATCTGTGTGTGTGTTAGTGCCCCCTCCCCCTTCCTCCGGGCGCGCGCGCTTTCTCGCTAGTGAACCTGTTCCCGCCGCGTCCCTGCCTGCGTCGTTCTAATAAGCGCGGGTAACTCTCTTGGAGAACACTACCATCATCGCCACCGCCAGCGTCTCTGTCGGTTTACATCTGCTTGTGCACACAGCCATTTTAAACTTTTTTTTGCACGCGGTCTTACTCTAAAGTGCGCATGCGCGCTTTTCGTACAAATTTGGGCAAAAAAATTGATATTTTACTGTGTGCTCACTCGTCCAGACGAAGCTGCATCCCTTTTCGGAAACGAACGTGGGCGAAGGCGAAGCTGGCTGGTCGGTCCAGATAAAGCAGCCAGGTCTGCGGGGGGCTCTGTGGCTCTGCGGCTCATCAGCATTACTGGTCTGGCAGTGTAGTGGCACGGCGGCACGGCGGCCGGCCCTGGAGTCCTGGCCGAAAAGCAACCCCTGCCGCGACCGGGCCGGGCCCCCTGCCCAGCTTCCTATCTCGGACTCGGGGATCTTCGCTGGCTCCCTAAATACACTTCCATTGAAATTAAGCGCCGGGAGCGGCTGTTTCACTGAGCGGCCCTCCGAGTGGATGGGTCGGCCGCCGTCCGTGTAAGGCATCGGAATGGAAGTCCTTGGCCGGTGGCCCACTTTCCGGCCTCGCGTGGCGTGTGTGCGTGTGTGTGCGTGTGCCTGCTTGCGTGCCGCCCCGATGTCCCTGCCGCAAGTGAGCCGTCTCATCCGATTGGCGCGAGGCAATTGCTTGCCAGATTGGCAGAGCGACACACCCTGATTGGAAAAACTCTGTTTGCGTCCTCTTTTTTTCTCGCTCCCCGGACGCGCTCGAATCGTGTTTGGGCCGAGTGTTTACAAGGGGTTCCTCTTCCAGCCCGCGGCACCGCGTTTCCCTGGGCCGCCTTATTTCGCGTGTTGCTCTCGGTCGCAGGTCCTCCAGGGTCCCCTCCTCTTTTTGCCTTTTTTCACTTTTTCCGTCGGTAACGAGGGCGCGCGGTGCGTACACGCGTCCTGATGTGCCCCTCCGGGATAAGAACACGGCGGCTGGAGTGGCGCCGACACGGCCGCCACGGCCGCCACGGCCTGCTCGGCGGCGCGGGGGAGCGCGTCTCACCGCATTATACGCGTCGAGCCCCCCGGCGAGGACGCCGGAGACGCCTGGAGGACACCAAGGAGCACCCCGAGGAGAAGCGGAGGAGTCCGGAACACGACCACGAGGTCCTTCTCGACGAGGAGGCGGCCGAGGTCACCGCACTGGGCCGCGGCCAGGGCAGCACGTTCGCGGCGGGGACGCTGCTTCAGTGGCGGTTTTAAGGGTGCAGGGCCGGGGCTCGTGGTGCACAGCCTGCCGCCCTCGCAACGCTCGCTCCTGCGCGCTCATTCCTGACAGTGCTGTCGACGTTCTTTCACTTTCACTCAATCCCTCCGGGACGCTGTATGAGTGCGAGAGAGACAGAGCGACGAAAGCGGTGTGCGGAAACCACGCGGAAACAGCCTACTGGCCCGCTTTTTCCCCGAGCGAGCTCCAGGATGTAGCAGCGAGTGCCGCCCGGGCTAATCCCGTAGTTTGGGAGAGAGCGAGATGGGCACTGCTGGATTCGCCCAGGGCCAAGCCAGCCCGGCAGACTGATTCCGAGAGGGTCAGGTCTCTCTCGCACTCACAGGGCTTTCCGTGAGGAAGTGAGCCAGACGGGGTCCCCCGCTCGGATTCGGCCTGCTGGCGCACCCTACTCCATCAGGAACGGGGTCAGCAGCTGGATGTACAACACCTGGGGGTCCTTCGGGATCCGCAGCTCCGAGGCGGACGGAGAGGAGCGCGCCCCTGAGGCGTGCCTCGCGTGGAGGCTGGTGGGGGCAGCGCCGGGCAGTGCAATCACAGCAATTGGCGCCTCTTATTCTGGCGGCCCCGCCCCGCCCTACCCCAACGCTTTGATCGGTCGACCACGCCGTGGCCCTCTTCGCCTGCTTCGCCTTGTGGCTGCGCTGGGCTGCGCTGGGCTGCGCTGGGCTGCGCTGGGCTAGCCCCGCCGCCCGCAGCCAGCCAGGGCGGAATGGCTGATGCGGCCCGAAATGGGTCAAGCGCTCCTATGCGCCGCCTCTTTTAAGCGGGTCAGGCCTGCCGAGGGGAGGGGACGGGGCCAGTAGTGATCGCGGCACTTTGCCCCAAGTTGAGGCTGGAGCGCCCCGCGCCGCCCCGCGTCCATCGTACATCGGCCGACTCGCCGGGGCGGGCGATCTAGCTGCTGCGCCGGCACTGTAAGCGGGTCTCTGTGCGGGTAAGCCGGCGCGGGCCGCGGGCCGGGCCTGTACCAACGCCCCAACTTGGAGCTAGTTCGGACTGCCGCCCCGGGCCAGGCTCATCGCCATGCCACCCCGCAGACTGATACCCGGCAAGAGAGACACAGACCGCCACCCCCACCCTGAGACAGCTCACAGTCTCAACCAAAAGTATAATTAAAATTGATATTTTGTGTGTGAAACGTGACGGAAGGTTTGTTCCTATCAGCTGTGTAGGGTCGTAGAGATCAGATGTAGTGTCGAATTAGTTCAGGCCGGCGTTCGACTACCAGCATCGGATTTATTTTTGGACTGGCTGTCCTGTGGGCGGTGGTTCGAGGCCGTCAGAGCGGACAAGCGGACATACCCCCGCCCGCGAGGGTGAGCGCGGAGTAGTGCTGGGGGTGGAGGCGAATGGACAGGCCGTGCTGGCCGGCGGTGTCCAGGCCGTGGCGGGCTGGAGCGGCCGGCCCTGAGAGACTATCCGTCTTGGGGGGGGGGGGAGGGGGGGGGGGTACATGGTGATAATGGCGGGATCAAGCGGCGGCCCCGGGGGACGATTCATTTGCACACCAGCACCCCTTTCCAATTCACTTACTGCCCCTTTTTCTCCGCCCCGCGCAACGCACGGTCCCGGCCCTGGCTCCGAACGCGGAGGTAGCGACCGTCCTGCGGGGCCCCGAGAAACTACCAAGGGGTAACCAACTTAAGATTTTCATGTACACTGATTATATTTAGAGTATGGTTACATGTGATTTCTTTTGATTATTTTATTATTTATCACTGATTATAGGAGGTTATTATGTTGATTATTGGGATATATTGGGGATTATTTGAGCACCGACCTCGGAAAGCTGTTAAAGTGTCGGAAATTCAATATGGGTGACTTTGGGCAGCCACTGCGTCAAATTTAGTTGCGGTCATAGGCCTCCCTCGACGCCTTACTATTCTGAAGACCCTACTCTTTTATGCCCCGCCTCGGGAAGGCTTTGACCGCTGATAGTTTGGCAGCAGAGGTCTCGCAAAAATGGTCAAAAAGTGAATGAATTTCAGAAAATCACCGTTTTTGCTGACTTTGAGCGGCCACTGCATCCAATTTAGTTGCGGTCAAAGGCCTCCCTCGACGCCTTACTATTCTGAAGACCCTACTCTTTCATGCCCCGCCTCGGGAAGGCTTTGACCGCTGATAGTTTGGCAGCAGAGGTCTCGCAAAAATGGTCAAAAAGTGAATGAATTTCAGAAAATCACCGTTTTTGCTGACTTTGAGCGGCCACTGCATCCAATTTAGTTGCGGTCAAAGGCCTCCCTCGACGCCTTACTATTCTGAAGACCCTACTCTTTCATGCCCCGCCTCGGGAAGGCTTTGACCGCTGATAGTTTGGCAGCAGTGGTCTCGCAAAAATGGTCAAAAGTGACTGAATCCCCGAAAGTATGATTGTCATTTCATTGGATGATGTTGATTATTTCACTGATTACCAACTAGACGTGCAATGATTATCTTGAGTTGGGTACCCCTTGGAAACTACCCCGAGCAGGCGGTGGCGGTCTTGACCTGCTGCAGGGGGTGAGAACGGCTCGGTGCATTTTCCCGCTGCCGCCACGACGGGGCAAGGAGGGGCACGGCGAGCACAGGGGAATGCTAAATCATATCAAGCACGCAATATGCCCGGCCGCCCGAGGCGCCGTCGCCCGCAAGATGGAGGTGCTGGCTGGCTGCCTGGCTGGCTGGCTGCGTGGACCGGAAGGCTCGTGATAAGGGCTAGGACCGCCAGCCCGGGGCCAGCAGGCCGATTCCGAACCGTGCTTTCGTCGCTCTGCCTCTCTCCCACTCGCTCCGTACATGTGCGAGAGAGACAGAGCGACGAAGGCGCGGATCGGAATCAGCCTGCAGCCCCCCGATCGCCGGCCCGCTGGCCGTGCTGGCTGCCTTGCCCGGCCTAGCCGGCCCTTGCCGCCTGCGGGAGCGCGGGTGGGCCGCGCGGCAAGCAGGCGCGTGTAGCGGGCTGGCCTACCCTCGCGTTGACGGGCGGCGTCCGCATCCGTCTTGCCGCGGCGGAGTGGGAGTAACGGATGGCGGCGGGCTGCCCGTCGAAGGGCATTGGGATGCGGTCGGGAAGTACTCCACGGAGTAAACGCCCACACCCTTCTCGCCGACACCTTCCTCGGCTCATTTGTGGACCGCGTTCGGTACTTTGTTGATGTTCACCGCAAAGCCTCTTCTGCTCCGTTGTTTACGATAGGGAGGGGCGGCAGGTTCCCGGCGGACGTCGTCTCTCCCCGCGGGAATACGACCCCCCCCCTCCCCGCCCTCGTGGTCTTATGGCCCGGGGCTGGGGCGGGCTGGGCGATTATTGAAAAGGCATATTGTGGGGGTCGTAAGGGAGGGGCACGCTGCGGGCAAGAATGCGATGGTGTCGTTTGCGGAGCCCAACGACTGCCTAATGATGGATAATCTGGGTGAGATTGAGTGCGGCTCGGTGCCGTTTGGACGCCGATACACTGCAGCCTGCCATCGGCATTGCCGGGCCAAGGCCCAGCGCCCCGCTATCGAAAATTCATCCAGGTCAACTTTTACGGTCATGTTCCTTATGGCAGATTCCAAAAGTTAACAAATTTAGTGCGTATTTTTTTCTGTTTTTTGCTCCGCCGCCGAGGAGTGCCGTTGCTGCAAAGTGCAGAATTAACTGTCAGGCGCAGCGCAGCGCGGTGATAACGGCGACCGTTTCTTCCTTCGGTATTTCCCGCGCGTGGCCGAGTGCGTGTGTGTGTGTGCGTGGCACCCCTAGGTGAGATTAGGCCTAAATGGTATACATTGCTGTTTCCTCCGCTGACAACGCATTTTTCTTTTTTATGCGACAGCGCACGCCGCGCTCTGTCTCTCTCTATCTCTCTGGCTCCTCCTGCACTTGCGAGCCTCTCCTCGCGGGCTGCCTGGGACTCTTGGAGTACACGCCCGCTCCCTTACCTGGAGCCTCCAGCCTGGAGCACGGCAACGCGGCCGCCCTGGACTCGCAAAGTTCCTCGCGACTCGCACCTGACAACAACTTGTCCGGCGAAGCCAGGGCGAAGCCGAAGCCAAGGTGAAGCCAAGGTGAAGCCAAGGTGAAGCGCGGCGCGGCTCCGTTGGAAATGATTTATCGCACTTGCCTCACTTTGCTGAGAGGCGGAGTGAGGCGGCGCTGTACAGTGTAGCGTGCTGGACGCGCGGCGGCGCGGGCCCCGAATTCGTTGGCGCGGTGAAGCTGGTGGGAAGGGAAGGGAGGCGCCCGTAAATCCTATCCCGGCCGGCCAGACGCCGCGCTGCTCAAGTAAGCAGAAGAAAAGAGCGCGATTCTTATTGCTGTCCATTCCCTCTCCCGCTGCTTGTGCGCGCGCGTTAGTGTGTGTTGGGGGGGGGCTGGGTGGAATTCGGTATATGACTTTCCCTGGAAAGAGCAACACGCTGCCCCTCCTCCCGTAAGTTGAAGTCTGGCGGTGCTCACGCCCCTCCTGTCGCCCCCACCCCCTTTCACCTGCAACCGGTAATGAAGGTGCCAGACAGAAAGTCAAAGTGGCGGCTCCGGAGGGGAGTCGAACCCGGACCCGCGCGACGGACAACTGCCGCGGCCACTTTATCGGATCAGTGAAGTTTGCCGTCGCGGGTGGCCGAGTTGAGGGTAGCAACCTCGCCGCGGCGCGCGGTAGGCGGGGCCGGGCAGGGCCGCGCCCCGGGTTCGAATACCCGCCCCGGCGAATGGCAAATAGGGTGGTGGCAGGCATGCGCTTACCACGACACAGTGTTCTGTGTTGCCGACGTTTGTAATGGCTGCAGCGTTTTGTTAACGCGAGACGTGTGTGCGTGCATGAGTGTGTGTGTGTGTGTTTGTGTGTGTGTGCGGTTGTACTCGGCCCGTCCGGTCCCGCTGGGCCTATCCGTCACTGTGCTCTGGCTGCTGGCCCTGCTGGCCCCACTGGCTGAGGAGGCCCCAGCCTTCCCCCGCACGGCCCCCGGGCCGCAGAACTGCGTCAGGCAGGCCGAAGGAAGGCGCAGCCGGCCGAAGGAAGGCGCAGCCGGCCGCCGCACAGAGCACTCGGGACAGACAGGCAGACAGACAGACTGCGCCGCCAAGAAAAATATTTTTGAGCGAAGTAGAAATTGTTCCGCACGTGCACGTCGTGCAAGAGAGTGCTGACGTGCTGGGTCGCGACCCGGCCCCGCCGACCTGCTTCGCCTGCCCCGCCATGTGCGGTGCGAAGTAACGGCCTGGGGCCGGCCGGGCCGGGGCGAGGGCGTCCAGCCAAGTTTCAAGTGTCGAACTTGGTGTTCGTCTCAACGTGCTGAGGGCAGCAAGCTCGCAGCCCGGCGCGCTCCGCGGCGGAGATGCGGGGTTCTGGCGCGCGGCGCCGACGCCGTGCTGCAGTGCTGCAGCGTGCTGGAGGCCACAAGACACGGCCACAGGCCGCAGGGCAGTCCGAGGGGCGAGGAAGAAGCCCCGGTGCCTTGATGAGCTGTTCTCGCCCCCGAACAGCATCATAACCGGAGGGCCGAGTGTGCGGCGTGGTGGTGATGGCCTCGGCCTTCGACTGCGGCGTCGGCGTGCCGCGGTCCTCGGCGGGGCCGACCGTATCGCCAAGTTAAAGGAAGTCCGAATGGCGGCGTGTCGCGGCCAGGCAGGCGGGCCTCGGCGACGACGACTCGGCGCTATCTGCCATCGCGCTGCGGCGACGCGACGCGACGCGGCCTCACTGAATTGGAACGGGGCGCCGGGATGGAGGAAAAATGGTGCCGTCTTCAGGGCGGCCCAGCCGACCCGTTTTTTGCCGCCCTGCCGTTGGCGTGTGCGTGCGGGGCTGCGGTCTGATAAACGACCTCCTGGGGCTGCAGGAGGATCAACGTGCTAGTGTCCTGCCTCACGGTGTGCATCATTGTTTGCAGGAGCGATGAGGTGCAGCGGTCCCTGGAGCTGCTGGACAGCGTCCTCTCCGAGTTCGACGACCTGGAGAACGGCAACCTGGCGGCCGGCACCACGCCCGGGCCCCCCACAGGTACAGTAGTACTTTCCAGTGTGCCCGTCCCGTTCGCGGTGCGAGCGCCTGTTTATTAAATCCTCTGACTTTGCATTCGCATCGGGTATGTGTTTTTTCATTTCCCTTCGTGCTGTGTTCCAAACCCGTTCTTTTCGTTTTTCCGCGGCCTCGTGTGGCGCTGGACAAAATCGTAATGGCGGCGCGGGGTATCGCCACTGCGCTACCCCCGGGGCGAGGCTGGAGCATTCCCCGCCCGAGGGTTTCCCTAGCGCGGGGTCTCTGCGGCGCGGGGTATCGCCTCCCCTGCTCGCTTCCTCGCCATGACGCGCAACCAACCACCGTCTGCTCCTCCTCAGGTACCACGGTGCTGCCGGCGTCGGCGGCCGCCCCTCTGCACCCCACGCGCTCCATCCGCAGCATGGCGGGCTCCGGGTCGGGCTCCGGGTCCGGGGAAGGCGAGGGCGACCTCCTCATCTCCAGCAGCACCCCGGAGGACGACAGCAGCCCCTCGCTGTCGCTGTCGCTCGGCGGCCACCAGTCCGAGGACGACGGGTAGGTGTCTAAACTCAAAGTGGGTTGATTACGGAAAGAATTGGGGATAACTGTTGGTGTGGTTTCATTTACAGGTACATGAGCATGAACGGCAGACGCAACAAGCTGGCGCTCAACTTCCGGCCGCACAACGGCACGGCGGGCACGGCGGGCTTGGTGGCCATCCGGAGGGGCAGCGCCGACATGCTGACCGCCCCGGAGAAGCCGCTGCCGCCGCCGCCGGGCATGGACGTCGCGGACTTCCCGCCGCCGCCCGAGGAGGCCCAGCGGCTGATCGCCAACCTGCTGCCCCGGGTGTCGCCCAGCAACTCGGTGCAGCGGGGCTTCGTGGGGCTGAGCGGCAGCCGGGGCAGCAGCAGCATCGTGCCGGCCCGGCAGCGCCACGTGGCCAGCCTGCCGCAGACCCGGCGCCACATCGTGCTGTCCCCCACCGAGCCCAGGGTCACCACGGCCACGCAGACCACCCTGCCGGGCACCAGGAACCAGCGGCCGTTCGGCTGGGAAGTCGACGCGCAGCCCCCGACGGGCATCCTGCCGCCGCCCAACCGGTTCGCCAGCCTGCAGAACAACGGGCAGCAGGGCCCCAGGGTGCAGCAGCACTCGTGGCTGCCGCCGAGACCCCTGCCGGCCAGCCAGCTCAAGCGAACGGTGCGCCAAGTATTTTGCTTTCCTTGCACTCTTGTTTCGAATCCCAGTGACGGAGTGGTACTGACGGTGATACTCTTGTTTTGCAGTCGACCGGGGAGGAGGAGCACTTCTCCGACGACTCGCTGGAGGACATGCCTCCGCCGCCGCCGCCGCCCGAAGTGGCGGAGCAGGTGGAGGCCGTGTCGAAGCGCGGCAGCATCGCGTGGGAGGTGCCGCTGGACCAGGACCCCCAGGACCCCTACGAGGACCCCGCCGTGCTCACGCCCGGCAGCACCAAGGTGGTCGGCCGGAGAAGGCGGCGGCAGAGCACCGAACACTACTCTAGTAAGCCGATCTGTCGGTGATTTAGCCTTTTTAATGTGTTAGTGTCTGGACGTCCTAACCCTCCCGCTTCCGCAGGTTCAAGTTCCCTTCAGCAAGACGACTGGCCCGACCCGCCCAGCCGGGAGCACGAGCCGACCTCGCCGTCGTCGTCGTGCTTCGGGCCGGACGAGGACCTGTACGAGTCCAACTTCCTGCCGTCGTCGCTGTCGGCCAGCGACCTGTCCAACAACGGCACCTACGTGATCCGCAAGGGCAGGAAGAAGGAGCGCAAGCCGGTGCGCAACCCCCTAGATAGCTTACAGTACAACAAGGCCAAGATGCAGCTGCGGTACGCCGACGTCAAGCGCTGCACCTACACGTTCGACGACCTGGACACGGCCTCGGACGCGGGCGGCGCGGACGTGGCGGACGGCATCGTGCAGGTGGTGGAGCAGGCCGAGGCCAGCCAGTACCCGATGGTGCGCGTGCTGTCGCTGCCCTCGCTCTGCCACGCCGAGGAGGCCAGGCAGCAGGTGGAGGACCAAGGCAACCGAAGACTGACCCTAGAGCAGCAGGAAAAGATAGACAAGATGGAGAAGATGAAGCAGCAGGAGGAGCGGCTGATCCAGCGCCTGCAGGGCCTGCAGGGCCTGGCCGCCACCCCCGAGGAGGACGAGCCCAGCAGCAGCCTCGTGTTCAACGACGACCACAACGACGACTCGCTGGAGCCCATCAGCAACCTGGCGCTGGACGAGGACCCCTTCCGGGACTCCAACGCGCCGCTGTCGCTCATCGAGGAGCAGGCCGAGAACGGCACCGAGCTGGACGACGCGCAGCGCCACAACAACGCGGGGCAGATCGGCGGCAGGCTCACGAGCAGGGAGCTGGACGAGATCGCCGAGATCCAGTACCGCAAGCAGCTGCCGCCGCCGCCACCCGTGCTGGCCTCGGGGGACAGGTACACGGCACCGCACGCCGACTACTACAACCTCAACAAGGACAGGATAGCGGAGAACTGCCGGATAGCAGAGAGCAGGGAAGCGGCGACCCCGACCAAAGACATGTACAGGCCGCGAAAGTCGGCATCCTCCAACGACGTGTTCAGCGACACCAAGTGCTTCCCGGACAACTCGCACTCGCTGAGCTCCACCAGGGAGCGCGAGGAGAGGCCCGCGTCGCGGCGGTCCTCCAACGACCGGCGGCGCCACCACCAGAACATGGCGGCCGAGATGAGCAGCATGGAGCGGTGGCGGACCACGCACGAGATGAACCACGTGCAGGTCGTGCCCGTGGTCGAGAAGGCGGCGTCCTGTCACGGGCACAGCCGCAACGGCAGCGCGTCCAGCCTCAACCGGAACACCGCCGAGAAGGACAAGAAGACCCACACCGTCACCGTCGAGGTGAACCAGCACGACTTCGGGCCGCTACCGCCTTCGCCGGTGGACGAGTTCGAAGAGGACGAGTACTCCGAGATCCTGCACCCTAGTCCCGGGCAGGCGGCGCGGGGCAAGGCGGACACGCTCCCCGAGCCGTTCTACCAGTGTCGCGAGCCCCTCGGCAGCGACCCCAGCGGCGCCCGCTACCTCAACAGGCCCCCCGAGCCGCCTCCCCACTCGCAGCCCCGCGACCCCCTGCACAGCCTCAAGACCAGGTCCATGGACGCGGGCTTCACCAGGGGTTTCCGCAACGCTAGTCAGAGCTCAGCACTCCGCCGGGAGGTGAGTAGACAGCGAGGGGTTATCAACTCAAGATTTTCATGTTCAGTGATAAATAAATTATTCAAAGTTTAGAGAACATTAAGAGAACATCTGAATCACAGAGGGCACGTCACTGCCAACCCCACAGCGGTAAGGTGTGAATAACCTCGCAAAGTTGGTCAAAAACTTATTGAATCTCCGAAAGTATGATTGTGATTAGGTCGGATTATGTTGATCATTTTACAGATTGCCGACTAGACTGATCATCTTGAGTTGGTTACCCCTGGGCCGACAGTGTCGTTGGCAAGGTCGTTGGACGGTCCTCATTGTTTGCTCCTCGCTTGCAGTCGCCGTCCTCCTCGGAGCGCAGGACGCTGCCCAACGACCTGCCGGGGCCCTCTCACGTGCGGCGGCGCGCCTTCCAGAAGCGCAGCTCGTCGTCGCCGCAAGAGTCGGGGCTGCAGACGTCGTGCTCGCTGCCCGAGACGCCCATCTTCGCGCGGGGCTGCGACATCCCGCGGACGCCGCACCGACGCGCGCCGGACGTGCCGTCGGGGAGCAGCGGCAGCATGCGGGCGGCCGCGTCGTCCGGGACGTCCTCGTCGGCGGCGGGCACGGCGACGCGGCCCGGCGGCCTCCACAGTGTGGTCCACACCAGCAGCTACCGCAAGATGGGCCCCGGCGGGCTGGGGCTCGGGCTGGGCACGGGCGTGAGCTTGGACTCGGGCGGGCTGGGCCAGGCCCTGGTCGGCGCCGAGCTGCTGCGACTGACTGGAGGCCCCGGACGGGGCTGGTACCCGCGGCACCGCACCCCCAGGCCCGCCTCCATCGAGCACCTGGACCGCGTCGCCACGCAACGGAGTCCGGGGCCCTGGGACGCGCGCGACGCCCGCAAGCCGATGACGCTGCCGCCCAACATGACGCCCAAGTTCTTCCACCGCTCGCCCCGCGACGCCCTGCGCAGGGTCACCAGCCTGCTCATCCGCGGCAAAGGTGAGTGCCATTCCATCCACTACCGAGTGCGATCCGCGCCGCGGTTCGAACCGCGCGCCTCGCTGCGCCTCGCTCGGCCGGAAGTAGTCCCGCCCCCACCACGCCGGCCGGCAGCGACGGTGGCGCGGCCTCGCGGCCGAGCGCCCAAGTGCAGAAGGGCGTGGTGAGTCATCGGGCGTCGCGGTTGCGCCGCGGGCCGCGAGAGGGCGCCACGCGGCCGCGAGCAAGGCGTGGCAGCCGGCCGGCCGGCGACAGCGGGCCCCTAGGGGCCCCTGGTCGGTGCTGCCGCCTGGCGGCCGCCACGCCAGGCGCGCGGCCCGCGGCGTCGCGCTCAGTCTCCGAGTCGAGTCGCGACGGCGGACGGGCCGACGGGCCGACGGCACGGGGCGACGCACGGATGGAGGCGCGGCGTGGACCGCGGTGATGCTGGAGGCCCCTCCCCCCTCTTCCTCTCTAGTTCCTTACTCCGAGATCGACCTTGCCGGCTGCACGGCTGCTTCCCATCCTCAGCTCGGTGGTTTGGGCGTGGCGGGGCGGGGCGGGGCGGGGTGAGGCCTGGAGGTGACGGAACGCCTCTCCTGAACGCCCTTGTTATTATGACAGGCCAGCTCAGCGGGAAAGGAAAGGCGGGACTGCGGAAGGCAGCGGGCCGGGCTGCTCGAGGCAAGGCTGCCTGCTCCGCCACATGGCGGTCCAACCAGAGCAACTTGTGCAATCGCAACTTGGGATTCAGCGATTCCCTTTGACGGTGTGGGCACGCAGGCCCTGCACTGCGAGGCCGCTGCCTGCGCTGGCTGCGCCCTGGCTTGTTGAGCCTCATTTGAGGACGCAGGCTTCCCCGTTTCCCCACGCCCTCGGGTCCTGCCCGCCCTGCCCCACTGGCACCGAGGCCCCCGAGCAGAATCAGCGTATTGATCGTCGTGGTCCTCACTTAGCGGCGATGCGTGGTCGTCATCGAGGACCCCGGCGGAGCCTCTGACGAAATCCCGCGCCATAAGCTGCAGGGACTGACTCCGAACAGTCCTTTCGTCGCCCTGTCTCTCTCCTACTTACGGGCCGTCCCGTCCGGGTGCGAGAGAGACAGGGCATTGGAGGAGGGCATTGTTCGTAACCGGGCTGCTGGGTGCCGTCACACTTTCGCGAGTCGGCTGGAGAGGCTGAGTCGGGCTGCCCGTGCCGATGGCGGCCTCCTCGTCGGGGGCGTGCTTGGCGTGCTCGGCGAGCTCGGCCGCCTCGCTGATATCCGTCGGCCCTCCCTCCGTCCGTCGGCGCCCCGCGGCGAAGCGCGGCCGCGCTCAGCTCGGCATCGGCTGGGCCGTGTCAACGCCCCCGCGGCCCGCGGCCTCAACTTGAACGCCGAACCTGAACTCGACCTGCTCGAGCTGAACCTAAGCCGAGGCGGCGAGGCGGCGGCGAGGCGACGGCGCGACCGCTGATCCGATCGGACGAGTCATCTGTGCCATGTAGGGACTCGGGGCAAGACCGCTGGCCGCTGTGCGCCGCCGGGACGTACTAGACGTGGTGCTGCGCTGCGGTGCCGCGCGGCTCAGCCACCGCGGTGGGCGTCTGCAGCGTCCCCGCGGCGGGGCGTGGCGGGGCGTGGCGGCGTGGCCGGGCGTACCGCGACCCAGTGCTGGGGTGTGGGGCCGCGACGGGCCGCGAGGACTGCGAGGCAGGCAGTCTCTGCTTTTCTGGGCCCCCGCCCATTTCCTTTTCGTTTTTCGTCTTCCGTTGCGGTGCGCTGTGTACCGCACTGTACCGCGCGGCCGGCTGGTCTGGTCGCCAACCCGCGCGCGGTCTGGCTGAGCCGCGGCGAGGGCAGGGCAGGCCGTGCACGCCGTGCAGGGCGTCGACTGGCCGATCCTCCGCCGCCGTTCAACGGGACGGCGAGGACGGCGAGGACGGGGCACTGGTCCCGCACCTGGGCGTGTATTTAGGCCACGGACGCGTGGCGGGGCTTGGCGGCGCGTGGCGGTTGGCGTTGGCACTGCGACGACTAGCCGCGCCCGGTGCCGCGCCGCCACGGGGGCGACGCCGTCTGTACAGTTCGACAGCACCAGTAAGCCATCGAGGCGGCGCCTTAACAATGTCGCGCAAGGTCGCCGTCGTCGCCGCGTCGTTTTACCGCGACCGGGATGGAGTATGGCTCGAAGCACGCGAAGCGGCGGCATCTGCCGGCTAGAGCCCTAGCTGGCTGCCAGCCCCGCCAGCGCGGCCTGGGACTGCAGCGCGCTCGCTGCACGTCGCGCCGGCGGGTTGCTGTAGGTCATGGAGACGCGCGGAGAGCTGCATTCATTGGGGCCGGGTCGTGCGAGCGGCGCCCTCCGCGCCGAGTGGTTTTACTTGGTCGGTAGTCGACGCGGCGCCCCTGGTCCACCTGCACCGGCACGGCCAGCGAGGCCGGCATGACGTCCGGGCCGAGACCGGCCGCACTGTGCACCGCGCCGACCGCAGGACCCTTTTTACGACCTTTTCTCCCCTTTCCTTCATGTCCCTCGGGTCCTCACGTGTCCATCCTTTTGCGGCTGCGGCCGTGGCGCTGACCCGTCTGTCCGTCTGTCTGTCTGTCCGCCCGTCTGTCTGTCTGTCTGTCGGCACCGCGCGGAATGAGACTCAGGCGCCGAAAGTAGTGAGCTGCTCACCCCTCTTGCTCTTCGCCCATGAATTCATAACGGGGGCGGACCGTAATGAGATGTAGGGGAGGCTGGGCGGGCGGCAGGGGGTCGCTCTGTCTCTCTCGCTCCCCTTCGGACCACCCCATGAGTGCGAGAGAGACACCGTAACCGCCGCTCGGCATCAGCCTGCAGGGGGCGGGGTAGGCAGCGCGCCGGTCCTGGCGCAGCCCCGCGCGCCGGGTTGCCTACCCCTCCATTGCACGGGGCGCGGCAGCAGCGTGTTCATGGAAAGCGGATGCGACAAAGCCTGGCGTCTCTCTCTGTCTCTCCTCTTCGCCGAAAGAGATGAATAACAATTCTTGTCATAATTATTCCCGTGCCGAGCAGTAAATAAATACAGAAGGCTTCGGGTGGGGTCTGCGGGTGGTCGTGACACATTGGCTCGAATCCATGCCGCGCGGCCCCAGATGTCAACAGTGAGTCACATGGATGACTCTCACACACATGCGCACGGTCGCAGTCTCGCACACACTCCCTGCGCTGGGCTGGGGGAGTGAAGGTCACCTGCACCTCCCGGGACGGGTTCGCACGCACGCGGAAGGCCGGCCAAGGATCAGCAGCAGCAACAACAACAACAACAACAACAACACTGGGATAAGGCGTGCGGCGCCACACATGGGCGTGCAGTGCGCGGCCCTCTTTGGCGTCCTCGGCGTCCCCGTCGACGGTCCCCGTTGCGCCCCTGCCGCTTCCCACGGTGTGCAGCATGCTGCACAAGCACTGGTGCCGGTGACGTCACCGGAAAAAGGCTGAACAATGAACAGGAGTAAAACAGTTGTTATGTATTTTTTAAGAAAATGTACTTGTAAAACTGTCGAAACGTTCTTGTTGTTTGACCCGAAGACGCGGGGTCTCTGCGTTGTGTGCACGCCGCGGTGTTTCGCTCGTCGGGGACGTTAAGTCGCTGCCCCTTTTTCCTTTTAGCTTTTTGCCAGTGCGGGAGAGAAAGGGGAAGTGTGAGCAGGTGCGCCGTCTGGTGGCGTCCCGCCTCGCGTCCCGCCCGCCCGCCGTCAACGGCCAGGCCAAAACGCGTGCGTGCGGGCCGACGGAGCCGACGCTGCGAGCCTTTACCGTCATGCAAACTGAGTCACCGCGGCACCGCGTGAGTCATTCGGTGACGCGGTGCTCCGGTGACGCGCCGCTCCGGTGACGTCGCGGCCCTCCCGCTCGCCATCGCGAGGCTCGCCGTCGTGAGGTCACGCGTCCGCATGCATCGCCGCCACCGAATTAGATTACATCTCGCTCCCTCCTCCCCCTCCGCCAGCACCGTGCATCGTGACCTTACTAGTGTGGCGACGCGGCGACGCGGCGAGTTTGAAAGTTGAAAGCGACCGGCGCGGATTTGAGGAAGTGAGGCACGGCCCGGAGGACTTGCACGCGGGGGCGGGGGCCGCGGGGGCAGATCAATACAGCAGCCGGCGTGGCGTACGCGCGGCCAGAGCGCCAGAGCGGGCAGCCCCCTCGACAACGAGACCCTCCCGCCCCGCCCCGCCCCGCCCCGCCCCGCCCCGCCCCGCCGGCACGCCGCCCCAGCCCCCACGTTGCCCGCTCAGCACAAAGCGCGTTTCGGCGACGGCCTACTTCGCACAGTGCCAAACGCGAAAAAATAAAATCAGCACAAGAAAGAAATTAACGCGCGCGCGGCGTATGTTTCCCTCGGTTTGGCGAACGCGGTTCGCGGCCCGTTCTCATGGGCGGCTTCGGTTTCGGCGGGCCATGGGCGGCCATGGGCCTTTGCCACGGACCGTGGGCGAGACAGAGACAGAGACACCCGGAGAAGTTGTTGGCCGTCTGATTTATACGGCTTTGTAGCGCCGCTCGCAGCAGCTGCCGCCGTGCTCCGGTCGCTCCGTTACGGCCACGGCCCTAGTGGCACTGCTAAAAGCCGTCTCTTCGGCTTCGGCTCGCATTTGTCGCTTCACTTTGGCAACAACAAAAAGTACAATCGACGACAATGGCGACTGGGGCCGGCGGGCGGGGAGTGGAGGTGCGCCAAGCCGTCTGCCTCTGGCTTCCTCTGGCTCTGCTTTTTGTGGCCGGCGAGAGACAACGGGGGTACCGACCGGCCGACCGACCGACAGATCCCGTAGCAGCGTAGCTGCGCGAGCTGCACAAAGACGCCCCAAACAAGGCCCAAGGCTTGGCGTGGCTGGCCGTGGCTTGCTGCCCAGACAACATCGACACTGTAATTAACCGACAGCAGCCTCTCCTAGTGGAGGCGCGCCGCTTTTTTGTTCGGCCCGGCTGCTTCGGCCGTGTTGGCGGGGCTCTCGTCCACCACGCGGCGCGGTCGTCGTCGTCGAGGCCCGGGTTCGACTCCCGCCGGCGGCGGCGCCCTGCAAAGCCCACCAGGCTCCTTCAGAAGAGTAGTCGTTTCGTCGCGGTCTCTCTCGCACTCATGGGGCCTTCATGTATGGGCGCGAGAGAGGCAGAGCGAGCGAACGACTTGGCTGCAGCGGCGACACTGTAGTACCGCTACCGGGGCGGCGCCTGCGCCGCGCTTAGCGGCAGAATGTGCTTCATGAAGGAGTCGTCACGATGCGAAATGGCGATTACCGCCACTGGCCGTGCCTCCGTGCCACTCCGTGCATGCCGTGCCGTGGGGGCGTGCCTCGTGCCGCGGGCTGTAGTCCCATTCCGAACGGGGCCTCTGTCTCTCTCGCACCCCCACGGGTTGCCCCGCGGGGGAGAGAGAGAGAGAGAGAGAGAGAGAGAGAGAGAGAGAGAGAGAGAGAGAGAGAGAGAGAGAGAGAGAGAGAGAGAGACGCGGCCAGGGCGTGCCGCGGGCCTTTATTTGCCGAGGAAAGCAGCGAAGAATGCAGCGATGCTCGAGCGATGCGATGACGTGCGGGAGGGAGTGGCTGGAGCGGCGCACGTGTGTGTGTGTGTGTGTGTGTGTCTTGTACGTGTGAGTGTGACTGCCGCGGCCGCACAGAGCGCGCTAGTGTGGCGGCAAGCAGCAACCAAGGCCGAGGCATGCCATGAGGGCCCCGCCGGCCCCACCGCGGGGCAGGCTGACCCACTGACTGCATGACCGCGCCGCCGCCACCGCGCCGTACGCCTGCCGAGGCGAGGCGAGGCGAGGCGAGGCGAGGCGAGGCGAGGCTAGCTGCTGGAATCTTCCTGGACGTTCGCTGGAAGCACGCGACGGTACACCTCGGCGGCGTCTTCCTCCGCGCTGGAGCCGCGCGCTGGAGCGGACCGCTGGATCGCTGGCCGGCGTGGCCGAGCGTTCCCCGAGGAGCCCCGCATCCACACGCCGCACGCTGAAGACTGGTTTCGAAGACTGCGTTTGTCCCTCTCGCGCCCCTCCGGGCCGCGCCGTGAGTGCGAGAGGGACGGAGCGATGAACGCGCTGTTCGGGATCCCGGCTGGCGGTCCGATAATTGGCGGACAATCGGGGGAAGGGAGTCGGAGTGGACGCGGGCGAGGGCTGCGCAGTCTCTCTCTCACCGCGAGACCGAGAGAGGAATGATCGGAGTGGGCCTGCTGGGCCAGTGTGCCGGGCATTTCCTGGCCGCCCTGCTGCCAGGCCTTGGCCTTGCTGCACTCGCCGCCCTTGCGGCGTGCCGACGTGTCCGAGTCCCTCGGCGTCCCTGCATCGCGCATGGCGCATCGCGCATGGCGCATCGCGCATGGCGCATCGCGGCATGGGGCACCGCGGGGGCGGAAGGCGATCGGTCGGATGTCGCGCCCAGGCGCCAAGGCCCGCACGGCGAGTTAGCGCGGTCGCGCGATGCGGCACGGCCAGTTAGGAGGTGACGTCACGTCACGCCGAGGCGAGGCGTGTCTGGTCCAATCAATGGAGGCCGTGCGCGTTGCCGTTGCCGTGCCGTTGCCGTGCCGTCGCCGTCACGCCCCGAAAGTGCAAGTGCGGCGCGGCGGCACGGCCTTGAACTCGTTGGCGGCGAGGGTGACGACGACGCCGAGGGTGACGCCACGCAACGCTTCCGGCGTGCCGCAAGTGCCGCTGGAAGGGCTCCAGGCCGCTCCAGTGCGCTGGAGGAAGCGACTGGAGAAACTCGCGGCGTGAGCTAAAGCAGCCAAACACTGCCGCCTCCCCGCTCCCCTGCCCCTGGCCTCGGCACGCTGATCGGCCTCTAATTGGGGTGGCCGTCGTCCTCCGGGGGATCCATTCGACTCTCGCTGTTTCAATTTCAAGAGGGGTGCGGCCCCTTCTGCAGTCCGTCTGTCTGCCTGTCTGCCTGCCCGTCTGTTTGCCCGCGTGTCTGTGCGGTCGCCGTGGATGGATTGCCCCCGGGTTGGTTGACAGTGACGGCGAGACTTGTCACCACACATGTGAGCCCCGTCCCTCCGGAGGAATCCAATTTGGGACTCGGCCCGGCGGGCCCGGCGGGCGCTGTGCTCTCTTTGACAACAAGTTGACTTTGTTTACTGCGACCAACAACGAAATGGAAGGGTCGCGCGGGCGGCGCTGCCGAGCCTTGCCGAGCCCGCGGGTTGCCAGCCCCGCCAGCCCCGCCCCCGCGCTTCGCTGCTCGCCGCGCGTCGCCAGCGCCGCCCTGGCAGGTTGTCAGCTGGCGCGCAGGTGGCGCCGTTCGAGGGTACGTCCTAGGCCGGGGCGGGGCGGGGCGGGGCAGGGCGGGGCGGGGTGCCTAGAGACCCCCGCCAAGCACGCCAAGCCGCGCTAGCCGCGACCCCTGCTTGCTCGCTGCTCGCGTGAGCAGCACGCACTGCTCATTCAGTTCCCGCCCCGCAGCCACCAGTCTCTCCTTCCCACTTTCCAAACTTTAAATGACGCCGTCGCTCTTCTTTTTCCTCGTCTTGGGCTCTTGTTTTAGCGCTGCAGAGGGGAGCCCGAGCAAGCCCCGAGCAAGCCCGACCCGCAGGCCGCAGCCAGCCCGGGGGAGCGCACAGCGGCGCACGGCTTGTGTCGTTTACCTCTCGGCGCGCCACTGGCTGCGGGGCCTGCAGGCTGACTCCGGCCAGTGGTGCCGTCGCTCTGTCTCTGTCGCACGCATGGGGCGTCCCGTCGGGGTGCGAGAGAGACGGCGACGTTGGTGGCGGCATGGCGCTCGCTGCGGCCGGGGCGTGGGCGGCATACCCAATCCCGGTGATGCGATTCCGCCGCCCCTTGGAGGCCAGGCAGCACCAGGCAGGCCGCGTCCCAGCACTGGTGCCTTCTAGTGCCTCCCCCCGCTCCGCCCTGGCCTGGGCCCTGCCATGCACGGCGTCAAGCAGGCGCGCGTTCACAGCGCTCGCACCCTGTCTCTTTCTTTCCTCCTTCTTTTTCTTTTCGGCATTTTTAGCAGATGATACCTTCACACTTGAAACATACTTAAAACTACTATACACATGAAGGTGTCGGCGTGCTTTTACTCTCGAGTCCAGAAACGAAGCGCGTATCCTAAACAATATAATAGGGGCTGGCTGTATTGACTAAGAAATTTGAAAGGGAAAAGGAAAAAATTTGAACTCTACACCCCCTCCCCAGTCTTAATGGGGAGGCCTCCTGCTTTACTTCGGTGTTCGGGATGGGAACCGGTGCTATCAGGTACCTGGGGTTAATCCCGTCAGCGACTCTAAGCGTTCGCCGGGGGACCCAGTAGGACCCCAAAGCTCAGGCAGCTGGGTGAGAGCACCCAGTACGAAGCTCTTAGAGGGGCGGGACGTAGAGTGAGACGACAGAGAGACAGAGAGAGACTCAGACAGAGAAGAGGTTTGGTGGGAGCTTCTTGTTTTCGTAGGGTTGGTTGTGTACCCCATGGTACCCCCACTGTCCGGCGCTCCCGTACCGAACATACAGCGTTTTAGGCCAGCTTCAAAGGACTTATCAACGCCTCCCCGACAAGTCAAGGAGGCACCACCCGCAACCACACACCGGGTGGTCTGGATTGATGGATCAAATACGCCATCGCTCCAGTGCCGAGGCCAACCCGCCGAAGCGGATTGCTTTTTAGACACCCACAGCGGAGTGGCCAGGTGAATGTGACTCTGACCACTACGCTATCACGCTTGTACGTCTGGCAGCGTGTTGGACGACGGGTTTGAGTTGCACTGGGAGGAAGGCGGTCGAAAAATGTAATGAAATGATGGGATTCGATCCCCGGACCCCGCCATCGGGATCACACGACTTTACGCTCTCGGCCACCACGGCCCATGATGAGGGTATCGGCGTGAGGTGGGTTCTTGACGCAACAGGACTCGACCGACCCGGTCAAAATTTCGCAAGAAGTTGGGGGAGTCGAACCGCCGACCCTAGCACTGAGAACCGACGCCTCTACTCCCTGGACCACCACGTCCCATGCTCGGAGTGGGCTCACGTTTACGGGTTTGAACCGCACTGGGTGAGGCAGTACAATTAAATGGAAATATTTGTTAGGAGTCGAACCTCCGGCATGTGGGCCTGTTGCACACGGCTCCGCTCTCATGGCCTCGAACCACCACCCTTAGGATAGCAAGTCGAAAAAACTTTTGTGACGCTGGTATTCGAACGCCGGCCTGCGGTAACTCGATCCCACGTCTCTAACCTCTCGGCCATAACAGCAGTTGTGAAACGGGATGGATCATCTGCTTTCATTAACGTTCGTTGAATGAGATTTTTGTTTTTGTCGTTAATTAATTGCGAGTTAATTTCTTTTTGTCGGTGCTTGTATCAAGGCATCGCTTCAAAGCGACGAGCATGTTTTCTAGCGGAGATAAAGGCGCCTGCAGCTCTTCCTCGCGTGGCTGACCACCACGCCGTGCGGGCGGGGCGGGGCGGGGCGGGGCGGGGCGGGGCGGGGCGGGCATTGCAGGGCGGTGCAGGTCCGCGCGGGCAACTAGCTTCCATCCATATCGTCCGATGCGCCTGCCGTGCCGTGCCGCGCCGCACCGCGCGTGCCACGCCGTGCCCTGCCGAGTGAAAGTCAAGCGGAGAGTGTTTTCTACCGCCGCCCGCCCCGTCCTTCCGCGGGCCGGGCCTGCCGGGCGTGTGCGGCGTAATCTTGGAGGATGACGCGTTGCTTCGCGGTGGTGCGCGGCGCTGCATCGGCCGGGTTCGCGAGGACGGCCAGGACGGCCAGGACGGCCGACGGCCACCTCGCGACCGCGGCCGGCAGGTGTGGGCGTGTCCAGCCGAAAAGGTGGCGCGCCAAACAGTGCGGCGGCAGCTGTTTCCTGATAATCACGCGCCATTATAACACGCGTTTCACTGCCGCGCGGCCGACCGGCTGACTCCTAACAGAATTAAAAGTCGTTTCGGAAAAAGCGCGCGCAAACACTTTATCGCCGGCTGTAAAGAAGGGCCACGCAAAAAAGAGCATCGTTTCGTTTCTGGCCGTCGCCTGACTGCAGTGCACTGCATGCAGAGTCTCGGCTTTCAATTTCCCGACGGCTTATCGCGACTAGATGACCGAGTCGAGCGCGGACCGCGCCCAGTTTGGGCTCCGCCGCGATGTCTGAGTCACTCTGCATTTTTAGATAGCGCGATGGTCGTAGGAAAAACAACAAGACTGCGAGTGTTGTGTTGTTCTATCGCGGCCCGGGCGGGCCTGGGGGACATTCCGCTGCCCGCGGCCCCGCGGCCTCTGGGTCGTGGTCAAGGCCGGCAGGTCCGCGTAGGTCCGCGACGAGTGTGACGTCACGGTCAACTCTAGCGCGCCGCGAGGACGCATCCAGCGCGCTGCAACGCCTGGGCGCGGGGCGCGGCCGCGAGGATCACGACGGTGGCGACGGTGACGTCACCGCCTTCTGGGACGTTCCTTCATATCGGCGAGGTGCTTTCCGCCGGACGCGGCCACTCGGATGGGGCTCAGCTCTTTGGGCCGCGCGGTTCGCCCACCGCCGCCGTGATCCTCTTGAGCTGCTCCGAGGTGTCGGCTCGTTGACTCGCTAATTACGGCCGGGCGTCGCGTAATGGCGCCTAGGCCGCGGGGCGGGGCAGGGCGGCCGCTTTCCCCGCCCCGCCATGCAAAATGTTTTCGCGCCAAATTTGAAACAATGTTTCATACGCCGCCGGTGGCGGTGGCGGTGGCGGTGCGGGGGGTCCGGTCGCGCGTAACTCGGTGCTGCGCATTCAGCCTGCAGCCATGCTGCAGCAGCATGCCGTCTCTCTCGCTCTCGCGGGACGGGTGGCGGATCCGTACGGGCGCGAGAGAGACTGAGCACTGCCGGCAAGAATGACGGCGACGTTGTCCAGCGCGGCCAGGCAGCGCGGCCAGCGAGGCAGGAAGGAAGGCATGCCTATTTCCATTCGCCGTTTCCTCTGCCGTGCACTACACTGTCAAGTGGCGAGGCGGCGCGTCACGGAGCGAGTTCCCAGCGTTACGTGATTTCCGAACGGACGGCCCGTAACAGGTGATCGCCGCTTCGATAATTTTGTTTAATTTTCGGCCTCTGCTTGGCTTTGGCTCTGCTTGCTGCGCACCTCGTCTGGCTGATAAGCAGACCATTGTTGTTTGTGATCGAAGGAGAGTCGTGCTGTGCCCGGCTCGGCGGCTCGGCAGCGAGTCGCTTGGATGGATCGCGGTGCTGCGCGGTCTGCCAACCAGGGACTGCCAGGGACCAGGGACGGCCGACCCTAATCAGCATAATGTTTCCGATGCGTGGGAAGGGCCTGAGTGGTGGCGCTCTGATCGATACAGCAGTGCCTCATCGCCCCGTCTCTCTCGCACCCGCTCGGAACGGCGCACGAGTGCGAGAGAGACGGAGCGGGGCTGCATAATTGATGCCCATCAGTGGCGTAGGTGGTGGCGGACCGCGTCGGCGGCGTCCTTTTGATGTCGCGGTGGCTGCGTGCCCCGCCACTGCACTGGACCGGACTGGACCGCGGCGGGGCGAGGACACTGTGGGGCAGGCCCTCAGGCAGGCCCTCAGGCAGGCCCTGTAAACCCGTACACTCGACGACGATTGCCACTGCACGCGGCGCGACGCAGCGCGACGCGGAGCGCGGACGCGCCGGCAGGGGGCATCGGTAAAACGGGCTCTCGCCAGGCCGCAGTGCCGCAGGGCCGCAGGGCCGCGCGGCAGACAGTTTTATTGGCCGTTCCCGGGTTCGAATACCAGCGCGAGACTGGCTTTTTTCTGCCGCCGTGACTGATGCCGCTGTTTATCGGCGACCCCTCCCTCCTCCGCTCCATGCCGGCCGAGTGGCATGGCCAGCACGGCCAGCATAGACGACCAATTAAGAGGTTAATGGTACTGGAGGTGACTGCTGACTGCCAGTCACCGGGCTTCACCGGCGTCAGCGGCTTCCGCGGCCCCAGATCGCCTCATTCCGAAGCATCGTCTCGTCGCTGTCTCTCTCGCACCCCTAATGGCCGCGCCATGAGTGCGAGAGAGACAGACAGGCAGTAAGCGGCGCCGTGCTAAGACTCTGGGAATGACGGGCCAAGCCGGGCCAAGCCGGGCCAAGCCAGGCTGTCCGTCCGCGGAGGCCGACTGACTGACTGACTGATGGACTGTCTCTAGTGTCCTGGGCCCGGGCCGGGCCGCCCCACCGCGAGAAGCCACCACCAAAATAATGAGCCACGGCCACAGATTTTCCTTCCCTAACGGCCGCAGCGCTTTGCCGCTTCGCGATGACTGGGCAGGCGGCGGCGAAAGGCATGAGTTTCCTCTGGGTTTTCCCCCGCCTCCGTTCACAGAAAAATTCGATGAAGACTCATCTAACCCAGTTGGCACCGTGTGACACACTGGCGTAGCTGCCAAGTCCCGAGGCGCGGCGCTTCGACGGTCACCACCAGTCGCGGTGGCTTCCCTTCATCGAGAGGTGGCGTTGCGTTTTCAAGCAGTATTGAACCAGGATGGCATTTCACTTCGACTGTCAACCCTTCCCCATCGGCAACCCCGGCGGTCCATTCCTCCCAATCCCCTCGATATGTGTCAGTGGGGTGGCCCACTCCGTCTGCCGGTTTCAAGGTTTTCCCCCTCCCCCTTCCCTCTTCTGCTATTCGGCACACTCCTCGACGCTGACGGCCTGCTCGGCCTGCGACTGCGAGTGGGCGGACCGACGCAGGGGGTCGCCGTCGTCGTCGCGTTGCACATCCCGGGGCCTGGGTTCGAATCACGCCGGTCTATTTTTTCCCGCGGTCTGACGAAATCGAAATCGAAATGACGCGGGGCTGCGGGGACGCTGGCGGGCGGGCGAGGCAGGGCGCCCGGCAGGTAGGCAACCCTGCGGCACGCGTGTCGGCGTGTTGCCTGCCGCCGCGCCTGTGGCGGCTTGACGGGCAGGGCCTCGCCGGAGGGGACGATGTTGGGGCCGCGAGCCGCGAAGACGCGACGCGCTCCGCCCCGCCACGCCCCGCCACGCCCCGCCACGCCAGGCATTCGGTCAAAACAAGGTAAAAATAGCAGTGGCGGCCCCTCGGCCGCTCGGGCGGCGCGGCCCGGTGCCGGATCGGCCCTGCTGACATTGCCACGCCTTGCGAACGGCGCGAACGTCGGCGATGCCGCTATCTTGGCGACGGTGTTCACGCCGCCCCGCCGGCCTCCCCCAGCCCACCGGACGCGGGAAGCGGCAGCACGCTAAATTTGCGATTTGCGGTGTGCTGCCCATCCCGCCCGTGTCCGGACGCTGTCCGCGGCGTGTGCGTACTGTTGCTTTCTTGGCAACGTGTCGCCGCCACCGCGCCACCGCCTCCCTCCAGCAGGCCGAGCAGCCCGTCGTGGCCGTCTTGGCACCGGGCCGGCTGTGCCCTATCGCTTCTCGGAACGCTCGCTACTAGACGGAACCGTCGAGAATGGCAGAATGGCTCACCGGCTCGCGCGACTTGCGAATCGCTGGACTTGGCCCCCGCGGCTTTAGTGGACAGGTGTTTGGAGATTCCGCCCGCGGCCGCGTCGCGGTGCTCGACTCGGAGCGCGGCAATGCGCATCCCCTGTCTGCCTGCCGGGGACAAAAGTCAGCACATCCTCCAATAAAATCGCTGTCCGTCTGTCGGTCCAACAGTCTGCCGGTCTGTCTGCCTGCCGTGCGGGCAGCCCGTCTGATTGCCGTGGAATGTGCAATGTGACGCGGCGATATCGCCAGCTGATCAAAGCTCATGGCGATTGGCGCGAGGGGGTCAACCAACCGGCCGGCCCGGCCGCCCGTTTCGGCGCCAGTGTTTTATGGCTGACTTTATTTCTGCCGAACTGTCGCTTCGGTTCGGCTCAGCCGATGTCGGTCGCGTTGTCGCTGTCTCGGCTGTTGCATATTCAGGGCCGGGCCGGGGCGGGGTGGGGCGGGGCGGGGCGGGTCCCTGGCCGTGCGCGGCTGCACTCATAGACACGGACCAGCGAGCCCGTCGGAGTATCGGAGCCCCGGAACCATTTGAGTGGAAATGCATGCGCTTGCTCGCCGTGGCCACGCGGCTCCGCGGCTTCGCGGCTTGCCGTGGGCACGACCAACCGGCGCGGCAAGACGGGCCTGCCGCGCCTGCACTGCACTTCGCTCATGACCAGCCATGTGTGTGGCTCGCATGCGCTCCTGCGCCGGCAGCGCGCCTGGCCACAGGCGGCCACAGGCCTGTAACGGACGCTCCAGGAAGAGCCCGTATCTCCGAAGCAGGCGCGGGCCAGCTCCGAGGGGGACGAGAGTGCCAACACAACAGAGATTCCGTCTTGGATCCATGGACCTCGCAAACGGCGAGAACTCGATGCCTAGGGTAACAAAATTCGGTGCTACAAATTGACAAACTGAGTCGTCCTGTTCAAAACAATGTCTCTAGCGCGCACCGTTGAAGAGAGACATACCCAAGTTAATTTTATTGACCAAGTTAGCTGCACTGGAGCGCCTCGTCGCGGCCCCTTCTATCGTGCTCCACGCGATAACCGCGTACTGTACTTGTCCACTTTAACGGGGCATTGGTCGCGCAATCTTATCCGGCGATACGTCCGTCCGGCCTGCCTGCCTGCCTGTCTGCCTGACGGGCCGGCCGGGCCTGAGTCTCCCCGGCCGCCACAAAGCAGCCTGTCCGTTTTTGCTCGGAATCCTTGGAGTGGAGGCGTACCGAGGCGTATCGTGGAGGGCCACTGCCACACTTCCCGCGGAAAGGGACAGGGCTCGATAAGGGGAAGGGAACGCAGCCTGCGCGGCCGCAGCCCCGTCTGCTGCACCAGAGGGACCAGAGGGACCCAAGGCGGCTGGCGGCGGCTGCCTTGCTGGGCGGCTGGGCGCGCGAGGCGAGCGCGAGGCCCACGAAAGCAATAAGTCGGCGTCCGTCCGCGTTAAACTTTTAGCAGGGGGCGAGCTGGCGCTCTCGCGCGGAGGCCGCCGCACTTCGGCTCGTACTTCGGCCGGCCTCCGCCCGGAGCAACAGGAAGCAGTCACCGCCAAGAAAAAGAGAGAAAAGCCCGAGACCGATTTCGCGGGAAATTTGATTTTGTGGGCGAGCTGCGGGGTGGACGGCAGACAGGCGACGGGGCGGGGCGGTTCACTAGGGCACTGGGTTGTCGGCCCGGCGGGCCTCGAGGTGCAGTGAACCGCGACTTGATCGCTGCGTCTGGGAAACGTCGAGCGGCACGGCGGCACGGCCGAGGACCCGGCGCGGCGGCCGCGGTTAGGGACCTGGCCGCCCGGCCTCCAGGGCCTCCAGGGCGTCCAAGTCCAACGCACCGCGTATCGATAGGCCGGGTCCTCCTGTCCTTTCGTCCTGACCCCGGGCCGTGATAACATGCCATGGCTCCATTGGGGCGTCGCTAGCGTCGCAGCCGCGCTGCGGGGCTCCAGTCGGCGCGGCAAGGTGGAGGCCGTCCAGGCCGACAGCGCGGCAAACACGCGTTGCGTCAACACTGCCTGCTCCGCCTGCTCCATGCGACAGCTGGGCTCGTCGCCGCACCTCCCCGCGCACTATAAATAAGGCCTTGTATCGGTGCCCCCCTCCCCCACCACCGAACCGGCCTGGGGGCCCCGGCATGGCCCCGGCATGGCCCCAGCATGGCCCCAGGGGCGTCGCGTCGCTGTGATGCGCCGCATCGCGCTGCACTGAGCCGCCTCGGCCGGGACGGACCACGGCGGCGCGGCGTGGCGTGGTGTGCTGCTCGTGCACGGGCACGGTGCGAGCTCGGCCCGTGGCATCCAGGCTGCGGACCATGAGGCTTGTCTGCAGTGTCGCCGACTTGATGAGGAGTCCAACTCCGGCGAGTGCTGGGAGGACGGCAGGGCGGCCTCTGGGGCCTCTAGGGCGGTCTCTAGGGCCTCTAGGGCGGTCTGCACTGCCCAGCCTAATTGGCATTCTGAGGGCCTCCCGTCGACCCTGTCGCTCCCTGCCTTGGCGGCGAGCTCAGCGGCCAGGGTGGCTCGCCCTCTCACTCGCCGCCCTCATAGCGGCCTCTGCCACGGACGCCTGCACTGCTAGGCCCTACGCCGCAAGGACAACCCCCGGGCCGGGCCCGCCACCCACCAGCAGCAGCAGCCGACTGGCGCAGAACTTAGCCTCGCTGTCTCGCTCGCACACAAGGGGTGTCCCGAAGGGGAGCGAGAGAGACGACAGCAGAGCGACCAAGCGCCGCGGCGTTTTATTAGTCCGTTTGCCGAACTCTCGCGGCTCGCTGCCTCTCAAATTGACCGGACTGCATGAAACAAGCCGACGGGGACACCCCGCCTGCCCATCGACCCACTGGGACCAAACAGTGGCGTAGCTACGCGAAGCTAATGGCAGCTGGTCGCAGACACTTGCCGCGCCAAGCCTACACTGCTCCAGCCTGAGGACGCCCTCCGCGTGGGGCTTCCCCCGGCCTCCCCGCGCCACGCCCGCTACGCCGCTGCCCCGGGTTATTTTGGGCAGGGCAGAGTCAGGCGGAGAGCCTCCGTGGGGCCGGAATTAGAAACTAAAGCTTGGAGCGCCCAGCGCGCGGTCCCCGCCACGCCCCGCCACCGCCATCTGGCCGATATCAGGAAATACGTGCGCGGAGGGAAAAGTGCACATGGAGGACGCCGGGGCCCCGCCGGGGGTGACTCTGCGGTGATTTACCGCTGTGGTGCCGACCCCGGCAACTCGTTCCTAGCAGCAGCAGCAGGTCTTGACGCCCGCTGTCTCGCAGTCCGTTCGTCCGCGCGTCCGCCTGTCCGCCAGCCTCTTCCGGGGACGACGGACAGCCTCACAGTTTTCGGCCGAACGACGTGGAGTGCGTCACAGCGGTACTCGCGGAGCGATGCGCTCCTCGCAGTGTGGTCGCGTGGTCGCATGCACGGCGGTGCACAGCCTCTCCGCTCCGGTTGCAGCGCCGCAGCGACCACACTGCGAGTCGCCCGGTCATTTGCTGGTCGCTCCTCGGGGTGCCTCGGGGGGCAGGCGGGGACGGGGGACGTTCCACTAGCCTGGCCAGGCTGCCGGCCGGACATCGACACCTATAATGGGCTTCGTGCGTCGCTGCCGTGCCGTCCCGCCGTCCTGCCCGCTATATGGCCGCACATCCTATTATCCGTTCGGAGTATTCACCGCGCGGCCCGTTATGACCACCTCAATGACCACCGCGGAGATTCCTACCCCCCCCCCCTTCTCTCCCCACGAGCTCGTCTCCCATGGCAACCTCACATCCCCACGCACAGCGCCTCGCCGCGCCTCGCCGTGCAGGGGGCGTCACGGAGACGCGCTAAACTTAGAACCTAACCCTCGCCCCCCCCCCCCAAGCATCCTCCTGCGCCGCCCATTTCATCTGCGGTTCGCGCGGTTCACAAAAGGAGGGGGGGGGGTCGCAACGCCCCGGTGAGTCACCGCCACGCCACCCCCTTGTGCCGTGCCACCCCCCCGCCCCGTGAGTCACTGGAGGGATGCTGGCGCCGAAACTAAGAGGTGACTCAAACCGCTCAAACTCCTAGTCGTCATCGTTTTGTTGTCGAGGCGCGGTGCGTCACTGTATACTTCGTCACCCGACTGTGCTCGGTCTCCAGCCCGCGGTTTGGCGGTCTGGCCGGGTCTGGCAGCGCCGCGCGGCCGAGCGGCCGCGACGCAAGGAGGGCGTTATTATCAGCTTATCAATGTGTTTCAGGCGGCAGCTCCAAGGAGTCCAAGAAGGACACGCTGTCGCCGTCGGGAGGCGGCTTCGGCTTCGGTGAGTATGCGAGTTCGGGCTTCGGCCGCCACTTCATTTAGCGATGACGTCATGACCGCGATTCCGCGGGGCTCGCTCGCGAGCTCGAGCAGTCGGCCCGGATCGACACAGATGGCTTGTGACGAATTTCTCAGTCACGGATTCGCCGTTTTCTTCGGATAATGATTAATTTTTGCCGTTTCTCAATAAGAAGTGACGTTGGGCTGACCATGACTGGTGTGTTTCCAGGACCGCACATTTGGCACCGGGAGGACGCGCGGGCAGACTGTCTAGACCGTGAGAGTCGAATTTCCATCTTGTTTTCGTAGTCCGCACGCTTCGTGTGGAAAGTAGCACGGTAGAAGTTGGGTAGAAGTAGCACTGTAGACTGGCATGCGCTGCACTGGTACTGTACTTGACCGCGGCGCGGGCGTCGCCGCTCTCGGTTTGCACAACACCTAGTGCCTTTTGCTTCCCGAGTGATATTCAATTCTCCGAATCGCCGTCAGCTTTCTCTGACGCAGATTGATTTTTTGTGTGCGTGTGTGGAAGTGCGAGTGTGTGGGTGTTGTGAGTGTGTTCGAGTAATTTACCGCGACCTCAGCAGCAAAGCTCTACGCGAGAAGAAGAAAACGCAGCGACTTTCGAGGCACGACGCGCTGCTCGAGACAGTCTTGACTTGTTCGGGGTTGCCGCCCGGAACCAAGGCGAGGCGGCAGCGCAGAAGTGTCTCGTCGCTCTTTCTCTGTCGCAGCCCCGAGAGTGCGAGAGAGACAGCGCACTGTTTGGAATGAGCGCGCAAGGCGGTGCAAGGCGGCGCAAGACGAGGGCCCGCGAGTATGGAGTACGGAGGCACCGCGAGTGCAACGACTTGGCGCCTTGGCGCGCCTTGGCGCATCCCCGCGGTGGCGGTGATCCACCACTTTCACTGCGTCGGCCTGCCCTGCCGCGGCCCGCCGGCCTTCCCCTGCACTGTGAGGCGAGGCGGCAGGGCGTGGCGCCGCGGCTATGCGGCCTTGGCGAGCGCGGCCGGCGGCGGCAGCGCGCGGATTCGCGCTAATTCGAGAAAGAGCCCCGAACCCTCGTCGTTGCAGTGCAGGGCGCGTGGAGCGGAGCGCGAAGGAGTCCTGGCCGGTTTCGGTTTTGGCGGTTTTGGCGCTGCGGGTTGGCGTCGCGGCCCCGGCGACCGTTGACCCCGCGACAGGGCACTGCCGGGCACCAGGCCCACGGCACTGTGCGGCAGAACGAGTTGGCCGCCTACTCGGCGAGGCGAACAGTCGACGGGGCCCTCTGCCGCCAGCCGCCCAGGTGGACTTGGCGCGGCCGCGCGTCGGAGAGTCGTTGACGTCGGCGTCCCCGTCGCCTTGTCGTGGCACCGGAGCGCGCCGCCTGTTGGCGTCCGCGACCGCCGCGTCGCGCCGCGTCGTCGTCGGGGCCGAGGCGGGCCGTTATGGGAAGCCGAAGCGGAGCGGAGCGACATCGGCAGCTGGCCGCGCTCCAGTCAGTGTCGGCAGGAACAACATTCGGAGCTGCCAACATTCGACACGCTCGAAAATTATCTGGGTTATTACTTTTCCCGCCGATGGTGGTGTTGATTTGCGAGGAGAAACATTTACCTCCGAGAGCTCCCGCGCGTTTAAAAAGGTGTTCCCGCAAAGGTTCCCCCAGCCGCGGCTCCGTTTCGCTGTCGGGGAAGAGCGGGGCTTGGTTCCGCCGGCCACTCCGCGCTCTGTGCCGGCGCAAAGCTTTGCGCAAAGCTCTGCTCAAAGTCAACACTGGCCATAATTCAGAGAGTCGGCCGTCGAGTCGTGCTACGCGTGCTTCGCGTCGTGCGGGGCTGCCGTCTTTTTGTCGGCCTCTGCCGCCAGCCGCCCGATTCCGAAGCATCTGTCTCTCTCGCACCCTTGCGGCCTTACGGGACGCCCCACGAGTGCGAGAGAGACGGAGCGATGATGCGATCCTTCGGAATCAGTCGCGGAATGTGGCGCTGCCTCGCGTTGCCTTTCGTTAATGACTGCTTCGACTCATCCACGTGGATGGCGGTCTTCTTCGTGTTCTCCGGGTTCCGCGTCGCGCCGCGCCGCGTCGCGCGCCACGGCGGCGTCCTCGAGTCGCCCCTTTCCTCCGGCTTGCCGCTGCACCGCGTCGTCGGCCACGCCCCCCCGCCGTAATTGGCCCAGCAGTGCCTGCCGTCGGCCTGCTGGAGCAGCCACTGGAGTGCCGCGTCATCGGGGAGCTTACGACGGAAAGGTTCGGGGGGCCAATTACCGCCACCTTCTTGGCCTTCTCGGCCTCCTCGGCCTCCGCCGCGTGGAGCGTGGCGGCGGGCCGGCCGAGCCACAAAACCCGCGGAAAGCTTTCCACCAGGACGCGGACGGCTGCTCTCAAAGTAAATAATAAACGCGCACGGCACGGGCTGGCTGCTGGAGGCCGCGTCGCAGAGCGAGTCTCCTCGGCCTGGCTTCCAGTGCAGTGCCACGGCGCCTGCCGGGTAGGCAGCCGCGGCCCGACCGCCACACTGGCGTGCTGCGGGTCTGCCTAGCCTCTCATTGCCATTGCCACTAAAGGCTAGACCCCACATGATCGTATGCCATTTCGGGCCCAACACATCCCGCCTCACTGCAAAACGAGACATGGCCGTCCTGGCGACATGGCGACTCCTTCGGAGCATCGCTGGCTGCAAGGAATGCATGGGCCACGCCCCGGGCGCAGTGTCGGCAGACCGCGTGACCGCGCGGTGCGTTGCGGTGCGGTGCCCGTCGATGCGGACAACACGTCGGCGGCATCGCGGTGCGGAACGTTATCGCCGCTCGGACGTCAAAAGCCGCGATTGGGCGCGTTTTGCCGCCGCGGCCGCGTTAATCTAATCAGTCAGCTGGTGCTCGAGAGACATTGTGGTGGAGGCGGCGGCGCGGCGGCAGGGTGTGGTTGGCGAGGCGGCTTGCGGTTTCCGCGCCGTGCCCAGCCCGGCCCAGCCACAGTGGGCCAGAAAACCGGTGGAGGCGGCCAAAACTCTAGACGCGTTTTGAGCTCCAGAGTCGCTGAACAGGACTCGAAACGAACGTGTAACCCCACCAATGGATTCCTCGTTCGGAGAGCAATCCATTGGTGGGGTCACACGTTCGGTTCTAGTCCTGTTCAGCGACTCTGGAGCTCAAAACGCGTCTAGAGTTTTGGCCGCCTCCACAGGTCTTCTGGCCCACTGTGCCAGCCCAGCCCCGCGGCCAAGACCAAAAGCCGACCGGAAATCGGCCGTTGCCGGGCGGGACTGCCAAGCCTGCTAAGGCCTGGCGAGGCATGCCCTCTGGTGGCGTGTTTCTAATCCGACATTTGGGTTCGAGTCAGATAATCACGGGCAGTTCCAAGTATCGCGCCTCGCTGACGACGGCGGTGGTGGCTTGGGCTCGACGAACGGGCGGCGGCAACGCGGCAACCGAACAGACGATCGTTGCGGTCCAGCGCCCGTCGAGCTCGCGATGGCCCTGCTCTCGCAGGCAGTGCCCTGCTGGCGTGGGTGGCACGGTCTAATACGACGCCTGGGCGAGTCAGTTCGATGCAAATCAGCATCCGCGCGACTTGCGCCCCGACATGGAACACTGCTGCAGCAAATGTTGCTCCTCGGCGTGCACGTCCGTGGGACGGAGCCGGGCTAGGCCGCGCCTAGGCCCCGCGGTGTGTCGAGTGCGTTCGCGATAGCGCCTGAAATAGAACTACGCCCGTTGGATTCTCATTATCGGGGCGATGGAACGCACACCTCGCGTCGCGGTGCCTCGCGGGTGGACGGGGGCCTCCTTGATGTCGTTACGAACGCCCTTCAGAGTGACGGCCGTTTGAAAGACGCGCACACACTCACACACACTACGCGTGGCACACTACGAAACGGCCGGAATGCACTGTTCGTCCCGTTCCGTGCTCGCGTGAGAGCGCCGTGTCACTGCCTGGCCGCGCGGCCCTTGCATGCGTTGACGGCGTCCAAGGCGTCAATCGTCCTAGAAAGGCGATGCGGCCTACACTGTGCACACGCCTCGCCTTGCCTCGCCGCGGCCCCGCGGTGTGCAGTCCTGCAGTCCGCGGGCAGTTTCCCCCAGATGAGTGGAGTAGAGGTGAAACTGTGAAACGCGAGCAGTTTCCAGGATGTCTCCGCCAGCCAGCGCCAGCCTGCCCGTTCCATGTCCGTCGCCGTGCCCCGGGGCTCTCCATGCGCGCCGTGCCCGCGACTCCGCGACACTTAGCACGCTATTTGAGTCCCCCGGCGCGGCTCCAGGTCCGTCCGTCCGTCTGTCCGACCGTCCGCGCGCCCGTCCCGACTCCAAGGAGGGCATGTCCGTCCGCCGTTTCGCGCATCGCGCACCCGACGGGCCTGAACTTTGGCAGGTACCGTCGTCACCCCTTCCGCGGGATTCCCGCCACCGCCCCGCCCCGCCACTGATTGACCTTTGGCTGCACTTTAGGGGGCCAGCTGACCCCGCGGCGCCTGTCGGTGACGTCACGCGGACACGCGGCGCGACGCGGCGCCAGTGTATCGCCTCTGGAATTCTGACCACGCGACGCGCAGCCCGACCCCGTGCAGCCCCGCGGTATGGCGGGCATTTTTCATGCCGAACGGCAGCGAGGCTTGCCTGCCGCGATCCCGCTTTCCAAAGGGGCACCCCCGCCCTTTTCCTGGAAAAACCAACTCGCTCGCTTTCCAAAAATGGATAAATTCCTCATCATAATACTTACGGCCGAGTTGATACAATTTTACGAGGGATTTCTCTCTTGCTCGGTGCGTTCTTTCTCGCGACTCATTCGCCCTGACGCCTAGCGCGCTTCCACCGGTCCCCCGACGTGTGACCTGAATGTTCAATGTCGAATTAATGGACCGCGGCGCCGAAACAATTACCAGTGTCGAACGATGTCGAACCGTCGTGCGCCGCGCTGCCGCGCTGTCGGCCGAGCCGAGGCGGTGCTCCGGGCCGTCTCTGGTTTCGAGATCCGTGAGCGACAGAGAGAGGCAGAGGCTTCGGCGTGTGTCAGCTCATGAGATATGAACGCCATAGGTAGCCGTAGGCCTGGCCCTGCTCCGCCGTCGCTCCGCCGTTCGCGGCTCCAGCATTCCCGGTCCACAAACGTCGCTCGACTTTCATGACAAGAAAAATGCTTGAACGGCTTGAACCGCCGAACTCGACTCATCACCGAGTGCCCCGCTGCCCCGGCATGGCGCCGTCCAGGTCCGGCATGGCCCCGGCCTGCCGGACTGGTTGGTTATCCGAGCCGCGGCCGCTACAAGTAGTGTGCAGGGACGGCGACGGGGCGCCGGGCCGCCAAACGCCACTCAGCACTCCGCTTGCTTTTGCGCCAACTGCCGCGGCTGCCTCGCCTTCCCCGCGCTGCGCTGGCCAGCATAGACCAGCTAGCCCGGGCAGACCTCGGGGGGCCTACACTTGTTTCCAGTGGCTTGGCAGCGCGCCACGCCAAATATGGCGACGGTTTTGGCGCCCACCTGGACGGGGACAGGACAGCCAACCTTCCAGTGCGGTCGCCAGTTCACCGGGCGTTTGTCGCTTGTTGTTGTTGTTGCTGTTGTTGTTTTCGGTGTACCGTAATACCTGGCGCCTGGCGGGACGCAGGCCGGCAACGTCACGCCGACTTTACCGGTCGTGATGCCGCTGATTGGTCCGATTACAGATACACTGATAGGCAGTGCAACGGCGCAGCGGCGTCGTTCGTCGGCGTGGGCGCGGCGTGGTGGCGTCGGCCGGGGCGCCCCTCCAGCTAGGCAAGCCTCGCGTTGTTGGCTGAGCAGCCACTTGTAGCTTGTAGCCACGCCCTCTCCACTCTGACGCGGTCTCACTCCCAAATCGCTTCCCCGATTCTGTTTCACTTGTCGACCCCCACCGCGTAGGGCCGCCGGGGCCGCAGGCCTGCAGGGCTCCAAGCCTCGGCCCTTGGCACGCCATTCCGGGTCCGTTCGTGTCGGCGGGCCTGGCGGGCCCCGAAGCGCAAAGCGAGGTGCACAGCGGCGCGCAGCGCGAAGCGTGCAACCTCGCGGGGCCCGCGCTGTGTACACACTCTGGGGTGCCGTGCTCGCGGCAGGGCGGGGGCGGCGGGGGCGGCGCCGAGTTTCCACTCGACCCTCGACTGGGCCGATCCCCGAGAGGACTGTTCTGACATTTGGCTGCCCACTTTGGCGGGGCATTAGTCCACACTGCGGTCCGCTTATGGCGACCGCGGCGAACTCGGAACACGCGCACCTCGGAACGGAACCGAACGGGTCCACTACCACCTGGAGGACAAGGACGCGACAGCACACTCACGTCGCTCTGTCTCTCTCGCACCTACACGCCGCGAGCCGTGAGTGCGAGAGAGACAGAGCGAGAGGTGCGGAAGGAGCCTGCAGGTCGCGGTTCGAACTTGGAAGGCCGCGGCCCGCCGCGCCGCTCGGCTCTCCGGCCGCCGGAACATGTTTGACCGCTAATGGTGAAAGCTTCGGCCGCCCCGCCCCGCCCCGCCCAGCCGCGCCGCGCCGCGCCTCGAGGTGACAAAGGGGGCGTAAAGATGGATGAAGAATAGGAAATAAACGGAAAACTAGTGGCCGACGGAACGATACCGACGGGGGGAGGGTCGGCGGCCGGGTGCACTTGATTGTGAGGACGGGCGTCCCGGGCCGGCCGGCGCGACGCCGCCCGGCGCGGCGACGTGTGGCCGCGTGTGGCAGTGGAAAGTTGAGTCGCCTGCCCGGTCCTCTCTCGGCGCGGCGCGGCGTGGCATGGCCACCGGCTTGAAAATCTCGCCCGTTATTGGAAATGGAAGTGAAAGTCAACTCCTATCCGACCAAGCAGTGTGGCGTCAGAGTGGGCTGGCCGTGGCAGGGCACGCCCCCTGGGTCGCGAAGGCCAGCGTCGCGGACCCCGGCCCGTCCTCGCCGTCCTCGCCGTCCTCGCCGGCCGTGGCGTGTGCCTGGTGTGCCGGCAGCGCAGGCAGCGCGGGCTGGCCTGAGCCTTTCCCTCCTCCACGTGCGAGAGTGTTTGCCGGGACCGGTGCCGCAGCGACGCCACCGCGGCGCCAGCCCCAAGGGCCGCTTGATTGCATTGTGTCGGGGGATGAGGCCTGGCCTGGCCTGGCCCCCCTGCGGCCACACTGGATTGATTCTCGTCAGTTTTGCCTGCAGTGGCCCTCCCCGCCCCGCCCAGGGCACTGCGGTCTGGGTCGAGGTCCGGTGTCCTTCCCGTGCCACGTCCTTCGTCCTTCCCGCGGTGCACCGGCAGCCCTACACAGCCCTACACCAATGGAAAGTGAAAGGGGAGGGGGGGGCAGCGGCAGGCGGCGGGGACGAGGGGCGGCTGCTGCGCGGCCGGCCAGCGACCCTGCGCGATCAATACCCACGCCTCGGCTCGGCCCGCGCCCGGAGCTGGCGGTGCTGGCGGTGCGGGCGGCTGGGTGTAGCCGCGTCGCCGTGTAGCCGGTGCGTGCGGCGGCGGGGCGGCAGGGCGGCTTGCGGTGCAGAGGGCGTCGCGGGCGGTGCTGCAGCCCAGGGGGCGCATTTGGCCGAAAATTATCCGAGACACCGAGAGACGATCCCGCGCCGCTTCGCAGCGAACGCTTGACATCCTTTGCATCGAGATCGGCAGCACTTCGAGGAGGAACTACAGCCGTCGAGCGGGGGGGTACTGCCGCACTTCCTCAGTAGTGGAGCCAGCGTCGGAAGCAATTCCGAACTCGCACTCCTACGCCACGCCCCATGAGGGCGACGGAGACAGCGCGACGAAAGGACGCTTCGGCACCACCCTGCAGGGCCCGGCGAGGTAAACAGGGAGCGGCGCCGCCCCTCGCCGCTCCTCGCCGCCCCTCGGCCCAGGCGGCAAGGCGGCAAGGCGGGGGCTGTCCGCAACAGGGAACGGGTAGCGGTGTAGCGGCGGCCGGCGGGTAGTGCCGATGGACCCCCGCCCCACCCGGCGGCCACCCCCTCCCCGGGAAGCATCCCTTGAATGGGACGCGGAAGTCAAGTGGTGGGGGCACCGGTCCGCCGCGCGAGTGGAGGGGGAGGGGGTCGGCACGGCTAAAGGCACGGCGGGGTAGCTACCCCCACCCCGTCTAGGTCTGGGTTGTTGGCCTGTCTGGGACATTGGCCCCCTCGCTAGCGCTGCCGGTGCCACTCGGGCCGCCTCGGGGTGCTACCCGGTGCTACCCGCTGCTACCCGGCTACCCTCTGCCTCCACGCCACTCGACGTCGAGGGCGCCCTGGCGGCCGCTGGTACCACTGGTACCGCGGGGCTCCAAGTACCCACTCGCCATCCGCCGATGGAAAAACTTTCCCGGTGCAAATCTCTGGCACGCGCAGTGAATCTGAATCCGAATATGGTCGGAGCGGCGCCACTGCCGAGCGATTCCGAAAGGTCCTGTCGTCGCCTGTCTCTCTCACACTCCTGCGGGGCGCCTCACGAGAGCGGCAGAGACGATCTCGCTCGGCTGGGGCTGGGGGACGGAGGCGCGGGCAGCTGGGGCGATGGCACTTACACTCTCGCGTTGTACCTCCGCGCTGCCGAGCTCGGGCGGGAGAGGCGGGGCAGGGCGGGGCAGGGCGAGCCGGGGCGTGATCACGACAGACACTGCCTGCCGACGCTTTTTACCCCGGGCCTCCTTTGTCTCCGCGTTCGATCTTGTCAAACAATCTAATTCGAGTTGTTGACCCCCCAGCCCCGGCCGAGCCGCGGCGAGCCGAGCCAGGTCCAGAGCGGCAGACTGAGGCGGCCCGGCCCGGCCCGGCCGCCTTTGCTGGCTTTGGGGCTTCGCGCCTCGGCAGCAGGTCCCGTTGAGCCCCACCGCCTCATGGAACATAGAACCGCCATCTCACCATTTGGGAGGCGCCTCGCTTTTAGTTTGCATTCCTGGCGCCTGTTTATTGTTTTTTTTCGCCCCATAGCTCTCCGCGCGGTCGCCGCTTGGTCGTCCAGGCCATGGCCCTGGCCCGGCCGGCCGGGTCTCGGAGGTCTCGGAGTCTATTACGCTTTTGAAGAAATAAGCGGCCGCGTTCTCGGAGGAAGCGCGAAAGCTCTGTCTCTCTCACACTCATGGGGCGTGGCGGTGCGAGAGAGACGCGCGATACCGGCACTGCCTACGCTGCGCTACGCTGCCTGCGCTGCCTGCACTGCCTGCACCGCCTCGCCAGGAAGGTTAAGGCCGCCCAACCTGTTTTAGTGGGTCGGCGCGCCACAATGGCACGCCCTGCTCGCTCCGTCTCCCTCGCACTCACGGGGCGTCCCGTGTGGGTGCGAGAGAGACAGAGAAACGCTGTCCAGCCCGCAGGGCCCCACGATCGCGAAGGCTGGCCGCGCTAAGGCCGGGGCCGAATCCCGAAGCTCGAACCGAGCCAATAACTAGGTCACAGGGCCTCCAGCCTGGACAGCGAGAAAGCGTATCCACATGTCAGCGGCGCGCCGTCCGTCAAAGCCGGCCCAGGCGGACAGGACGGGACGGGACGCGACGCGACGAGACGGCCCTCGCTGCGGTGGATGCGGCGCGGTGGCGCGGTTGCTCGCTCTCGGAATGTCACTGCTGGGGAAAACTGGCCTATGGGACTGCCGTTGCCGCACGGCCGGACTCGAACCCGGAGTCGGACATCCCGCCGCCGCATTGCCGGCACTCCTTCGCACGCCGCTAGAAGTAAAACGCGTCGCGTTCAATTCATTTCCCGGGGCGCACTCTCATTTCGATCGGCATGCCGAGTAAACAGTGTGTAGTGTGGGCGCCTGGCAGGCAGACTGTCCCGCTGACAGGGCTGCGCCTGCACTGCCTACCCGCCAGGCGCTTTGGTAGGAAGCACAGTCCCACTGTCTCTAAGTAATTTCTAACGCAACTCTGCATGTTTGTTCCAGAAGACGTGGGCGAGAGCTCCCGCCAGAAGCGGGGCTTCTTCAAGGGGCTGTGGAAACGGTCGCGGGGCTACTCGCTGGACCACCAGTAGCCGTCGTGCTGCGGGTGCAGGCGCAACCGTCGCAGGGCCTCCTCGACCCAGTGAGCGGCGAGTTCAAGACCCGCGCCTGTGCCCGCCGCCTCCGACTCGACTCCGACCCCCGGACAAGCCGGCCGTGGCTGCGGCAGTGGACGTCCGCGCCACCGCGCCGCCACGCTGCCGCCCTGGATCCCTGGACGCCCTGGACCCCTCGGGCGGCTGGCCGCGCAGGCCCAACACTTGTGGCGAAAGCAGAGAGCCCCAGACAATCGAAACGCGTCGACATTTTCAAAGACTGCGACACCCAAGTTCGAATATCAATCAACGTACATCCTGCTCAGCTTAACCAGACTGCCCATCTGCATACTGTTTGCACAACACTTGTACTTTTCTGTTTTTGTTTCCCTACGAATCGGTGTAAAAAGAAAAATTGTAACTTATTCCTTCGTAACACAATTATCAACAATTAATCACTTTGGTTAAGGTCACATACAGCGACTGTGCGCAGTCTTATTACTACTACAGTAGTCCTAACTTAGATTAGCCACTGTGTGCGGACATTGTAGTGGGCAGGGACCCTCAGGGACCCTCAGGGACGAGTTCGGGTTCCTTCCGGACGCAAGCGCCCCCCCCCCTCTTTCTTTTCATTTCGATTTGCGAGGCGAGAGGCCCTGTTCTCTGCGCCCAAGCCGCTTGTGCCCCAATGGTCGGAGTCGCGAGGACGGTTTTAACGAGTCGGAGGCGCAGGTGTCGTCAGGACACCTGCAGGAGCCATTGTGTGAATGCTTATGTGATTGTACGCCACCCAGAAGCGGCTACAGAGTAAAACGTTGAGCGGAACGCATTTTGTACCATATTGTACCATAACAATTTGCCATAATTTTAATTGTAGTTATGAACTACTAAAGCTGTTGTCCTTTTCTCTTCTCTGATTTCTGTACCGCAACACAATATCGGTAGGACGTTGTCTAAATTCACTCCCCCGAACGCACTGCCTCGAAACTATTTCGACTCCCCTAAATGTTATTAAAGACAGTGTTAGAGGTTTCTGTTTGTAAAAAAAAATTGTGGTGGGTGTGTTAGATCAAGCAATGATAAACCCGAACTTTAACTGCTTGTACCTGCATTGTTAGCCATTTAGATTATCTATTACCGTTGTACCCACGTTGAAAAGTACACTTCACAATGTGTCACAGCTGTACATGCTTCTAGGAAAACAAATTCACCGAGTTCTCAGAGAACCCAAACTTACGTTCCACGTACCGATAGTCAGTCGTGCCATTATAATTTTTTTTAAAATTTTTCCCCCATTCCTAGTCCCGCTGCCGGGCAGGGATTGGCCGGGGCGTCAGTCCCCCCCCCCTTTCCCACGTGGGGCAGGTCGGAGCCTTCCGCAAGCCTTCCGCGACGAAGGCTGAGTGGGTGCTTGCCACCAACCACTTGACAAATTATAGGATTCCCAAGATTGTCTGTGTTCGTTCCTCTTGGCCTTCCATCACTTCTAGGTACGTTTCTATTCCTCGTTCAATAGGTACTCCCTTTCCCCGTTCCCTAGATTAGAACTCTTTGTAATAGCTCTTGCATATGTGACAGCTGTGAAAGTTTCTCTGTAAATAAACAATTGCTAAACAAGTATGAGTGAGTGTGTTGGCTGTGTTTGTCCCCTCTCCCCCACGCCGGATTACGAAGCTCTAGTGCTACGAAGGGTGGCAGCCCGACGCAAGATACAAGTGTGACGGAGTTCGCCACCTGCTCGGCAGTTCTTGATTCTGGGGTCCCGCTGAAGCCGATGAAGAGAACAATGGCGCCATTGTTGCACCGCGCCGGGAAGGTAGACCACCCTTTTGGCACGTTACATGGAAGACGTTCATGTTGTCACGCCAAAGGAGTCGAGCCCAGGACTACACTGGGCGGCTGCCCTGCTCCTCTGCGCTCCGAGCCACCGATCAGCCTCGCTGTGGGTCTGTCCAGAGAGGACGTCCTCTCTGGGTCTGTCTCGGCTGGTCTACTTTTTAATCTGACGTCACTCCCAGGGTCGTTTCGTAACAGCTGCTGGAGGCAGATCATCACACCAATTTCCAGAAGCCAATCCGGGCCATCGGTGGGTGCACGCCCGCCACAGCTCCCGCATCCCCCCCCCCCCTCTCTTTTCCCCCCTTAATCAGCTTCGGCCAAAATCGACTCTGCCAACGAGCTTTTCGCCGGAAATTTCAAAACGCCTTACGGCCCTTAAGATTGATGGTGTTGAATTAGTAAGTTCTAAGCGTCCCACAGCGTGTTTAATTTTGTCGCCGGTAGCAACCCGGAGTGTCAATGATCGAGTAGAGCGTTCAGTTATTAAAATAATTGCTAGTTCTTGTTTTAGTATTCACTTTGTTTACTTATTAAATCATAAGGTACACCAGGTACCACACAGCACATACAGCAGAACATTCAGCATTTGTATTAAAACTCGAACACCTCAGGTAAAACCAAGTACAACACATGTTTAAAATTGTTTTCTCTTTTTATTATTCAGAGCCCGATGGGAATAATTACAATTTTAAGAAATACTTCATCTCATGTTCGGCAGTCATTAAAAGTAGTACAAAATGTATAAACCCAGTTGCAGGGCAAGAGCGTTTACTGGCACAAACAAGTGTGCACTGAATGAAGAATGCCAGTACACTGCGGAAAAAACCATTTGTCAACCCCTTCCCTTACATCATGCTCGCTGTTCAAAGTAAACAGCCACACAATCTTAACTTTATACAGATCTATTTCATTTAATCCCCCCCTGCCCCCAAAACAAAAAGAAAAATAAAAAAAATATGTCTTTCAAAAGTTTTCGCTATATCAATATCAATCGTAGCAATCATAATGGAAAAATGGGTCTGGATTCATTTCCTATACAGGGTAATGACATAGCACTAACATATGAGCGATTGTTTCACATATAATGTTAAAGCTAGCTGGGAAGAGCCACACACAGCAAACTGTTCTTGTACCAACTGAGGCCAAGGCTAATCACAATGAAAACTGTAAAAAACGATCTTTTTTACAACTAATCCAATACACAAATCAAGCACAATTTTGATTCCTTTGACATAGAAACCCCTTCAATAAACAGCGATTTCATTTTAGATTGTTTTAAATATGAGGGGTGAAGGAAAGAGCAGGACTAGAGTTTGAAATTATTCAAAATTAGGAAGGCCTTTACATCAAATGCAGAGGGTAGGTATTACAACTCTCACACCAAATCAATTAATGGCTTGGTTGAATTAATACAGATTGGGGTGGGGATGGATTGCACTACACCAAAGCAACTTGAAGGTAGTCAACCATACACAATTACTCAAATGTCCACTCACCCTTAATTCAAAATGACACAAAAAAAATCTTTAACAAAGAGGAAAATATGTACTGAAAGTATTAAAAATGCATTGTATCCTTAAGTTGACATGGAACCTATACAAGAAGGTCCAAACTGAACTGGCCAGTTATCTTCCTCATTCCCTCCCAAGTCCTGCTCATGCCACCGCAGGAGAACAGCCTTTGTTTTTTTGTTTTTAAAAAAGTCCTGAAACGAAAAATAACAACTCATCAGAAAAAGAATTTTTTAGAGGAAACTAACAAATTCACATATGGCAGAATGGCCTACCTCTACAGTCCACAAGACACTAAGTAGTCTCCTAGCTTTTCCACTACAGATGCTGCCTGCTGGGGCTGAATTGGATCTTCATATAGGGAGACGACAACAGCTGTAATAAGAGACGAATTGTTATACTACTGGCTCCTGATACTGATGTTTAGATGAAGGCAAAAGTAGTGATGGAATGGCTTTTACCTTGGTGTGTCTTCATGCAGTGAACGCCAACCTTGGCAAGCTTCGCCCGTATGACTCTGTCGGTGCCAGAAAGGTAGATGTAACGGTTTCCAGCGAGTGTCACACCTGATGATGTCAGAAGGTCCTGCTTGTCAAAGCCTTGGACCAGCTTTGCAAGCTCCTCCTTTGAAACCTGCGAAGGAAAACATGCGGGTAACATAAAAATTAAGGGACCTCAACAACAGAAAAGAGACCATTAAACCAAATGGTCTACACTCATTCAGAGACAAGCATGATAACAATTCACCATTTCAATTGCATCAATTTAAAAAAAAACATGTAAAGTAACACTAGTCAATGAACCCAGCATGTTTTGACAGCTAACCTAACAATTCAGAATTGAATCAGAATATGAAAATAACGAACTGACAAAGAAAAAGCCTGACATAAAATGTGCCAGTCGTAACAGACAGAGCAAAATGGGCCAAAGCCCCAAAAATTCCGGCCAAAAAAAAAATTGGAAAAGATTTGACAGTGACAGTTGCCGACGTGACCACTCCTCCAAAAAAACATATCTCAGATCGTTCCAACCAGTAAGAAATGGGCCGAACGTGAGCCAAGCCCGCTTCACCTTAAAACTGAGCAAACAAAGAAAGTACATCGTGCACGGGGGCGGACCCGGCAGCGGGGTGCTAGGTACCCGACGAGGAAAAAGACCTTGAGCGAGCCTCACGCAATCCCATTGCTTGACTGAGTAATCTGCTGGGCCGGTCCATCAAACAGAGGGGCGGCAATGTTGCACGCCACACCGCGGCCTGCCTGCGCCCTGCGCCTCCCCGTCGCGCCTCCAGCCCTCCAGCCTCAGCATTTCGGCTGCCCGTCCCGTCGTCCCGTCCCGTTCAGCTGACTTGGTGACCACAGCCGCAAGCCGGACCGAGACCGCGATGGGAGATCGCGCCGGCTCTTTTCGGCCACAGAATCCGTCTCCCTCGACATGGCCGCGATCCAGAGTCTTGAAATCCACTCGCAGAGCCCACAGGGGCTGGAAGCACAGACTCCAGCAGAGTGACTGGACACACACGTCGCCTCGCTGCGCCTTGGCTGCGCTGCGCCTCGCCGTCCGATCCGAATGGACTTGAATGGAGGACCGGACGGACCGGACCGGGCCAACCCGGCATTCCAGCCGCAAGCCGCGCACGCCCTATTTGCTCCATTCCCGGCCAGACCGCACTTTCCAACCAAATTTTACAGTTTGAGGGAACGGAAATCACCACGGCATACGCCTCACTTCACCATCTAGCACAAAATTACTCGTTTCGTTCACACTTGGTCGAAGCCTTCGGGCGGGTGAGCCCCGGTGAAACGCTGTCCAGGCTTTACAACAGGACCTTGCTTCACCAAATCCGAAGCCTACTTACGTCGAATCCTTCTGATCTTGCCCACACGTTTCCATCGTGGCCGGCAATAGCGGCTTTTGTAACACACCGCGAAGCTAACAACTGCTTGTCAACGTAATCCTGCCAGCTCATTTTGATACAAATCACGAAACCTAGGACCGAGTGTTGCCACAAGTTCGCGACGCAGACTTCGTCTGACTACTGGTTTCAGAAGGGAAATAGTGCCCACGACGGTGGGACTCTCTGTGTATCCTTCCGCAGTTACTATGCTCCGACCCGATCCCTCACATCGCCGAGGTCGCCTTTGCTCTATCAGCCGAAAAATCCCAAATAAAGCAAAATATTTAATTTCTGAAATTTGAGAAAAAAGGTGTTGATGATTCAACCATAAATTAGACATTACTTTGAAAAACGGATATTCATCCGCGACATTGTCTTTAATAGTACAAAAAGTGGCCGACAGGAGGCGCTGCTCCCTATGTTCCTCTTTAATTCTTTTTCTCGCGAATGGCTGTAGCATTCCTCAGAGACTTTGACGTAAGCTGGACATTTAACCCATGATTTTACGTGTATCTGTGTTCGTCGCTGCTCTAATACTTCTTCTGGAGTATTTGTAGCGGATTAAAATGAAGAAACCTCAAAGTCCAGCCCGATCAGTATCCTTCACGGAACTCTGTTCTGCATTTCTTTTGCCGCGTTTCTGCCCTTGGTTCTTCCCTTGGACAAGTTTCACAAAATTCCTTGCTGTAAGTGTACTAAACCCGCCCCCCTGGCAATGTTATGAGGGCGCTAACATGAGCAACCTTTTGTGTTTTCAGTGAAGTGAGAAAGGATGTAAAAATTAACATACTCCAATGCCTGTTAAAAGACACTCAACGGTGCCATCCTTGCAGCAAAAAACAAACTGCATAATAAGGGGATCCATTTCAATTTTGGAAGAAAACGACAACTTATGAAGTGCGCAATTTATTAATAAAAACAATTTACAGACTCTCCTAGAAAGGTACGAAAATTTCTATAAATGGGGTATGCATACATGATTAATTCATTTCATTAAATGATACTTGGCCCCTAATCAGAAAATAAGGAATGGAACTAGTATTTTGAATGCTGCTAAGGATCTTGTAATGCTAATTAATGATACCTCTACAACACATTGAAGTATGAAACAGAACGCTTAAATTAGTAACAAAAAGAATTCCACAAAAGGAACAGACATGGGAGTAAGTACATACCACAGCCAGAGTTCAGACAAAACACTAGTGACTCCAATGTCCAATTTGGCAATTTATTAGTAAAACGGTCTACCCATACAGATCAATTCAGAAATGTATATCAAATATAAAACCAAAAGTTTCAAAAAATACAAGATCATAAAAAATAAACAAATAAAATTTTAAAGATTCAAAAAGGGAAACAGAACAGGGCATTTACTCAATAAATTATGTTTAAAAATTAGTGACAAGGGGCAAGCAGGTAGTGCTCAGGATGTATCGCCTCAAATAAAACCACTGTTTGGTGAACTTCATCGTTGAAATTTTGATCTTTATTTCCAAAAAATTCTTCCCCCACAGGTGGACTGATGAAATATGCCTGAAAATACAGAAAATTCGTAATGAGGGTCAGCATCGATACAGTGCAGGACAATGTGGAGCTAATATAAAACAAGAGGTGAGTACATTTTCTTTTATTAAGCTACACAACAGCATACAAAAAAACAGCACTAGTTTTCACAGTTTCGTCTCCTGCATCTTTTTAGATTTATATAACCCTTCCAAATTCCTACAACAGAAGGACTTATACAACAGAATGTCTGAGAGGGTAAGCATGATAACAAGCTACTCCTCATTACACAAAAATTCTGATGAAATTCAGAGTAGGGCTGCTTTGGTAAATCAATGTCACACTGACAGAAAGCAAATAGAGACACATGATAGAAATTTGTCAAGGGATAATACACACAACTTATAAAGAACACACCCAGTTTAGAAAAAATACTTAAAATTACTGGTTTGAACTGCATTTTGACAAATTGCTTTGGAGAAAACTTCACGTTCTCAACCCAAAGGGTCAGAAGATATAAGCCACAAGGAAACTCCAAAGAATGGAAATGATTTTCACACTACTTTATAATACCATAAAATATACAATTAAACTAACAATTACTGTGAAGACACGTACACGCAACACGACCAATACCAAATGCAAGTCCAAGGGACTATGCTGTTATACTGAGGGAAAAAGAAGGGCAGGTGTGCCAATGCACAAACCTGCCCAAATGTTAGGAATCACTCCACACTGCGCCACTTGATCGATGCAAGTAAAGCACTATCACTGCGTACCACGAGGAGAGCGCTCAGTGAACAAACCGACATAACTCGGAAAAATCGCACGTCACATAAATCGCAAATCGTCCAGGGGCCCTGTGAGGCACGCATTCGAACACCGGTCGCACACGAGCTCAGAACTCAGGTAACACAGATAGGCACTAACCACTTAGATCAGGTCGGCGACATTCATCGGCATTTCAACAATGCTGGTGTTGTAGAACTGCTCAATGTCCTTGAGAGTACGCTTATCATCCTCTGTCACAAAGTTAATTGCCACACCCTTACGACCGAATCGGCCACCACGACCAATCCTGCAAGAGACAACACTCAGTTAACAAAGGCTCCCAAAGCAGAAAGAGCAAAAAATTATTTGGAAACCAGCTATGGACACCATACCTGTGGATGTAGTTCTCCCGGTTGGAGGGCAGATCATAGTTAATAACTAGGGAAACCTGCTGGACATCAATACCACGAGCCAGGAGGTCAGTGGTGATAAGCACACGGCTAGAGCCTGTGCGGAACTGACGCATAATAACATCACGCTCACGTTGCTCCATGTCACCATGCTGAAATGACATCATATTTGTTAACACAGCTGAACACAAAAGTATCAAAATTTCTGCACAAATGGGATGGCCGAAGTTCTTACCATGGCAGAAACAGTGAAGTCACGCTTGTGCATGTTCTCAGTCAGCCAATCGACCTTACGCCGGGTGTTGCAGAAGATGACAGCCTGAGTGATGCTGAGTGTGTCGTACAGATCACACAGGGTATCCATCTTCCAATCTTCTTTCTCCACATTGATGAAGAACTGTTTGATACCTAGAGAAAAACATTCAATTAAGAGAGGGAGCCACAGAATCCAAGTAAATGTGTTAGCTTACACAATCTGGCTTTTAGAAATGGTAAGAAACCATAAATTATAGTACAGAAAGGCTCAAGTGAAAAGTAACACACCTTCAAGGGTAAGTTCCTCCTTTTTCACAAGGATACGGATAGGTTTCCTCATGAAGCATGAGGTAACTTCCAGCACATCTGATGGCATGGTAGCAGACAACAGGATCACCTGGACCTCAGTGTTCAATGTTCTAAACACATCGTGGATTTGATCTTTGAATCCTCTGGAAAGCATTTCATCAGCCTCATCCAAAACAAAGATTTTGATGCTGCTTGTCCCTGTAAGATAAACACTAGAGGTTAATAATGTAAACAAATGATGGGATTAAAAAGGAAGAGGCAGGATAACTTACTCAGAGCCCTGCGGTTGATCATGTCAAAGACACGGCCAGGGGTGCCCACGACAACATGAACTCCCATCTCCAACTTGCGCATATCCTCGCGCACATTGGTTCCACCAATGCAAGCATGACACTGAGCATTCATGAAGTCACCAAGGGCGATGACTACCTTCTGGATCTGTTGAGCCAACTCACGAGTGGGAGCCAGGATCAGAGCCTGGCACTCACGGATGGAGGTGTCAATTTGCTGCAGGATGGAAATGGAGAATGTGGCAGTCTTACCAGTACCTGAAGGACAATGGATAGAGATGCAAAGTTAGGTACAATCATGAACATAGAAATTCCAAATCAGACATTTTAACTGCTTACCAGACTGAGCCTGGGCAATGACATCGTGTTTCTTCACACATGGCATGATAGCACGCTGCTGGATAGCAGACGGCTTTTCAAAACCATAGGCATAGATACCACGGAGCAGGGGCTCCTTCAGGTCCATGGCATCAAAACTGTCGACCACCTGTAAGAAAGCATCACAACATGAATACCCTCCAAGAAATAAAATGACTAGAATTTTGGTGTTGTTGTTTGGACAACCAAGACAACAAAAAACAAAACATACCTCATCCCAGTTGGATTCAATGATGCCATCAGGGTCCATGCCTGGAGGTCCATTGTATTCGCTAACTTCTTCAGTGGGGCCATTTCTCTTGCCTTCCTGATCAGCAGGCCAATCTTCTCTGTAATCACAACAAAGGCAAATTAGACCACACAATCAGCAGAACCAGAAGTGTCCCTGACAAATGCCTCTTCAAAATCGCATTAAATGGAAAATCGTCTGTCGGCAGTTCGGCCGCTTTGACATAACCTTTAACTACACTCGCGCTACTCGCCGATACTGGACCGGTAACAACCAGACGGTGTGGGTAAAGCCAAGCGAAAAGACACCATTTAAAGACGGAAACAGGGAACTTGAAAACAAATAGCGCAAATCAGGAATTGCATAATTTCCTGCAATTTGATCTAGGGTTGAGCACATTTCGCGATGACAAATCCTCGAGTTGTTGCGAAAGCGGCAACGAAGTTGGAGGTAAAGATGTCCCACTATGGAACCGAAAGGGCGCTATGAGACGAATTTATAACTTGCCGCACAAACTGGACGGGCCGGCGGCATACCTCATGATAAACTGTGTGAAAACCAAGCAAGCTCTTGAGTGAGAAGGTACGGTAGGCTTACGCCATGTTGGCAGTGACCGTGCTTTTCCAGGTTGGCAAATAACTCAAAAACGTCAGTATACCTATTCATTTGGCTTCAGGAAAATATACACCACGGTAGAACGAACTTTGAAGGTTGCAATGGAACACAAGGATGCAAGCTTGGAAACGCAATTCCACATTTAAATAAATCTTACCTTCTTTCATACGAGTTCGACATGTTCCACTCACGGTCAGTTCGACGGAAAGGATGAAATTTTACGGCATTTGCGTCATCAAAAGTATTCCTCCGCGGTCTTCACGGTCACACGAACATGCGAATCTGATAGTACAGTGTCCTGATGCGTTAGGACGGTCAAAAAATGGCAGATAATTAATGAACGGAATAACAACCAATAAAAATTGCACTTTACTGCCATAAATTGAATACAAAAGTCAAGGAAGGAACTACTTTGGCGCAAGCACACTCCTTCTTGGCGTGCACTGCGACAGGAAGCTCTGCAGCGAGCCGGAAGCAGCGTGCTCCTCACACCGCACCAAACGTGAAATGGGCTGTACGTCTCGTTAGACGAAACATGTACCTCTCAACGAGTAGTAAAAAATGCATCATTTTATTCGTGACAGCTACCCTGTCCCGAAAACGAGGCTTTGTTTCATTTTTCAGAGAGCACGTGGGCAGTGCCACGGTCCCCTTGATCCCTTCCTCGGGGAGCCAGGGGCGGATCCAGTTCCGGTCCGGCAGACAGCAGGGGTTTTAACTTGGGCTTTTACTTATTTCAATGTGCCGTGAGAAAAGATTAAAATTTGTGCTCCAAAGAGTTGGTGAGAAATGTATGCAGTTTACCTCAGGATGCTCATGATTTCATAGAGCTGTCTGTGATGCAACTATTTACTGATAGGGCTGATAAGTGAATTCATGTTGAGGTGACATCTGACCCTTACAGCTACTATCTGATAACTCTTACAGAGCATATTTTGATATCAAACTTGTACTATCGAGTTGACATTCACAAGGGGAATAAATGCCACAAAAAACGATTATACAATCATAACATTAACTTTATGCTGAAGTGTCTCATCATTATAATCAGCAAAATCCCCCTTATTTCATTGAGTTGCTTAAGTGTTCAGTGTGTAAGTGGAATGCTTCATGCTGAGGAAAGCAAGAACTTGATAAACAAAGAACAGTGACAAAATAAAAACAGATAGAAGAATTCATGATTTGAATAATTTATTACAACTATTGGAGTTACAGAGAATGTACAATAATCACTTAGATCGCTGGGAACATAATCATCCTGAGTTTTGCACATCAGCATTATTTGGTGGCATCAGCTGTGGATGAGGATGATGTTGCATAGCATTCATGTTAGGCCCCATGCCCATGCCAATTGCTAGATTTGGAGCTCGTACAGCACATTCTGATATTTGAGTGCTCTTGAGATTGTCCAGTTCGTTGATACGACTGCGGACATGCTCAAGTCTGTGCCATGCCATTTGAAGCACTTTTTGCGATGCATATCCAGACCCTTCATGAGGTTGACCTAGAATCAAGGCAATTAAAAATTAAGTAATTTATAGTAGAGTACAAAAGTTGATTTAATTGTTTAATTTTAATTTTTTTTTAACCTGTTGAAACTTGGGTGAGATAATTTATCTGAGTATGCAGTCTCGATTCAACTGAACTCAGAGTTTTGAGAAATTGATTGGTCTGAATCTCGGCTTGTTTAACATTGGACTTGTCCTTACTTAATTCCTGCAGAGCTTGCCCTGTAACATAATAATTAGAGGAAATAATGAACCGCAAAACAGGTAGCTAACCTAGCAACCAATACAATAACATCGAAAATTCCCAAAATTTGAGATTGGAAAAGTCTTCTGAATATTAAAAGCAGTGGAAATATTTAAAGCAATGAGATGAAAATAATCTAATTGAATTATTATTGTTACCTGCACTTTGAATGCACGTAATGACATCTTTTTCAATGGAATCCAACTCCTGAATCTTTTCCCAGTGTGCAGTCATGTTAATCTTTTCTTTACGAGATTAATAGGGCGAAACTTGAGCAACTTCAATCATACGCCACTCATCTGTGTTACAAAATCACTAAACCCGGAAAAATAAAATTTTCTGCACTGTTCTGACTGTTGTGTCAACACAAACACAGCCACCTCTAGCAGACGCCACGAACTGTCATGGAGTTTTCTTCTTCTTCTTTTTCCCTTTGGTTCTTCTAAACTTCTATTTTTGGCGAAAATACTATGCTATGCTATCTCATGATTTCTTGAAAGATTGTTCTCTTCATGCAGCTTCCGTTCAAGCAACACGCACAAAGCCAGCATTAAAGCGAAACTTTTAAAATAATTTTGTTTAGATACTCTGGCTGCATGATTCAAAACTCACTGCCAAACACTTGTGGCGTTTTTGGCGCGCTTCGAAAATTTGCCGACTACGCAAGGAGGTTGTTGTGTCAGCTCCGTTGGAAACCGATAGCTTTGCATTGTGTTACTTCTGCTCTTTGCTTGTCAGCATAAACTGTGTTGACTCGAACTACACGTCTCTCTCTCCATCTTTTTATTCCCTGTGCCTTCTAGCCACTGTGGCTCAAGTTTTCTGGCAGCAGTATTACCCATTCTGTTGTAAGTTTCTGCTCGACTTTGTCCCTTTAAATTTTTTCACCCTATTGTCAAAAGTTGTATTCATTTCCTACTGCATCTATTTACGACAAATTATTTGTTCCTTCCTGGTCGATCGTCTTCATTGAAGGCAACATTATGCTTTTTAGAAATATTTTCTTCATAATCTGTATTAGTTTTGTGGTTCTGTGTCTGTTGGTTATGTTATAAACAATTAATGAACTGTTACTTTACAGTTTTCTCTTAATATACTGTTATCACTATTTTTTAGATCATGGCACCTATCCAAACGGTTCTGAACTATTATTCTGAACGAAAAACTGCTTCTGATACCCGTGTGACACGATCGAAAAAGCTGGTTGATAAAAGTTCTCAAGATGCGTCAAAACCAGAACATGTATTTATTCAACCACAAGATACTCCATCTCAAACAAGAAGTAAAAGCAAAACAAGTATGTAATGTTTTCTTATAAATTACCTTTATGTCAGTATTGCTGTACACTTTAATTGATTCTCTTTCTTTCAGAGGTGGATTTGACTCCTCAAAAGAAGACTCCCTCAAAGCCTAGAAGTAGAAGAAACACATGTATGTTCAGTCCTTTGCTAAGATTTTCAGTATATCTAAGTGATATGTTGTTATTAACCACATTTACTCTTATCTTGTTTTCTACCTCACAGGCAAGAGTACCAATGGTGAGGATGATTCTGAAACAGAAAGTGGTCTTGCCTCTGACTTGGTTCTGGATGACCCAAATAGTGATGACTTTTTGGATGCTCCTCTCACAACTCCTAACAAACGGAGGACTAAAAGTATGAAAGGTATGGTCATACTTTCATGTTGAAGTTGTCTCTGTGAGAGTTCTTGTTTTCTCGCATGAAAAATATCATTTTGAATTTTATCTCAACAGAACCCTGCTCACCACCTAAAATTAAGTGTACAGATGCGGACAATTGGCTCTCCAACCCAGCAATAACAGCTGGAACTCCATCTTCTATGCTAAAAACTCTGACTCTTAACTCCCCACCTGCTCTTGAGAAGACAAGTCAAACTTCTTTTGCACCCAAGTCATTGTTTTCTGAGCCAGACGACCTTCTTGGGCGAGCTCGTATTGCTCTGCACACACACTCTAAGACGAGCTTACCAGGAAGAGAACAAGAATTGGCCCAACTTAATGATTTCATTCAAAACCATCTTGAGACAAAGACTTCTGGATCACTTTATATTTCTGGACCACCAGGAACAGGGAAAACTGCCTGCCTTTCTCAAGTGTTGGAGAAACCTGAATTGAAACGTCATTTCAAAGTGGTCAACATTAATTGCACATCTATTGAATCTCCTAAGGCAGTTTATTCTCGTATAGTGTCTCAGCTTGGGATACAAGTGAGAACGAAATCTGGAAAAGCATACCAGGAGGCTATTGAAAATTACTTACTCTCAGGTCACAAGATGATGTAAGTTGTTTTAAATGACACTGTCAATTCAAGATGCACCAATTGATATTTAATTATGTTGTAATTTATTACAGACTTATGGTATTGGATGAGATGGATCAACTTGATACCCGCAGTAGATCTGTGTTATATACCATATTTGAATGGCCTCTAAGTTACCCTAATGGAATCATATTGATTGGGATAGCCAATGCTCTAGATCTTACAGATCGCCTACTGCCCCGTCTGAAAGCAAAACTTCAGTTGGCTCCTCAGCTGCTTCATTTTGCTCCATACACCAAGCAGCAGCTCATGAATATTTTTAATACACGATTAAATGAGGTTTGTTAATATTCAACTTATGTTTTACCCTTTGTCCTGATATATTTTTTATTTTGTTTTTTCTGTTAAGGCTAATGCTTCCGAGGTGTTCGCTCCTGCTGCTATACAACTTTTGGCAAGCAAGTTGTCAGCTGTGAATGGAGATGCTAGACGTGCTCTTGACACAGCAAGAAGAACTGTAGAGAATGAATCTCAAAAGATGTTTGAGTCCAAATTAGTCAGTGCCAACTGTCAAAGCCCTACAAAATCTATCTCAAACCTGCAGAAAAGCTCAGGTAAGTAGGTTTTCTGAATATATGCAAACAGAATGATTTCGTTATTATTTAATATTAATGTGGAACCTTATTTCCTTTCAGAAACTAGTCACCTCCGCAAATCTCCAAGGAAAGCTCTTCATAGTCAGGAAATTGACAAGCAGGATCGTAACACTGTACTTGATCGAATGAGGTCACCTCTCAGATCAACTTTCAATACTTTGAAGTCGCCCCTCAAATCACCCCTGAAGTCACCTCTCAAATCGCCCCTGAAATCGCCCCTCAAGTCACCTCTTAAATCGCCCCTCAGACTTCTCATGAAGTCCCCTCTCAAATCACCCTTGAAGTCCCCCTTCAAGTCTCCTACTCATCTCAACTCGCCACGGAAGGAAAATTTTTCACCTCTGAAACCAAAATCTGCTAAAAAGTCTCTTTTCACTGATTCTGACACTGACTCAAAACCTCTGGCAGCCCCCTCCAATGTTGCTTCTCAAGTTAATAAACCTTGTATTAACATTGCTAACATAATGAGTGTTGTTAATGATGTCTATGGATCATCACAAGGGCTTGGGAAAGCATCAGATGGAGGAGAGGAACTCCCACTTCATCAGAAGTTTGCAATATGTTCCTTGCTCCTTATTCTTCGTGAAGGAAAAAGCAAAGATGTAACAGTCGGCAAGGTGAGTTTTTTAAACAATGAAGTTTTATCATAATTTTCTTGAAGGATGAAGTATTACTCCCTTAATCCATTTTTTCTCCTTACCAGCTTCATGATGTCTATAGAAGAGTGTGCATTAAGCGCCACATGGATCCATTGGATTCTGGATCGTTTTTAAGCATGTTAGGCTTGATTGAAGCGCGAGGAATTTTACTTTTACCTGGGAGGGGTAAAAAAAGTCGTCTTACAAAGGTAAGTGAACTAGGTTTATGAACTCATGTAGTTTCACCTGTGTTCCCCATGTTCCAAGCATTGTTTATCTCACCACTTGTTTCAGGTCTGTATGCAGTGGATTGAAGATGAAGTGGTTGCTGCTCTGAAAGACCGAGATATGTTAGCTACAATTTTAAGAGATAGATCTTGTCTGTCATAGATACTAATTAAGCTGTTGCTGTATGGGTTTTTCTTGTTTCTTTGACTTGACATTCCAATTAACTGAGGCTTTTCAGGCATAAAGGGATCAATGTTCTTGTAAGCAAATTAATTTATGAAGTTTTGCCTATGACCATGAGTTCCGATTTTGTGATAGAGTAGTACCCAATGGACCTGACTGAAAGTGTCAAAAAACTATTGCCTTATTTAATTATAATTGTTTTATAACAAAATACTGTATAACTGATGTACTTCATGAAAACTGCAATGCCCATTGCCTTGTTACCAAAATGTTTGGTCTTTTGCCAATCATACCTTGTATTAATCTTACTTACGTATAATTTATTTATTTTGGTATCTGTGTGAACAGTTGTGTGACATGTAAGGACATTAATGGACAAATAAATTCAATCATTATGTCTGGTAATTGTTTTTCATTTATGGTTAGGAAAAATAAAGTTAACTTGGATTCAATAAAAAAAAATTTAATGTTTTGCAATGACTAGTGCAAACCTCATTAGTGATAATTGATGTAGCCAATAGGCCAACAGTATTCCAATCAGGAGCCTAGGCAGTCCCAGCTGTGTCACAGCATGTTTATAAGTATGCCTCTGAACCTCACAGGTTTTGAGAAAGTAGTCTTGTTACTAAAAATGCAGCAGCAATAGGGATAGAGCACAACTTTCTCCATATAAAAAGCCATTATTTGTAAAGAAAAACAATACAGCATGTGTACAAACTAAAAGACATCCACAGAAATACTGACAGGGAAGCGCACACACTGGAAGTACATGCCAGGAAACTGGCAACTTTTGTTACACTGACATACTCATAGGACACAAAAGGCGAAAATATATGTTTCTCATTGGAGTACGCTCAAAAATAAGTTAGAGGTGAGCATGTAGAAATGGCCATTTCCATTTCAAATTTGTATGAAATACCTAATTGACTTTGTGCTGTTATGATCAGATACTACTTTTGGCAAGTGATTATTTAAAATATAAAATAAATAAGAAGGAATCAATTTTCTTTTGATAAATATTTCATGAAATAGTAAAGAACTTCAAACTTATTCTAAAAGTGCACAGCCTTATTTCTTTTTGAAAGACCACACAATAATATTATCAAATACTCCTAACAGTACGTATATTATGATCTTGGAGACTTCGTTGTGATCTCTCATGAGCTAAAAATAACAATCTTCCTTTTACAAAATATACACTACCATCGTACAAAAAAACAAAAAAAAGACTGGCGTGGTCATTATCATACAATTTACAATGTAATTGTAACACATGAACCAACCATTTAATATTTCTAAGAAGCCCAGTGCGTGCCTGAGCAATGAAAATACACAGTTGTGTGAGGAACTAAAAGGCAGCTAAAATATGCTTCATTGGACAATCTTCAACTACCCACATCGAAATAATTGTATGCCAAAGCATAAAAATAAAATAAAAATATTCCTATTTAGAAATTTTGTTTTACTAAAAAATAATGCAAATGAAGGACCTGGGCAGGTGCATTTTTGTACATAATCTTTCCCCTGCTTAAAAGTAGCATTGAGATCAACATCAACAATTTTGCAATGGTAGGTACAAAGTGTTTGTCAGGTATAAAAGTGTATCTCACTACTATTGAAATAATTTTGGTTCAGTTTACAAGCCCTCAGTTTAACTAGGGTCCAATTTGGTGTTAGCTTTTTAACTGGCCATTTTTAGCCAATCAGCAGTTCATAGGAATTAAAAAGAGATTCCTGCTGTGATGAATGCTGATAAATGGCACCACCAGATAATTTGGCCAAAGTATCAGAACTGTGATAATCAAAGAAATTGCACAGAAATTCCTAATCTGAGCGACTGCTATGGTGAACAGGGACATTATGCCTGTAAATGTGAACTTGTCCTAAAATAGCTATGTCTACAGATACCTGTAACATGCCACAGAGCCAAAATTGGAATGGTGCTTCACGGATCAAAAAGTAAAGAGTCTTGAAAATATCACCAGCAGTCCACATGAGAACCATTGTAAGACTGAAACAAGCAAAAACCATAAGCAATATTATTATTAGTAGTAAATACACTGAGGTGTCTAGTTCCAGCATACAACTGACAAATTTAAAGAATATAAGAGAGTTTTGCATTAAACTACACTATACACATACGCACCTCATACCCTCTGTCGATTTGGATTCATAGTTTCTTTGAAGTTGTGGTAAACCCAGCAGAGCCTCACTAAAAAGAGCACTAAAGCCAAGAATTTCCACAAAGATAGGGACATCTATCAACATGTAAGTAACAAGAGAGCCGGTAATTGCCATCAGCATAGTGCAATCCACATAGGATTGAAAATCTGTCCACTTCCAAAAGTACCGCAAATCCATATCTGAAACATACAAAAATAATTTTTAAACTAGTACATGCAAAGTTCTCCAAATTTACATGCTGTGAGTATGTATGTACATTAGATATAATTTTACAGGAACAAAAGCAACAGAAAGCAATATAAATAGACAAAACAACAAATAAGAAATGAGTGGACAAAATTTAATTAATCTTTCAAACTTTCAAATCTGGCAAAATGTCAGGGAATTATTTTAAAAACCAATGATTCTTGAAAAAAACTGTTTTTAAATTGAGCATTTTATAGAATGAAGGACATTGCATACAATATCTTTGATTGTATCTCTGAGCAAATAAAATTCAATTAGCTCTGTGCACAATCATAAAATGCAGCTGACAGTAATTTGCTACATGACACACATACTCACTTTTTCTTTCCACTAGTTCCTCGTTTGCTAATAAAGCAGGAGGAACAAAAGGAGAAGAAATTAACCCCAATCTGATTTGAATAGAGATATTCAAATTCGCATAATCTAGAAATGCAGCAGCTAAGTCTTACCTGACAATGTGCGATCTCGGACCTTTAATATAACATGACTCCTTCGAACTTCAACACACAGCCGAACCATTACAAGCATAGTCACAATCATGACCACACTCTGGATGAGTAATGGTGCCTCAAAACGTTTGCCAAACCTAAAAAGTCAAAATAAAATGAATTTTTCAGTATTTTGAAAAGAGATTAGAAACAGTTCTGCTATCAGTGACCAAAATTACCAAAATAGGATTCGAAGAATGTTTGCTACCATGAGGGTCAAACATACGTAGAGAGAAAACCCATCAGAGTTGTTGGTCTTCTTAATTTCATAGTACTGAGGTATAAATGGCACTACACCACCAAATACCATAGCGCATGCTGATGAGGCACCAATAATTTGCAGCAGTAGAACAGATCCTGAGATTTCTTCTACATATTCCTCAGGCAGTTCGGCTGACAGCCCAGTTACTTCACTTATTCCACCCATGTTGAAGATCTGCAAGAAAAAAGTAGGAACAGTTGATCAATTAAAGTTTCATATCTCAAGTGGAAACAGAAGAGCAAAATTGAATCTTTTCAGAACATGATGCCCTCCGCTTGGTAACCACGGTTATTCCGTAATTAAATAAAAAACACTCCCAGAGTTAAAATTCAACTTTCAGGACATTGCGAAAGACGAGAGAAAAACAAAGCTGCAGGTGCAGCGACGGTACCTCAGAAGTTGTAACCTGCACTGCTGTTGTTTACAATAACGATGACGTGACGCCACTTCAGTCCTGAATGACGTCAAAAGGTCCACCGGTTCCCCAATGAAGTGAATGCTCAAACTAATTCATTTTGATCATGAAGTGCGGTATTTAAAGTTGCTTGAAGTGGTTTCAAACTATGACTCATGACGGCAAGATGACGGTCACAGCTGATCGCTAGTTTCTGTTGTTACAAGGGCAGGCCACAAAGCTGTAATATGAGAATTCGCGCCCGCTGCTTCGGACCAATCACGACTCGATGCGAACGTTAACTGTTTCATATACGGGCAAGCTGAGCTGCGTTTTGAAACTGACTTGCAGTCTAGTGAAAATGGCAACGGGCTGACAGTTTAGAGCTGCCGAGTGAATCAGGCCACAAGTTACTTATGCCGTACTTGGAAGAACAATATTCTGAAGACACCATGGACGACAGCAAGCCAGAGGTGTCTGTCATCGATGTGTATGACATCGCGTCGGAAATTGGCAAGGAGTTTGAGAAGATGATAGACGTCTATGGGACGGACGCAGTCATCAGTTTGATGCCTAAAGTGATCAACGCCCTGGAGCAGCTAGAGGGTCTGGCCACCAGAAATGAACGCGAGACGAATCAAATTCAAGAGCTCAAGGCTCGCATTGCACAGCTGGAGAAGGACAAGATCGGCAAAGCGGAGGACCGACAGCGCTTTGAAATGGTTAGGGCAACCCCGGTGGGGCGGTGGGCGGCCCTAGTGGCGGCCCTCGGCCACCGCACTGCTGCTGCAGTTGTAGTGATGGCACTAGTCCAGACTGACCTTTTGCATGCTCATGAACTTTAAAACTCTACTCTGGCGTCAAGTGGTTGTCCTTTGTCCCTGCTTCCTGTGGTTCCTTTTGTATCGGCCCTGGCTAAATGTCATTGAAATTTGCAGGAATTGGAGCAAATTGAAGAGCACTGGAGGGAGGAGTCGAGAGACCTCGAAGCAATGGTGTCTCATTTACAAGAGGAGAATCGCAAACTGTCATCACTTCTTGCTCAGAAACAAGCTGAAAAATCTTCAGATCCAGGTACTGAATGTGTTGAATTTATCTTCACGAATGTGGGCTGTTCTTATACACTGTTACGAAACTTCCCTTTCTTTTCGGTAGGTGCTTTGTTGAGCCCAGAGGTAGATATGGCATTAGTACAGAGACTACGGGGTATGGTGGATCGCCTCAAGGATCAGTTGCGACAAAGAGACCGAGAAGTTCACAGTAAACAAACTGAAGTTGAATCTGTGAGTCTGTAGCTAAATGGGGTCACTATCCTGCCCTTACCTACATTTAATGTTCAGTATGATTAAATAAGACTTATTCTTTCTTTTATTCAGCTGTCTGCTCAAGTTGAACAGTTGACAATTATCAGCCGTGAGTTAAGACGCAAACAAAGGCTGGGGCAGGCACAGATCCACTCACTCATTGATGAAAGAGCAGACTTTTTGGCCCAAGTGCATGATCAGCAACGAGAAGTATCATCATTGAGGCAACGTCTGGGTTTGGCTGAGAAGGAGAATGAAGATTTGAGTATATCTGCTGTGAGTTTTGTTCCTACAAAAATCTTCACCCTAAAAATGTGTAAAATTACTTTTGTTTATTAATTATTTTCCTTTTTATTTGCATAACAGAACCCAGACCTAACTAATAAAGTTATGTATGATAAAGATGATCCTAATCGACCAAGGTTTACAACTGAGGAGCTGAGGGAAATTCTTCATGAGCGAAATGAGCTTAAAGCAAGAGTCAGTGATTTAGAAGATGAGCTGGAGATGTATAGACCAAAAGATCCACCACAGAGGTGAGTTATATTTACACCCCATTTTATTATTGAAGTCTGAAATTACCACCAACTGCAAGAGTTGCACTTTTCAATCATTCAATTCAAAGGTGCACCCCCTTCTGATTTGTAAACTGGCATGCTTTTACCATGAAATTCAGGCTGTGCAATGCTATACTTCCTTAAGTTAATTGGTGTCTTTTAAAATAACTGAGATCTAGAAGTTTTGCCAGTGTGTTAACTGATGAAATTCATTAACTTCTTCATTTTTTTTAAAATTTCAACTTTAAAATTATGTTAGAAAGAGTTTAAAAGATCCACAAGATTGTCATAATTTTACTTTACAGGAGGTATGTTTCCATTTCAGCAGCAGCAACAGCAGCAATACCAGTTTGCATTCCAGTCACAGTAGCTTCAAAACCAGACAGGAAAACAGAAGCCTCACCTTTAACAGCAGCCACAGCAACATCAGCTGCAGCCCTCGTGCAAGCCCCATTCCTAGCCCAAGTTTACATGAGCCTGCTGAATCATCTGAAGCTGATGGACGTCAGCTTTACAGATCTACAGCTTTTATCCCTTCTCTTTTTCCCCTTCACCGGATTCCTTTGGCACAAACAATTCCTCCGTCGGTGTCTTCTATTGTGCTCCCACCGACTTTCCGAGATGTAGAAGTACCTCTCATGAACAGTAGTGATTCTAATTCCTCAGAACGGGATGGAGGACGTTCATCTCCTTTTAGTTCGACCCCTGAAGTACCTGGAAGCATGTGTCCAAGGCTGATAAAATTTGCCACACCTAACATCAATGGAGTCCGCACTCCATGTACTTCACCCCCTAAGTCAGAATGCACTACCCCTAAGAATCGAGTTTCCATAAGAATGACATTGTCTCCAGATGGACGTGTATCATGCATTGAGCACTGCACTTGAGAATCATTGTACTTTTACCTTATCTGTTTTAGTTTATGACTTGTATTAAAATTTCAATATTTATGAGTCCTTTTTAATTTTTTACAGAAATTCATTTTTTATGCCATAGTTTTTCAGTTGGGAAACTAACAAATAATACAGCTGATACAGTAGATTAATGGTATTTTGCAGTTTGGTGTTGTCACAGTAACATCTGTTGTTTGGTGTGTTGCTGGAAATTCTCTACTCTCATCTCCTATGATCACTGTATCTGTGTCATGTATGTTTGTTGCATTTCTGGGGCAGTAGCTGGTAACTATTTGTTTGCATGTCTTTACAGCCCACAGGAAGAGGAGCTAATGGTTGAGGGTCCTTTACCGCAAGAACCTGATGATGCCCCCTGGAAAAAGACGGATTCTGGAATACGCAAGTTGTAAGTTTTTAATTTTACTTAAATATTTGATCTCTGTACTTTTGTGCACGTGGCACTTGGACTGGAAGCATGCTACTGTTCACTACTATAATTCTTTGTGGTGGCTCACTTCATTATTATTAATTTTTTGTTCTTTTGTTTATTTTGAGTCTCTTTTCTTTGTTCTTTGTTCTGGGTCTCAAACTATGGCTTGAAGTGGATGACAGCAACTATTTTGTTTAAATCCAAACTCTATTTTGATTGTTTTAGAACTCTCCTTCTTTGCATGCTTTTTCCTTCTTAAAAAGAATATACTTGTATCTGAGGAAATTTATTTTGTTTGTCGTCACATTTAGTATTCCTCTCTTTATTATTTCAAGCCTTCATTTCTTTTCTCTTTTTCTAGTTGAGCATATTTTAAAACCCTTATATTTTAACTTCTTTTTTATTTTTTGTTTGTATCACAGATTCAAATACCTTACCAACGTCATTTCCAACACCCAGCTCATCTAAGAAGTTCTGATAAAGTGAATTGTAAGGGGTGTGCTGGGTTTGCTTGGCTGGGGAGTTCTTTCTCACTTTGGTGTAGTGTTCTCCTTCGCATTGTAATGTACCAAATATTCCTTGCTCAAGAGCTGTCAATTTTGTTGTCTGCTATGCAACAATTGGTGACAAAAATGAAAAGGGAATGATATGCATTTGTAGTCATTTTTATTATTATTTTACTTAGTTTTTTATTAGATTGAAAATAGCTGCTTCCTAGGAAGAGTTTTATATATTCTAGCTAGAAGTAGTTGCTTTTTTAAAATCAGTTCAGTCTAGATAGAATTTTTCAGAGAAACCCACCAGTATTTTACTTCTTGTAGTTAACTTGTACAGGAATTGATTTTCTTTTGCTTGGATTATTGTAAGGTTATTAATGAAATCTCATCATAAATAACAACCGAAGTTTATCAGTATTATGTACTTATCAATGAAATTGTCCTGGTCAGCTGGTACAGCACCAGCAGTTCCAAAAACCCTATTTATATTTTTCTAAAGCCCAACCTTAAATCATAATGTTTTTTGTAGATATTACTAACCCAAAATTTAGCCCTAATGTGTATACCTCTCCAACTGGGTATCATAGGTGACGGTATGCTTGCGTGTTTGTGTGCAGCTTTCGTCGGCTGTTCAGTGAAGGTGTCACTGGTGGTGGTACCGCAAGTGTGCTGCCATTTGTTGGAGGCAGTAGCAGCAGTGGTTCTAAACCCATCCTTTCATCTTCTCTCTCCAAGATTGGTTTGTCTGGCCATTTGTCTGCTTCTGGCGCCGCCGACACGACCGTCTGATGGAATAACCACAGCTCTCTGGGCAGGACTGGTCGACATAGACACCGCTGGTAATTTGCAGCTGCACACAAGTTTATTGCGCCTGTGATATACAATGCGTTATAACACGCTCTAGACGGATTATAAGAGTTCCTTTTTCTTTTTCCTCTCTTCTTAAACTCAGCATAGACTGATACACATGACCAATGCTCCACAATCTGCTTTTTATCTGCGCCATATCATTGTTTCTTTGAAAGAGCAAATGATGAGAGGTTTTCTTTGTATTGCATATCGTTCTTTTATTTTAAATGTATTTCAACTGTTTTTCCTGTAGATTGCTTTTCTCCAAATGTATATTCGAATTGAAGTGTCGAAAGGTGATAGTAAGAGTAAAAGAGGCTGTGGAAAAATATCTAATTGATTATGAAATAAATATTACCCTTAGATGGTTTATTCATATACATATATTTAATGTTGCTACTGATCCTGTGTTGACACAGTTCAGTTGTTATCTCTCAATCAAACATAACATCACTTCTGTTTTGTGAAATTGTATTAACTAGCTGTAAGTTTTAAGCTTTTGGTGCTTTGTGAAGAAGTATTAAGTAGTGTGTTAACTTTGTTAATTTTTTTTTTAAATTGTTTGCCTTGTTTTATATGTTGAAACTTAAAGAATGTTGATTTGCCATTCTGTAAGAAGTTTTTCCTTTTCTTTGCGAGGCTTTATTCGAATCAAACATTTAGCATGTGGCCATAACATAGTGATTGATCATGGACCTACTCTTTGTGTCATAGAATATTTAGTAGGGAATATTCTACAAAGTCTCTTTATCATTCCAATGAGATGCCAAGTCATGTGCAATGTAATACTACATTATGAGCACAATTTTATAATTCTCTTTTATTTTGTTGTTGAAGTAGTTAAAAGTAAACAGCAAAATACCAATTTTAAATTTTATAGGAACTTGCTTGGTTTGTATTCTAGTATGAAAATAGAATCTCTGAATACTTCAAGAATCAGATTATTTGTGAATGTTCTCTTGAAGTCAAGAAGTAAAGACTTGTGTTATTTAGAAGAGTTCTCTCATGTCTCAAGTTCATTTTATGGTGGAGACTGAATGAGACCGCTGGGGCCATTGTGATGCAAAGTAATATGGGTCCTGAACTAAGAGTTTCGTCTTAACTTCTTTCTTGATACTTACGTTGAATTTGTCTTCCATATCACCGCAGATCTGATTTTATGTAGCCATGATTGTTTTGCGACTGTTTTGAAATATTTTTGTTTTGTTCAAAGCTTTATTAAATGAGCTAATGTATATTTTCGATGGAAAACTTGTGTCATTTGTTCTATCCTTATCAATTGATTATTACGCACACACAGGCATGCACACCAAGTCAGAATATTACCAATACGAATAGACAAAAAAATAGTTTATTCTATCATAAATTACAAGATAGAGCAAAATCATCAATGAAATGGCTTCTTTCATCTTGGCAACAGTCTTCATTGAGTAAACCCTGAGTATCAGCTAAAAATATTTTGGGTTCAGGTTTTAATAATTGGCCGGATATCACATGTAGTCCACAAACACTGGAAGAAATGCAAGGACTAAATAGGACGGTATACTGTTCTCAGTTAAACTATAAGAACGACTGCTTGCAAGTACACTGAATATACAACTTATTCCACTCGACACGAAGAGAAATAAAGAACATTAGCCCTGCCGTGAGATCAAAATGGCAATGAGCGGGTAAAAAAAAGGGAAGAGGGGAAGACGGTCCACTCGCTTCCAAGGTCAGGACAGACCGCGGCGAATTTGCACCAAAGTCATCAGGCAAAAAAAATCAGCACATCACTCGTCGTTTCGGCGGTGGTCACAGTCCACTGTGAGCTCGAATGCTATAAGTCCATCCGAGTCGAAGGGGGTGCGGCCTGTGCCAGTGTGCCAGGCCTGTGCACTGTGCAGCGGGGCGCGGCGCGCGGCGTCGGCGTCTTGCTCAGCACACGATGGTGGCGCCCATGGTGCTGCTGGGCCGCTTGTGCCTGGGCGGCGGCGCGGGGGGTCCCGGTGGAAGCGTCGACGACGCCGTGGTGCCGTTGGAGACGCCGACCGCTCCCTTGGCGTGGCGCGCGTTGCGTCGGCGCGCCGCCAGCCAGCTCTTGACGCGGTCGCCCGCGTGGTAGAAGTAGAGGTAGACGAGGGACAGCACGGTGGCCGAGGCCGCCAGGGTGCACAGCACGATGAGCAGCACGAACAGGCCGTAGCTGCTGTGGCGGCCTGCCGGCGCCGGGGTGGCGTCCGCGGGCACGTCCTCGGGGACGTCCTCGTCTTGGGGCGCCAGCGGCGTGCCGTCCGCCTCGCCGGCCGAGTCCACGATGGCCACGTCGGCGCACGCGCGGAACTCCTCTTGCGGGCCGCAGCCCACCGCGCCCGTGCCGTTGGGGCACATGCCCCAGTTGTTGCCCGCGATGTAGCGCCACTGCAGCACGCAGTGCTTGCACGTCAGCCCGGCCGGCAGGCGGTACTTGGAGGGGAACACCTTGTTGCCCGGCCCCGGGTACAGGCGGCTCTCGTGGGCCTCGGCCTCGCCATCGCGGCTGCGCTCGGCCCGCTGCAGCACGTGTCTGTCCAGGCACTCCTGTGGGCGAAATTCACAAAAACTAGGGTTAGCTCAGCCAGCACACGGAATCTTCCGAGGGCCGTTTTCGCCGCTCTGTCTCTCTCGCACTCGTGGAGCGTTCCGAGCGCCACCGTCAGTACCTGCGTGGCGTCCTGCTTGGCGTCGTTGACGGGGCACAGGCGGAACTCGAAGTAGCCGCGGTGGTTGGCGGTCAGCTCGATGCGGATGGTGATGGCGGTGCCGGTCAGGTACTTGCGGACCAGCGTGCCGGTGCCGTACTTGCCGCCCGCCTCGTGGAGTCGCGGCTGCGGACACAGAGAAGAGGCTCGTCACTGCAGCCGGGTCGGACAGACAGAGAGAGAGATAGGAGTGGCTCGCCACTGCAGCCGATCGCTGTCGCTGTCATCGATCGGTCAATCGCACTGCCATTGCGCCACCAGTGCACCACGGTCCACTGGACCGGGTCCAGCGGGTCCGGCGTCATCTGGCCGCCGTGCAGCCGGGGCAAGCCTGGGCACCGGGGCCAGGCCAGGCCGTCCGCACGCCGCGAAGCTCCTTCGGACTCCTAGTCGTTATCACTGGGAACAGGCCGAGCAGGCAGACAGGCAGGCAGGAGCGCCCCGACCGCCCCGCGATTGGACACTTTCGCGCGCCTTTCGTTTTACCGCTCCATAAAGCCAGCCTGCCCGCATGACTGCCGGCCTCAGCCCCCGCGGCCGCCAAATAGGCTGCCTGCCTGCCTGGCTGCTGGCTGCCTGCCTGGCTGCCTGGCTGCCTGCCTGGCTGCGGTGGCGGCACCCGTTGGGGCGCCCGTCCGTAGGGGCACCGGGTGCATTGGGGTGAAAGGTGAAAGGCCTCGTGAGGAGGCAGCCACCGCGCGCGCACTCAAGGCGCACTGCCACGAAAACACGAAACTCTTACCAGCTGCGGTTTCAATTTTCAATACCTCTTTTGCTTGCAATTATTGGTACAATGTCAAAAAAAAAAATATTTAAGTTTTTGAGTGTGTTACCTGGGGCGTGTCCCACGGGTCGCCGCAGACGCCGCACCGGCCCTTGTTGCGCTGCCACTGCCTGCTGAAGCCGCCGCAGTACAGCTCGTGGTCGTTGTAGTCGGGCGGCGTCTCGAAGCCGTACCTGCAGGCAAAGCGAGGCGAAGCTGGTCGTTAGATGGACGCAGGAAACGAGGCTCACGCAAAGGGGAGACAAATAGCGGTGACGTTCAAGAAAGCTGCCAGCCCCGGAAACCAGGGAAACCGGGCGCAGGTTGGCAAACAAACGAAAGCCTGACAGGAAAATGGATCAGGAGACAAAGTGGTTTCCTGTCCTCCAGAGAGACAGACAGAGACAGACAGACAGACAGACGGGTCACAGCATCATCATGCCCAGCCGGAGCTCATTTCATTTGTCTCACGCGGCCACTGAGGCCGTGCTTATGGTGTGGCTTGGTGGTCACGGCGCCGCGGGAACTCGGAGGTCGGAGGTCGCGGAGGGGAGGGGAGGGGGCAGGGAGGGACACTGAAAAGACCACCTGGCGTCCAGGCGGTGTAGGTCAGCCCCTTTTGGCACCGAGGCCCAGGGCCGGGCCACGGACCACGGGGCTCTGCTCCATCAGGTGACAATGAGATCGTGGCTGCGCTGCAGCGTCTAGCCCGGCCCGGCCCGGCCCACTCAGCGCGATTAATTCCTTTCCTTTTCGACAACGGCTGGCTGCTTCCGAGGCGTCGTTTCGTCGGCCTGTCTCTGTCGCACTCGTGGGCCTTCCGCAGGGGGTGCGAGAGGGACAGAGCGACGAAACGATTCTTCGAATCCTTCGAGTACTCGTCTCAGGAAAGGCCTTTCGCCCGAGCGCCTGCAATAAAGTAGGGTAGGCCAACCCGCCGCACACGCGCGCGTGGCGGAGCATAGGGTTGCCTACCCACCGGGCGTCTGCCGCCTGCCATAATGCCAGCCCGCCGCACACGCGCGCGTGGCAGAGCATAGGGTTGCCTACCCGCCGGGCGCTCGTCTCTCGGCCGTCGCCGCGCTGCGCCGCGCCGTGGGAGCGCTTCCCTGAGAACGACACCGGCGGCGCGCGGCGCCGCGGCGCCCTTCCGGACCTACACTGTATCGCCGGCTGGAGAGAATTCTTCACCGGCCCTACTGAAGGAAGGGGGTCGCGGTGACGGCGTGAAGTGAGTACGGCAGGCAACACAAGATGACGCCGTCGCACTTACCTCCACATGGACGACCTGGACGGCGGCTCAATCAGCCTGCCATGGCCGCGGACGCCCTGCGCGAGCAGGAGCAGCAGCGGCGGTAGCAGCAGCAGCGCCCGCATGGTCTGGAACAACAACGACGGCACTGTTAACTCCGGCACTGTTAACAGCATGCAGCACAGTGACGACGCTGATGGCGACCGCCATCGTGATGAAAGTGGCTGCGGACAAAGACAAGAAGGCCCTGATTCGCGTGCGTGGCCCGCTGCCCCGCGTCGTCACGCGCGTGTCCGCGGTGATCCGAGCCTCGGGATTGCAGAGCGCCACCCCGCGCCGGCCTGCCGGCCTGCCTGCCTGCCGCCTCGGGACTGGAACACACATCCGGACGAACGTGTTCTAGTTCCCGGGCCGCTACACATCGTGTGCACTGCACACCTCCGCCGGCCACGACCACTGATGTAAGAAACGGCCCATCCATCTGACACAAATCTCCTTTCTCCTCCGAAATTCGGTCCTTTTTTATCGCGTTGCGCGTCTTGTTCGCCTCGTTGCCGGCGGTCCCTGCCGCGCTTTCCGGCGCGCTGTCTCCACCAGGCGCACGGTCGTGTGTGCCAGTGTGTCTGCGTGTGTGTGGCCTGAAAAGGCGGAGACGAGTCCGCGGAGCAACGGCCTGCGAGAACTGACAACAGCGTAGCATCGCGGAGCATCGCGGAGCACAAAGGGAAATTAAACTAAATGAAGAGGCGAAGGACTGCCCTCCCGCTTCGCGGAAAGCAACGAGAGACGGGGCGCGGACGCCGGACAGACATGCGGGCTGCGCCGGGCTGCGCGCCCGACGGCCGCACAGGGCAGTCCTGGGCCTAGGCTGCCTAGGCTGTCCACTGCGGAGTAGAGAGCAGAGGTCGGCCCCTTCACTGCCAGGCCACCGCCAAGTAAAAGCGTAACTCCGGCTCAGATCGGCCCGTCCACTCTTACGCCAGTTTGGAATCATTTTTTCCCAATCTCATAAGCCGGTCGAAAGGAGCAGCACGAGGATCCCGAAAAAAGAGAGAGGGAGGACAGAGACTTATTGTGGTACTGGGGAATGGCCTTGAGAGTTCACGACACGGCTGGGCTGCTGTAGCACCACAGGGGAGTGGCGTGGCGGGGCGGGGCCTGGCGTGGGTGTGGTGTGGAGCATGTGGTCGCAGGGCGGTATCTACAGGATACGGCCTGGGTAAAAGGGCAGCCGTCCAACGCCCATGACGCGTAACAGGTATCTTAACATGTCCTTTTTTAAAAGTGACTTTTTCATAAAAGTGAGGCGTTACTGAGACAACCAAATCGTAATACGACAGGTTTGAATCCCTACCGCTTCGGGCAGTGTACGACAGCCGACGCCTTTGTGCCAGACAGTCTGCGAGAGAAAAAATAAGCGAGTTCCCGGTGCCGCGCCGCGCCGTGCCGCCCGCCATCTCGTGCAACAGGTTGATTCTGCAGACAGGACCCTGCTGGCCTTCGCCCCGCCTGGCTTCACCACCCGCCCCTCCTCCTACAGTGCGGCAGCACGGCCCTCTTCTTCTCCCAGGGCGCGATGAGGTTTGATGGGGCAACGGGCAGCCCGGCCCGGCCCGGCCCGGCCGGACGACGACGAGGGTGATGGTGGAGGCGCTGGAGCGTCCGCGAAGTCATCCTCCAGGCTCCAGGAAAAGGCGGGGCTAATGGCGAGTGCGGCGCACGCAGGGCGCGGCTGGATCGGGGGAACAAGTCGCTGCACTGCAAAACGGCTGCCGTCATCGCCATCGGCTGCAGCGGGCGGCGCGATGATGGTGGGCGTCATGGTCCAGGCCGTCCAGGCCGTCCAGTCCTGTGGTTCCTCCCTCGGCCAGGCCCGGCCAGGCCACGCTTTCTACCTTGCCGTGCTTGCCGCGCTTGCCGTCGGCGCGCAATCCGTTCCCTTTCAATTGGAAGGAAAGCCCGGCCCCGCGCCCTCCGTGCAGGCCGGCAGCCAGGCCGACGGGCACGACGCACAAAGACGCCGCACTCTTCGACGCCGTGCTGCCGTGCTGCCGTGCTGCTTTCGGGCCTTTCAGGCCGCGAGGCCCGGGTTACCCTGACGGCGCCGCGGGGCGCGAACTGCACGAAGATACGCCAAGGATCAGCAGGCTCATTCTGAACAGCGTCTCGTCGCTCGCTCCATCTTGCCGCACCGAATGGGCCGTTCCGCGTGGGCCGTGTGAGAGAGACACAGCGACGAGGCCCGTTTGGAACCAGACCGAGTACTGCCGGGCGTGAACGGGCCCGTCGCGTCCGGGCGGCGCGAGGTGCCCTGGGTGCTCCGTGAAGCGCGTCCCTTGACTGGCTTCTCCAACGACCCGGAGCGCGCCGGAGCGCCCCGCCCGATGAAGACGAGGACGTCCACATCCGACAGTCCTGCAGTCACCCGGGAAAAAATAATTGAACGCATCAGTCGCCTCTAAAAAAAATTAAGGATCGATAAATCTGGCACGAGGCACGGAGTTCACCGCGGTTCAAGGATCAAGGACACTGTGAGCCGTTTGAGCCGACTCGGCTGGAGCGCTGGCGGTGGACGGCGCAGCGTTTCGGCCGATACCCCGGCCCACCGCTTGGGCCGCGTGGTAACGGTGTTGCGTGGTCTGGAGGCGTCCTGGAGTCCTGGAGGCCCCCGACTGGAGGCTGGAGGGGGCAGGGGGCCTGTTTTCGTGTGCGATCCGTGCGGCCGCGGCCACCGCGCGCCCTCTATGACAGCGGACACATTTCGCTCCGGGTTCCCAAGGTCCTCCGGCGACCCCGGCGAGGCACCCTGCCTGCAGTCGCTGCTGGCGGCCGTGCTCGTTTCGGTGGGCAGGGCGCCAAGAGTTCCTCGTTCCCTCCAGCAGCAGGCCTCGCCGCCTCGCCGCGCCGCCAACTGTGCCGACGGGGACACCGATTGGACTAATCCACCGGTACTTCTGGAGAACGGCATTGCCGTGCCGCCGCCATGGGCCCGCCAACCGCAGCCAACCCAAACAAAAAGCACAGGACAACTCTGGGTCGGGGCGGCGCCCTCGCCGTGTCCAGCGTTAAGGTCTCCAGGACTCTACCGGCATGCGAGTCGGCGTGTCCACTGCACGGCGCTACCTAAAAGAGGAGAGGGGGGGGGGGCGAAAGTGCTTCCGCCACACGACGTACCGCGGCGGCAAGGAAAATAGCTGTGGTATGACTTGGCCATGCATACAGTCTCAGACTGGGCACCCCGAGCGGCCGGCTGCCGAGCCGTGGCGAGCCGTCCCAAATAGAGCGAGGCGACGGCGACGTCCGGGACTGCCTACCTAGCCCCACGTGACTGCGAGACTGCGTACCAGTGGCGTGCACCGGGAGGGGGGCATGCGCCTATTTTTGGCACTAGACAGACGCCTGAAAGGTGGGCAAATCGCAATGCAGTCGTGGGTTTTGCACGCCGGAATGTAAAGCAAAGAGCGTGGCCTGACACCCTCCTTCAAAGAATTCTGGGCACGCCACTGCAGCGTACTACGCGAACCCTAGTGCACTGTCCCTCCCGCGGCACGCGCCGCGTCGCGCCGCGTTGCGTGCGGCGGCTCGGCCACGGCCACGCGGGTCGAGAAGGAGGACGGGAACAAAACGACGGACATCTTGAAAAAAAAACTGAACCGAAGAAACGACGAGCTCATTGATTTTCAGCGAAATTCGCCCCTCGATCGCCCCACTGTCGGGCAGGGTAGGGCGCGCCGTGGAGGGGCATTTGCAAGGCGGTCTTGCCGCGCTGGACTGCCGCGACGCTAGCTCGGCCGCTCTGGCTCTGGCTCCGGGCGGCACGGCGGAGCAAGCACGGCGAGCACAGCGCCGGCCCCGCCCTGCCCTTGAAGTCTCTCCCAGGTCCCAGGCCGCGCCGCCGCTCTCGTTCGAGCTCTTGTTCGAGTCACACACTGGCCTCACCGAGTAGCTCAGCGCCGGCCCGTCATGCGTCATCTTTACTCCGAAACGTCGTCACCGCATTAAAAAAAATGGCACTGGACCAGGATCGAACCCTCGGCGTGCGCGGGGGCAATGAATTCGGCTGTGCGGCGCGCCGTGCCGCCGACGGTGATTGGAACGGCACACACGCACGCGCGCTCACACACACAGGCACAAAAGTGACTTTAGCGCGACGACGACGTGGCTGTGTCGGAAGGCACAGCAACACTTTCCAATTCGGTCTTTGATTAATTCCCCCAGCGAGTGAAAGGAGTGTGGCTTGTGCTGGACGCGAGCAAAGCTCAGCGCAGCGCAGCGCGGGGACTTTCTTGGAGCGGAATCCGCCGTGCCTCGGAAGGGTCGCGTCCTGCCCTGCCTGCCCTGCCTGCCCCGCCATTCCCTACACGTCCCGTCCGCCCGGCCGGTTCGATCGGAACGGTTTCCGGGCAAGCGGCGAGCGACTAAAAAAAGCCCCGCCACGGGGAGTCGAACCCTGATCCTCCGGGTTGGCAATCGACGCCTATGCGCCCTCGGCCAGTCTAGGAGCGCCGTGTCGAGAGGGGCCGAGGCCACCAGGCGCGACTGGGAGATAAAGGCGGCGCTCCTTTCGACACAGAATTAGCACGAGGCGCCTTTACAAGTCTGCAATTAGGCGGTGCCGCGTGTTTTTATGGGGTCTTCTTCCTTCGTCGTCGCCTCAGTCAGTCACTCGGCGACGCAACTCGAGCGTGACACGAGCGCGACACGAGCGTGACACGAGCGGAGCGCGCACATTCTCACAACGCGAGCACGACGCGAGGACGGGACGACGAAACGCGTCAACGCAACGCCGGCAACGCAACCAGCGACATGTGGGCCCTAATCGCGGCGAGCCGGCCGGCCTCTCTCTCTCTCTCTCTCTCTCTCTCTCTCTCTCTCTCTCTCTCTCTCTCTCTCTCTCTCTCTCTCTCTCTCCTGAGGTTTCATGTGCAGGGTCCGGCGATCGACTCACGCACGTCTTAATATTTTCTCGCCCGGCGTCGAAACTAACGTCGGCCCGTCCAGGTCCTCAGGTCAGGTGCTCTCTGCTCCTGGCCGCTCTTCGAACCTCCCCTTTCACCCGGGGTGGCTGGGCCGAAGCTCGATTCCTAGTGTAGCACCCGTCTCGTTCTGTCTCTCTCGCACCCCTCCGAGTGGCGCGGTGAGTGCGAGAGAGACAGCGCTGCGCGGCGAGTCCGGCGGTCTTACGTGCCGCCGCGACGCGCCGCGATATCGACCCGAAGGGTGACCTTCACGGCCTTCGCGGCACTGGAGGAAAGTGGCCGCGCCGCCGTCCGGGAGTGCGGGTGGGGAAAAGGGGGGGGGGCGCTTTGCGGCGGCGACAGGACGAGAACCCGTCAACGAGGTGGCAAGGGGTAAGAAAAAAATTCTAATTAAATCGGACGGGATATGCAGAGGCTCGCGTCGTTTAGCGGATGTGTGTTTCGAGACGAGGTTTCGCCCGCATCCTGTTGTGTCGTGTGTGGCGGAGGGTGGCGGCGAAAGCGGCGTGTGTGTGCGTCTGTGTGTGAGTGTTATTTCACATGCAGAAAGTGGACCGGGAATCAGAATTTCTGGATCGACTACTTGCCTGCCGCCACCAGTTTTTTTTCTGGTGCTCTCGGTTTCCGCCGAGTCAGCGAGTCAGCGCTGCTCCGCCAACTTCGTTTCCGTGCGTGTCCAGGAACAAACACGACATGCGGTTACTAAATTCCCACAGTATTGTCCGAGATGTCAACGTCAAAATGAGTTTCAAAACAATTCTTTCGTCGAATAAAAGACTTTTATCTAACTGACAACATTGTGCGTTCACTCCTTGGCCGCGCACCTCCGCTTCAGATCTCGTGAGTCGACGCTCGCTTGCGATGATAACGCGTGAATCACTTTCCTGCGAGCGGCGATTCGTCATCGCCGCGTGCCATCCCGCCGGACGAGCGGACTAGCTATCGATTGGACGCCTCTTTTTACTTCTCTTTTTTTTTCATCAAATTAGAAGCAGTGTTTCGCTGATTATATACCCTGGCGGCTTCCTGCTCCGCTGGGCCGATGGCTGGGCTGATGGACCGATGGCGCCGGGATGGATGTTAGGTCATCCGGCCACAGTGAAGCGGAGCGAACGGCGCGGCCCCGTCACGCGGTGGGTCTTTTACAGCCGAAAAAGAAGTGAAAGAGAGAGAGAGAAAGAGAGAGACACCGCCGCCCCCCGCGCTTCTCGTTTCGCGGAAACATAGAGAACCTGCCGCGGACTGGACCACCTTGAGGTGCGTGCGGAAGGGATTGCCTCTCGCTGCTCGTCGTGATAGTTCGGGGCGTGCCTCTTCTTTTACGGTGGGGTGTTGCCTCGGGGCCCTCGCTACCCCACCCTGCCTCATTACGCCGGGTCTTTGACGCGCTCCGGTCCGGGGGCCGATGCTCAGGATGTCCCTACACCGGAAGTGCCCTGCGCCTGCCTGCGCCCCGTGTCCGCGCTACGCCCCCCGCCGGCCACGCGTGACGCGCTCCACCGCCCTCCACGAAAACGGCGCAGCGAGTTTCACTGAAAACGATATGCCTTTACTGAATCAGCTTTTTCGTTTTTAACAGTGTCCCCACTCCGCCACACGCAGCATGATCATTTCGCCTTTCATCCATTGATTCATGCATACGGCCGACGTGAGACGCCGGCCGGGCACGTACCCACAACGCAATGCGTTAGGGACGGGCAGGCAGCAACAACAACAATAACAACAACAACACGATGACTGCGGCCCGGCCCCAGGCGGCCCCAGGGCATTGGCTGAGCACTACAAAGGCCCAGAGGTAACAAGGCCCACAGTGTGGCAGTCTGGCACAGGGGGCTCCAAGGGATATTGCCAATCGCCGCATCTTCTGCCCACCCCCACCCTCACCCCCACCCCCACCCCTCCCCGGGAAAGGGGAGGGGGAGTGCGGCGGACTCCCCGCTGGCGGGGCGCCTCGCAGATTGCCCCCCTCCCCGGCGCCCTCACAATGGGTGCGAGTGAGAGGGTGATTGTTTGATAGGAGCCCGGCCAGCCAGCACGGCGAGGCGACGCTCGACGGTCGGGCGCCTCGCGGTGCCTTTTTTCTCACGAAGAACGCAACAACTCGTCCGCCGTGCCCGGCCGTGCCATTTCGTGTGCGGTGCGAGCGAGACAGAGCGAGGCAGAGCGAGGCTGAGGAAGGGCGCCGCGGTGGCGAAACCCTAGCCAAGGCCGGGCCGGTAAGGCCAGCCAGGCCAGCCGCGCCGACGAGGTGTGGGAACGGCTTAAACGCGTCACAAATAGGGCTGTGAGCTGTGAGTGGCGGCAAGGACCTGAGTCCGCCGTGTGTGTGTGTTTGTGTGTGCGCGCGTCCGCGGAGGGGGCTGTCTGCGAGCTGCACCGGGCCCATCGGGCAGCCACCCCGACGGCAGGAGAATGAGTCACGCAGTGCAGGCCCGTGCATTCCTGGCCAATGCATGCCGAGGCTGCAGTGCTGCAGTGCGGCGCAGTGTAAGGTGGCCGTTGACCCGGCCGGGCTGGGGCTGCTGGGGCTGCGTCGCTCCTCTCGCCGGCCGGACTCGCTGCGTTCGCTGCACTGTATGTGGCGGCACACCGGCGACACTCACCTGGCCGGTCGCGCTGTCCGCGGGCAGGGCGGCAGCTGGCGGCAGCCCCGATAGTCCACTGGTCGGAGTCACACGGACACACACTCACACACACACTGACCGCGCGGCGCGCAACGGCCGCCACTTAGCGCATAGCCGCGTCGCGTACTTGGCGCTCTTGGTGGAGTCGTGCCGGCGCACCATTCCCCTGCAACGCCTCCAACGCGCGCAACGTCGTCTCTTCGGCCGGCCGCCGCCGCAGCCGTGCTGGAACTGGAGCCGCGGACCGGCTGGGCCCGGGCCGCTGCCCCCCTCCCCTCTCCGCCGCACCTGCCCTCCCACTCCGCCCTTTCACCGCCACTCCCTGCCCTCCCCCCGCGGCCCGCGGCCAGTGTATCGCCGGCCTTTATGGAAGTAAACCGTTGCCCCCTTCCCCCCTGGCCCCATGGCGCCCCAGACCGCCCCTGCGCTGCACAACGCGGCCCCGGCCAGTGGACTCGGTGACAGAGAGAGACACAGAGAGAGAGAGAGGGCTCCCGGAGTCCGACACCCAGCTGTCTGCCCGCGACAAGCATCTTTTGATGCGGGCCACGGCTTTGGCTACCCCAGCAGGTGCACTGGTGTTTGGGCTAGCGGCCCGCTGCCCGCTGCGGTCTGGGGGTGCTAACCGGCAACGGGCCAAGCGGGCCGCGGGGCCGTCCCTAAAGGGAATGCCGCCGAAACAGGGATCACCCTGTCAAAAAGATTGAATGGAAATTGAGCTAGTGACATCTGGGGCGAGTTTTCGGGCAGCGGTCCCAGTTTGGAAGGGTGGGCCTTGTTTGGGTGACGTGGGTTCGTTCGGCTTGCCGAGGCCGAGGCCCCAGCGCCACCCCGCAAAGCACGGCACGGCAGAGCGCCACGGAGGCGCGGCCTCCTCTACTCCGCGCGCGACGCTCGCCTCCCAAGTAGGAGGTGCCAGCTAATTTAATAGCAGCCCGGGAGGCTCCCCTGCTGGTCCCGGCGGTCCCGAACGCCGCCCGCCTCGTCGCGGTAACGAGATTACCCTTCGGGAAAGAAGCAGAAGCACCTGCGGCTCGTTGTCATTGCCGTCTCGAAGCGGAGTCGTGCTGCTCACAGTGTGGGACGACGAGGGTAATGCATCGCGTCGCGATTCGCGTGTCCATGGCCGTCCGTCCGGTTGGCGGGCCTGGCGGTGCATCTTATCTTAATCGCGGTGGAGGAAAGCTGGGGGCGGCATCCATCGACGCGCACCTCTCGAACGCTTTTACAGAACGGCGAAGCGTGCACGCACGCACGCGGGCCGTACCTGGCGCGCGAGCACGACACGTCCAAGGCCCGCCAGGCCCTACGTGTCAGTGTATGCATGCGTGTGTGTGTGTGTGTGTGTGTGTGTGCGTGTGTGTGTGTTGCAACGAGGGGGTGGAAGGGGGCGTACACGTGCTGAATATACGACTCGCGTGATACGACGAGAAGGCGGCGCCCTGCCGGAGGTCGCCAGTGCCGGCGGGGAAAGGGGGGAGGGGGGGGAGGGGGAGGGGGAAGCTCTCGGCGGTGCCGCGAGTTCCTTTGGCGGGCCGGTGTGAACAAAATGGGGAAAGGTGTCCGTGAGGGATTGCATTGCCCAATCAGGTGAGCGCTTGTGTGTGTGTAAGTGTGTACGTGCGAGTGTTTCGTGAGTGAGAGTGTTTGCAATGTAAGTGTGCCGCGGCGGACGCGGCGAATGCGGGGAAGAATGCCCGCACCGCGCCGCACTGCGCGGCACAGTCGTAAAGGTGGCATGCTCGGCCGGCAAGAGCAAAGCAGCAAAGCGCGTTCAAAGTCGACGAGTGAAACCGCGCGGCGGGGAGCGCGGCCGGCGGCGTCGCGCGGCGCATGGAGTATCGCCGGCCACGCGGCCACGGCGCGGAGGACGCGGGGTAGGCCGGCCGCGGACAGGAAGTCGCTGCCCGAGGCTGCCCGAGGCTTGCCGGCCGCGACGGGAAGGACTCGATGCTCGAATGACTCTCCCACGGGATGGGTGGAAGTGAGGTGATTTCCCTTTCAGCGTATCTCTGTCTCTGTCCGTCCCAGCCCCGGTCACGACCGCCGTGCGACACGGACACGGAGCCTCCAGACTCACTCCGTCGCTCTGTCTCTGTCGCACTCGCAGGGCGCCGCGTGCGAGAGAGACAGAGCGACGGCAGGGCCGGGGTGTGGGGAGCGCCGTGAGGGTCGAGAGGCCCGTTGAGCGGCCGTGCGTTGCGGGGCTGTATACCCCACAGGCGCTATCGCCTAGGCTGGGAGAGCAGTGAGGGTAAGGAAGGGTTCAAGGAGAATGATGCGATGCCGCCCTTGCTCGGTCTTCGTTCCTCGGCGCTGCCCTCCGAGGAGCAGGGGGTTTATTTCAATAAATAACAATGACTTTGTACATACATTAACAATTACAAATGGACTTGATGAGATGACACTGAGAACGAGAAACGGGCATGCAGTCCAATAAGTTTGCGCAGTCCATGAAATTGCACCGCATGTCCTTCTCATGAGAAAATAAATAAGATAAATAAATACACAACAAAACAAACAATTTCATAATCAATAATTTACGAATCACACTGTTTGAGAATTGGCTTGACGGATCCCGGCCGAGGGAGTTGGCTGAGTTCACAGCTGACTAGTCAGACTGGGCGGCGGGAGGCGCGCCCTCCCCCACCCTCCCCCACCCTGCCGCACGCACGCACGCACGCCTGGCCGAGAGGGAAATAAATTAGAATTTGGAGGGCTGCGTCGCGGCGCGGCGGGGAGGCCTTCACAATTTGTACCGATCGGCAGACCCCAAGCGCGTTGAGCTTGGGACTCGACTGACCCGTCAGCTGTCAGAGCCTTTGCGTTCCCTGGCTATCAATAAATACAAAAATAAATTAAGTCTCAAATAAATAAAAAATAAATACAAGATCAGACATTGAGCATCGTTTCGTTGAGCTATAGCCTCATCCGGCGGTGTGTCCGCGACCGAAGGCCCCTCGCGACGGCGGGCTGCACGGGCTGCACGGGCTGCGCGGGCTGCACGGGCTGCGCGGGCTGCGCGGGCGCCACCCTCGACAGCAGCTTGAACGACGCACTCCTCTTCTCGTCGTCGTCCGTCAGGTCCAGCCCGAAGTCGTCGTCATCGTCGTCGTCATCGTCATCGTCGTTCTTGCTGTCCTTCTTGTTGGCGGCAGTCTTGGCGGGCCCCGTCGTCTCGTTGCTCTCGTCGTTCTCCTCGTCGACCAGGTCGTGCTCGTCGTGGACGCTCGCCTCGGCGACTTCGGTGACGACGGGCTTCTTTTTGTTGGGCTTCTCGTCTTCCTCGTCGTCCAGTTCGTCGTCGTCGTCATCCTCATCGTCGTCGTCCTCCTTGTCATCATCGTCGTCATCGTCATCGTCGTCGTCCTCAGTGGCGGTCGCGGCCGTGTCGATGAGGGAGCCGAGGACGCCACCGGGGCCATCCTCCTCCTCGTCGTCATCGTCATCGTCATCCTGCACGTTGTTGCTGGCCGTTGTCTTGACTGTCGTGGTCTCGCTGCTCTTCTTGTCATCGTCGTCGTCGTCGTCATCGTCGTCGTCGCCGCTAGTGGCCGCCGCAGCCGTCTGGATGAGCGTGCCGAGGACACCCGTGCCCGCGAAGTCGTCATCGTCCTTGTCCTTGTCAGCCTTCTTGACGGGGGCCTTGGTGGTGGGGGACACGAGGTTGCTCTCCTCGTCATCCAACTCCTCCTCCGGCTTCTTCTTATCGCCGTCGTCGTCTTCATCGTCATCGTCGTCATCATCGTCATCGTCCTCGTTGTCGTCATCGTCGTCGTCCTCGTCGCCGAGGACGCTGGTCGCACCGTCCTGCAGCAGCCCGGTCACGCTGTCATCGTCGTCGTCCTCCTCCTCCTTCTTGGCTCCGGCTGGCGTGCGGTCCTCGGCGATCACGTGGCTGCTGATCACGATGGGGGAGGTCTTGATGGTGGCCTGGTCCCCGAGTTCGTCGTCGTCCTCATCGTCATCTTCGTCGTCTTCTTTCTCGTCAGCGTCGGCGCCAGAGGCGGCGGCCGGGGCGACCTCCTTGTCGGCGGCGTCGGGCTGCACCACGAACTGCACGGCCTGCTGGCTCTCCACCGCCATGCTGTCCTGCGGGTCCTGCTGCGCGTCCGGCTGCAGAGCCAGGTCCTCGGTCGTGGCCTCCTCGGCCAGCCCCTGGCCCTGGACTACGCTCACGGTGAAGGACGTGGAGGTGACGGGCTCCTCGTGCAGGGACTCGGCGGTCACGGCGTCCTGGGCGAGCGCGGGGCTGTTGCTGGGCGCGGCCGTGATAACGGTGGTGGTGGACGGGGTGGTCGCGGGCGTGCTGGGGCTGGCGGCAGGCGTCTTGGTCTTGTTCTTGTTCTTCGTAGATTTGGTGGGCTTGCGGCGTGTGTTGGTGGACTTGACGGGCTTCACCAGGTCGGAGTTGGCCACCTCAGTGGGCATGAACACCGGCGGCGGCTTGATCACCTTCTTCCTCTTGTCCTTGCTGGGCTTCGAGGGCCGCGCCGTCTTCTTCTTCTTCTTGGTGGCGGTCGAGTCCGAGGTGCCGAAGAGTCCTCCGAGCAGCTCGTCGCCCAGCACGGAGAAGCCGGTGTAGTCGGGCGAGTCGGACTCCGCCACCTGGGACGCCGCGTCTTCGTCATCGTCGTCGATGTCGAAGTCGTCGTCATCATCGTCGTCGTCGTCGTCATCATCATCGTCGTCATCGTCGTCCTCGTCATCGTCGCTGAGGTAGTCGTCGTCCTCGTCGTCGTCCTCGTCTTCCTCCTCCTCCTGCGCGGGCCGGGCGGGCTTGGCGGGGGCGGGGATGGGCTTGGCGGGCTCCAGACGGACGCCCTCGGGGCCGAAGCGGAAGCAGGACACGCGGATGGAGGCCTCGACGTCGCCGTCAGAGCGCAGCTCCAGCCCCAGGCACGCGTTGAACTGGTCGTTCTTGCGGGAGATGCCGTACACGCGGCCGCAGAACTTGGTGGCGCCGCCGGGCAGGGCCATGCACACGGGCTTGGGCTTCTTGCCTGCGAGGAAGAGGAGAAGTCACATTTAATTCAGCAGCCGCTCTCGAAAACGAAGCAGTAGCGTCACAGCAGCGCGGTGAATCAGCTTACCGGAAATGGTGACATTCTGCAGGATGCGCTCGCCGAAGCTCATGGTCACCATCATGTTGTCGCCCTGGAGGTAGGTCACTTTGGCGCATCCTGAAAATAACAAAATGGACAGGGAAGTGAGCGGGACCGCGCACCACTGCAAGTCATGCCAATTGCCCCCTCTGCCCTCACCTGGCCCCTTCACGATGGGGATCCTGAAGTCACGACAGCAGCTGCAGACGTCGGTGCCGCAGTGGCAGTTCTTGGGCTTGCTGGGTTTGGCGGGCTTGGCGGGCTTGGCGGGCTTGGCGGGCTCCTCGACCGCCTCCACGGCCGCCACCGCCACGGGCACGGGCTGTTGTCTGGCCGGGGAGGCCTTGCTCTTCAACGCTCTGCCATCTTCGATCTGTCGCACCGACGTGTCCAAGGGCACTGCAACACGAGTCAAGGTCATTCCAAGGTCCTTCCAAGGTCATTTCATGTCCACGACCTCGCGATGATGGTGGTGACAGTCCGCGGTTCGCGCCGCGCTTCGGGTCCGCTTTACTCACCGATCACCCTCGACGCGGCGAACGCCAGGAAGAGGAAGATCAGCAGCAGCTCTATGATCGCGGAGAGCCGCATTTTGCCTGCAACACACGTGGGACCAGGGTCAGACAGTGAGACACAACGCCCTGGAAGGTGTAAGTCGACTTTATCAGTGGGGCGGTAATCAATCTTGGCAGGTGTGCTTTCGTGGGCAGTGCACCGCGTGTGACCGCAGTGGCACGTGCAGTGGCTTGGAGAGAAAGAGAGAGAAAGAGATGGAGAGAGCCATGAGACAAACACCAGTAACGACCCCGACTGCCAATAATAGGTCTAGGCGAATAAAGGGCGAGCTGGCTTTGGCTTTCTCCGCACGACGATGCAACAAAGCGCACCGCGGTACCGCGGCGTGTGTCTGGTCCGAGCCCTGGCGGGCCTGGCAGGGCCCCTGCACGCTCTCGTCGCTCTGCCTCTCCCGCTCTCGCGGGGTGAGCCACACGGGGGTGCGAGCGAGACAGAGACAGAGCGACGAAAGCACTGCTGGGAATCAGCCTGCATGCGCGGTCTCGGTCTCGGCGTCTCGGCGCTGGCTCTCGCTCGGCCGGCGACGCGTCGCTTTGCAAGTATTGCCGCCGGGAGTCTGCGGAAACGCCTTTCTCCCGAGATAACGACTGTCGTCGTGCTGCTGTCCTCGCCGTCGCCGTCGAGGCCGTGAGCCCCGCCACGCCGATCGTAATGAGATGCCCATTGTCAGGGTCTGGCTGCCGCCGGCTGCTCAAATAGGATGCCGCGGTGGTAGCCGTTTCTCCCGGCGGGGCGCTGCCAAGGCACTGCCAAGGCGCTGCGGACGCCGCTAGGCCGGGCCTTGCCTCCAGGCGCCTCCAGGGCGGGGCCCGGCCGCTGCACCGGTGCTTTATCAGATGCCATTAGAGGAAGCCATCGGCCCGGTCGGCCCTGGCGGAGTCCTGGCGAAGCGCGGCACAGGAGCGGGCTCGCCGTCAAGCAGAAAGACCCGCCAGATACGTCGGCAAACAAAGGGGTCATCAGCAGCAGCAGGCAGCCGCAGCGAGGCGGCGAGGGTGAGACGGCGAGGCGTTGAGGCGGCCGGAGACGTGAACGCGGGAGACAGGCAACGCGCCGGCAGGTAGGCAGCCCAGCTGGCTCGCGACTTGGCTCGCCGGAGAGAGGAACGAGGAGCCAAGGCACTGAATGCTAAGGAGGGAATGGCAGCCCCGCACGCGCACGCCGCACGCCGCGCGCCACGCTTCGCTGAGAACGCAGAACGCGCAAACGGCCGGGCTGCATGCGTCTGCGAGCACACCGACTGTCACCGGAACCAGTAGGGCAGGCGGCCGGGCCGACGCACGCTTGCGCACGCTTGCGCACGCTCCAGAGGGCAGCGTGGCGTGGGCGCCGCGGCCTATCGGCCTAACTGCACCCCGCGCGGCCCACGCGTGACTTGACTGCAACCAAAGCGCTTCCGCCGGGACTCGAACCCGAGCCCTCCACGCTGCACCCTGGCTCACAGTGCCGAAGCTTGTCGGCTTGTTACATGTCTCGTTATGCCAAAAGCCGGTTGGCAGGGCGACGCGACGCCTGGGCACATTACGTCCCGTCCTCGGACGCGGACGCGCCTTGTCCAGAGAAAGCGGCTCATCACATAGCCTACCGGCCTACCGCCATCGCCTACCCATAGCCTGCGTCGTGGCCTCGGTCGTGGCCGACCCCGCCCGCGCTACCCCGCCCCGCCCCGCCCGGTGGCCGGCAGTGGGTCAGCAGGGACCAGGACTGGTCAGGCTGGCCCTCGGCCTCCGGCCTGGCTCTGGGTTAGCTCTGGGTTAGCTCTGGACTGCCACCGACAGGACAGGACGAGAGCAGGGTCCAGGGCGGCGTGGCGGCCCGGCGTCCAGGGAGGGATGAGCGCTGAGGTCCCCGTTCGGGTCACGGTCGTCGCTGCGTCTCAGCGTTCCGTCGCTTGTCTCTCTCGCTCCTGTACGGCGGGAAGCCTGGCAAGTGCGAGAGAGACGCGACGACAGCGATGAGCTGAATCGGCGTGCAGGTGGCCGCGGCCCGCCCCTGGCGTGCCCCTGGCGTGCCCCCGGCGTGCCCCTGCCCCTCCCCGGCGTGCCCCAGACCTTTCACCCAGACAGGCCCCCCAGACAGGCTCCACCCCGGCCTGGCCGTGGCCTGGCCGTGGCCCTCCCTGGCCCGCAATGTGTCGGTGTGCGTCGCGGTCCGCCGCGGCGATTTGGCAGAAGAATGCCTCATTATAAAAGCGAGAGCGGTGCCCGGCGTCAGGGTGCCCGAGTCCGGGAACCGTTCCAGTGTGCACGCCGGCTTCCTCCCGATTCGAACCACTCACTCCTCTACGCCAATTTTGACGAGGTTTTTTTTTTTACCACGGGCGCGTCCGCTGTTCAGGCACGGCTCCACCCACTTGACGCTTCAGTTTTTGCTCGTGGCTTGCGGTGTCAAAATAAGGCGCTGCAAGGCGCATGAAGAAAGTAATCCTTGCGTTGGCCGCCGCGGTGGGGGAGGGGGAGGGGGAGGGGGGGTCCCTTTCACCGTGCGGGAGGGGCACCCGGGACCCGGGGCACCCCAATGACGACGACCTGGGAGATCCGTGAACAACGCACGCGATGACGCGTCGCCACGCTTTCATCACTGACGCCACCAGACGCACAGCCGACACGGCGGACACGGCGGACACCGCCACGAGGCGAAGGGAGCAAGGGCCGCTGCCGCGCCGACGGCGACACGGCGACGGCGTGAACACGTGGGGACACCTCGGGACACCTGCAGGACAGCTCCAAACGGGACACCTACGGACACGTGGGCGCCGCCACGCCGTCGCGCACCTGTGCGACGCGAACACCACGCGAACGGCGTGGTAGGAGGACGTCGGGCGCCCCAACGAGCTGGACGTCGTCCAGTAGACGCTGTCCAGAGGACTCTGTCCAGTGGACGGGCTGGACAGGGCATCACACCACCCCAGAGCACGCCAGTGTGGGCCACACTCACTCGGTCAAGGAACACAACAGGACTTTCACTCCGGTCGCCGCCCCGCCGCCCCCCGCGCCGCGGGCTGCCAGCACACGCAGCACGTCGCTATGTGCAGGCCGTAAGCCGTCCGCCGTAAACGGCTGGCCCTGGCCTTGCCAGCCTTGCCAGCCTTGCCCCTGACTGGGGCCGCTTAGGGGCCTTGCTGGAGGCCTTGCTGGAGGCCTTGCTGGAGGCCTTGCTGGAGGCCTTGCTGGAGGCCTTGCTGGAGGCACTCTTGAGACACTTTATGCTTGTGAGGTGCTCGTCGCAGGTCGGCACGCTTGGGGACGCTCTGCAGACGTCCCGGAGAAGACGCTCCATTTGGAAATCTTGCCGTTCGTTCCATGTCGAGCCTGTGGATGGTCGTGGAGCCCTCTGGCCTGTTGTTGGGCTTCCCTAGTTGTTCACACAGCACTGTAAAGTGGCCGCAGGAGTGCCCTGGGCGGTCCTGGGGTCACTAGCCTGCGCCGCATCGGGGTCCACCAGGTCCACCGCAGTCGGACGCGAAACCGCACCAAACCGCACAGTCCGGACACGACACGCGCGACACACTTAGGCCCTCGGTCCGATCGGGAGGCTGCAGTGCACGGAGGCCGCTCCACGCGCGGACGTGCCGCGGTCGCAGCCCCTCATGGGGCCTGCACGACGGCCTGCACGACGGCCTGCACGACGGCCTGCACGACGGCCAGCATGCCATGCCCAGGCCTGGGACAAGCTGAGGTTAGGTTAGGCTAGGCAGGGCTCACCTGGTTGGTATCCACACAGCGCCGCACTCACTCACAGACTGACTGCCGCCTTCCAGGCCTTGGGCCAGGCCGGGGCCAGGCCGGGGCAGCCGCTCTTCCCTCGAGGTGAGGTGAGGTGAGGCCAAGGCTTGCTTGGCCAAGGCCCGTAAAGAGGTCGGAGCAGGAGGGGGGCTCCGCGGCTCCGGCCGGACGAGGGGTAGGGGCGGGAGCGGTGCGGCAGGTACGGCGCGACGCGACGCCTCTCGACGCCACGCGCTACTTTCCCCCACGTCACCGCCTTCACCGCCTTCACCGCCCCGCAAGGCCCGGCCCCCTGGCCCCCTGGCCCCCTGCCCGCGGCCCCGCCCTGCTGCTGCCGCTGCTGCCGCCGCAGCGGGATGCCTACCCGGTACCCGGGTACCCCCCGCCCCGGTGCTCGCCCACCCGGCCGGCATACCCGTACCCGTCCTCGACGTGGCCGTCGTGCCTGTGCCGCCGTCGGGCCGTCGGGGCGTGCGCCAGCGGCGGCAGCGCCGCCAGCACGCCGAGCTAGCCGCATGCCGGGCAGAGGGCCCAACCCCATACGCGGCACGCCGACGGCGACGCCACACTGCCAAATATTTGCCGAGGTGGAAAGTATTATTTAGTCACTGTGGGATTAGCCCGGCCGGGGGCACTGCTCGCTGCTCGCTGTTGACGAACCTGGCGGCCTGGGCGCCTGGCGGGGCTGCGAGGTCCTGGAGGCTGCGCGAGGCTGCGTTTCGGGTTAGGCCCGTTCGGCCTGGGACCGGCGGACCGCTTCGCCGGAATCGCGGAGAGACTTCCTTCAGAAGCTCCGCAAGCTCCGGCAGGTCCTTCCCCCTGCTTCCCCCTCCGAGGCCCCTCTCCCCTCCCCTCCCGCGCCTCTCCCCTTTCATTGACTCCCTTGCCGACGCCGCGGCGCGGCGCCACGCTCGGCCCGCCTGGGTTGTGTCTTCCCGTCTTCCGAAGTCGGTCACCGAGTCCATAGAATGGAGGCTAGTCGCTTTCCGGGTCGGTGGGTAGCTCGGAGAGTAGCTGAGCTGCGTGGACGGTGCGCCATCCCCCCTTCCCCCTTCCCCGCCCCAGTCCGATCGGTCCGATCCGACTCTCGGCTCTCCGCTTATCTCAGCGCCACGGCTACGGGGCTACACTCAGCGCGGATTGTTTTACATCATGCCACCGCACCGCATTGCGTTGCACTGCTGCGAGAGGCGCGCATCGCCCTGCCGCCCTGCCCTCGCCGGAGGCTGCGCCATGGCTGCGCCAGGACGTGTAATCAATGTGCTCATGACTCTGGGAAGGGCTGGGCTCCCGAACTTCCAACATGACGGAGACAGAGCGTCGTATCTGAACACAGATCAGATCTCTTATTCAAAACGTCAATCTCCCAACTGACAACGATTTATTCGTTTCGAACTCCGGACTACACTTGTATTTGAAGTAACAATTTTCACCTCTCTCAAACAATTAAAATTAATTTTTGTGAAAATTTTATCTGTATGAATCTTTTTGGTTTCCCCGGAAGCCTTTGAACTGACCGCCAGTCAGCGCCTTATCGCGGGTATGTTGGCGACGTTTGTGTTTTGTTCATGTTGGCAGTCCCTGTCTGCGTCTGCTGTCAACATAACCTCCTTCCTGTCGTGGTTTTCGTTGAGTTTGGGGAATAGTTCCCACGGAGATTTCCTTCATTTGTTGTTGTTCGCCCGATGCCAGAAAAATAGATCACAATGCCGAAAGTCAAAGCAGAAAAGAAATCTCGCGTCCACGAGACGATAGCGAAACAAGGTGAGAAGACAATTAAACCGACATAGGCTTTGATACCATGTGTCGTCTTAGTTGAGGTTATTCATGTTAGTTTGTTGTCATTAAAAGAAAAATGTATCTTTGTTAAATGTCAATCATTACTCTTAAAAGGGAAGCATAGTTCTCGGTTTCTACTCTAACTTATGTTCTTTGGCTCCTCCCAGGTATACTATTTAACAAAAACTTCGGCCAACACATACTCAAAAACCCCTTAATATCAAAGACCATGATTGAGAAAGCTGCTCTGCGGCCGACAGACGTTATCCTGGAAATCGGTCCTGGTACTGGTAATATGACAGTTCTTCTTCTGGAGAAAGTCAAGAAAGTAGTAGCCTGCGAAATAGATCCAAGGTACACAAGTTAATCATATCGCATGCAAGTTTCTGATCTTCTGTTTATTCTCTTACTGTGTACTGTGTGGCTTATTTATTTTATCTGTTTTAGACTTGTTGCGGAGTTGCAGAAACGTGTGGTCGGAACACCATATCAACAGAAACTTCAAATTATGATAGGAGATGCACTTAAAACTGATTTACCATTCTTTGATTGCTGTGTAGCTAATGTGCCTTACCAAATATCATCTCCTTTAGTATTCAAGTTACTTCTTCACAGGCAAGATATTGAGTGTTTTGATTGTTTGTGCTTTTGTATGTCAACTATTTATTAATTATGCTATTTCACCCCTGCAGGCCTTTCTTTCGCTGTGCTATCCTTATGTTCCAATTGGAATTCGCTCAGCGTCTTGTAGCCAAGCCCGGAGATGAACTTTACTGTCGACTGTCAATTAACACTCAACTTTTATCGAGAGTTGATATGTTAATGAAGGCAAGTGTTTTTTTTCTTGGAACTTAGACTATTTTTTCTTATTCTAAACATATTTGCTAATCATTGTCTCTTGCTGGTTTAGGTGGGAAAGAATAATTTTAGGCCTCCCCCCAAGGTTGAATCATGTGTTGTCAGAATAGAACCAAGAAATCCTCCTCCCCCAATCAACTTCACTGAGTGGGATGGCTTGACTCGGATATGTTTTGTTCGTAAAAACAAAACTCTCGGTGCCATTTTCAAACAAACTGCTGTCCTCACAGCACTGGAAAAAAATTACAGAGTCCACTGTTCTAAGAACAATGTGGTGAGGAATTGTTTTATTTCAGTCATTACCTTTCATACTGGTACAATTTGAGTAGCCTAAAGTGTTATTTTCCCTCTGCCTTAGACTTTGGATCCTAATTTGGATATCAAAAAGAAAGTTGAAGACATTCTGGCAGCAAATGGTTCAGAACTAAAGAGAGCCCGGACGATGGACATTGATGACTTCATGCAGTAAGTATTGCCATTTTGTTACCATTGATACGAGTAACAATTTTGGTTTGAAGAGAATTTGATTGTGTAACCAAGTTCATCTCTTATTTTTGTTTCCTCCTTTAGATTACTATGCGCTTTCAACAAAGACGGGATCCACTTTGCATAATGTCATAATAGTAGAAGAATATTAATTGCTGGTATGTAATACCAGTACATGATTTGATTCAAATTTTTGTGTTTTGGTGAGAAATGCATTCTTACACATGAATTAATATTATTTGTAATTCAAATACAAATTTATTAATTTTTGACCTCATGAAATTGAATCTTATACACTGGATCAAATCTACACATATGACTGGGTTAGGGGCTAGTCCCAATGACTAGAAAGCTTAAAAAAACCTTAGTTTAAAAAAATAAATCTAACATACTTATGTGTCATAGCAGTCTTTAAGGAGTTGAGTACATTGTCAGCGGGCTGACTATTTCTTCAAAGTTATGATGTTCACAAAGCTAACTAACCTGGTATGTTTATTACTTTGGCCCATTCTTCTTTAGGCCACACACCATTTTTTTCCACATTTGGAGGGCTGGATTTCCAACTCCATTTAGTAACAGGAGTAAACCAATCTAAACCATAATTGGCTTCAATATATCGCCTAGTGTTGCATGGAACCCTTACCAGCAGCTCAAGGAATTCGGTCCAACAGAGGGAGAATGCTGTAAATGTATACCTGCAAAAATAAGCCTTTGACAGATTTCAAATCACATAATGGATGATACCTAGCAAGTGAGTTTTAAGTGGTTCTTACCTATACTTTTGGCCTGACCTAGCTTCTGTCCCACCATTCCACATAGTGCCTTTTTCTTCATCAACATAAAAGAAAAATATATCCAACTTTAGTTTCTTGTACTCAAAAGCAATTTGATAGCTGTCATTTGCTTTTCCAAACGTGTGATGCAGTTTGAAACCATGTGATAAGAATGCAGGAATGATTTCTTCCTTATAATCAGAAGCAAAAACGCCTAAGTCAACATCTTGGCTGTAAGGAATGAAATCACATTGTCGCAAAAACCCTGAAACAGAAATTATACTGTAATGTGCAGAGAGTAGATAAAAAACCTCTTATACTGCAAGGCTTTGATCGGAACAAACCTAAACAGGTGCCACTACTCAGCCAGAAGGGAACCTCTAGATCATCAAGAATTCTTTTAGCTCTTGAGAGCATTTTCCAGGCTTGATGCTTGAACCGTATTGCAGTTATTGACTGATCTCTTCCATGAGTTCTGAAAAATGTATCAGCTCGTTTGTAATCACACTCAATGAAATTCGATGAGGTATCTGATATTGCCCTTAGAAAGGCTGGGATATCCTTAGGTACCAGAAAGTGGTACTCTAGTAGTTGTGCATCGACTAGATCAAACCTGAAGAGGAAGAGGAAAACAGAAACATTTAAGAAAAAGTGGTTTAAAAAAGGTACTGAAGAGTGACAATAGAGTAGTGAAGAAGCATACTTGGGAATAGCCCCTTCAGTTGCCATAAAATGCTGCCTGCTTAGCAAAATACCAACTTTCTTCAAATAATTATTTCCTTTGAGATCATCATGTACAGATCCATGCCACCAAAAGTTATCCTGCAATAAGGGTGTGTATGGTGACTATTTTTTTCCTCCATCAAATTTATCACACATATTAATTACCATAATGAATACCTCTCTACCATGAAGTATGACTACTAGAAATGAGTAATTCTTCCTTAAAACAAGAGCTGTTGTAAGTATAGATGCCTTTGGGGGTAAACCAAATATCTTCTTGCTTTGTGTTGCATAAACTGAGAATCCTTTGACCTCTAGTTTTTTTACAAACTCATCAAATAAAACCTTCTTCTGGAGAAAATTAAAAAAAATGAAATTTTGGTAAGAAATTTTTTTACCAGTTAAAGATATGAAACAATCTGATTGTAACATGCCTTTGGGATGCACGAGGAGTCGACAGCAAGGAAAACATCGTCACCATCAAGACGACAGTCTGCACCACCTCCCACACAATCAAGAATGTTCTGCTTCACATTCCATACATGAGCTAATATTTTGGGACTGATGATGAAAGGAGTGCAGCCTTCCGCTCTTATAACAAAATCTAAAGTTTGTCCTTCTTGTAAAAACTTTTCACTAATGGAAATGTTGAGCCGAGGTACTTGACCCGTCACAGAGACTAGCCTCTCATGTAAGAGCGAGGGAACTCGATGATTTCCTCCAATAAAGGCAAGGCCCATGTAAACAAAAGCTTGAGCTAGGAGGAAGACACAACTGACAAGGAGAAGTTTCTTGCCAGACGGCCTGAGGCGAAACATCTTGGTTATGTCGACGTTCACGTAGTGAAAAAACAGACATTTTCGGGAAATTTTGGATATTCGTATGAATGAAACTTTGCCTCGATCACACCTAAAGACGACATAATGGAGATTCTTGGCGTTACAAGTCAATATTTCCGACTTTAGGGGCTTTTATTTACGAATGTCAGCGGTGGCAGACTGAACGGCAACCGCGGGCGGCCATGTTTTTTTGACGGAGATGTGCACCAACCTCTGTAAAAGTGAAAACAAAGCAAAAATTCATATCTTTTATTTGTTTTCTTTTCAGTAATTAAAAAGCTATTAGGAACTTGATCTCAGCAGTGATCTAGGGCTGTTTCTTTAGGTGTCAAAACAGCACATCAAAGCGGAAAACTCAAAAACTTTACTTTGAAAAGCTGCTTAACTGTCAGGGAATGCGCATTGCCAACAGTACAAAACAGCCTCGTTACAAAACTATGGCTGGTTACCCGTTGAAAACTTGCCTCTCCATCAAGACAGCGATTTTGTGCAAATATTATACGTGACAGTTTTGTTACATGAACCGTTTCATTAGCATTTGTGTGCCCAGTTACCATTAATTATGTAGCTGTTGGTGACCTTAAATTCTAGCAGAGAGACTGTTTACAAGGCAGAGAAGCAGTCTTGTCACTTTCATTTACGTTTTCACAGCCTAAAAGCACTTGCTCCATAAAAAAAATAAAATACAAAATTTCTTTCAGCCTAAGAGTTTTCCATATAGCTTTGTTGTAAATGTGAGACTGTTTTTGTGGTGTGTCGGCAATCTCTGCCTGAAGTCTAGTTGTTGTCGAGGGGAAGGGAGGAAGGGAGGGGATGCAATCAGGCAAAGGGGGTAATGGCGACTGTGTTGTGAGGGTAAATTTATCCTTCGGATCTTCTTATTTCAAGTTCATTTTGTTCAGTCTTGAAGACAGGTGTTCCTTTTACATCAGATCGTCAACTGGAAGGTTGTGTCGCATTACTACTTCAGTTTTATGTAGTTACGATTGTGGATGCTAGTTGTCAGGTGTTCTAATTTGAGTACTGTAATGAAGTGGAGAAACACTTTTTAAAGATATCCATTAGAGTTTACTTTCACTTCATTAAAAATTTCGTCCATGGTCCAAAGGATGGCGAAAGACGAAGTGGACGATTTGTTGCCAGACAAGGATGCTGCCAAGGAGTTTTATGCAAGATATGAACCTAAAGAGATCCTTGGAAGGTGAGTAACTTTCTTACAACCTTTAAAATCACGTTTGATTGCTCTTGTGCATTGTGAACGACAGTTTTCAACTGATCCTTATGTCATGGCAATAATGATCTTTTTTAGTAGACACTTAAACCACTCCTTATGTTGATAGATTTTTTGATTGTGTACATTGATTAATTTTCTGCCAACAGGGGTATAAGCTCCACAGTACGTCGTTGTATTGAAAAAGAAACAGGCATAGAATTCGCAGCTAAGATTATTGACTTGAGTAACGATTCACATGATGGTGGTGGTGATGGGAAAACAATGCTTGAAGCAACTATAGAAGAAGTCAAGATTCTTCGATTAGTTGCTGGACACCCCTATATAAGTGGGTTTCTCCCAATTTAGTTTTGCAGTTTTTTGGTTGAAATGTGTTGTTTTCAAATTATTTGCCTATTTTTTCTATTCCAGTTGAAATGCACGATGTCTTTGAGTCCAGTACATTCATATTCCTTGTATTTGAGCTCTGTAAGAATGGAGAATTGTTTGACTACCTGACTACTGTTGTTACACTATCAGAAAAGAAAACTAGGTAAACTGAGAAAATTTAACTTAATACTGTACTCTTAAGGGCAGGTGTTTTATTGTGCCATCTACTTACGCCCATCAAAATTTTCATTGTTCGACAGATACATAATGAGACAACTCTTTGAAGCTTTGAAATATGTCCATAGTAAAAACATTGTTCATCGAGATCTGAAACCTGAAAACATCCTGTTGGATGACAATTTAAACATTAAACTGACAGACTTTGGGTTTGCTCGGGTATTGCAACCTGGGATGAAGTTGACAGGTAATTTGTTTATTTTTTCAAGACTTCATTGTTACAGTTCTTTTTTTTTTTTTTTTTCACTGAAATCACATTTGCTTTACATATTAAGTCATGATGGGTTTTAGTTTAAGTGTAGAAGTGAAACTGATACATTCAAATCAAAGCATGTGACTTGTTTGTATAGAGAAGGTTGGTGTTAAGAGTTCTTACCTAGTGTATATTTTTGTGTTGTACTCATCCGCTTCTTTAAAATCCATCAATCCATTATTTCATTATTTCCTGTTAGATCTCGATTCTTTTGTGCTGTTCTTTATGAAAATTTGTGATTTCTGTATGTTCTACCCTAATCGCACTACCATTCCAATTTTAGATTTATGTGGTACACCTGGTTATCTAGCTCCTGAGGTCTTAAAAACCAACATGTTTGAAGATGCAGAGGGCTATGAGAGAGAGGTGGATTTGTAAGTAGTTTTTTGGTTCTAGCTCTGGTCAATTATTTCCCTTGGTGTGCTTTGTGTGCTCGTGTAGCTGTTAGTAATGATTGGCTGCTTCAAAATTCCTGCATGTTTTCTAGCACTTTGTGTCTTGCTTTCATTTTATAATCAATGCTCTTGCCATGGTGTCTTCAACTTTTTTCTCTCATATTGATGCCGTTCTGTAGTTGTTTCATATCTAGCATGCTTTTGTAGTAAAAACTAAAATTTTACCAGCACCAAAATATTTTTTTCTTTTCACAATACATTTTTATGCAATATGTTCTGTGCACTTAATATTGCTTTCCTACTTGGCTGTTTTGGCATAGAACTTTGTGGCACCCCTGGATATATTTCACCTGAAATGATAAATACAGCTATGTATGAGAACCAAGACGACGCAGAAGGTTATGACTTAGCTATTGATCTGTAAGTTTTTCTTACCTTTCCCCTTAATTCTTTTCTTAAACCATTCTGGAAAAAAAAGACACTCTCAAGTTCAGAACAATAATATATTTTTTTTGTTTTTTATGCTATTTAAGTATCTTGATAAGAAAGAAGTGCTGTTTAGTTTGTTGTTTGCATGGCTTTTGATTCTACAGCTTCTCTTCTGTTACTAATTTTCTTATCCACAGATTTAAGAAAACAAATGATTGGAATAGATTTGTGGAAAGAGATTAATTTCTCATCTATTTTTGAATATTATTTCTTATCTTGCCATTAGACAAATGTGCAGATGTTCTTGAAATCTGACCTAACTTTATTTACTTTTACAGGTGGGCCTGTGGTGTGATCATGTACACATTGTATGTATTTTCATCTAACAGTAGGCTTTACAATTTTGAAGAATTGGACTTTCTAAACAGATCTTTACAATTATACTTCTTCCTTTGTTTTAGACTTGTTGGGTGTCCACCATTCTGGCACAGGAAGCAAATGGTCATGCTGAGGAATATTATGGAAGGAAAATATTCCTTCACATCACCTGAATGGGCTGATATATCAGGTAAGTACATCCTTTGGACTGGCAAACAAAATTCTCTTTCTCTCTCAACACTATTTTCTCCTCCTCTTTTTATTACCTAGAGCCCCCAAAGGACCTGATAAGGAAACTCCTTGTTGTCGATCCAAAGAAAAGGATTTCTATTGATGAAGCTCTGGAGCATCCATTCTTCCATGTCATGGTATTGTACATCAAATTAATGTTTATTGAGGTTCCTTTGAAGCCACCTTCACACACTGTATGTGCTGTCTGTTAATTTTGGGGACTTTTCTCTTCTTATGAGCTCAAAAACGTCTTCAGCTCTGTAACAAGAGTAAACTGCTTTAAATGTTTCTATGAAATGTAGATGTAGTGCTTTTCACTTTGTTTTTCGTCTTATTCGAACTTTACACAACATTATCTTGGTTTTTATTTCTAAAGAAGATATAGGGCTTTTCAAATTTTTGTAGAATTGTTTTATCTTCTTTTTACTTTTAATTTTCCAATTTTTTGTCAGCATTCACTGTTGCTTCTTATTCTGCACGTATAGTAACGCTCAGCTACAAGTTGTACCTTAATTAGCACAGCACAATAATTGTAATGGCAAAGCTATTCATTGCATGCTTATTGGTTGTGGCATGCACAGTTGTGGGACCAGGACATCGCACCACTCAAACGCAGTCTCTCCACTTCCTCGCGCCGTCTTAGTCGCATCTCCGAGATGGCTTTGGTAAATACAACAGTGTTGCTGTCTGTTTACAATTTTGTGATGCCATTAGTTTTACTTGCTAACTTGTGAGTTACCTCTCTTGTGCATATGTTGCAGGTAATGCTTGCCTATTTGTGACTGTACTTTTTGTCTTGAAATAATGTTTTCCATTTTATTATTATAAGTCTTTTTGCTTTCTTTCTAATTTTTTAATTTTTATGAACCAACAAAGTTGAGGAACTATTCATTATTGTTTGGAGTGTTGAGAGAGATACAAACTGATCTAGCTCGGTTATTGATTGCTCAATTTTTCTTTTCTTTTTTTTCACCTTCTGTAATTACGCACTTCCCTTTTTTATCTCCTGGCTATAATTTCTTAGGATAAGTAAGATTTAATCCATCTTCTTGAGCTTTCCTGTAACCTCTTTGGATTTTCTTGAAATTTGGGCATCAAATTTGCAATTACCGGTAGTTTGGAACTGGGATAGAAATGAAAAATTGCCTTTATGATCTCAGTACTACTATATTTTGGATAAGTGACAGAATTTTGACGTTATAATCACATTCTAAAACAGTCTTAATTGTCTTTATCTTTTTAGGCCTTGAAAGCAAGTGCTTTTAATGCAAGAAAGAAATTCCAATTTGTCATCTTGGTGGTTCGTGCTGCTATCCGCATCAAACGACTGCGTTTCACTCCAGAGCCACTTTCTATTGGAGTCGCAAGAGTGGACCCCTATCGCATTAAAATTCTCAGAAAGGTAAGATTTTTCTTTATTATTTATGTGGTGCTGCAGCCACCTTTGTATGAAAACTGCTAATGTGATTATTTTAATGTTTGGTTATAAAGGTCATTGATGGCTGTGCATTCCGTGTGTATGGTCATTGGGTCAAGAAGGGCGAAGGTCAAAACAGAGCAGCTCTTTTTGAAAATACACCAAAGACTGAGTTGAAGCACATGTATGTAAGTCATCTTAGTCGATAAGGGCTTCAAAATATGGTGCAGTTATTTGCCAACTTGATTCTTAGTACAGTGGTTAGTCTAGAATTATGACTGTGTTGGTATTGCATCAACTGTGATCAAGGGCAGGATTTTTATTCCAGCCAAATATTGGATTATTACTTGTGCTGTTCCACATGTTCTCTTAAACCTCTCCATACATATGTATACTAAAAACATTTTGGTCTTTCCCTTTAGTGTTCTTAACAACACGTGCAAATTTACTATTTTAACAGAAGCTTTTGATTGACTGCTCAATCTCAGTTTATCTTAAAGCTGCCTCTATATATTTTTGACTCATTCATTAACATGAAATTTTGTGTTGCTTGCAAACCAGAGCCACAGTTTTTTTGCTATTGTCCTTTAAATTTTGAGTGCAACTTTGTGATACAGAAGCCAGCTGTGACCTCACAATTAAGGAAGCACATCTTTGCAGTATTTGAAGAACCTTTGTCTTTCTGAAATTGAGGTGCAGGCGAGGATGTGAATTCATGTAATACCATACTTCCAATATTATTCTTGTGTGAGTCAGCTCTCTTCCTGTTTTATTTAATTAGTTCTTTTTCCCTTATCAAAAGTATCATTTATGCTGCCAACTGAACTACAGCTTTATTGTAGAGTCATTTAAAGACGAAAATGGTGCTCTCAGCAAGGGTGCATGCAAAAAAGTGTAACTTGAGGTCCTATAGGCGAGCCCCATGTGTGTGCCACAGTTGATTTGTGCCTTTTCAGACAACTTGTTATGTGATATACATCCAAATATACTTTATTTGTTTTGAAGGATATAGTACAAAGTGGGTGCTGTTGGGTCTGTATGCTTTGGCCTTTTAGTTGCTCTTGTAAGTTAATATCTACTGCTTGTCTAAAGCATTGAAGTTATTTAACTTGGAGGTAATCTTTCCTCAAAAATTCTTTTCTTAGAAACAGTGTTTACCATAAGTTGCAGTGGTTCCAATGTCTTTGTTTACTTATCATTATGTCTCTGCATAGCTTGATATTGCTCCGTTATAATCATTAGCTATTTAAATGTTATGCTACATTTCATTGCATGTTTTGTCGTACTTACAGAATAACTGCTCCAATTTAACTTGTAATTTTTGGTTCTATCATTTGGTCTGCATTAAGGTTCACAGCCTCAAAGGAATTACAAAAGCAGCCTGCTTGTTTCTAATCAGTCAAAGAAGATATTTATTTTTGCTTTTTTAAATGGGGAAATGTTTAATTTTTTATGTGCTCCTTGATAGCAAGTTAACAAAGAGCAAGAAAGATGTATCAACCTCAGATGAGTTGCAGTACCCTTTTGTAGGTGATCTGTTCTTTGGTAACTTCTGTTACTCAGTTCCTTTAGTTTGAATTCCTAGGTTAATCGTTAATGGGAGTGAAGTTCTTTCTTTTTAGTAGACAATTTTATTTAAGTCAAGAATTTTCTCTCACCTTGCACATAGAAGTATTTTATAAGGATTGCTTTACCATAACTCTCTGAAGTAAGCTTCACTAGTTGCGTTCTGAGATGGTTATTTCATTTATTTGCAAATGCTAAATTCAATCGGAATGTCTCTTTTGGGTAGCATCAATTCCATGCTGTTGTTTGAGGAATTTACCAATTGGTTATAATTTGAGTAAGAGGCCTGGTTGTATGTTTTGGGAAGATGCAGGTAGATGGCTGATGTGAACAAACCAATTTTACCATAAAATTATTTTATTTTTCAGACCAAGTGACCATTATGTTTATTTTGCCCTATTATTATTATTATTATTTATCTTGGCTTTCTAAGCGAACTCAATCCTTAGTTACCTTAAAGCAAACTCCTAATAGACGTTTTTTTAAAATGTGTTCTTTTTTTAAAATTTAAAGCATTTTGGAGATCTCTGAGACCAATGGAGGACCAATATGTCTACTATAATCTGTTATGTATTTGAAATTAGGAGTCTCCATTCAAGCTTGAATATAATACTTGGAGCATTTGTCAAAAATAGAAAACTTTTCCTTAACCATACTGTTTTGTTCATGCAAATTTTCAAACTTGAACACATCTCATCATTCTCTGTTTGTAATGGTTCTCTCCCGGAATGTATGGATTGTGCTCTGTTTTGTTCCTTCTGAAAGGTGAATAAATGTGTTAAGTATTACATGAGACCTCACTTTGAGGTGATGTAAATAAGAAGAAAATTTAATTTTTGTGTTATATTTTTGAAAAATAAATTTAAAGATTTAGCCCTCCTATGTTTGGAGTTCTCTGTAAGTCAAGTAACCATATTGTGATTGTTGATATTGTTAATAAAGAGTGTTTTCAAATTGTTGTAATTTTTTAGCTCCCATATATTCTTTGAGGCAGCGACTGTGTACATGTCAAACTACTCTGTAACTTTGTCCTGGTAGTAAACTGTGGGCGTGCACAAGAAATCCCAGCAATCTTTGGACTGCAGACATGTATTTAAATGTGGCCATCGAGTTCCCAGCGTCTGATGTCTTGGCGTGCTCCTTCTGACACAGTCAGGCCAAGGTGGGTTTCAAACAGTGCTTTCGTCGCTCTGTCTCTCTCGGACTCGTGGGGCGTCCCGTGTGAGTGCGAGAGACACAGCGGGACGAAACACTGTTGGGAATGAGTCGGCAGGCCACGGCCCGCATGGCATGGATCCACATGACGCGTGGCTGCTGCCGCTGCTGCCCACCCAGCGTGCTGTCCCGCGTGACCACGCGTGCCTCGTGCCTCGCCCCAAGCCGGCTGCAGCGGGGCGGGGTGTTGAGTGTTGTAGGTCAGCGACGGCACTTCGACGGGTCGCCCCAGCCGGGCCGGGCCTTGGCTGGCCCTTCCCTCTCCAAGCTCTGCCTGGTGCTGCGACGTGTCACGATGCGTGAGGCACGCCGAGGCGTGCCAGACGGCACACTCATTCCGAGCACCATTTCGTCGCTGTCTTTCTTGCCCCCCTGCGGGCCGCCCCATGAGTGCGAGAGGGACAGAGCCACAACGCTGCGCGGAGTCGCTCGGCGGGTACGGCCGGACCGAGCACGCGGCACGCGGCTTGATTCGCGGGGCCTAGGCAGCCTAGGCGCGGCAAGGCGCGGCGGCCGGCGTGTGGGTGTGAGCCGCGGAGCCGCGGAACGGGTGGGGGCCGAGCCAGGCCGAGCCGAGTCAAGCCGAGCGGCGTCGAGGGGGGCCGAACCTGAGCCGAACGTGCGGCGCATGGCCAACCCGGCGCCCCGCTGCGCCCCGCACCCTTCCCTTTCCCTTCCCCGTCCCGTCTTCCCCGTGCCGCCTCTGACCGGCCTGAGCGGCCTGAGCCCCAGCCTGCCTGCTTGCCGCCCGCCTGTGCTGGCGGCGCTGCGCTCGGCGCTGGCGGGGCGCGTACAGCGTGTAGCCCTACCCTCGCGGCGCGGTGCGGTGCGCGGTGTGGTGGCGTGGCCAGCCCGCTCTGCTACGCTGCCACGCTCTGGCCGAGCCTCTGCCTTGCCGTTGCCGCTCCGAGGCGCAGCGCGCAGTCCCAGTCCGCACTCAGTGTCGGCTGCCGGGCGAAGCCCAGGCGAAGCCCCAACGCCGCGAAGCGCGAACCGCGGACGAGCCCCTGGCAGCCCGAGGCTGCCTTTGGCGTGCCCGCCTGGCAGTGTTTGGCTGTCAGGCCTGGCGAGGCGGCTCGGCGGCTCGGCTCAGCCCAGCGAGGGCGTCTAGTGCGTAGGGCAGGGCTGGGAAGGGCGCACGGCGGCAGAGCGCGTCAGCCAGCGTCAGCCCGCCCGAGGGCCGCCAACTGTTCGCGAAAAGTGTGTGTGTGCGTGCGTGTGCTGTCTTTGTGGTGCAACTTTGTGCCGTCCCATGCGGTGCCGGTCGTGCCCGTCGTGTCCACGCCCGGCCCCAGCCTCGGCCTCCAGTCCAGGGCCCCCCCGCCGCCACCTCCGGCCGGCACAGGGCCCCCCGGCCCCCCGGCGCAAGCCGCGCCAGCCGCGGCAGCCCGAGCCCGGCCGGCACAAGCCTCCAGGGGCGCAGGCTGCGCAGGCTGCGCGGGCCCAGGTGACGCGTCGTCGACGAGGACTTGAGGACGGCGACGTGTGTTGCCGCTGAGGCCAGGACAGCACCGACAGGGTCTCCGGGCCCTTCGGCCAGGGGCCCAACGCCGCGGCTGCCACTGCTACCGCCGCCCCAGCAGCCCTGCCGGGCCCTGCGCCGTGCCGCCCTGCCTCTACCTGCAGGTCGGCCTGGTGGTCGAGGGCCTGGCGTCCGCTGCTGCCGCCGCTGCAGCAGTCGTGGCGGCGGGTTGGCGCTAAGGCCGCGCCCCGAGCGCCCCGAGCGCCGCGTGTCAGGTCAAGTGAATGTGCGTGCGACACCGCGAGCTGGCCCAGGGTGCCCAGGGCCTCGAAGACGTGCACCAGCATCATGGAGGTGCTCCTGGAGGCGGCCAAGTTCGTCGAACTGCAAGCAGAACGGGAGCGGCTCCGCGCGCGCGCACGTGGTGAGTATACAGTGTAGTGAGATGACGAGCACCGCGCGGCACCGCGGCGGGCCGTCACATGACAGCACGGCCCCGCCCCGCCCCGCCGGCCCCCGCTCCGTAGCCATCGCGGATTGCTGGTCGAGCTCACGCGGCGTGGCACCGCGGCACTCACTACACTGGCAGTACAGCCGCGGCCCGCGCGCCGCGCACCGCGCCGGCCTGTCGGCCTGGTTGGTCGGGCCGCAGCTTGGCATGGCAGCTTAGCTTGGCGAGAGCTTGGCCATGGCCAGCAGGGCCAGCAGGGCCAGCAGCCCGGTCCGGCCGGCCCCGCGCCCCGCGACACGCTGCAGGCCCGGCGCAGCCCGGTGCAGCCCGTGCAAGGCAGCGCGGTGCAGCGCGGCCGGCCGGCCGGCAAAAAGGAAAACATATGGTGTGGCTGGTGCCCGGCCGGTCTCGCTCGCACCGCCCTGCCGGGCGGCCACACCGGCCACGCCGCGATTTGGCTCGGCGGGGCTCAAGGCTCAAAACATGACCCGCTCCGATCCCGTCCCGTCCCGTCCCGTGCCGTGCCGTCGCGTCCGCGGGCAGAGACCAAAGACGTCACAGCAACATTCCCCGCGATGATTCCACACCACGCACGCCGTTTCTTGCTTCTTTTACTGCGGGCCGGTGGTTGCTCTTTTATTATTTTCTTTTATTTTGGCAGTAAAACTCTTTCTCTTTTCCCTCCGCCTCCTTTCCCCCCTCGTTGTCGGTGCCCTTTGTCGCTGTGGGGTGGGTCCTCGGCGGCCTTGGGCAGGGCCTCCAGGGCCTCGGGCCGGGCAGCGCGTGGGCGCGATGCAGCTTACTTCTACGCACTGCAACGCTCTGCAACACCGCCAAGCTGCAGCTTCAGAGTTACCCGGTGGCGGGGGCCTTGCAAGCGGCGTGCCGACGGTCCCCAAGCGCGCTTAGCGGCCTTAACAGCGCCTTACGCTGTTTAATCACGAGTATTGAAGCCGCGTTTTAAGACCTCCGGCGTTCGCCTTCATCCGTGTCCCGGTAAACAACGTCCAGGCAGCAGCGAGTTGCCTCCCGGCCAAACAGCGACGCGCTTCCAAGGCGACGGCTTTCCTCCAGGTTCCGGCCACTGAATTATTCTGCAGGACTTTCGCGCGTCCGCCTCTCCGAGCGTCGCGATGATGCTTTCACGAGCGTCTTGACTTTGAAGCTCTCGCAAATCAGCGTCGTCCTTCCTCTTCCGCTTAGGAAGAAGGCCTTGTGTCCCTGAAACACTGAAACAGACGCGGCGTGCTTTTGTCGCCACCCAAGGGCTCCGGGGTTGGCTGGCGGCGGCCTGGCGGCCCGGCGGCCGAAGTGCGGCAGTGCGGCGCTGGAGGGGGAGGTTAGGGCGTAGTTCCAGCAGGTGCTCGGTGGCCGTCGACCTCAGCCTGTGGCTGCCGGCTGCCTCTGGCGTGGCGCGCTGCCGCGGCCGCGCGGCGCAACTCACGGCCCCTGCCGTGGCCGCGGCGAGGCGACGGTGGCGCGGCCGATACAAGCACGGGTACCGGCGGCGTGGCGGTGCCGGTGGTGCCGCGTGGCGGGCGTGGCGAGCCCACAGCCCACGGCCCGCGGTAGTGGCGACTCCAGCGACTCCAGCGCGGCAGGCTCCAGTGCGGCCAAGGCCCTGCCCGGCTAGGTTCCCCTCTCTCCGTACCGCGCGCTGGCCGCGCTCTCCAGTGGCGGTTCCAGGCCGCCAGCTTGTCCAGGCAGTCCAGGCAGTCAGGGCCCCGGCACGCTGGACCATTGTTCGCCACTGCATCGGCCGAGTGCTTGGCAAGGGACCCGAAGGGACGCGGAGGGACCGTCCCTTGATGACACGATACATAATGCATAGCGTTGGCTGCCAGCCCGGAGCGCCCGGAGCTTGGACCTTCTCGCTCGGCGCTCGGCCTCGCCGCGTCTCCCCGAAGGCAGAAGGAAGGCAGCGGTGCATCGCAGACAGTGGACGCCGTGCTCGAAGCCAGCATCCACCGGCGGCAAGGCCCAGGGAGGTTCCTCTTCCTCGCCCGGGTTGATGTGCGCAGTAAGGGCGTGCCGGCCGGGCGGAGCCATGGGCCTTGGTGGAGCGTGGAGCGGGGCAGTCAGACATCGATTTATCTTGTACAGTGCCGAGGCGAGGCAGCAAGGCGAGGACTGAGGTCATCACAGTGTTAGCCCGTCCTGTCCTCCCACGCCGTCGCGGGTCCGGACGTCTGCTTCCAGTGACGAGGACGAGCGTTCTGGTGACACGCCGATGCGCGGCCTGCCCCGCACGGCCTGCAGGCTTGCACCGCGCGCCCCGCTCCACACAGCGACGCTCTTAACCGGCGTTCGGCGTCGGCGCCTCTCGCGGCCGGCGAGGCGGTGCAGGCTGAGGTGCAGGCCGAGGTGCGCCCCGTGCTCGCCGAGCCGGAGGCTAACGGAAGATAGAGGCGCGAGCCTTTGCCGCCTTCCCCTCCCAGCTGTTGCTCACCCCTCCCCCACCTCCCTTTGGCCCGCGGCGTGTCTCTTGATCTGCTCGTCGTGCACACTGTATGGATTAGGGCATTGATCGGACCCGGCCTTAGGTGGCCGAGGGCGCCGAGGGCAAGGCTGCCAGGGCTTACGCGGTCTTTCATGGCCAGGGGCGCGGTTGGGCTTGCTCTCGGCCTTGGTGGTGCTTGGTTGGGTCCCTGAAGGCAGCCTGAGCAGCCTCCCTCGTTGAGGGTGTAGCCCCGTAGCCCCAATGGACTACAGCATGGATAGGTAGTCCTGTCGAACAGAGCTGCGTGGCGCCATGGCCCCTGCGAAGATCAAGGTAGGCAGTCCCGTCGAACAGGCCTGCGTTACGGGACTGCCTATCCACCAGGCGCTATGGCCCCTGCGAAGATGAAGGTAGGCAGTCCCGTCGAACAGGCCTGCGTTACGGGACTGCCTATCCACCAGGCGCTATGGCCCCTGCGAAGATCAAGGTAGGCAGTCCCGTCGAACAGGCCTGCGTTACGGGACTGCCTACTCGCCAGGCGCTATGGCCCCTGCGAAGATCAAGGTAGGCAGTCCCGTCGAACAGGCCTGCGTTACGGGACTGCCTATCCACCAGGCAGGCCCTGCGAAGATCAAGTAGCAGCCTCCCGTCGAACAGGCCTGCGTTACGGGACTGCCTACACGCCAGGCGCCTGTCTCTGGCCTCCCTGCCGTGCCTTCGAGCCGTGCCAAATCCAGCGCAGAGGCCAGCGCGGGGAGCGTCGGCGTCGGTTCCACGCCGGTCTTTGGGGAAGGTACTCGGGGTGGAGCTAGCTAGCCAGCTCATTGCATGTGCGCGTTTCGTTCCATTGCCCCCGCTGCACCCTCACCCTCCGTCCCTACCCCTGTCTAACCCCCGCGCCCCCAGCCCCCAACCCACCCCGGCGGGACTCGCGGGGGCTCAGAGGGTCCCCGAGGGGGCACCCTGGGTGCCCCACCCACTCACCCACCCACCGCCAGGCGGCCCGGCCTGTGATAAGCAAGCAGTGGGGTGGTGCAGCGCTCCCCCCGCCCACACCCCCCTCCCCCTTCCGGCCGGGCGGGGAAGGGGTGGGGGTGAAAGGGAAAGTGGCTTTGGAAAGAGTTGTCGTCGCTCGTCCCGGCCGTCCCGGCCCTCCGAGGTTGCGGCAGGGCTGTGTGCCTGTGCGCGCGGCCTGTGCCCTTTCCTTTGTTTGTCTGCCACGGCCCGGCCCAGCTAGGTCCAGCTAGGCCCAGCCAAGCCCGGCCTGGTCTGGTTTTGCCACCAGCCCACCCCGCTGGTGACATCAGACTGGGAGTTATCGGCCTCTCTCACACTCACGAGGCGTGTCGTCGGGGTGCGAGAGAGACTTCGCCGGCGCGTGGGCTGGAGCCAAGGCTGGGGCTGCGGGCTGCGCTTCTCACCTGCGGACACCCCGGACGCACTTGGGCCACCTGTCGCCCGCCGTGCCGCCGTGGCCGTGCCGCCGGCGGGGCGAAGTGGCCAAGCGAGGCGGAAGGTGCAGGCAGCCCCGCCCTGCAACCCCGCGGCCCCGCGGCCGGGCCCCCGCTTGGGCACCCCACTTGGGGCACCGTGTGCAGGGCGGCAGGGCGGCAGGGCGACCGCAGTAGCGGCGGTACGGCGCCCCCGCCACGCCCCGCCACGCCCCGTATCGATTCCGGGCGTGGAGTGGAGTAGCGTTGCGCGGGGAGCGTGGCTCGGAAGCGTGGCCGAGCCCGGCCCGTCTGAACCCTCGCGCCCTTAGCTCACCCCGGCGGCCCGGCGTGCGGACCCTCTTCGCCGTGGCGCCGGCCGGGCCGCTCACGCTCCCCCTCGTCAACCACCTCCGCCACGCCACGAACCCCGCACGGAGCCTCGCCGCAGTTTCCTTCTTTCCACTGATCGGCCCCGCGTCCGCTTACACGCCGCTCCTCCCCAGCAAGGCCATCAAGGCCCTCCCCATGGCCGCTACCCGTGCGCCCACCTGTTCCGCTGCGCCGGATGTGCCTATTCGTTTTCAGAGACCGAACAGTGCTGTCTCTCTCGCGCTCCTGTGTCTTCCCGAGGAGTGTGAACGAAAAGTTCGGAATGAGTGTGAAGGCGCGCAGACGCCGGCCGGGCCGGGTTCGGCCCGCCGCCTTAGAGGCCTCGCCGAGTGCCTCTGGGGTGCGCGGTCTCCCTATGGCCGCGTCGTCCGCGTCATCGGCATCTTTCGCGCCACTCGCTCCCCTTTGCGCGACCTTGGCTCACCCTAAGGGCGCGCCGACCCCGTGGACCCCGTGGACCCCGTGGACCCTCAGGGCCTCGGCCTGCTGCTGCACTCATACGCGGAGCCTCGCAGATAAGGCAGCGCGCGGTGCTGCGTCGCCCTGTCTCTCTCGCACCCATGCGGGACGCCCCATGAGTGCGGGAGAGACAGCGCGACAAAGTGCTGTTTACAGACGCCGCTGCGAGGGCGAGGGCGAGAACCGCGGGAAGAGCGCGCTGCCTGGACTGCTTTTGTTTGGTAATCCACGCAAGGGCGTCCCTGTCGGTCCCTGTCGGTGCAGATACTCCACTCGGCCGCACCTGTTACGCTATCTATTGGTCGTCATGGTGACGCCGTTATCACTGACACCATGACACACAGGTCCGACGGCGGCACGGCGGCCGAGGAGTGGGCGGGGCGGAAAGGCCGCCAGGGTTCAGCAGAAGCGCGCCCTGGCGGCCCTGGCGGTGCTGCCTTGGCTGGCTCACCGGGGCTGCGCCCGCCCGGAAGGCCTGCCGCCGGTCTGTTGCGTGCTCCACTTGAGGAGCTCCCCGGCCACTCGAAGGCAGGCCGCGTGCGTGGCGCGCGTGCTGCGCGTCGTCCACGTAGTCGCATGACTCGGTGGCGGCGTGGCGGCAGCGCGGTGCCAGCGCGACGCGTTACGTTCGTTAGCGCTGATTCTCAGCATGTGGTGGATCGCCTCGGCGCGGATCGGGGTCAGTATGCGGGAAGACAACAAGGGTGGGGGCAGCTCCCTCCGGGCCTCGGGCATGTCCCCTAATGTCATCGAGGTGGAGTGGAAGGACGGCGACGACACGACGGCGAGGCGCCGATGAGGGGAACGTCCCCCTTCCCTTCCCTTCCCCAGGACCACGCCCTTCCCTTCGCCAGCTTGCCAGCCCAACGGCCGCGCGGCATGCGAGACCCGCGAGACTCGCGGAGGGACTCGCGGACTCGCGGAACAGGAAATTGAACATCTCTACGGCGCGCGGTGTTTCACACCCCCGAGTGGGGAGGAGGGAGGGGACGGCGTCGTCGGCGTGCGGGACGCGTCGCAGCGGGCTTGGTGGCGCCCTCTGCCGGGGACCCAGCCCTTCTGGGCGCCCCTGGGCCCCTGGCCTTTGGCTTCCCCTCCCCTGCGAACAGGTGGCTGGGCCGACGGAACCGACGGCACAGGCGTGGAGGCGAGGCGGATTTGGTGGGGTGGGGTGGGGTGGGGGACGGACCGCCCGACGCAGCCCGCGAGCCCCAACAGAGCCTTCTATCCGAACGGCGCCTGCGAGCCGCGAGCACCAAGAGTGAGCAGCCCCAGGCCGGTGTCGTGCCATTGAATGTTCCGTTCAAAGAAGTGTAATTAGGGGTACATTTATCGCGCCGGGGGGCACAACTATCACGCGCGATGACTGCACCCCGATACGTTCATGGTGGGGGTGCATCCATCGTCCCACACCGGCCAGGCCCAGCACTGTACGGTTCCCCCCGGTCCCGTCACTGTACCAGGACTGGCCTAGCGCCGGTAGGCCATCCGTGGTGCGGCCCCGCCCAGCCGCGCGGCGGCCGGCCTACCTGTCGGGGGTCGGGGTGTTTACATTGCCGATGCGAGCCTGTTTCTGTTTTCGGCCCGCGAACCGCACTGCATGGAATGGCAAGGTGCGGAGGAGGGGGGCGGGTTGGGCACCGCTGGGCCCTGACTGCCTTGGCCGTGCCTTGGCCGTCGGGGCGCTGTTGCCGCGACGACGAGGCGCAGGCCAAGGCGCAGGCGACGCAGGCAATGGAGGCAAGGCCCGCGGGACGGTGATGGCGGGAAAGAGTCTCGGGAAGGCGTCGGCAGTGCCCAGGGCCGTGGCCCAGTGCCGGCCACTGCTTCAAAAAGATCATTTCACCCTTTTCGGCCTGAATCTTCCCCTCAGTCGTCCGCGCACCTGCCCCCAGACAGCACGGTGAGGCCTTGGCGTGGCCTTGGCCTTGCAAGATAAGGTTCGGACGGGGAAGATGGAGCCACGGCCGTCGCAGCACGCCGGCGACGTCGACGACAGACTCCGCGTCTGCAGTGATTGCTCGCGCGCCAGTTTGAATTTGGCGCCAATTCGGCGTCGGCGAACAGGCCCCAGCAGCTTCCGGCCACTTTCACCGCTTGGCCGCGGCACCGCGGCACCGCCACGTAATGCGACTGGCTGCGTTCGGGCTTGGGGCCGCGCTGCGCCGTGCCGCGCCAAGGCCGAACGCCCAACGGGGCACTCCCGCAATGCAGCGGCCCGTCGTACGCCCCAGCCACCGCGCCGGCAGTGCGGGTACGCGCGGGGCGCAGCGCGCAGCGGCCACCAGCCGAAAGCCGAGTAATTTTAGCCAACTATTTCAAGTCCACCCGCGAAAGTGAAGGGGCGGTGGCGGTGGCGGGTTTGGCAGTGGACTGGGCTCGGCGCCCCGCCCTCGTGACGCTCTCCTCGGCCCAGCGGCCCAGCGGCCTGCCCTGCGGCACCCGCGGGCACGGCGACTTGGTCCTCGTCCAGCACGGCGGCACGGCGGCACGGCGAGCGGCATGAAAACAACAAGTCTCGTATCGCGCAAACGCCGCGCCCGGGACGGTCCAAGTCGCCGCTTGCGAGCGATACAGGCAAGCACCGCTGGGAGCTTCATCTCTCTCTCACACACTGATGGGACGTTCCGCACGGGTGCGAGAGAGAGAGAAACAGAACGTCGAAGCGCTGTTCTGCATGGGCTTAGGCTGCAGCCGCGACGGCGGGCCGTCATAGGCAGGGCAGGGTGGGCCGTGCACGGACGCGAGCTCCAGCCGACGCCAGGACGCCAGCACCCAAGGCTGCACGGGGACGGACGGGGGATGGACGGGGATGGCCGCGGCGGCGCCGTGGAAGGGGCTGCCGGGGGCTGCCGGGGGCTGCGCTGTCGCGGGGGCCGCGTGGGGTGGCGGGGTGGCGCCAACCCTCACTCTCTCTTTCACACCCCTTCAGCTCCAGAGCACGCCAGGCCCGTCCCCTCCCCTCCCCCTCCCCTCCCCCTTCCCCTCCCCCTTCCCCGGCCTTCTCGCCGCGTCGAGCGCACTGCGCGGCATTCGAACCCGGGCGCCGCAGTCGAACAAGCCAGCTCTGTCTCTCTCGCGCCGCCACGCAGCGGCCCGTGAGTGCGCGACAGAGACAGGCCAGCGGAACGAACGGCTGTGAGGCTTGGGCCGAGGCTTGGGCAGGGGCAGCCAGGCAGCACCAAATGCATCGCCGCTTGGCGCCAATTTTTTTGCTGGGAGTGCGCCGTGCTGGGCGCTGGGCTGCGCTGCACCGCGCGCCGCGGCGTGCCGGTGTGGCCCCGTGGCGGGGAAGGGAAGGGGCCTGACTGCCTTCCTCGTGCCCGCCGCCCCGCCGCCCCGCCGCCCCCACTCCGGCTTTCCGCGCTCCGCTCCGCGCCTCACGTGGTGCGCTGCCGCCGCTGGTGGGGGCGCTGGCTGCGCTGGGAGCTCGCGGGGAGTGGGGAGTGGGGGGTGGGGAGTGGGGGTAGCACGTGGCCGGGAGAAGGGCGGGGTCCGCGGTGTCCGCGGGGGGCTGGCGAGGCGAGGTGACGTGTCGTGTACTCGACACTCAGCCTCCAAGCATCGGGACTCGGGGACTCGGCACGATCGCGGCGTTCTTGGCGGCGGATAGGTTCGATAGGCAGTCTGCCACGATGGCGCGTTGCTGGAAGCGGCTGGGGAACGAGCTGGAAGAGCAGCCTCCAGCCGACCGGCCGGCCGGTACGCCCGTACTCCAGGGTGCCGTCCGGGCCGGGCCAAGCGGCCAAGCGGCCAAGCCGGGGGGACCGGTTCCCCGGGACTCATGTCCGCGCGGCTGCCCCCCCCCCCTCCCGCGCGCCTCTTGGCGGGAAAGGGCCTCGTGCAACAAAGCACAGCGAGCACAGCGAGCGGCTCGGCCCGAGTGCAAGCAGGGTTTCCAGTTTCCACGTGGACTCCAAGGGCCCTTCCCTTCCCTTCCCTTCCATTCCCTCCTGCGCGCCTCGGAGCGACTCGTTGACCCTGGGCACGCCGGTCGCACACGCCGAAACAATCCCGAAGACGATCTCAACGCGCTTGTTATTGTGCACGCCCCCTCTCCCTTCTCCACTCCCGCGTACCTCCGAATCTCGCGAGAGGATCGTGCAGCGCGCCCTCGCCCCGCCCCGCCCCGCCCCGCCGTGCAGAGCCGTGCTTAGCGATTTCCCCCCGCCCCCTTACGCCGCCCTTGCCGGGTGCAGGGACCGGCTTGCATGCCCCCCCCCCCCCCGCAGTCCTCGTCGAGCCGAAGAATGGCCGCACGACTGTGTTCCTCTCGGCCTCGAAGCCAGCACGCCGCCCTGGAGTCCTGGAGTCCCGCAGTCCTGGAGGGAGCTGGAACAAAAGCCGAAAGCCCTTCTCGCTGCTCGCGCCGCGCCATGCCGGCCGCCTGTCCTGTCCGGCCGCCGGGTCGGGCGACTCGCCGGCACAGAGCCCGGCCCGGCGCTCAGCCGCGCAAGATAAGTTGCCGATGTCCCAGGCGCGGCTTGCCACCGTGGCCGCGGACCGCCGCCACGCACACAAACATACTCACGCACGCACGCACGCACACGCGGCCCGGTGAACCGCACCTTCCGTGCCCCGTGCCCCGGCGCGCCACTGCGCCGTAACTCATGCACAGGCCGCGACAAAATAACAGTTGTCGTTATTGGGCGACGCGGGGCGTGATTTACGAGGTCGGCGGCAGGCTCGGCGCCCGATGCCCGGCCCGCCCGGCCAGCGAGCGCGGTGGCGAGGCTACCAGGCCCTACCAAGCGCTGCCGACCGCTACCGACCGTGTCCAGCAGGCTGACTGTCTCTCTCGCACCAACTGGAGCGTACCACGCACGGGTGCGAGAGAGACGGTGCGACGGCAGGACTGCTCGGAGGCGCTGCCAGGCGCTACCGGGCGCACCAGGGTCTCGAGTGGCCGTGTGTGTGTTATCAGGACCAAGCCGCTGTTTGTTTACGTCAAGTTAAGCCGGACGGCCGGCCGGGCCGCGCGGTGCGCAATCGCCAGCGGAATTCGCAGTCCGTCGACGCGGTCCGCGCTCCGCCATGCTGGCCGTGGCCAAGCTCGCCCCTCGGCTGCCCGTCGGCGGCGTGGCTGTCGTGTCCGGCTCTGCGCCGCTCTGCGCGTTCACCCGCTGGCCGCGTGGACGTGGACGTGCGTCGTTCGGCGCCACCGCGCCAGCGTCCCCGCGGCCCGGGGTATCTCTGTTTGTCCTTCCCCCGCGGCGCGACGTGGGGCGACGCGCTGCGACGCGCGCCTCGACTTCGCCTCGCCGCGGCCTGAGTTGCCGCGGCCTCCCACAGATGGCGGCACTGGTAGTGGCGTGACGGCGCAGCGGCGCAGCGCTCGGCCGCGGGCCTGGGCCAGGGCCGCTGGGGCTCGCGGGGTGGTGTCCATCGCGGCCCAGCCCCGTCCCCCACAAGAGTCCTACAGCGTCTTGGAGTAGTGCGCGCCCGGCGGGTTGATTCGGAGCACTCGCTCCCTTACAAAATCAGTCTTCTGCACTCCAGGTGTCTGTCCAGCTTGGAGCCCGCTGGGCCCGCCGGAGCGCCGTGGCGGCAGGCAACCGCCAGCCGCGCCTGTGCGGCGGCACGGCCTACCCTCCAGGCTGAACAGCGCTGCCTCTCTGTCTCGCACTTCTTCGGCCGTCTTATGCGGGTGCGAGAGGGCCAGAGCGTCTGCCGGCTGCGAGGCGCGCGGGGGCGGCATAGCAACAGGTGCGGGGGTGGGTGTGGGCCGCAAGGCCGGCCTGGGGGTGGCAGGGCAGCCGGGGCTTCCGACCCACCCCCAGGACGGCCCGAGCCTCGGCCCGAGCCCTCCCATTGCCATGGGTCACTCACAACCTAAGGCTCACATCGGCGTTCTTCGGTTAAAACTGACTTTCATCGGAAGTGTACCTGCGGGATGCAAGATGCCAATCTCAGGTCCTCGGCCACCACATCGATTATGGTGACCGGCGGCCGGTGGCCCCACACTGCCCGAAATAGAAAGCGAGATTGGAGACCGATTAAACACCTCTCCTGTGTTTCGTACTGAATTTCGTCCACTGCTCAACTAAGTTTCGTTTCCCTTTGTTGCAGGTATGTACGCTGGCCTCTATGCTGGACCAAATTTCCTGGCGGGCGCAAAACTAGGGCCGTCTGGTAAGAGTTTCGCGAGATGTACCGATGCTCGAGAGCACTCTCGGCCAGCATTGATGGGTCTGTTTTAAGTGCGAGGGCTGAGTACACGTACAAATCACCTGTATGGTGGCCGATAAACATGTAGTGTAGTCACGCCATGGTCTGCGTTCACGCCCGAGCACCGCGCCCGACTCTTCACCCTATCTGCGTTCACGCCCGAGCACCGCGTCAGACTCTTCCCGAGCACCGCGCCAGACTCTTCACCCCGTCTGCATTCTCGCCCGAGCACCGCGTCAGACTCTTCACCCCGTCTGCATTCTCGCCCGAGCACCGCGTCAGACTCTTCACCCCGTCTGCATTCTCGCCCGAGCACCGCGTCAGACTCTTCACCCCGTCTGCATTCACGCCCGAGCACCGCGTCAGACTCCGACCACCGGGACCGCCTGGCCGACCCTTCGCCTTCATGCATGTGGAACGCCGAGGTGCGAAGCGGTGCGAAGCCACGGTGCGGCATAGATACAGGCGCGATAGAGCCGGGAGCCGGCTGCAGGCAGACTCCGAACAGTGCTTCGTCGCCCTGTCTCTCTCGCACCTCCACGCACCGCCCCATGCGGCCCCGTGGGTGCGACAGAGACGGAAGGGCAGTTCGGAGCCAGCCTGCTGCTGCCGGGCTGTCGTACCTGCCCTGGCCCTCTACGTATAAGAGCCCTCGGCGAGGGGAGGGGGAGGGTCAGTCACTCCGTCATACGCCAGTTCAGCGACCATCTTGAGATCACGGCATGCTAATGGCCCCCGTGAATATTGCATACGGCAGCTGCGGAGTGGATTATCGCGGAGCCCGAAAGCCGAGCCCCGCCCCGCCCCACCCCACCCCGCCCCGCCCCGTCACAGTCGTCACGTGACACGTGACAGCCCCCTCCGGAAATGGACAGGACACTCTTCCTCTTGACCATGCAGCTGGAGGGTAGGCCGGCCTTGGACGCCACTGCGGCCTCGGGCGCGAGGCGGTGTCCGTGTTGTTGACCCGCGGGGTTTGGGGTTGCTGCACCCGCTGGGCCGCCGGATGCATCCAGGATGCATCCTGCACGCATACCCCTACCTCTGCCGTGTGTTTTGCCGCGGACCCTGGACGACCCCACAGACACACGCACAGGTACACTCTCTCACACACTCACACAGACACGCACTTATCGCGGGGCGGGGCGCGTCAAGTGCGGCACTCGCCATTCAATCGCGGCGGGGCGGGGCGGGGCGGGGGCGGGGCGGGGCGGGGGCGGGCGGGGGCGGGGCGGCACCAGCAACACGCACTGGGCGTCGGGAGTTATTCTGGCCTGTCTCCCAAACGGCGCGCGGGAAGCTTGGAAATTGAAACCGAGCCTGCTGCCTGCAACGGCTGACTCGCGAGGCGGCCAGGAATCGAGTGCCGACGCGATCCTGGCCTACCTCACGTGAGCCGCGCCGTGGCGTGCCGCACAGCGCCGCGCCGCGTGACCCGCCGACGCGGTTGTACAATGAAAACGGTCCGCGAAAACCACCTCACGCTCACACCGTGGCCGCCCGGCTGGCCTTATCTGGGACCGCGAGTAAAGAGCGAAGCAGCGAAGCCTGATAAGCTGCCCCGCCCCGCCCCGCCCCGCCGCGGCCACCCTGCCCGCCGTGCACGCTGTCCGGGCCGGGCGGCTTCGTCTGGGCCGCTGTTTCGGCCATGCTGCTGGTGCTGGCCTGTGCTGCCGAACACTGCCGTCGTCGCTCTGTCTCGCTCCCACTCATGGAGAGCCCCGCAGGGGTCGAGAGAGATTCGCCTCGCCGCCGCCTGTCGGGAAGTCGAGTGGGCAAACGGAACGCACGATAGCGAGGCAGCGAGGCAGAGAGCGCGGCCCGTGGCGATAATGCAGCGACCAGCCCTCGTCTCTAGTCTCGTGCGGCCGAAAGGCCGGCACGGGGCGCGGGCTGCAGCACTGCAGTGGAGTAACGTCCTTCCCCATTTCCGCCCCCACCCCGCCGTCCCGTCGCCCTCCGCGAGCTGGCAGGTTCGGTCGCGCGCCCCGGCTGGCGATCACGTACCCGATAACGGAGTTCAATGTTCAAAGGCCGGTTTAGCCTAGCCCGTGGGTTTGGGGTTCGGGGTTTAGGATTTAGGGTGGAGGTCACAGACCTGCCGAGGGAAGCGCGGAGGGGGTGCACTGTGGGGTAACTCCCACCGACGACGTTCCCAAACTCGCCGCCAACTCGTTTTTATGGCCGGCTATTGAGTTTGCTGCCGCCTGCCGCTTCCTCGGGGTAAGTTTTGGCGCGCGGAATAAGGTAGTTCTGGAGCGGTAACACTGTAACGTGACTGGAAATGGAATGGGGTAAGAAGCAGCACCCACACCGACGCCGACCGCCGACCCCGCCTCGGGGTGCTGCTGGGGGCAGCAGGCGGGCCGGGTCACACAGTGGGCCAGAAGAACGGTGGAGGCGGCCAAACCTCTAGACGCGTTTTGAGCTCCAGACTCGCTAAATGGATTGCTCTCTGAACGAGGAATCCATTTGTGGGGTCACACGTTCGGTTCGAGGCCTGTTTAGCGACTCTGGAGCTCAAAACGCGCCTAGAGTTTTGGCCACCTCCGCCGGTCATCTGGCCCACTGTGGGTCACCCGGTTATCCTACACTGCGAGGAGGGCGTGTCCTCGTCCCTGTCCTTCGCACTCACGGAGCGCACCAATCGGGTGAGAGAGAGATAGACAGACCCACGAGGTTCGCGGACCTTCCATCCGCAAGCGCGAGTCCTGACAGAGGACTCGACAGACAGTTGCGCCATTTTCCGTGTGCACACACAAACACACACAATCGCGCCGTGACGCTATAAAACGCTTTCCCTCTCAAGCCCTGCCTGAGCAGATAGCCACCGCGTGTCCGAGGCATTCTTCATCCTCGGCGACGCAGTAGTTGTTGTCGTAGTTGCCTGTCGTTTTTACAGCCGCAGGATCGCGTCTGCGTAAGCAGCAGGACTCTCACCGCCTCGATAAGATTCCCGCGCCGCTCGGGAGCCATGCTGCCGGCATGCTGCAGCCATGCCGCGCACGCCGTTTGGCCACGTTTGTCGTCTTAATCATTCCGCTCGGTTTTTGAAGGTGTCGGAATGTGGGCCAGGGCTTCGGCTTCGGGATGCAGGGCGGCCCACCGCGGCCCCGGCCAGGGCCCCGGCCAGGGCGACGAGGCGCTGCCAAAACGGCCACCACGGGCAGCGTCGCTCTGTCTCCCTCGCACCCCTGCGGCACGCGCCATGAGTGCAAGAGAGACCGGTCGCTGTTCGGAATCAGTCTGCAGTGTGCCTGCACGAGTGGCACCGCGCCGCAGTGCGTTCGTGGCCCTTCCACGTGAGTCCGCGGTCTCGTGCTCCACGACGGCGAGCCTTGGCAGAGCGGAGGACCGAAATATGCGTGCAAGAATTCCCGAGGATTTCCCAAGAAGGCCAGAAGAACCCCAACACCCCTCGCCGACGGCCGGGTCGGGGTCCGGGTCCGCACTCCTCCGACATTCGCACTGCTGCTGGTCGTGCTGGTCGTCTCGCTGCACGTCGCTTTCGTTGATCTGTCTCTCTCGCACTCCGCCCTTGGCCCCCCGCCGCGCCGTGCCCCTGCATCGTGCTGCTCTGGCGGCCCTGGCGGCCCTGGCGGCGGCGTGGCGGCCCCTAGGACCCACTGGCAATGGCGGCCACGAGGACACGAGGGCCCCGTCGACGCTGGCGGAGTCATTCCGAATCCGAACCTTGGTGGCGCCGCTCCATTGGGCGTTCGGGTGCCCCTCAGGTCTGCGAGGGAGAGAGAGAGAGGCACTGTGCGGCGTCTTGTGACGTCACCTCCTGCCGTCGCCATCCTGGTCCGCGTCTTCGGCCCCATCCTCGGCATTTTTCTCTCTCCCCCGTCCCGTTCGATTACGCGACGCAGCGCTTGCTTCGCGCTTCGCCTGCTCGGGGTGACAATGGGCGTCGCGCTGGTCGCGCTTGGCGAGGGCTATTTGAGTCCGCGCCCCATCAGGAGCAGAGCGGGCCGCCCCGCCCCGCCCCGCCCCGCCCCGCCCCGCCCCGGCGGCACACGCAACCTGAAAATACATAAGAAGGCCGCATTATCCAATCACGGAAAGTCGATCAATAAGTTCCAGCCGCTGTTCGCGTCCTGGGACTCCTGCTCGGAAAGCTCGTCCGTTAAACCGCCCCGACCGGCGGGACTGGCGCCTCCTCACGAACCCCAACAAGTGCGAGTGTGTGCACCTCGCTGTCACCCCGAGCTGTCACCCCGAGCCGAGCAGGGGTTTGCGAGCCCAGCCGGGCCGGCCGGGGAGCCGCGCCGTGACGTCGGAGATCATGAGACTGGCGGCGCGGCCGCGGCGGGCCGGCCGGCAGGGCGCTAGTGGTGGTGGGGGCGCCGCGCGGGGCCGCGCCGGGCCGGGCGGGCCGGTGTGGTGTCTCGACCGGCGGGGGCTCAGTGCTCGGTGGCAGCGCGGCGCAAACGGCACGGTCGGGCGCAACAGCGGGCGAGCCGTCTCAGCCAACGCAGTGTTGGCGCCCAGCCACGACAGGAGCCCGGCGACCGGCCGAGCGGCAGTGCCGAGGGCAGTGCAGGCAGCCACCCCGTCTAGCCCTACTTGAACCACCCCCATGTGACGCAGCACGCGAAGCAAGCCGAGGTGCTGTCCCCCAGTGACGTGTCCAGTGTCCAGTGCAGTGCCGACGGCGCCGACGTGCGTGCGACTGTGCGACCCCCCGAGTGCCACTCGGAGTGCCACGATAATGGGTGTGCTGGTGGGCGAGGCCCCCAAGTCGTTCGCGCTGCTGTCCGCCTCCGCCTCCGCCAGGGCCAAGGAGGACCTGGGCGCGATGGTGGGCCGCGGCCGCTTCCACGACGAGGACGAGGATGACGAGGACGAGGAGCGGCGGCGTTACGCGGCCCGGCCTGACGGGCCTGACGGGCCGGACGCCGTCGGCGCGCAGCCGGACAAGGGCGAGCTGCACTGGGCGCCGCCGCCGCCGCGTCCCAAGAAGACCTGGATCAGGCACTTCTTCGCCAATGGTACGGTATGACACTCACTCGGCGACGTCGCCATGTCGTCCTGGCGGGCTTATCGGGCACGGCGTGGCGTGCCACGGCCGCAAACACGCTCACGTGAAGGCGGCAAACAACACAGCACCCGCGCCGCTGTGTGCGTGTGTCTGTGTGTCTGTTAGACCGTGCCGCTGCCGAAACTATCGCTAACCCGCGAAGGTCCTCCTACCGATGCCCTCACTCGAGCGCGCGCACTCACACACACTCACTCCCTCGTAGAGACACACACACATACACACACACACACACACACACACACACACACACACACACACAGACCCACCGCCCCCGCTAGCCCGAGGCTGCTGTGGACAAGTCGGGCGCCTTGCGCAACCGCTCCAAAGATAACACGCGACGCGCCCCGCCTCGTAACGCCACCGCGGGCACGCAGACTGCACGCAGTGTCCCCCCCCCCTCCCCATCCCGCGTCCGGAGAGATGGGGCCGCGGTCTTCTTGAGGCAGGTTGTATGCATGCCTTTTTCCGGTCGTCGCTAATACGGTGACTCACTCGCTGCAGCGCCACCGCCACTAATCGCGCATGGCCGCCGCGGGCCTCGGGCCGCCCACACCGTCTTGCGGTGGAGTGGAGGGGCACTGCACTGCCAAAGCCTTGGCCAGAGCCGGCCGACGCCGCGAGCTTGCAAGGTGTGTGGTACCTGGCCCTGCGCCGCCAACGGGGCTTCGTCGCTCTGTCTCTCTCGCGCCGCAGCGCAACGCCCCGCGAGTGCGAGAGAGAACCCCCGCGAGATGGTCGTCGGCGTGTTGACGAGTCACGAGCCCTTCCCTTCGCGACGACACAGCCACGGTGCGATGCCCCGTGCCCTTGGACGTCGTAGGTCTTTGCTTTACTTTGCTCTCCTTCCCCCTCTCTCTCCCTCTGTCTCCGCCCCCCTCCCCTCCCCCGCCGCTAGCTGGCGGCCCACGGCCCACGCAGCCCGCCGTGCCGTGTATTATCGCGGTGTTTGTGCCCTCCGCGCTCCGCGACGGTGGCGGCGCGTTTGCCGGTTGCGGCGTTCGTCGTCATTCATCTGATTTTCTGCCTTTCTGCTCGTTAGCTGCGGCGCACTTTGAGGATTAGGCTGGCTGGCTGGCTGGCGGCATGGGTGTCCGCCGTGTCCGCGGCCCTCGTGGCTCCTGGCGACACCGGAACCGGTTCCCTCCGGAATCGGCGATGGCCTGACTGGCCAGCCAGTCGTCTTCGCGCTCGACCGCTCGAATCGGATTGCCTTTGCACCGCGGCGCTGATGCACTGTCGCGAGGCTTACGCGAGGCGTGCCCCCTCTCTGCCTTTTGTCTTTCTCTCTCTCTTTCCCATGTTCCTCGCTATCAGCGCCGCGCGGCACTGTGTCAATGTCTGGTTCCCCCGCACGTGGACCAATGCCGTGCCGCGCCAACGCGAGCGGGGAGGGGGAGGGGAAGGGGCATGGGCCAAAGGGGCAGCCATGGCGCAGACCAAAGCCCCGGCACGGCACGGCACGGCACGGCACGGCACTGGCGTCGCGCCGTGTCACCAGCAAACAACAGGCCGGCCGGCCGGGCCGGACCCAGCGTATGAACCCGCGACCCTCACGTCCAGAGCATCCCCGCCGCCTGGTGGTGGTGGTGGTGGTGGTGGTGGTGGTGGCCACGCCGCTCCGCGCGCCGCCCTCGCCTCACTGTCGCAACGTGCGTGTTTATTTATTGGACCGGGGAGAAGAAATTGACTGGGCCGGCCGTGTTGTGATGGCGCCGCCGTACTTGTCAATGCATGGAGGGCGTGGACGGCTTGGCGTGGCGTAGCGGGGCGGGGCGGGGCGGGGCGGGGCGAGGCCGACGACCTCAGGCTGTTATCACTGACCCAGCCCAGCACGCTCCCACCCCTCCCCACCCCTCCCCCCCCCTCCCCCGCGGCCCTGCGCGGCACTAGTCGTGCGTCGAAAATAAAACGAACCGCGTTGTCGCTGCGCTGTCGTTGCGCTGGTGGGCAAACAGGCCTGCAGACCGATTCGGAGCGGCGGTCTCTCTCTCACTCGCTCTCGTGGGATGTCCCAAACGGGTGCGAGAGGGACAATCGACGACAGCACTGTTCGGAATCACTCTGCAAACTGATTCCGAGAGTCGTTTTCGTCGCTCTGTCTCTCTCGCACCAAGACGCGACTCCCCGGGAGTGCGAGAGAGACAGAGCGACGAAAACGACTCTCGGAATCAGTCTGCTGCTGGCTATCGGCGCCGCCGCGCACATGGACCTCGCTATCGCCGCGCCAGCCTGCGCCTCGCGCCTCGCGTCGCCGGGGAAGCACCCTTGCCGACCAAACCTTGCTCCTCCTCGCCCAAGGTGGGCGACGCAGCTCTAGAACGGACCTTCGCCTTCGCCCTCGCCTTCGCCTGGCCGCGTGCCGCGTGGAATGTCCCTGGCCCGACGGTCGTGCCGGAGACTGATCCCGAATCCTTTCGCCGCTCTCTCTCTCTCCCTCTCTATCGCACTCATTCGAGGGGCGATCCATCAGGGTGCGAGAGAGACAGAGTGATGGAACGATTTTTCAGGTTCCCCCCTCTGCTCTCTGTCAGCCGTGGGCGGGGGTGGCCACAGGACACTGTCCTCAGGACCCCCGGCGGCCGGGCGGCCTGGCGGCGTGGTGGCCTCCGCCACACGGTTTGTCCGGGATCCTCGCTCCGGACCGGTGTTGTCCTAGGCTCTGCTCTGCCCGGTTTCAAATTCCCCCTCCCCCTTTTGCTGGCGTCCTCTCGGTCCTCTCCGCTGGCACGCGTTGGCGCCAGAACCGGTTCTGTGTTGTCCGTGGCGCGGCGCGCGGTGCGAACCCGCCAGCACAGCGTGGCACAGCCGCGGCGCGGCGCGGCCGAGCCGAGCCGGCCGGCAGTCAGCCTCAGCCGGCCCCAGGGGCCTTAGCCGGCTATCCACGTACGAACCTGACCGGTGCGGCGTGCCGCGCCTCGCCAAACCCGTCGGCGTCCTTCTAAAAATAAGTCCGGATCACACGGGCATGGAGGGCGGGGCGGGCGGGGCCTTGCCCGCGTGGCGTGGGGTAGTCCGCCGCGCCCCGCCGCCCGTACACCCGTTCGGAACACCGTCGTACGATCTGCGAAGGATTCCGATAAATAGGGAGGGGGCTTTCGCACTCGCACACATTCACACGGCGCCGCACTATCTAGCCGTCGTTACGTGCGCTCCGTTTAACCCACCCTCCCCGCCCCGCGCCCGCTGTTTTTAGCTCGAACCGGCCGGTGCACCTTCCGCGGCCACCTCTCCTTCGCCGCGTCGGGCGGCAACAGTTACAGTGTACATGATACAGTGACGCGGCCCGCGAGGCGCTGCGCTCGCGGCGCTCGGCACATGGTGGCCGTCGTCGTCGTCGTCGTCGTCGACGTCGTCCTTTCCTGGCGGAAGTGACGCGACGCGGCGTGGCGCGATACCGAGGCGCGACACTGCAATCGATGCTCTACGTGTGCCGTGCGCGCCGTGCGGCCGAGCGCTCGAGCGGCGCAGAAACAGAATGACGCCGGCTATGCTGTCTCTCTCGCACTCTCGGGGCGTTCTGCAAGGGTGCGAGTGAGACAGAGCGACGGAGTCGCTCCGCTGCAGCGAGCGCGCAGTCGTTGGGAAACGCGCGTGTGATCTCGCAAACAGTGCGTGCCGCCTCTGTTTATTTCTTTTTTTCGGTGTGGTGGCGCGGCACGCGGTGTGCAGCTCGGTGTGCTGCGCGAACCGCGAGCGCTCCGGCCGCGCCGCCCGGCCTCCGCGCTCGCTCGCTCGTTCGCCGAGTCACGTGTGCGAGTGCAGGGCCGTCCCGTCCCGTCCCGTCCCGTCTCGACAACACTCATTCATGTCCACGGGCATCGGCAAGGCGGCAAGGCCAGCGGACCTGAGGCCACGCCACGCCTTCGCGGCGAACTGTCTGCCTGCCCCCCCCCCCCTGCCCCGTCCGGCCGGGGCACCTCCGCAACCTGTCAATGAGTGCCGCCTCCCAGGTGGGGCGCGGCAGCGCGGCGCGCCAGGCCGCCAAGCGCCAACCAACCGCCCGCCAGGCCCTCGCCATGCGCCGCGCGCTTCGCCTCGCCGAGCCCCGAGCCTCGTGCAGGCCGCGTTACTCTTGCCGTGGAGGTGCCGCAGCGTCGCCGCGTCGCCGCTCAAAGGGAGCATCGCCTGCTGCTCGCGTGCTCGCGTGGCGGCGCTTCCCCAAACGACAAAGGCGGTGCGATGGCTGGCAGATGTCCGCCCTCGCCGGCCGGCTGCCGGTCCGCTTCCAGAATGCCACCTCGCCGGTCGGAGGCGCGTCGCGTCGCCGTGCCGTGGCGTCGCCGTGGCCATCCCGGGCCGGACCGCCACCGCCCCCTTCCGCCCCGGCCAGATAGTTGGCGCCGGTCCAGCAGGCCACGCTGGCCAAGGTGGAGGCGGAGCGGAGGAGTCACGGCGCCCCGCCCCGCCCCGCGATGACGGCCGAGTTGTTTGCGCCCTCCCCCCCCCTCCCCACCGGCCAGACGATTACTGGTCGTCCGACGCAGCGGGGCCGCGGCGAGGCGCCCCGCGTAGGGTAATGAGCCCGTGGCCCCGCCGGCCCGCCGCACCGCCCGTGCGGAAAATTATCGTGCCCGTTGGCCGCGTCATCGCCAAGGCATCGCCACCACGTGGAACACAGTGGAACAGCCAACAGGCCGCCGCGCGCCGCCGCGCAGTGGTTCCGACGCCCTGTCTCTCTCGCACACATGGCGCGTCCCGTCGAGGTGCGAGAGAGACGGGGCGACTGAATGGGGACTAGGCCCGCGTGTCCCCGCGGTGCCAAACAGGCGGCCCTATTTGGGAGCGTTGACTCTTCCCTTGCCGCGGCGTGCCTTGCCTTGTGCCTTTGAACTGCATCTGCCAATCAATGCCGACTGATTCCGCTGTTTTCATCGCTCCGTCCCTTCCGCACTCACGTATAGGTGCGAGAGAGACGGAGCGACGAAAACGACTCTCGGAATCAGTATTAGTATTATGCAACGGGCACGTGCTGCGCGGTGCTGCGCTTATCAATCCGCTTCACGTGGCGGCGGGCTGGCCGCGGACTGGCCCACCTTGTGGGGGGCCAGCACTGGGCCAGCACCGCGACGACGGCGAGCTGCTTCCGGCGCACCGCGCCCACGCCGGCGCGCCGCCGCCACGCCCCAAATCGTCTTTGTTTCCGCGGGGGTCGCGCCGTTCCGTCCGTTCCGGGTGACTGGCGCGTCACCGTCGGGGCGGGGGCCACGGGGAGGCGGCGGCTGGCGGCCGGGCGGTTCCGCGACGCCATGACGACCGCCCTGGCGGCCATGGGGACTCGAATCGGGACTCGAACCCTGGCCTGGACCTGCAGGGAGCAGACGGATGCCGCACAGTGTTTCGTCACTCTGTCTCTCTCGCACCCCCACGGGGCGATGTCCAATGAGTTGGAGGGAGACAGAGCGACGAAACCACTGGAGGGGCGGCCTCCGTCTCGTGTGTGCTGTCTGCCTGTCGGGCCCCAAGGCGTGCGGAGATCGGCCACCGATTCGATTGTTGGCGTTATTTCTATTTCGGCAACAAGGTTATCGAGATGGCTGCCGTCCTGAAGGCGATGGAGTGCAGTGACAGCCGGCAGCCCCGCCGGCCCGGCAGCCCCACGCACTCGGGGGCCAGGGCCGCGCCACGCCGTAGACGCGCGCCGCCACGTCGGGGCGCCCGTATGCATACAGAGGGTTTGCTCTCGGCAGCACCTCGCGGCTGCGGAGCGCCTGGGGCCTGCAGACCGAACCGCAGAGTGCTTTCGTTGCTCAGTCTCTGTCGCACTCATAGCGGAGTGCGAGAGAGACAGAGCGATGAAATGGTTGTTCGACGAGCTGGCCTTCTGCTGGCACTGCATCGTGGGCCTGACTGACACACCTGCACGGCCTACTTGCGAGGATGAACTCGCCTGTGTGACTCACCACTGAGCGGGCTGAGCGGGTGGGGTGACCGTGCATGACGTCGACGTGCTCGTCGGAGGCATAAGCTATCGCGATTGTGGCGGAGATACGGAGAGGTCCTCTGGCTCTGGCCCAATTGCATCCAAGGGCCTCGAATCCAGTATTCGTGACGGAATTCCTCTATCTGTCGAATCGGCTCGACGAGCTAGCACGAGGCAGGCCGGCCTCTTGAATTTTACTGTCCGGACCATGGACCCTCCCTAACTCCACCTGGCGCGGGTTCAAAACTCGCGCTGGCATTCCTCTTTTTTCCCCGCATCGGGTCACAAACGTTCCATTATTCTGGAAGCATCGGCGAACAAACAGGCATCCAGCCAGCCCGGCCGGCCGTGCGCTCGCCTGTTTTTCCCGTCTAAGAGCTCCTCCCCTCCCCTCCCCTCCCTCCCCTCCCCTCCCATCGCCGTGGGTCTGATCCGACGTGTCGTTTGTGTTGCAGGTCAGTATCCGAGCCGAGCGGAGTGGGAGTGGGAGTGGGGTCGGAGCGTCGCTGCCGGTGAGTGGGGCCAGGCCGGGCCGGTAGGCTCTAGGCGCTAGGGGGCCTGCGTGCCTGCCCGCCGCGGGGTGGGACAGTGACAGTGGAGTGGAGCGCCTGTCAGGGTAGGCCTAGGCCGCCCGGCGCGCGCCCACGCTCGGCGGGCCTGCCTGCGTCACGGGCTGAGGCGCCCTTCGCTGGGACGCTTTTCGAGCCCCGAAGGCCCGAAGACCCGAAGGCCCGAAGGCCCGAAGCAGAGGAGAAATGGCGTTTATTGAATGGGCCGATGCGGGAGGCCGACGGACAGACAGGCAGGCAGACGGACGGTCCGTTGAATAATTCCGCCCGAGAAGTAAATTGAAATGACACGCGCTGCTGCGGTCACTGATTTGAAACGAGCCGCGCGATGTGGTGCGCCTGCAGAGCAAGCAGAGCAAGCACCGTGTGCCTGTTCTTTGTCGCTGTTTGTCTGTCTGTCTGTCTGCCTGTTGGTCTGTCTGTTGGTCTGTCCGTTGGTCTGTCCGGCGCCGCGTGACTGATCTGATTGTAGTGCAGGCACGGGTGCCATTTGCAATTCCAATTTGAACCATCTGCCCTGTGCGTTAATGACCGCCACGCGAGAGGACGCAAAAAAAAATCGGCGCTGCCGCTCTGTTGTGCTCCCCGCGATGAATTTCACCCGGTATTTTAATCTTCTCAACGCCCCCCCCCTTCCTTTTGGCTCGCCCAGTCTGCATTGTGCCTCGCGAGAAGACAACAACGACAACAACAACTCCCGCAGACCTCGAACGGCGCCGTCGCGTACCCACCACGCCCCGCCACGCCCAGCGAAAATGCGTTTTTCAAACACGGTATCCTTCGACTCCGGCGCGGTGCAGGGCGGCGGCAGGGAGCCGCTCAAACAAACACGCAGAGATAAAACCGGTCCGGGGCGCAGTGCCTCGCCCCGCCCCGCCGAGTTCGGGAACTGATAGCGAGAAGAATGGCGGAGGGGGAGGGGGCGTTCAGGTGCTGTAATCGGTAATCTGGTCGTTGTTCTTCTTCACTTTTCATTTGCTTCCCCCTCCCTTGCCGCGGCATGCCAGCACGCCAGCACGCCGTCGGGGTGCGTGTCCACGAGGCGCACGTGGGCCCCTCACGTGGATAGCGTAACGCTCACTGCCTGTTGCCCCCCTCCCCGCCCGTCCCGTCGACACTCCGCTCGGGCCATCGGGCTGCCGCCTCGTCTGCCGCCCCGCAGCCGAAACTCTCGGCGCGAGGCGCGACGGACAGCGGCGGAAAGTTTCGGCCGGGTGACGTCAGGATTCCCCCCGTCGCCGTTGTCGCCGCCGTCGTCGCCGTCCCGGGAAAAGGCGCGATGCGATTGGTGGGCGCGGCGACGGAAACGGAACCTCCAACGGTCGCACCGCGGTGACGGCGTCGTTGGCTGAGGGGCAGGGCCGGCAGGGCGCAGGACAGCGAATGTCACTGGTCGCGAGCCTTCTGTCCGTCTATCTGTGTTGATGAACTCATGTCCACTTCACACTATTCAAAGTTCACCGAACCGCTTGAGATGAGTGGATGCCTGGCATCAGCGGCGGTTTCTGTTTTTGGCTGACGGCAGCCTTACCTAGAACCGCACCGCACCGCACCGCGACGCAAAGCGACACGTGCTCGAATGCCGAAATGCGCGTGCCCGCCCCTCTTTTTAGCCGGCGTGTACTTTGGCTGGCGTGGCATGGACGAAGCGGGCCGCCCTAGAGCGGACACGAGTCACGACTCGTTGTTAGGTAGTTTAGTTCCGTCCCGTCCGTCCCGTCCCGCCCGGGCAGCGCTGGCGGTTGGCGGCGGTTGGCGGCGGTCGTGTGCGCGGCGACGGCGACCCAGACCGCAGTCCGCAGATCCCAGTGGACCGCGCGCACGCTGGCCGCACCGCCGTGCCACGCAACTCCGGGCCGAGCCTGGCCGAGTCGGTGGAGGTCATGACCTTCCACGCCAGCGCGGCCGGCGCGGCGTGCTGCGGCGTGACGGCCCGGGCGACGCCGTCCTTACCTCTACCGCGGGCAAAACTGCTTTGCTTATGCTTTCCAAACTGCAGACAGACCGAGAGTCGCTCTCGTCGCTCTGTCTCTCTCGCACTCACGCCATGGGTGCGAGTGCGATAGAGCGGTCTGCTGGCGGGCGAATGTAGAAAGGACTCGGCTCATGACCCGGCCTGACCCTGCCGTGCGGCGGCGCTGTGCGAGTGGGGAAGCAGGCAGCCCTGGCCCGGCCTGCCCAGGCCCAGTCCCAGGCCCCAGGCCGCGGTCGCACTGTAGCTGGCCTGACTTTGTAAGCGCTCTCTGATTAGGCAGTCAGCGCGAGGCTCATTCCGCACTGTCTCTCTCGCACCCTCGGGACGCTTCATGAGTGGGAGAGAGACCGAGCGACGAAAGAAGTATGTACTGCTCGGAATCGCTCGGCGGGCGGAGCACCAAACAATTCCCGCCCTAGCCGAGTTCCCAGTGTAGTGCGCCAACTCGGCGGCGGTGGCCTCCGCCCTCCACCCCGACGACGGGAGGGAAGCGGTAGCGGAGCCGATTGCGGGGACAATGGCAAGGGGGAGCGGGGCGGGTGAATCCACAAACCACCACAAACGCGCAACTCGTGCGGGCCGGCGGCCGGTGGCACGTTCCGGACGCACCTTCGAGAATGAAGCTACTAGCGGGCGTCGCAGCGCGTCGCAGCGTGGACGGCGTGGAGTGGCACGGCGGCCGCGGCGGCCCCCACTACTTCCTCGCCATCGGCGCGTTCATCTACCTGTCCTAGTAGGACGGACGCGCGCCACGCCGCCACGCGGTGCGGTCCGTCGTCCGCCCCTCCCCGCCCCTCCTCCCCCGCGCCATTTTTTAGGTCACGGCTGACTATGGCGGATGGCTGCCGTGCTTTAGCGGGCTGAGCGCGTGGCGCGGCGTGGCGTGGCGTGGCGCGGCGTGGATGCGGCGCCCTTCCCTTCCCCGCCACGCGGCCCGTCACGTGGCTCGCGACGTGGCCCCCGAAGGAGGAGGGGGGGGGGAAGGGAGGGAGCGTGTTGTTTGCGGGCCGCCCGTATCACACTGTAGGCCACCCCAAGGAGAAATTAATTGAATTTGATCGGTTGCGTAAATTGGTTGAATTTTGAAAGCATCATTTCAGAAGAAAGATTGAGTCGGGTCAGTTTTCATTTGTGTTTGGGAAACATTGATATTTTTTTCGATTGTGACTTGAGGTTCTCGGCGTGTAGGCACATTGTCGCGGTCCGTGCTTTACGGCACCTTGGCGGTCGCGCTGTCGCGCTCGCGTCATCGGCAGCACTGTAGAGAGTGCAGTGCAGTGTTCCTGCCCGCAGCCTTGCCGCCGTGCCGCCTCGCCCCGCCCCCGGGTGCACCTTGCACTTGGCGGGGCGGGCAGTGGACACCGCGAGGACTCTGATTTCGAGCCTCGTCGTCGTGATGATGGGACTCCCCGACCTACCTTGGCGGCCGCCCCTGGCCGCCCCGCTCTGCCGCGCAGCGCCTCGCTTCAGGATATTTGATCTGCGGTGGGTTGGGGCCGTTGGGGCCGTCGCGGGCGCCCGGCCACACCGCGCGGCGCACCCACCGCACCCCGCCCCGCGCGCTGCGGTAGTAGGGACATGTCGCTCTGGCACAGGGCCAGGCTCTGGCGGCGTGCTGCGTGCCCTCCACGCGTCGGTCAGGCATTGTCCTCGGCCCCTTTGGGCTCTTTAGGCCAGCCAGGTAGGCCCTGTGCCTCGACAGTGGACGCGGCGCGCACGCACGTCGCGCACCGAGACGCCCCGCGCAGCCCATCGGCCCATCCACCCTATTAATGTGTGCACAAGTGTCGAGGCCCGCCGCGTGGCGACGTGTGCGTGCGTGAGTGTGTGCATGTGTGTGTCAGTGACAGCCTCTGGGCAGCACTCCCGCAGCCTGGTTCCTGGTTCGTGTCGCGCTGTCGCGCTGCAGTCAGGCTGGCGCTGGCGTCGGCGTTTCGCGTCGCCGCCCGGCGGGTAGGCAGCGGCGATGCTCGCCCGTTCGGCGGGCCTGCCTACCCTGCATTACCATTACCATTACGGGCTTCACCACAAGGCTCTCCAAGGGCGCACCGTCTCTGTCGCACCCATGCGAATTCCCACTGGGGTGCGGTTGAGACAGAGCGACGAGGTGACTTTTCGGTGTGGCGCGGCCGCAGCGCTTTGAGCTTTGGGTGATGCGCCTCTGTCAGGGCCGGGGCCCCCGCGGGGGTGGCGGGGCTTAAGGAGGCGTGCGTGACTGCTGAGTCACGTGTTGCTGTGGCACCGCAACAAAGCGGGAGGTACCCCGCCGCGCCCCGCCCCGCGACGTCACACCGCGCGCTCGCGCCGGACCGGCTAGGCTGGCCGTGTATCTCGTGCGAGTTGCCATGGCGCGGCCCGGAGCCCCACCGGGAGTGGGGCGGGGCGGGGTGGGGTGCGGCGGGCGTTCCTCTCGAATGTCACGGTCGCCTCGGCCCGCCCCGCCCCGCGCCATGTGACACTGGAATCCTGCGGTGTAGGCTATCTCGGCACGATCGGGTGCCGGCGTGCCGGCGTGGCGGCGTGGCCGCGCGGACAAGCAAGGGATGCTGGCCGTTCCGCTCCGCGCCGTTCCGCGACAGCGCGCCTTGTGTGTGCGTGCGAGCGAGCGTGCGAGCGATACTCTGCGAAATCGCTTGCCGTTCTTTATCCGGAGAGGCTTGGAGTGAATCGGCATCCGGCGGGCGGCACGCCGAGTGGCAGGCAGGCGCTGCTGGTCCTCGCTCTCGCCCTGCACGTCGACCTCCAAGATGGAGGCTCCATCACGCCCAGGCGCGCCTTGAGTCGCGCCGGTGCGTCAGCCTGTCGGAGGCGCGCCCTGCTCCGCCCTGCTTGCTGTTCGCTACGCCCCTCCACGGCCGAGAGGCTTTTGTGTCACTCTGCAGGCTGTCTTGTCGGCCTGTCTCTCTCGCGCCCATACAGGGCGTCCAGTGCGTGCGAGAGAGAGACCTGCCACTCGGAATCAGCGTGCTGTTGGCATTGACGGCGCTGCGGCGCGCTGCGGCCGGCCGGCGGGCCCCGCTTCACCGCCGCGTACTCCTTGGCCGCGGCGTGCGCGGTGTGGGTGCAGCAGAGAGCGCGGCGGGCGGATATTTTATTTTTCGTGCGGCCGGCTGGCCGGCGGCATCAACCCGTCGACGCCAGACCCTTCCGCCGCAGGCAGAGGCAGCATGTAGCGTAGCGTAGCCCGTGCCCCCCGCGGTGCCGCCAGCAGCCGGCCCCGCGGCCGCACGGCCACGCGCCTGCACTTGACGACGGCGACGTGCCTGGTGCCTGCGCGCAGCCTGGGCCAGGTCAGGGCGAGGCCTTGGGGCTCCGCGCTGCGCCGCGCTGCGGGGCGTGGCGTGGCGGCGGGGCTTGCTTTTGTTTCTGCCTTGTCATTGACCTGATTTGCCCGGCCGCTGTCCGGCCTGGGCTGGCGGCCCGGCGGCCCGGCGGCCGGCGCATGCTGCCAGCTGGACTGGCCGCCCGATTTGGTTTTCTCGGCTGCCCTGGGCTGCCCCGCCCCGCCTCACGCAGTCCCGGCCGGAACTGCCGCCAGCCCGCCGCCAGCCTTGGCAACCCGGACTGCAGGCCCAGGAGGAAGGGATGGAAAGGGCGCCGCCGGTCGCCACGCCAAGGCGCGCCAAGGTGTACCGCCCCCGCCGCCGCCCCCCGCCACCGCCGCCCCCGGGGACGAGGAGGAGGGGAAGGGGCGGCCTTCAGTGACCCGATGCTGGCGATGCTGGCGGTAAACAAACAGGAATAAAAGAGGAGCGGAGCAAATAGAAGACCGGCGCCCCCCTCCCGGCCTCCCGCGTGGTGTGGTGGACGGCGGCGGCCGGCCGGTATGTGAGCAACTCTTGCGGTGGACCCCATGGGAGTAAACATGAAAATAAAAAAGACTTGTTTTGCTGATTTTCGCGCGTTGACGGCCTGGTCTTGGCCCGTCCTTGGTGCGGCGGCGCACTGTTTCCCAGACTGTTTCCGGCGGAGCTGCCGGATGGCGGTGAATTTGAATCGGTCTTCTCGGAAACGTGCAGGACGGTGCAGGACGCCGCGACGCCGCCTGCAGCGAAGGCGAGCAAAGGAGGGCCCGGCCCGCGGCCCCGTGGTGGATCGGCGTGTCCGCGCGGTACCGTTCGGCGTTCGCTCGCCGGCGGCATGCCGACGGGGACAGGGCGGCGGCAGGCGGCGGGCGGGGCGGAGGAAATTGTTTACATCGACCGCAAGTGCGTTGGAGCGAACAGCGAACAGGCAGGCGGGGCCGCGCCGGGCCATTCCGCAGCGAGTCTCTCTGGTCGCGGCGATGGTGGCGAGACGGCCGAGACGGTCGAGACGGCGTGGAGAGGTGACTGCCCCCGCACCTCCCGCCGCCAGCCGCCACGCCATGCCAGAGCCGCCGCCACGCCATAGCCGCGGGCCGTGCGCCGCGCGCCGTGCCTCCGCGCCAGTCACGCCAAATTGTCCAGGCCGCCAAGGCGATGCTGCTGCTGCGGGCTGCTTCCGAACAGAGCTTTCGACGCTCTGTCCCTCTCGCTCTCTCGGGGCTTTTCGTGTGGGCGCGAGAGAGACGGAGTGACGAAAGCACTCGGCTTAGCCTGGAGGCGACTGTGAATGGCGGTTTTGGGCGCAGTGGTGCTGGCGGCCCGCTGGTCCGTTCGTCAGTCTGGCCGCAGCCACCGCAGCAACGGCCACGAGGTGGACGACGAGGAGGAGGGGGAGGGAGAGGGACGCTCTGCGGTCGCGCAAGGCCCCACGCACCCCCCGCCGCCGGCCTCAGCCAGCCAGCGGCCGGCCCGGGTATCGGCCACAAAAATAGGAAAAGTGCGACGAGATGGACGAGATGGGTCGGCAGAGCTGCGCGCTGCGCGGGGGCGGCGTTGACTGCAGTGCTTCGTCGCTCTATCTCTCCCATCTTCGGTGTGCATGCGGTACACTGACGAGGCCAAGGTGTCGAAGCGCCTGGAGCTTAAACGCACACCGGCTCGACTCGCTTCTGCCCAGACATTGACGTCAGTTTCGCCCCACAAAAGTAACCTTGTTGGCCTGCAGGCCTGCACGTGGCGGCCGTACGTGACGGCACGGGACGGGACGGGCTCCGGGGTGTCCGCACCTGTTACCTGTTGCGTGAGCCTGCCGTGGTGCGGGCGGAGCGCGGAGCGGGGTGAAACACGAGGATATACCACTGCGAGCGCCTGCCGGGCCTGCCCCAAATAAATATCAAAAATACACCCCAACGAATGCGAAACCGGCCGTGGCGGCGCGTGGCGCGTGGCGGCCCGTCCGCGTGGCTCTCGTGCCAGCGGGCTTGACGGCCGCGCGACAAGGCGCCGTTTCGACAGGGTCCTCTCTGTCGCCGCGGTTGTGTCACGTTACGCCCCGGGTCCGCTGCCGCGGCCGTCGCCGTCCTCGCAGGGCTGTGGGCCGGCCGTCGCCGTCGCCGACCTAGTCCAGTGCAAAGTGCGAGAGTGCAAATGGCGCGCCGCGTGGCCGCGAAGCCGCGAAGCCGCGTGGCGGGCCGCCTTGTTTTCGGGCATGTTGACCCGCGACGACGGCGAGCCCCCTCCCTCCACGCCGGTCCGGGGGTCAGCCGGCCGTCCTCCGCGACGCCGCCGCCACGCCGCCACGCCGCCACGCCGTCACGCCCTCGCACAATCACAACGCGCGGTCGTTCTATAATTACCGCGGAGGCACGGCGCGGCACGGCGATGATGCGCGGCGGCACGCAAGAGCCGTGGAGCAGTAAACACTGATGTAGTTGGGCCGGCCGGCTGGCCGCCGTGGCCGCCGAGGCGCCGTGACACATTTTTAGAAGTGGTCAACAGAGGCCGGCCGAAAGCCGATTGGCCGGCCGGGCGGCCGGGCGGCGTGGTGCACCTTACCCCGTGACAACGCACCGCCGGCATCGCCGGCGTGGTAGTAGTGCGGCGTGGCGAGTAGTGTTCCCACGCCCCGCCGACCCGCCGCACCCGCGGTCGTTCTCAATCAATCTTCCAGAAAGCACGGCGACGTGTCGGTAACCCTATCGCCGCGCCGCGCAACGTGGAATGGGCGACGTCGCCGCGTAATAGTGCTTATTGCTGTCCCCATGTGATGCTCCGAGACTCCTCCTCCTCCTCCTCCCCTCCCCCCCCCCCCCCCCCCCTCCTCCGCCTCCTCCTCAGCGCGAGCGCCACGCCCTACCACCACGTCCCGCCCCACCCCACCTCGCCCCGCGCCGCACCGCGCCGTGCAGGCCTAGCAAGTGAGCTGTTTACCACCGCCGACGTCAAAACCTCAACCCGCAGCGACAGCGCGGCCACGTGCTGCCTGCGTCATTCGCCACACACACATTCACACACAGACTCATCTCTGTCGCACACACTCACATTCACACACTCAGTGGCTCACTCCAGCTCACTCACGCACGCAAACACGCACACATGCACACAGCGCGCGGTGATCAGGGAAAAGTACCTGGGCACTGCTACTTCCTGGTGCACTACAACAAGTGCGCCGAGCAATCGCCTCGGTGGACGACGGGCGGACGGGCGGACGGACAGATGGACGCGAAGGAACGTGATCTGAAAAGCCTTTGTCGCAATGCAGTCGTCCGCGTGGCCGGCGTGGCAGAACGGGGAGTGCATCAGTCCATCACTGTGTGGGCACCCTAGGCCCGCCCCGCCGCGCCCCGACACGCCTCGCCTGCCGACCTAGCGACCTCGTGGGTGTCGAGACTCCCCCCCCCTCCCCCAAAGAGCCCCGCGTTCCCGTTTGCTGATGTGTGGGCGGTGCCCCGGGTGCTTCCCCCTCCCCTCCCTCGACGTCCATGTGACAGGCACCCCCCCCCCCTCTCTCTTTTTCCCGTTTAAAGTCCTCAGCCATTCAACCGGCTAATCAGGGGGCAAGCGGACTTAAAAACAAAAACCGACCGGGAAGTGAAGTGTGTCCGCGAATCAAGTTGGCCGCACCGTGTGTGTGTCTGTCTGTCTGAGTGTGAATCCCTATCTGTGTGTCTATCTGTCTGGCCGTCAGTCTGTCCGTCCGTCTGGCCGGCCGTGCAGCGTGCCGCGTGTTCCCACAAGACGCGCTGAAGGAGGCCGTGCACGTCAACGCTGCTCGCGGGACTGCCGCGTGCCTTCGGAAAAGCGGTTCATCCCTCTGTCTGTCGCGCACCTTTGGCATTGCCCCTCGAGTCGACCCCGAGTGCGGCAGGGGCAAAGCGAAGACACGACTCTTCTGGCCGGTTGACTGGTTGACTGGTTCAGCTAGCATTGGTGGCGCCACGCGCCGAGCGCTGCGCCTGCGCGGTGCCGCCGTGCCGCGCGGATACGATCGGGTGACTCGCGCGGCGTGCGGCATGGTGCGGCACACTGATATCGCCGATGTTTGAGCACTGTGACTGTGTGTAACTCTAGACCCGTCTTTTCGGCTCTGTTCCAGAAGAAACCCCACCGTCGCACGAGGAGTTTCCGTCGTCCTTCTGCTCCGCCGAGCCGGTGCCGCTGCTGAATGGACGCTTCCCCGTGGCCCCCGGCCCACACCCCGTCGTCGTCCAGGCCTCGCTCCCCTACTCCCTCCCCCACTCCCTCCCGTACTCGCAGCCCCACTCCCCGGCACCCCACCCCACCGCCGCGCCTAGCCCCCCGCAGCATCCCCCTGCCAGCACTACCCCCAACCCGGTAGCTCCCATCGCCCTCACGGTCCACCACCCCGTCGTCAGACCCGCCCCTGCCCCAGCCGCCCCCCAGGGCTCGCCGCCGCCCCCGCACCAGTTCTCCCCGCAACCCGCCACCCCCGCCCCTACCCCTGTGGCCATCCCAGCACCGGACAGCCCGAGCAACGGCAGCCAAGATGACGACGGTCTTGGCCAGGAGTCGAGGAGAAGAACTGGGTGAGTTGTTTACGTGTTAGCCGTCTGGAGAAAAGGAACGCCGGTGGTCGAAAATAGCGCGGTTGGATCATCGTGCTCTGTCTCTGTCTAACGACACGCGCCGCGCGGCTTGCCCTGTAGGTCCGGGACCCGGGAGGTGCACAACAAGCTGGAGAAGAACCGGCGGGCGCACCTCAAGGAGTGCTTCGAGATGCTCAAGCGGCAACTGCCCACCTGCCAGGAGGAGAAGAAGTGCTCCAACCTGTCCATCCTGCACGCCGCCAACCGGTACATCACGGCGCTCAAGCGCAAGGAGCGCGACTACGAGCACGAGATGGAGCGGCTGGCGCGCGAGAAGATCTCGGCGCAGCAGCGGCTGGCCGCGCTCAAGAAGGACCTGGCCGCGCAGTGGGACCACATTGACATCAACGCGCTGTACCCCGACTGCAGCGACGCGGCCCTGGCCGAGATGAGCGCCAGGGTGCGCCTGCCGTCGCCCGCCTCCACGTCCACCGCCTCGGGTGAGTCTCCTCACAGCCTTGTTGACGACGCTCGCGACGCTCGCGACAAACTGATGCTGACTTGCCATCTTGCCGCAGCCGAGATGGAGGGCGGCATGATCATCGACGAGGACGAGGACGAGGACGACGACGACGACACCATGTCGTTCCACAGCGGGCGGCAGCGCAGCGCGTCGGACAGCAGCAGCGCCCTGCCCAGTGTGGGGCCCTACTGCAGCCCGCAGCCGCAGGCCGTGCAGGCCGTGCCCAACCCCCGGGACGTGCACGGCTACCGCGGCGAGAGCCCCATCCCCAGACCCGTGAGTGCCACCTGTCCTTCGTCTGCTCGCCGCACTCGAAAAGACAAAACGAGTTCCTCATCGTCTTCCTTGTTGCACAGCGCACCGTGTCCCCGGTGGTACCCGTCAGGACGGGCGTTTCCGGCGTCACCCCCAACGGCCACGTGCTGGACGCGCGGCTAGAAGCGCGGCACGATTCGCGGCTAGATTCGCGGCTGGACTCGCGGCTGGACTCGCGGCTGGACACCCGACCAGACGCGAGGTTAGACTCGGGCGCCTACAAAATAGCCAGCCTGGTAAGTTAAACCAATTTGTGTAAAATTGATGTCAATAAAAACAGGGTTTCTGCCTTTCGCATTCTGGAAGTCGCTTTGACGCGGTGCCGTCTTGATGTCTGCAGGAGAGTCGCGGCCACGGCGCGCCGGCGTCCGCACCCTCCAGCGGCTACATCCCCGCCAAGCTGCTCAACAACTACAGCATCAAGGTGGCGTCCCCCGCCACCAGTTCGTCCTCCAGTCCCCCGGGACACCTCGGCCCGGGTCCCGCACCGAGCTCTGGGCTGGGCGTGGCAGTCGGCGTGGTGTCCAGAGTGCCCAGCTCCCCCGTGGGGACGCTCACCACCCTGCCGGGCTCCACGCCGTCGCGGGGGCGCGCGTCACCGCCACACCGGCACAGCCGGACCAGTCCGCCCGCCACCACCACCACGAGCACTTTGCTGCAGCCCATGACGCTCGCGTCGCATCACATCCAGTTGCCCGCGCAGGTGAGGGTCAAGGCCATGGCCGAGCGGCCGAAGGGCCGACAGGCAAGTCGAGAGGCAAGCGGGGAGGCCGACCACCACGAGGGGCAGGCCTCTCTGGGGCAGGCCGGCAGGCCGCGGACGGTGTCGCGACGGCCGCGGTTTGCGGTCAAGTGGCCCTGTTGACGCGCTGCTGACGCGCTCGCGCTCTTCTGTCCAGGTCGTCAACAACGGCCGCTGGCTGGGCGTCAGTCCCGCCATCCTGCAGATCGCCACGCCGCCCAACCAGAGACTGGCGGTGCTGGAGCCCGCCGCCCTAGCGCAGCACGCGCAGCACGCGCAGCACGCCACGAGTACGTCGCCGTCCTCGGCACCTCCCCGCCGTTCAATGCTTTCGGCCGGCGCTAACTTTGTAACTTTTGTTCGGCAGGCAACGGCGCGACCTCGCTGGTGACGCACCAAAGGGTGCGGGAGATGGGCGGTGCGGGGCCCGTGCCCGGTGCACCCTTGGGGGCACCCTTGGGGGCGCTGGGGTCCGCGGCCGCGGCCGCCATCAGCGTTCCGGCGGGCCACACCGGCAAGGTGATGGTCGGCGCCACCGGCATCGCCACCGTCGTCGGCACCAACGAGATGTTCCACAAGACGACGGCGGCCAGCTCCCCCGATGGCATCAGGCCGGCCACGGACCTCCCTCTCGCGCATGGCGTGCCGCACGGCGTGCCACACGGCGTGCTGTGCAACGGCAAGGGGCTGCAGCTTGGCAACGGTGAGTCCGCGCAATCGCCTTGCCTTCGCAGTGGACCCGACCGATCGGCACCTTCCAGGCGTGGGGGAGTCCTTGGCCACCTTGGCCTTGGCGCCCGCGGACTCGAGGGTAGGCAGCCCCCCAAAGCACTCGTGTGCGGCGGGCGGGTCTACCCTGGAGTCCGCGGGCGCCAAGGCCGACACGGGCTCCCCATCCCCATCACGCCCTTCCGGCCCTTCCCCTCCCGCGCGCCTTTCATCTCACTGACCGGCACCACTCCTCGTTCTCTTGCAGAAACCAACGGGCACCTTCTGACCGCGGCGGTCCACCCGGGCTCCGCCTCCATCCCCACGCACGTGACCCACGTCGTTACCACTCACCCCTCACTCTCGCCGCTGGTCACCCCGGTCACCGTCATGTCGCAGGGCAGTCCCGTCACACATATCCTTGCCACCAGCCCCATCGGCAAGGTGAGTTTCAACTCGTGAGGCAGCCTTGAGACGTTGTCCGATGACTCATTTCTAAACAAATGCCCTTTTGTTTCAGATGGCACCGCTGATCAAGACTGTGCCTATTGTCAACCCTCAGTACCTTAGTGCCGTTGTCAAACCTACAATGGTGGTGGTTAGTTCCGCATCGAATCTTCCACCGAACTCGGGAATCTGAGTTTCCGACAGTGTATTCTGTAGTACAAAATGGAGAAGAAATACTGACTTTAATTCCACCATATGAAGTTGTTTTGTGATGTTTTTCTGTGCTTGGCTGTCTGATAAACATCGAGAGTGGCGTCCTCTACAGCAAGACCTTGCTGTAGACGAGTCTTAGACATTCACACAAATTGTTGTGAAGTGATTAGCTTAAGCGTTCTGTGAGATTAATAGGTAGATTACCTTCAAGGCCCATCATCATACTGCAGCAGGCTCTGCATTTATGATAGGTTACTTGTTAGCAGGTCTCATTCTGGCTGTGAATAATGCTGTTCGGTTGCAAACATTTTTTGAGTCAAACTCTAAAACTTTCTGCATGAGTTGTCTTCCTTACTGTGCAAGACAGTTAAAACTGAAGTGTGCTAGATGTGTCCTATATTATTGAACGAACTAGGAATGTTCCTCTTTGGTGTTAGTTGAAGTGAAATCTTGTGTCTTTGACAGCTTGTAAGGTACCCTCACTGCCTTTGTAAAAAAAATAATAGAGGGCTGTAAAGATTATTAACTCGTGCAAAACAACCAACTGTGAAAGTGAAAAATCATTTAACTGAAATGACCAGTAAGTCCTATCTCAATAACCCATACATAACAATGTATATACTCTGTAAGGGAGTTCATACTACTGCAGTTTGTTTACTTGTCATTTCTCCATCTTCAAAAACTGGCATGCTCTTGAGACCTTAGACATAAATACTAGTGAGAGAAAAAAAATAATAGTCAATTATTCAAATTTTATTAAAATTAAAGTACAATCATTTGGGTGCTCTGTTTTTATACCAGAAAATTATTTAAAATGGAACTGACACTTATTTAAGTCAACACCAATGGTAAGGTTTTCTTAAAGTACTCAACTAGACATCAATTCTTCTTCCTCTTTACCGATTGTGTAACTGTATCTTTGCTCTCCTGAAACCAGTGCTCCTGAGTTGTAACTATCTTAATTTTAATGAAAAGCAATTGCTTCAATCTTTAGTATTATTAATATATTTTGTCTGATGTCAAGAATATTTCGAACTTAGGGGTAGAAGGTAGCAAAACGTCGCAGAGGCATATTTATTGTTGTTTGTTATGTGTTATAAGGTGTCTTGTGTATCCGCTGGTGGTAGTTTCTTTGTACAAGACTCTATAACATAATGATTTCTTTCCCTCTCAGCATTCACTCACACTCTTGGCCTCAATATTTGATCAACAACAAAAACCCTTGTGAGGAAAATATTTGGTCTTCTATTTTATAATTTGAGGAGCACCAATCAAAATAATTATAATTTTCTGACGAACTTTTTATGACAAGAAAATTTTATCCTGCTTTGTCTTCCAAATAGCTTGGATACACAAGTTTTATTTTGTGAGCAGCCTCTGCACTTTCGTTAAGGTCAGTTGATTTCTTTCAATCAATCTCATACTTTCATGAGGTGGAATGAATGCTGTCCATTTCATATGGTAAAATCTTAGATTTGTGCTTTCAGTGCATCATTACTTATATTCACTGGTAGTTACACTCTGATTTTGATGGAAGTATTTTGATGAAATATGATTATGAACTGAAGGCAACAGAATCAATTGACTTGCTTGACTGGATGTGTAAAACTTACTGAGATGAAATATGCCTGAATCAAATAAAGAGAGCAATTTACTTAATGTATTGAGCTTAGAATCTCACTAGAAACAATCTTTTTTTCTGTATGGAGAGGTAGTGGTTTTTGATGTTGTTAAGCTGCAGAAACTCAAATATTTCAGAACAATGGCTGTGATAGATAATTAAAAGACCCTGAAATAATTGGAATCTGTTAAATCTTAGTTTCACTTTTGACCCCAAATCACTGTGAGCAAAAGAAAAAAGGCACATTAGCTTTTTGTTGAGTTAGCAGCCAAACATTCAAACATTTCTTTATACTGCTGTGAAAAGGTGCCACAGCAGTTGTAATTCAGAGAGCTATCAACATATATTTATTCAAACATATTGTAGCTTATTGTTGCAACAACAAAAAATATTGTGTTTGTAAACTGAAAACTAAAGCTAATATTCTACTAGTCTTCTTTTTAAACTGTGCATCTTCTGTCGCTGCAGTGAAGTCAGAAAATGGCACTTGTCGATTGTGCACTTACCTATGTTTTTCTTCAGCTTCATATGCAGAGCTATGTAAAATCGGAATGAATGTGGTTGCACAAAGAAGCTGTGTATAATTGCCAGATGTATTTATATTTTCAGAAGGTTTGTGAAAAGTGTGCGGTTTAAGAGCATGATTAGGGAAAACAAATGATAGTATCCACAGGAGTGCTGGAGGTATGTAACAAGTTTTTGTCAAGGCCACAGGGGGGAGCACAAGTTTTAAGTTGGTTGTAAATAAGTCAAATAATTAATGTAAATACGGTGTTAATTATCTTTTTATTCTACCCTCTGTTACATATTAAATACTGTTGTAAAGTGTAATTTAATGATTGTAAATAGTGGAGAAATTACAAATAAAAACCTTCTCAGAATAATTTTTGTTGCTGTTCCTGCTACCTTGCTTTTCCTTTTTACGAGCAGTGGACGATGGGTTGCCTATCTTTTAGGTGTAGGCTCAAATCATCAGAAATTTTTTTGTTCTTTTTCGAGACTGTATAGGGCGGAGCCATTGGGGAGTGCTCAAGCCGCAAGTCCTTACTAACAGGATGTGTTTGCGTTGTGTTTTGATCTTATGGCCCGCCCAATAAAGCCTGTTTAAGTGTGGTAGAGGGTGAAGGCAAATAAAACTAAATTGACAGTACGGAGAACATTTATTAAAAATTTCTTGAAAACAATCATTTTATTTCATATTCCGTCTAGGCTTATATAGCTTTATACATACATACAAACTCAATACTGATGATATTTAAAAACACATTTATACAATTGGTTACTTAGTTTATCTAAAATATAATACCAGCTTTTTTTTTCCCATAATAGTTTTGAACAAATCTTGATCAAATAAATATAACTTATCTTACATATATATTACACAATAACTAGAATTTTTTTACTTACAACCATCACATTATAATCAAGAAACCTGGAAGCTACCACTTTGGCCTCAATACAAGTCACTGCTATCACATGAGAAAGTTGACACCCAAATGGTGTCATTCAGTACCAGTACATCTCCACATAAAGCTTTCAAGCCAACTTCAAGTTGGCATTAAGTAAATTTACACATCATTTTTAAGGACGTCCTTGAGAATGCTGCCACTACTACGCCCAACAGGCAGAGGAGCAAGTGTGGGTAACACAACTTCTGATAGCAACGGTGACCTTCTCACAGGACTTTCATTAGCTGTACTGCTCCCATGTGAGTCCTGAAATAATATAAATAAGCAAAAATAGCGATACTTTAAACGGATGTACTTTAAAATTGTGATGGCAATCAATGATTTTCATCCATACCTTCTTTGCATCAGCATTAGGTTTGGGATTGGCCTCTGGTAGTAACCGAAGTTGCATTTGAGGTCTAGACTCACTCTCCAGGAAGCGCACAAATGCTTCAGATAAGGACTGAAAGATATGGTTAGGAAATTAATTATTTGGGGCAAACCCTTTAAACAATAGTAAGGTTCACTGCAAGCTAGTGAGGCTTACCTGTTCATTATGAGCAGAGCCCTGCTCTAGACCAACTCGCTGTCTCTCGCCCAGATTAAAATCAAGCACAGATGCTACAACACGAAGCGCAGGACTGCGAGTATTTGCTGGAGCTGTTAGTAAACCAACAACCAAATTCTTCACAAGGGATCTGTAAATGTCAGATTTTTGTAATACCGCTTGAATCATGCAGACAAGTACTATTAATTTCTTTTTTAACGACACTCACTTGTCAACTTTCCCCTCCACACTCTGACTCGCCGTCTTAACTCTTTCCTCTGCTCCCTTTATCTCCTTCTGTAGTTGAGAGACTGCACAAAGAAATGGATTGGAATGTATTAGTTGAATATAAGTTAAATAGTAGCCAATATGATACATATTGATCAAAATAACATCATTAACCGTCATTCAACCAGAAAAGCATGCCCAATAAGCATTGTCGCTAATCATAAAGAAAGACCGGTCCTTTTTCATGAGCTAACTCAGGTTGGAATGACAGAAAGGGTTGCGTTTGTGAGCATATGTGCTGGTCGACAGTAGAGAAAGTGGGTTTATGAACAGATATCTTAGCACGCACACAGACCTTAAAGTAATGTACTAACAGACTTACAAAAAATATTTATAAATACAAAGGTACAATAGAAGTGTGCATAATAATGTTTATTATTGAACAAAGAAAAACAACTTTAACAGAGCAATGATCTACTATTTGATGATCCTTGGAAGGCGAAGCAGAAGAATTTGGTGGGCGCAGCGAAAGTATAACACAGGGACTGGCCCTAAGACTGCATGCACACCAGTACCTGATGTAATACTCACACCACGCACCACCCATGTAGTCCAAACCGAAGCACATGCCATGTCCAACGTGAGGTGACTACCTGCATTTTGCTACACAGTACACTGAATAAAAACATGTCTACTTTGGTGACAAGCAGTGCAATTATATAATTCATAATACTAGGTAAGATCAAATATCAGTCAGATAACACTTTCTTACACACAGTAACAAGCCTTGTAATTCTTAACTGTACTATAATTATCTGAGCAAGTGATGCAACACATACCATGATATCAAAATTAGAGCTAGCTATCTCCCTCAATTACTTGATGCAGGAACAAGTGACAATATACTAAATAAGCAGTAGGAATGTAAAGAACTAAATTACATAATTTAAGACAGTCAAATTCACATTAGATTTAGAGTTCAGATTCAGAAAGCTTGCCTTCTCACTTTGGGGCATTATCCCTTTTTGGTTGAGTACTTTTCTGAACTCCAGTGAAAGTTTTGCAAACAAATGCTCAATGCTCCAGGTTAATGTCATTACAGGACAGATCCAGCCACAAGATCCACCAAGAACGTTCATACTTTCAACAAAGTTTCTGGTTTCTCAAAATAGGCTACCATACAATGAATAATGAATTAAATGTCAAATCAAAGAAGCAGTGTGAAGCAAGAAAGCTGAAGCATTGAAAGAAAATGAATTTGACAAAGACAAAATTCATAGCTTAAATGATAAATGTGATCCACCAAAGAGAGATTGTCTAAGTAGTGGATATGGCATAAAAAGCATTACCGAACCACAAAGAAGACTTCTATTTTCTAATTGTTAGGAGTTCAAATAGAATGAAACCTCACATCACACAGCAGCATACTACACATACATACATAAATACATGAGATAACAAAATTTCCTCAGCTCAGAAAATCAAAAAAACAAAGGGAAGCTTTCTTACGTTGCTTTAGAAATTAGAAATGAAGCAAACAATTCTCTACTATTTCACAAGACAGCCATGCGGATGTTCTGCGAGCAGGAGCAGGAAGGAGAGGTGAGGACAAGGCAACCTCACGCGGAACCCTGAGGTGAAATAACAACTCACAGTTACCACATGAGATTACGCAGGCCTCACCAAAAGCTGAAGGCAGTTCAACTGTTGGATGCGTTGGACATTAGTACCAGGATACTGTATCAACTACACAGTTAGCATTTGCAGCAAGAAACAGAAGCTGTAGAGCTGAAAAATACAACTTACTTCAAAGAAGAAAAAAAATTAATTAAAGATGTTTAGTACTTTTGATTTTTATCCTAATAATTTTTCTTAGTTCTACAATCATTGTGCCAAGCAACGCTATCAAGTTGTTACAGTCAATACATGTTTTCTAAACAGGACAAATTCAAAAATTACTATATTGTATGTTTACTCCTAATTCTACAAAAGATGATAGCAAAGGTTTGCAACAGAAAGATGAGTTGAGTTCATGCGAGGATTTAGCCAACTCCCTGTCTGATACCAACAGGCAACCTGGGCGAGTTTAACATGCAAACCCAGAATTACCAGCTGATATTTGACCTGAAGCCAGCAAAGTGAAGAATCCAACTTGTACTTCTGCTCCGCTGCAATGGTGAGTTAGCTTGGCACTACGACCCAAATTAACAACCTAAAAATACCGTACTAACCAAGCCTTCAAAAGAAAGTCCAAGCTCTTCTTTGATAAGCAAAATTAGAATCATCATCCACAATCCATAAATACAGGTAGTGGTAATAAGAATAAATACTCTAGGTTTAAAAGTTTACCAAGTATAACATCATGCAGTAAGTTAAGAATTTCTGTATGACTGAAGCAGGAATATCATAAAAGGTGAAGTTATTTATAAACCCAAGCGCAATGGATTTAGCGAATGGATTATTTCAAATTTTCGTGCAAGATTTTAAATATACTGTTGTACTTACTCTGTTCTTTTAGTGAGTTAATCGTCTCTGATTTCTTATCCAATTGTGCACCTAGTCTTGCAGCTGCACTTAACCCTTCCTTTGCCTCAGTCAGCTGACTCTATAATTTCAAAAATTAAACCAAAAATAATTTTTTTGTGCGAGTGAAAAACAAAATTTTATAGGTCTTATTGATAGAATAGATTTTGTACCTTAAGAAGTTTGATTTCTTCAAAGAGTTCATTGTGCTTCCTGTGAGCTGCTTGCAGTTCCAGTCTTAGTTTTTCAGTCATAGATGCCAAGTCTCGCTCCTTATCTACATTAACAAAATCTCTTTAGATATCTCAAGTTGTAAAATAATATGTGTGAAGTTAAAATAAAACTTACCTCTTTGGAATTGCTCGAGGACCGCCTGCAAATTACGCAAAGCAGCTGCATTTTTCTGTTCACGGTCTTCAACTGCACCAAGTTTTGACTGGAGTTCATCCCTCTGTTGACCAATGAGCCGAGATTGACCCTGAAGGGTCTCCACATGCTGGTTTGCAAGAATACTGTAAACATAACATTTTTTATTTTTTTATTTTTTTTTAGTATTGAATTGTGCAAGTCTAATCCTATACAAGATAAAATAATTAACCTGGCAGATGTATGAGCTGTGGAAACATTTCTGAGTCTATCTTCTGCTATATTCAATTTTCCTTGAAGATCCTGAACCTGTTCTTCGAGGCGCAATGCCTCAGCAGTGTAGGTTTCTTCCACTTCCATCAAATGAGCACGTAAACGCTCCAGCTCTCGTGTAAGGATGCCTTCTTTCTCATGCTGCTCTTGCATCTATATGAAAGATACAAAATACTGGATAGTACAAAGCACTTGAAATAGCCTCAAATAAAAATAACAAAACTCAGATTGGCCGGCTTTACCTCATTCTGAAGAAATGCATTTTGGGTCTGACCCTGTTGAAGACTAGCAGCAAGTTCAGCGCACTTTGCTTCCAGAGCTAAAACGTCTGGACTTTTACTTGATAAATCACCAACCAATGTTGTCTGTTTTTTTGTTGTTTTTTTTTTGTTGTTTTTTTATGAAAGAAATTTACAATTTAAAAAAAATTATAAACACTTAAACACAGAATACACTGAAATGACGTTGAAAATACATACCTTTACTTCAACGTTTTTGTTTTCATCATTCTCTAGCCGAGTTTGTTGATGAGCATCACTTTGCTCCCTTTGATCCAAGAGTGAACTCAGCCGAACAATTTCAGCATGATATCTTAGGCACTCATTGTGTTTTATCTGAGACAAAAACAAATGAGTTGCATCAATGGTGAAGAATTGATTATAGACCAGAGTGAAAATTCAGTTTAAAACCTTACTTGGACAGTTGAAATAAGCTGATCCCTCTCTACTTGCAGTTGGTTTAACTGTTGAACTAATTGCCCTGTCTGATCAGATGAAGGTAGAGCTGAACGATTTCCTGCTTGACTTGATACAGCTTCTAAAAGTTTTTGATTCTCTGAACGTAAGACACCATTATCACGTGTTTTCTCGTTTAGAACAGACAGAATCTGTTCTTTTTCTGCCAGCATCGAGTGCAATTTCCTTTCTAGTGACTCAACTATGTGAGAGTTATCATTTGCAGTTTGAGAAGGTGCATTACGCATCTTCTGAAGTTCCTCTTGCAGACGTGTAACTTCTTGTTCAGATGCGTTTTTGGCAGCACTTATTGCCTCCAGTTGCTGATTGATTAAAGTTTCATTCACCGATTTTTCTTGCAAAGATTCCTTAGCCCTTTCATTTTCTTCACTTATTTCTTTAAAACTTTGTTGTAATTGTTCAAGCTCATTTTGAAGGGTCAATTTTAAATTGGACAGTTCTCCAAATTCTTTTTTAACAGTTTCATAATTACAAGTCATTCTATTCACTTGTTCTTCAAGTGCTTGCTTTTCATGAAGGAAGTTCTGAGTATTGTCATATTCAGAACTTGCTTTACAAGCCAAATCAGCTGACAAGCTGTCACACTTCAGTTGCAAGGTCATGATGTGTTCACATAAGCCAGCATTTTCAGATCCTAATTCTGATACAGAATGCTCCAGATTGCTCTTCTGTGTTTCAAGACTTTCTATTTTACTGGTCAGTTCTGCAACCTTATCATCAGCTGTAGAATCCGCCTTGCTTTTTGCCAGCTCTTGTCTTAGATCAACAATTTCTGATTTCAGTTCTTCTATAGTGTGATTAGCTTTGCTTAAGCTTTTGTTTGATTCTTCTAATGCACTGACACTATTCTGAAGTTGGGCCACTTCTGCCTCTAGCGTACTTTTCTTTTTCAAAGCCTGCTCTAACTGAGAACTGAGAGAGTCAGATGCAGTTACACGGGCTTTAAGTTCAGCTACTTCCGCGACAAGCAGCTCTTTGGCCCGATTGGCATTATGCCCCTCTAGAGTAGCTGTGTCTGCAATCGTTTTCCATTCTGAAACTTCTGCCTGCAGACTGTCCTGGCCAAATCGAGCCATTTCTGCTTCCTCTCGCAGCTGTGAATTTTCATTTTGGAGCTCACTCTGTGTACTCCGAAGATTTTCACACTCCTTGCGCCATCTTTCGACCTCTTTTTCTAGATTGTCCTGTTTGAAAGGGAAAGTAAAAATAAGTACCAGAACAGAAAGAAAAATTGGAAGTATTACAAAGTTTCCAATACTTACTTGGTTTCGAAGCATACTTTCAGATGAGCGTAGCCTAGATGATAATTCTTGTAGTTCTCCTCTCAAACGTTTGGTTTCATGCTCGAGGGTGGAGCGCGCTTCCCTTAAAGTTTCTATTTCACTTTCCAGTTTTTCAATAGTTTTATTAAAGTCTCTCTCTTCATTTCGTTGCTGCGCCCCCTGCTGTTCAAGGCCAGAGGCAGAGTCTAAGAGGTCATCCTCTCCAGCTTCTGAAGTTTCTGGAATGGAAGGCAACATGCCTTTTTCAGGAGCTACGTTTAAACCATCAAGTAACGACTCCATATTTTCTCGTAGCATGACACACTCCTCTTCAAGTTTGGCAATCTACAGTAGAAAAAGGGAAAAGTTCTGTTAAGATAATAAGAAAACTTCTAAATTAAATTTTATTAAATAAATTGAGTTTGCTTACCTGCTTGTCTCTACCACTCAATTGGGCAGATAGGTCCCTAAGTTGTCGTGTGTACTCCACTAAGTTTCTTTCCAGAGTGTCTTTTTTCCACCTCAAGTCTACTGTCATCTTAACGAGAGCAGCAACCATATCAAGGTGATCCTCTAATTCTTTTCCAGAGGCCTCGTCTTTCTCTGCAATGTCCTTACAATATTCCACAGGTATTTCCAAGCTAACAATTTTTCTCAGCTTGTCTATCACATACCTTTCTATTGAGGACAATTCAGTGGTGCTATGTTCAGATGTATTATGCTCATCAGCTCGCAAACCCTCAGAGAGTTCAGACTTGGCTGAGTCCAAGTCACATTGGACAGCCCCTAACTTCATTTTTAAAGTCTCATTCTCAGATACCAATGTACTGTACTTCACTTCCAAAGAATCATAATCAAGTTGAATGGAGTCCATTTTTGCCAAAAGATTGTGGTTTTCTGATTCAATGCTCAGACATTTTGAAAGCAATTCATTATTTTCACTCTCAAGTGCTGAAAGCTTTTCTGTGTCCACAGAAGATAGATCTTTCTCCAATTCTTCACTTCTTTGTTGGAATAACTCATGTTCTGACTTTACAGTCTTTAATTCAAGTTCCAAAGAACTTAGCTTTTCTGCTAAGACTTCCTTTTCTTTCTGTGTACATAGGGCGTTTTCTGCTTCCTTCTCCAGCTCTTGAACATGAGACAACAGTTTGTCATGTTCGGATTTAAGAGTGTCATATTTGACTTGCGCACTCTGTTTAATTTGTACAAATTGTTCTGTAGAAAACAAAGAAGACCTCACTTAGACAAATTTGACAAATATTGCAAACACTTGTAAGAATAAGAAAAAGAATCATAATTATATTCTTTTAAATCTTACGGAGTATCTCTTGATTCTGAGCATCAAGCTCATCCACATTACTTGCTAATTGAGCCCTTTCCTTTTCCGACTCAGATAAATTTGCCTCCAAACTCTTGATTCTCTGGGACAAATCAAGCTACAACGAAAAGCTAGATTTAGACATGACTTAAAAGTTAATGGGATCAAATAAATCACACTGCCCGTCACAATAAAAAACATTTTACCTCATGCTTTTGTAAAATTTCATTCTCTTTCTGCAGTGTTGACACTGTCTTTTTCAGTTCCACCTCACTTTCATTGGCAAAATCAGGATCTGGACTCTGCCAATCCTAATACAAAAAGAGGCAATGCATTACTCCTTGAACCAAAATCGGCATGTAAAAATAAAGTGGTTAAAACAATAAATACTTGTAAAGCGTTGAGTTCCTTCTGCAATTTTGAAACAGAGTTTTCTAAATTTGATTTTTCTAAGGTCCAATCTTGCTTCATCTGAAATGTACAAAATACAACAATGGTATTTATTTAAATACTTGTTTAAATAAACCAGGAATAAAAACAACAAAATTTGAGGACTTTAACTACCTGATGATATTTTTCCAATTCCCTCTTATGCAGCTCAATTTGAGCCTCTAAGCTTTGAGAGAGTTCTTGAGTTGCTTCCCAAAGTTCTGTTTCGGAGGGCTGAAATTAAAATGGGGGTGACACACTGTTAGCCTTTCTTCACAGATACACATTATTCTCTTACTTATTACAGCATACTCACATCTAATTTAGTGAAACCATCATCTGAAAGAGCTGGACTGACACCAGTGCCATCTGCACCCTGCTGTCCGCTGTCATCTGGAAGAAAAGTAACAAATAATATATAGGGTAACTTACATTTAAAAAAGTAGAACTCAATTATTTTACTATGACACATGCTCTCATTTTGAGCAATTTAGGAAACACTACTCAGCAGCTACTGTAAACAGTTGAAGCTGAACTTGCACTGATGGGACACGGGTCCGTGCTACGTACAGGAAAGCTGCCATGCTCAGTTTGGAAATAAGAATTTTGTGTAGAAGAGGGAAACTTCTTTTTTTTTTTAAGAAAAAACAAATAATATTCAAGCATTGACATAATCACACAGCACACAAAAACTGAACAATGCCACAAGGCTAACTATAGTCCATGAACCAAAGCCTTCTACACAAGAGATGCGTGCGACTCACCCCAATGAATGAAATCCCTCTTGATAAATGAAAAAGCTATAAAAAATGTAGAATGGGGGGGAAATTGAGTATAAAACGATTGGAGGACTAAATGTGTATATCTGCACCCACAGTCTAAACACTGTAAACTCTGCTAAATTTCCTAAAAGTAGCAGCATTAAAATTTCGCGTATCTGCAAACGATTCTTATGGGCCACGCCGATTGTCTTTGGAAAGCGTCAAATTTTTACCTGGGAGTTGTGGCGAGTCGCTGTGCCCGGAGCCCGGGCCGGAGCCGGAAGCGGATCCCGAGGCCGAGCCGGGCCCGGAGTCGCCCGCGCCGCGCAGCCGCAACTCGCGCCTCAGGGTGGCCAGCTCCAGCGCCTCCTTGTCCCTCGTCTCCGACACCTCCTCCAGCTGCTGCAGCAGCCGCTGGACGGTGGACTCCAGCTGGCTGCAGTGCTGTCGCATCTGCAATTCGAAAGGAAAGAAAGAAGCATGAGCCACACAACCCACTTTTACATAACATAGTTTTGTTTTTTTTTAAATTATAAACGCGCACCTGTTCATCTGGTGAGGGGGCCTCCGGCGAGCTGCGGCCGAACAGGGGTAACCCGCTGAGGGCTGCGGGCAGACAAGAGCAAGGTCAACACGGCAACAACAAACAACAAACAAGGGCAACACCCAGGGCATTAGCGCGCACATACGCGCGCTCCGTGGTGCGGTTGTCAATCGCGCACAGCACGATCGCGGCGCATTCAAAGTGTTAGTGCCTCTAGCAGGGACCACAGACACAGGCATTTTATTTTCGCACACAAAAGTTAAAAGGGAAGCAGCAACAAGGGCTGCAACTCGGCAACCACGCACACGTTCCAGGGGGTGGTTGTCGTGCTAGTGCTCTCTGGCGGTCAGCTCAAAAATGCAATGCTTCGCAGAGGTTAGGTCGGGTTAGTCGTCGGCAAGGCAAACCGAGTGCTTTCAGGAGGACAGGGCGCCCCCCAGAAGGCCCGTCGCCAGTCGGCGTGGCGGCAAGCAGGTTGGCGTCAAGGCCGTTGCATCGGGCTGCATCAGGCTGCGCTAGGCGGCGGCTAGGCGTCTCTAGACTCAAGGCTCCACCAGGACTCACTATTCGCGGCGCCCCCCGCAGCCCCCGCAGCCCCCACCCCGTTAGCTCGGCAGGGGTGGGACGCGGGGGGCGAGTCTGGGCCGAGGCCCCGCGGGGGGCTGCCAGGGGGGCTGCCAGGGGGGCTGCCAGGGGGGCTGGCCAACCCGGCCACCCACAGCAGCGCCCTCACTGCAAGCGGATACGGCCGCAACGACACCGGCCCGCCTCCAGCTCCGCCTGCATTTTTGGGGTTACTTTGTAACGACAGTCGTTCTGTCTCTCTCGCACTCATGGGCGCCCCGTATAGGTGCGAGAGAGACGCGACCGCATGCTGGCAGCCACTGGCAGCCCGGGCGCCGAGAGGAGGCATGACTCACCCTTGCCGAAGTAGCCCTCCTCATGGTGGCGGGCCGCGGCGTCCCCGTCGAGCTGCAACACACAAACAGAGGGCCGTTGTCAGGCAGGAAAGAGAAGAGGTTCGACACGACAACGCGATGCGCGGCGCGGCGCGAGGAGGCCGAGCGCCTTGCGGGTAGGCAGCCGAGCCACTGCCGAGTCCAGCGCAGTGCCTACGCTGCCATTACCATTGAGGGCTAGACCACACAGGGCGCTCGCTGGCCTTGCGTAGAGCCTTGCGGGCCTTGCCCCCTGCAGGCTCATCAGTCCCTTGGTCGCGCCGTCTCGCTCACACGCCTACGGAACGCCCCGTGAGTGCGAGGGAGACAGAGCGACGGCCCCCCTCGACGCCATGCAGCCATGCGGGCATACGACGCGCGCGGCGTTAGTTTCGTTTTGTTTGCTTTCGTCGGGCTGGTATAAACAGTATCAGAAGAGGGCGTGACATCAGGTGTACGCGGGAGAGTGTGCGCGTGTGTGTGCGTAGGTGTGCGTAAGTGAAATGGGGGAAAGGGCGGCGGCTGGTGCAGCGGGAGAGCGCTATGCGGGCTGGAGGGAGGGAGGGAGGGAGAGGCCAGGTGAGGAGGAGCAGAGCAGCCGTTGACGCGAAAAACCGCGAAACCGCTTCGGCTAGCCAGAAAGGCCAGGGAGGCCAGAAAGGGAGAGGCGAGTCAACACGATCAGCACCTTGTTTGCCCGGCACGTCGGCCAGGACATCCTCCCCGGCATCCTCCCTCCCGCCTGCGCCACCCAGGCCCTGACCCGGGACACTCGCCACACACGCCCACCAGGACGGCGACGACGAGAACAGGGCCAACAGGGCCACGGCGACGGCGAGACGGGTAGTTATTTCAAGAGGCTGGCGGGCCGGCCGGCCGGGCGTGTCGCAGGTAACGTTTGATAACACGCACACACGCTCACACGCACGCCCCTTGATAAGGAAGCAGGCTGGGCCTTCCAGTGGAGGTGCCTGGCGACGACCGCGTACGGGCAACGCCGGACACCGCGCAAACCACTGTACCGCGCACGGTAAACTGCACGCACTTCGGCCCACAGTTTCACCAATGCCTCGTTTTTGACGTTTTTCGGCGAAAGCGTTTTTTCCCCCTTTCGAAAACTGGGCTCGGCCGTCGCGACGGCGCGGCATACCTAACGCCATCGCCTTTCCAGAGCAAACAGGCAAACACGAGGCGAGGCGGGGCAGGCAGGCGGGCAAACATCCTCGTGCCGGCAGCCCCAGGGCAGCCCGCCATGCGCCGCGTCCGCTCCTCCGAACCGTGCCGGGAAATTTACACCGCATTTTACTTTTCCGAACGGCGGGCGCGACCCCTTCTCCGTCACAGCGGCACTGGAAAGCTCATTCGCTGCTCTGTCTCTCTCGCACTCGCTGCGCGGGAGAGACGGGGTGGGTGACTGGGTGACGCCCGGGGAAGACTCCGCGACGCGGTGCCGCCCGGCCTGGGAACCTGGGGCGACCTGGGGCGACCTGGGGCGACCTGGGGCGACCTGGGGCGACCTGGGGCGACCTGGGGCGACCTGGGGCGACCTGGGGCGTCCTGGGCCCTGCCTCGCCTCGCCTCGGTGTGCTCCCCATTGTTCCTCGACCAGTTGGGGCAAAAGGTGCGCCAATAGAACCCAATGCCACACTCCCTCTTTCCTCCGACCGCGCCCCCACACGCAGAGAAATGCTTAGCGCTGGCTGCTAATTCTTAACTGCCCTTGCTAATAATCTTAGCTGTATATGGACAGCTAATACCTTAGCACCAGTTGCTAATATTCTTAGCAGGCACATATTAGCTAGGTAGCTAAGGCCTTAGCAAGCAAAACTAAGTCAGAAAATTTTCGGTATTCAAACCTCAGACTTTTACTTGCCGACTTGTTACCTTTCCCCTTCGGCTACTGCCGTTCCTTCTGCGGAGAGAAGTTAGGGAGGACTCATATCCTACGCTGGGGTCGAATGATCAGTCAATAGGAGCCATAGACAACATAGGGACTAGACAAGAAATGGCAATAAAAAAACGGATTTTTATTGCCCCCCTGTGGCGTCCGAAACGCTCGAGATCCGGAGACGGCCAAAGGGGGTGAAGCGAGGGTGGCGGGGACTTTTACGACCGGTGAGGAGGCGGCTCTCCCCACCGCCAGCTGTGCGCCGCTCGGGGCTGGCTCGGAGTCCCGGAGAGCACGAGCGGATAGGCGAGCCGAAGGCGAGCCGAGCTCTTCGGAGCTTCCCGAAGTACACCACGTACACCGGTCATAAAAATCCCCGCCACCCTCGCTTCATCCCCTCTGGCTGTCTCCGGGACTGCTCGCCTCGGACGCCACAAAGGGGGGCAATAAACCGGACAGGCCAAAAGCACGGCAGCATAGGCTGGCTTCTCGTCTAGTCCCTATGTTGTCTATGATAGGAGCTTAGCGCCAGCAGCTAATTTATTAGCACCACCGCTAAACCCTCTGTGCTAAGATTTTTGTCAAGTCTTGCTAAGTTGTGTTAGCTTCCGCTGCTAAGTCTGCACAATGTAGCTAAGGATATTAGTTCTTGTGCTAAGTCTCTCTTGCTAAGGTACATTAGCAGGTCAGCTAAGTTATTTTTCTGCGTGCAGTTCCTTTTCTTCATATTTTTTAAGGATGCAGGGGTCATACGCGGCCTGACCCACTTTCGCAGTTTGGTCCACCCTGCCGGGAAGGTTTCCCGCCGAGACACTCCGCCGCGGCGGGGCGGGGCGGGGCGGGGGCTTTTGTCCATCCAGTCCAGACGCCCGTCGCGCCGTCACCGGGCGAGGCGAAAATAAACCGACACAAGGCGACACCGACGGCGTCACCGACGGCGTCTCGGTGCTCCAGGGTCGTCCGGGGGGCTGCCCTGCCCTGCCCTGCCCGCCGATTCCGAGGAGTCGCTCTGTCTCTCTCGCACCCACGGGCTGTGCCGAGAGTGCGAGAGAGACGACATGCTGTTGGGCCGCCGTCAAGGGAGGCCTTTGTGTCCGGACGTCCCCTTATCACCGCCTCCACGGCGCCCAGCCCAGGGCGCCCAGGGCACGGCCGGTACAGGATTAGCGCAGCAGCCGCGCCGGGACCCGCGCACACACTCCGCTGCACTCGTGGAAAAAGTGACCAACTTCAGCCTATTGAAGCCCCCCGCTTGGAAGTACGATGGGCAGCACTCATCGGGAACTTGGACGCTCTGGAGGGTTCGAACTAGCCACCGGAAGGCTACCCGGCCCGGCCCGGCCGGAGAGTGGGTGACACGGACCCTACGGGGCTGACCCGGGCTGACCCGCCTGACCCGCGTGCCTGCCACTGCCGAGCTTCGCCAGGCTGCCACCGACCGGCTGCATGTCTAATGAACTGGCTCATCAGTAATACAAAAGCGATTGTATCCTTTTACAGGGGGCTCAGCCCTCTGCAGAGGGCGGCGGGCGGCGAGGGGGAAGCGGAGCAACCAGTCCGCAGGCACACTGCAGGGACACTCACATTTCGACTCGGCTCGGGAAACGTCGGGAAACGTTCAACCAATCGCCAGCTCGAGTATAGCGCCACGCGTTCCCCCCGGGCTTTGCCTCGACTCGCCATCAGGTCGCCTGGACTGTGTTGCGAAGCTTCCAAAGTAGTCAAAATCTCCCCCAGACAAAAAAAAAACTGACAAAGAAAATAGTTTTGAAGAACGAATGGCACCTTCCCTCCCCTTCCGGTGATGACGCACCGCGGCAGTACAGCGCGTCGCCTTCCCGCGAGATATACGGCCGCGGCAGCACAGCCCGCCTCAGAGCCTAATCCGATGGCGGCTTACAGAAAGGAGCGCGCCTGATAACGGCAAGCCGCGGCCAGAGGTCCTCCAAAACAGTTTCCAATTTCCGAGAAAACGAAACGATCGAGTCGCCCGGGAAGCGCGCAGAGCGGCGCAGAGCGGAGCCCTAGGGTGTTCCGCACTTTTCGGCGCCGCCGCTCGTCTTTTGACGGTTTTGGCGCGTTTTCGAGCCGCGAGCCGCGAACCGCGAGTCGCCTAATCTCGAGCCGGGCCCGCTCCCAGATCTCGCCATTCGTCACGTAAATAGTTTCGACTGATAAGGAGGCGGCGGGGAATTCCGGCACCGCCCGGCACCGCCTGTTGTAAAGGCCGTGCCAGAGACCGTGCCAGAGGCGCGCCCAGAAACAAAAACAAAACGCTGTGCAGAGCGCAGAGCGAAACGAACCTGGCGTTGTGGCGCTGTCCTGCCGCGGCGTCACGACGCACGCACCACTGCGAAGAGGGAACCTCAAACTTGGACTGCACGCACGCGGCCGCCTTCCCGCGGGGTTTTTCCTCGGCGCGGGCGGGAGGCGAACCCAGGCCGCGCCCCCGCCCGACGAGCGCGACCGCGGCCACCGCGGCCACGGCGCGGGGCACTCCGCGAGGGCGACCCGACCGTCCGCCGCCACCGACATGGCACCACTGACTCGGTCGGGTCGGACTCGGCGTGAGGCTCAGTCAGCGAGGGGGAGCGCGGCGGGCGCGACCGAGGGCCGGGCGGGGCTAGGCGGGGCCCCCGCCAGGTCTACGCCAGGTGAGCAAGCGCCTATCGTCGCCTTATCAGTCCCCCACCTCGCGGGAGGGGAGGGGAGGGGGCGACCAGGCGATAAGGTAAGAACTAACATTGCCCGCATTTTCCCCGTGTGTGCTGTGCGCCGTGTGGGAGGGGGACTGGACAACGCGGCGCGGCGCGGCGCGGGGCCGCCATAAGGCACCATAAGGCCGGCATACGGCCTGGGTCTCGCCCCGTCTCGCCTGCCCTTCGCGTCCCCGTCACACTGTAACACACAAAGGCTCCAGGTGACGGCCTCCCCACGGCGAGCGCGGGCCGAGCAGGAAGGCTCCACCTGCCACGTCCACCGTAAAGCGCATCGCGGCCAATACGCGTCCTTATCGTGGGGAGGAAAACTGGGGCAAGTCGGGCACGGGGAATCGTGAACCACGGAGGAAACTGGGGAAATGCGATGGCGGAAGTACCACTCACTCACCAGACCAGAGTGAAATAAAAACTGGAAACAGTCATAAGGTTTTAGTTTGGCAGGCACTGGATGCGACGTACACACACCCTGGGTCAGCCCCGGTCCCTGCCGTCCGCGCGTCCGCGTGGTCCGCATGGGCCAGGCCTTGTTTTCCCCGAAACCGGACGTGCTTATGCCAGCGTCGCCAAGAGGTGGTGGTCACCGCTCCTGGTCACCGCGCCGCACTCCAAATCCATCGGCGCACAGTGGGCCAGAAGACCGGTGGAGGCGGCCAAAACTCTAGACGCGTTTTGAGCTCCAGAGTCGCTAAATGGGGCTCGAACCGGACGTGTGACCCCACCAATGGATTCCTCGTCCGGAGAGCAATCCATTGGTGGGGTCACACGTTCGGTTCGAGTCCCATTTAGCGGCTCTGGAGCTCAAAACGCGTTCAGAGTTTTGGCCGCCGCCGCCGGTCCTCTGGCCCACTGTGCGGCGGTGCCCATGGTGTCGCAAAAGACGTCGAAATCTGCACAGCACTCCTGAAGTACTCGCGGTCACCGCCAGTCGAGGGTGTAGAGGCCTTTCGATTGAGAGAAACGTCGCCGAGCGAGGCGAGTCGGCTTCCGGCCAACACACACCTGGAGCGGCACAAGCGACACGCGCTTTTGCGAGGGGGAAGTGGTGGTTGAAGCGATTGGCCCGGTGTCGCATTCCTGGTAAACCAGTACGGTGTATGGACCCTTTGCATGATGGTTTATATAAAAGTGAAAACGACAAAAGTAGCATGGCGTCGAGTATTTTTTCTGAAACGGCCGACCGACACAATGAAACAAAAACATACGCACATACCTGATTTGAAAAAAAGAAAAAGTCGCTGTCCCGATGCGATGGGTTCGTTTCTCACGCTTATGCAAGGCCCGCCGCCCGCCGTGCGATGGGCGATCTAGAGGTCCCGAGGGCCCGAAGGACTCACAGGAGGAGGGACTACGGGAGGACGGCTAGGCCTGGAAGTGGCCCTACACTGTCGCCACACCGATATGCATCGGACGCCTTCCCCGCCTCACCGTCAGGCCGCCAGCCCCTCCCGGGGCCCGGGGCGCGGGGCCCGAACCGCGGGGCTCGGCTGGGCTCCGTTGGGGTCGCCTTGGCTCGGCTCGTCTCAGCTTGGAACATTTGCATGGCGGGCATCCTGACCCGTGCCGCACGTGTGTGTGTGTGTGTGTGCGTGTGTGCAGGTGTGAGTGTGGGACTGCATTGCCTTCCTGCGTATGACCCGGGCCTAGCTCATTTCCACTTTACAAGTGGTGGCTCCGGGGGCTCCGGGCACATCCACGTCGTAAACCATTCGTCCTCCGGCCCAGTAGTGTCCCTCGCCTGCCCTCGCCCTCGGGGAGACTCGCTGACGGAGTGACGACACAGCGGGAACGGCGGCTGGCAGGGCCGCGTCGACGTGTCGACGACGGCGTGGGTCTCACCTCCGCGTCGACGGGGACTCGGACCACTCGGACGCCGTGCTGGGCGGCTGGACGCGGACCGAGGACTCTGGGCCGGGCTAGCCTCGAGCCGGGACCCTGCTCGGCGGCGCACTGTTGGCTCAGCCCGCCAGGGCGGCCAGGACGGGGCGGGCCGGGCGCCGCGTATCTCTGGATGAGGGACTTATTGGGGCAAACACACGCGGCGGCCCTCCCAGCCATCCGCAGGCTCGTTCCGAACAGCGCTCCGTCTCCCTCACACTCGAAGGGTGAGAGACGGAGCGACGGAGCAGCCTGTTTATCGAAATTGGGCGGAAACGCGGGGCCCGGCCGAGGCAGCCAAGGCAGCCAAGGCTCTGACCCTCGGCGAGGGATCGGCCGCGGCCACCTCGCCGTCGGCCGGTGGGGCGCACCACCGCGCAGCGCGCCGCGACTTTGAACCAAATAAATCGGCTCATTTGCAATTAAAGCAGCAGCAAGTCCGGCAAGGCGCGCCAAGCGGCCACGGCGGCCACGGCGGCCACGGCGGCCACGGACCCAGGGGGCTCTGGCCGGCCAGCTAGCGAACAGCCGTGGCACCCAAAGCCGTGGTGCCACGACGCGCAAAACGGCCGCCCCCATCCCGGCAGCGTCGTTGGGGGACGTTAATAGGCCACTCGGCTAGAGAGATGTATCCCAAGACATTTCCTACCTCTTTTGCGTACGTCACAACTTTTGTTCGGGGCTCTCTGCAAAAAGCAGCTGTATCCCGCATTTAAGCAGTGCGAAACGCGACGCTCAAGTCGATGGCGTTGTTGACGGTGAGAAAATGGAAAGACGGACACGTCTCGGTGGGACTGAAGAGCCCCCGCGCGCGGCGCGCGACGCCCGGGCGGCAGGCCACCCAACCAACGCCTTCGCGAGCATTCCGCGAGCATTCCGCGAGCACGATGGGCTGCCACCTCCCAGGCGCACGGACGCACGAGCGATCCCGCGGCGGGACGCAGTGGCCGCCCGAAGTCAGCAAAAGTCGCTACTTTCAGAGACTCTATGCCCGGTGCCCCAGCTGTCTCCTGGGAAACGAAACCACTAGAAAGCCAAATTATTTGCTTTCGAGAACGCGCTCGCGGCCACGCGCTGGGCATCCCCCGACCCTCGGCGGAGATAGCAGCGGCGCACATGGCCGCGGCATATGGCGCTCCGGCCCGGCCTGTCATATAGGCCCACTCGCCCTGTTTGCGGAGCACTCCAACCCCCGTGTCGCACCGCCATCCCCGCCATCCCCACCGCCACGCTGGCCGTCAAGCTGGCCGTCGGCCGCGAGGGGTGCGCGATAATCCCTGGGCACACAGCGAGCCGATAACGCGGACCACCCCCAGGGCCGCACGTCGCACAGGTGGACTCCGAACGGCGCTTTCGTCACCCTGCGAGGGGGCAAAAACTCGCGCAATCATGTGTACACGGCCCCCGAAATCACACGCGAATCATTGAGAATCACGCGAAATCAAGCAATCCGAAATCAGCCAAAATCACTAAAATCGACCGAAATTAGGCAGAATCACACGAAACCAGGCCAAATCAGTCCGAAATAATTTCTTTCCGAACACAATCACACGCAATCACGCTCAACATCACGCTGGTGCGTCGCGAAATAAGGCAAAATCAGCCATGAAATCAATTAAAACCATGCGCAATCATTGCGTTTTCCGAATCATGTGTACACGAAAATCCCGAGTTTTTGCCCCCTCGTCACCCTGTCTCTCTCGCACTCATGGGGCGGGGCGAGGCGGGGCGGAGCACTGTGAAACGGAAAACGAACACGCGCCATCATCGCACTATTGGCAGCTGCAGGTCGCGAGTCGTTTACGGTGTGCCGTCACGTTATTGGCAGCGGCACCGCAGCTAAACGGAACGGACAGACAGACAGACGCACCTGCTCCAGCCACCAACTTCACCAGAAAATCTGGTCCGAGCACGCCGCGCTGGCCAACGAGTGCATTAGGGTGCGCGCGGTCCCCCAGGGGCTCTGTCTCTCTCGCACTCATGGCGCGTTCCCGAGGGGCGCGAGAGAGGCAGAACGACGAAAGCACTGCAGTGCGTTAGTCCAGTGCCGCGCAAAATCAAACCCCGGCGCCGCCTACGTACGGTGGCCGGGAGGCCGGGCCCGCGAACCGGTCCGGGTCCGCTCTGCGCCCTCGTCCACCACGCGGCGGCCACGCCACTGCGGCAAGCCAGCAAGCCAGCAAGCCAGCAGGGCTTTCGCCGATAAACAAAATCCCCAAGTCGAGGAGGCTGATGGGGACTGGCGTGGCCATGGCAGCCGCCAGGCCAGTTAATTATGAAACGTGCGGGCGGGAGCCTAGCTAGGCTCCACTCCACTAGTAGTAGTTGGATGGAGAGCAGTTTCTTCGACGAGACACGGAACGACGAGAAAAACGAGAAAACGACCCAGGAAGCGGTGCTTGCATTAGCAGTGTGCGCGTCGAGTCGACAAACCGACGTCGGATAGCCATCGTTGACCCGCACAGCATGCAACCCACAAACAGACAAAGCGGCTTGCACCCCTCTTTCCCTCTCCCACGCGTACCTGCGTGGAAATTATTGAGGACCTGGGAATTGTGCGTCCGAGCGCTCGTCCGCGAGTGACCCCTGCCTGCAGTTAACGCGCGCAAGTCAAGACAGAGCCAAGAGGCGGAGGCCGCCGGGGCATTCGTCGAGGGCCGCGTAAAGCATACACGGGCCTCCCGGCCTCCTGCTGGCGAGCGGCTCGACTAAGTAAACACCGAGAAAAGTGCGATTGCAATCTACAAGCACTTCCACGACAGGTTGCGGCTACACGCCGACCCGACCGCACGCACACAGTGTGCCACACACACAGGACCGCGCGCACACATGTCTCGGCGTCATCAAGTGCGGGGGACGCATCATCCGTCCGCTTTCTCCTCGGCGTTAATTACCCAAACCGGGTAAGACACAAAACGGCATTACCTCTCCGGGGTAACTCCCCCCGCCGTGGGGCGCGGCCGCCACGCCCCGGCGGCACGCCCTGACGCCCGCCCCGCCCCGCCACGCCCCGCCCCGCCACGCCCCGCCCCGCCACGCCCCGCCCCGCCACGCGCCGCCGCCGTGCCCTGGAGATCAACATCGACGGCAATTTGCGTAGGTAAGTGTAGCGGCGACTGGTTGCACAGTGTGGGTCCCTGGCAGTCCCTGGCAGTGGCTCTGGCTCTGGCTCGGGGCTTCGGAAGCAGGAAGCACGACGCGGACGGCGACTCGGACTTGCCGCCGCGCCCCGCCCCGCCGAGGCGTACCACCGCACCACCGCGACGGCAGCCTCCACCTGCACCTGTGGCGGTGTGGCGGCGCGGCGCCGGGCCCCGCCCGAGCGAGAGAGGCGCGGCGAGGCGAACCCTCGAGCAGCGTTGGCGGCCAGCACGGGCAGCCGCCCCATTCCGGGGGGTCGCTCTGTCTCTCTCGCACCCATGCGGGACGCCGCGCGAGTGCGAGAGAGACAGGGCGACGAAAACGGCCCTCGGATTCAGCCCGCGGCGAGGGGCGGCGCGGTCGACGGCCCGCCGCGCCGCGCCTGCATTCTGCATTGCGGCGGGGGATTTTCAAATGAGGCGGGTGGCGGCGAGGCGCTCCGACCGGACACCGGACATGGACCGGGCGCCTCGCCGGGCGCGATGACGCGGGGACGTCGCGCCGTCTCTCTCGCACTCGTAGGGCAGCAGGGTGTCGCGCACCAGAGCGAGAGAGAGACACGGCCCGGGCGGGCACGCGGAAGAAAGGTGCACGCAAATGGGAGTGAGCAGCGGCGGCGATAGAGCGATAAATCTGGCGCCGATGAGGAGACCCTCCCGGTTACCCTGGTTACCATGCCCGTCGCTCTGTCTCTCGCACCCTCGCGGTCTTCGCGGGGAAACGGCTCCGGAGTGAGTTTGCCGGTCGCCTGCGGTAGTGACGTGCGGGCGACGGGTTGACGGGTAGGCCGAGCCGCGACGCGGACCGCGACGCCACCCTCACTCCATCTCTCTCGCACTCACGTCGCGCGCCGCGAAGGTGCGAAACGCAGCGCAAAATCAGTCACTCCACTCCGCAGCTTCGGAGGACGCCAAACGACGCGCGTCGTGACAAGTTCACTCACCTCGTGGTCCGCAGGGGTGGCGGCGGCGGCGGCGGAGACGGCGGCCTGCTCGCCGGGTTCGGGGGCCGCGGCACCCGCTGGAACAACAACAGGGGAAAAGGTTAGGGCAAGAGAAAGACGACCCAGACGACGAGCCCCGGGACATTCCGCGCCATTACTGCGTCACTGCGTCGGCCCGGCCGGCCCGGTCGGCCGCTTCCTTACGAGGCCCTCGGTACGCTCGGCGGAGTCCTCGGTAGCCGACGACGGCATGCCGGCTCTCGCCGTAATCGGCGGTCAGGACTCCAAATGTGTCCCCGGCGGGGCGCGGCGGGGCGCGGCGGGGCCTCCACGTGGTCCTAGTAGGGAGGAGCCCCGGCACAAGGCGAAACGCGATGCCCAACGCAAGTAAACCCCCGCGACCCCAGCGACCGCAACGAGCCGCGGTTTGGTCAAGCAGACGACGTAACAACGGCGCTTCCCCGTCTCCCCGACGAGGAGACCTCCACGCACGTCAGATCGCATAACATGTCGGCGGCCTGCCGAGACCCTCCGAACCAGAACCATCCCCGCGCCGATTTTCCGCCGAAACGGAGCTTCCTCATTGGTCGGCTGTCACCGCCGTGCCGCCATCCGATGCGGGCCTCGCACCTGCGCACGCCGCCATCCCGCTGCCCTACACGACGACGACGACGACGACGCCACGGCACGGCGAGGCACGGCACACACGCCCGCGTGGGCAGGCTGGGCAGTCGCAACGGAACGGGCGGCCGGCAGCGCGGTGCCCAACATGAGAGGTGTCCCGCCGGCAGCCTGCAACGCCGCGCCGCGCCACCAGAGCAAGGAGAAAGTGCTCGGTCCTTGGCAGGGTCCTTGCGCCACCAGCGTGCTCTGCTATCACTGCCCCCGCGCGGGGCTGCGCGCCTCTCTGTGTGTGTAGTGCGTGTGTGTGCGTGCCGTTTGATCGCACCGGGCCGCCACCTCACCTACAGCGCCACTCCATTTCCGCGATGCCCGCGACGGGGGGGCTGTGGCTGGACTCCAGTGTGCGGCCACTCGCCGCCGTGTCGCACGTGTGTGTGCGTGTGTGTGTGAGGCGGGCGCCATCCATGGGCAAGCTACACCCTCGCCGTACACACACGCGCGTGCCAGCGCCAATGCTCGCGGCCTTATACAGCCCCCTGCACTGCACTGCCCTGCTCTCCTCTGCCCCGCACTGCACTCCTCGCAGCTGTCCGCGAAGTAGCGAAGAAAAGCCCCCGGGATCTCACTTTTCCGGCATCGACAAGCATTGGACTGTCGGCGCGCGGCGAGCTCGAGTTCGGACACAACCGCAGCACCGCTCGTGCGTTGACGCGGTGCTGCTGACCCTCGCCGTCGTCGAGCGTCGCCTTGCACTTCCTCGTCGTCCGCCACGTCATCTCCTCCTCCTCCTCCTCTTTAATTGGTCGTCATGGAAACGGGGCCGTCCGTCCGTCCGCGACGCGTTTTTTTGCGGCGCCATGTTATTTGCCGCGCATTCACACACCTGCACCGCCTGCCCGCGGCTCCGCGTTGGTCCGCCTTGCTCGCGCCTAATCAACTCGTTACATGGCGGCGTGGCGTCGCGGCGTCGCTACCCCTCGCCCCGCGGCCATCCCGACCGGCGTGATGACTTCTGCAATCAGCTCACGCCTGCTCACGACGTCGATACTCCTCGCCCGGCAAACGGTGGACGACGGCCCGCGGGCATCGAAAAGTGACAGCAGCGCCGCCGCTTCGATATGCAAGCAATCGCGTCGGGGGCCGAGCTCTGAACCGGCAGGCGCGCCCCTTCCTGGAAGACACTTCCACCAGTGGCGTGGCAACGCGAAGCAACGCCCGCCACGAACACTTCGCCGAACTCCCTAGCTGCCTCCACTGTAAAGGGGCCATGGCGCCTGCCGGGTAGGCCGTCCCGTCAAGCAGCGCTGTTCGACGGGACAGTCTGGCCGCACGGCGTCTGTGTCCGATGAACTGCAGCACTCGCTGTGCCGCACTGCGGTTGCACTGCAGGTGCAGGATGGACCACGCATGAACCCCGCTCCGCTGCCTCTGCGAGCGCTGCAGCGACGCACCACGACACTATAAAACGTTCTTGCGCCGCGTGGCGTAACGCCGGCAATGCCACTCATGTCACCGGAGAAAGGGTTCAGTCATTAACTTCCGGTTACGAAACCCAAACCCCAAAAATCCATGCGGCGCCATCACCACACCGACTGACCGACCGCTCTGCCCTGCAAAGCTGAATCCGGACAGCGTGCTCTCTCTCTCTCTCTCTCTCTCTCGCACCCACGGGGCGTTTCCTAGGGGTGCGAGAGAGAGCGACGAGGCGCCGCTCGGAATCGGCCTGAAGAGGAAAGTGTTAACCGATCGATCCGGAGCGGATCCCGGCACAGTGTCCGACAGTCTCCGACACTGGCTGCAATCTCTGCGGCCGCGGGCTGCTGCAGTGCAGGAGGCTGCTCTATGACCGAGCGCTCTGCTTACGCCGTTTCGCTGTTTCGGATTTTCTCCCGACTTAATTGCGGTTCGGTTTGGGCCGAGGCAGCGGCTCCATTCCAGCGCCCCGGGCGCCACGCACGCGGCGCCGTCGCCCCGTCTCTCTCGCACACCAGGGACTGCCAGGGACGCCCCGCGAGTGCGAGAGAGACGGAGCGAGTCGGTCTGCAGCGCCGTGCGGTCAGCGTCGATTGAGCCGCCGACTAACCTCACTTATTCCGCACAGCGTGCGCCCCGCCCCGCCACGCCCCGCGCAGAAACCAGATTCAATGAAATGATGTAAACCGAGCCACCAGCGCGCACACACCACTGCGATCGCGGTGAAAGAGAATCAGAAGCCATTGCCCCCGGCCGGCGACCAGCGACCGCCCGAACGGCCCGGCCGGGCGATGCATGCGGCCCGCCGCGGGTTCAACTCCACCCGGAAGCGCGAGTGCGCGTTTACATTTTTTTTCCCAGCCTCGCTTTTACTGCCGCCTCTCGGCTGACCCTTAATTACCCTTGACGCGCAGCTCACGGCACGGCACGGCAACGGCACGGCACACGCTGGCCGAAGACGAGACGCCCGTCAAGCACGTGTCCGCGGCGCTGGCACACTGGCATTGAGCGGCGCAACTTTCTCGCGGCAGATCGCGCAGTGCGCATCGAGCATAAGTGTAAGTGTCGCCGCGTCCATAGGCCACAACACTCGCGGGGTAGCGCCGCGCCGCCGCCTGCCGTCGCCAATACCCCGCGCCGCAAAGGCAACACCGGCAACACGGACGGACCGGACGGGGCGGCACGGTGTTTCCTTATCTCGGTCCTCGGTGCCCGCCATGCCGTCATGTTATGCCCGCTGCTCTGTGTGAGTGTGTGTGAGCGCGCGCGCGTTCGGAGAAGGGTTATGCATGGCGGTGTGTGTGTGTGTGTGTGTGTGTGTGTGTTCCCAGAAGGGCCATGCTCCGGCGGCAGGGAGTGCGCCCGGAGCAGGAACCACTAGGGGTGCCGCCCGGCTGCAGCGGGTCCCGACCCGAGGGCGTCAGGGCCAGGGCGACGGACGGCTCCGGGACATAGTCGGACATAGTCCGACACAACGGTGCGAATAACGATGCAGTAAAAACACGACGGCAGCGCGACGACGCCCCGCGCATCCGGTGCATCCGGTCGGCGGGGCCGCGGCATGGCCGGGACATGGCCGAGGCGAGGCGGGGCCATTGTTCGCGGCGTATCGGCTCGGCGGCGGCAGGGCGGCAACACCCGCCGCACCGCTAGCCGCACCCCGTCGAGGTGCCACGACCGAGGCTGTCTCTCTCGCACTCTCGCAGTGTGTGGGCGTTCCGAGGGGCGCGAGAGAGACAGCGCCATGGCAGGCGCGCGCGCGTGCCTCGCGGTGAGGTCCGGTCGGGGAGGGAACCTTCTTCGGGGTCGCGCGCGCGTCCAGAGGTCAACCAAAGCAGGGCGGCGGTGCGGCCAGCGCCATTCCGAGTCGCCCTGTCTCTCTCGCACTCATGGGGCGTTCGGGGGCGAGAGAGACAGAGTTCCGTCGAACCGCTGAGCGGCGGCGCGGCGGCTTTGGCTGGGGCTGGCGCGGCTGACGGGTGCGAGGCAAGCCCAGGCAAGCAGCCCGCCCTTCGCCACGCCCTCCGGGTCCAGCTCGCCCAGCTCCCAGGGAAAGCACCACCGGCCACTGGGCGCCAAGGCCTTGCTTCGCCTTGCTTCGCCTTGCTTCGCCTTGCTTCGCCTTGCTTCGCCTTGCTTCGCCTTGCTTCGCCTTGCTTCGCCTTGCTTCGCCTTGCTTCGCCTTGCTTCGCCTTGCTTCGCCTTGCTTCGCCTTCTTCGCCTTGCTTCGCCTTGCTTCGCCTTGCTTCGCCTTGCTCGCCTCTCGCCCTCCTTGCTTCGCCTTGGCCTGCTCGCCTTGCTTCGCCTTCTCTTTCTTCGCCTGCTTCGCCTGATCCCTCGCGGATTCACTTGCTTCGCCTGCTTCGCCTTGCTTCGCCTTGCTTCGCCTGCTTCGCCTTGCTTCGCCTTCCTTGCCTTGCTTCGCCTTGCTTCGCCTTGCTTCCGCCTTGCTTGGCCTTGCTTCCTTGCTTCGCCTTGCTTCGCCTTGCTGCAGCTTGAAAGGGGGGCAGTTCGCCTTGCTTAGCGCCCCCCTGCTTCGCCTTGCTTCGCCGCTTGGTGCTTCGCCTTGCCTGCCTTGCTTCGCCTTTCTCGCCTGCTTCGCCTTGCTTCGCCTTGCTCCGGCCTGGACGCTTGCCTAGTCGGCATAGAATGGACATGTCGCTGGCCTTCGGTGCGCGGCCCAATCGCAAGCCCAATCCTGCACTGCATGCTGATCCTGCTTCCGCCCGACTACTCGTCACCAAGGCGCGGAAGTCAGAATGGAGTCCCCAAGCAACAACAGGACTATCTTTCCGCGCCGCGGGCTGCCGCGCTCAGAGCGCAGCGCGCACGGTCAATGGCACCAGCCAATTGCCGGCGTTGCCTCGCATTGCCTCACGCCTAGTTACAGTGTGGGCGGCCCGTGTGCCTGTTGCACCGCGGGTGAGACAGAGACAAGCAGAAAAGGGGGGAAAAGAAAAGTTTGCAATAAGACAGCAAACCCCTCGGCGCTGCGAGGCTTGGAGGTTGCGCTGGGGCCCATAATAGTGCCTTTCTGAGAACGCAATGCCGTGTGATGAGGCGTCCAGTGCCAGGCCTGGACAGAGCTTCGCGCGTAGGCGTGAGCATAGAAATGGAAAGGTGGAGTGGCCACTTACAGAGGAACAGTGTGACCACAAAATCGCAAGGACTCCAAAGTCGCGGACCACTGACTGATGTCTGATTCCGGCGATCCTGCGACCGAACCACTTTCGTCGCCACAGCGCGCTAGAGTCTCCGAGGAGATCGGAGTCCCCGCAGAGCAAACAAACAAGCCCCTTGCTTCCTCCCGGCGTCCGCGGCCCGCGGTTCGCACGGCATTTAGAGGGCGCCACGCGGCGATCAGATCCAACGACAACAATCGCTCTCATCTGCATACGCCGGCCACGCCTGAGCCGCGCCTCGCCAAATCACTCCGCCTTCATTTTTTATCGCGGATAGAGTGGCCGCCGGGGCGACACTGTAGGCACCGCGGGCACGGCGACGACGACGCGGTGAAACTCGCTGCACCACTCCCACGACGGGGACCGCGAGGACGGAGACGGCTGCCACTCGCCGCCCGATATCTGTGCACGCTGTCGCGCTGTCGCCCACCCGTTCCGAACGCCGCCCCGTCTCTCTCGCACCCCTGCGGGACGCCCTGCGAGTGCGAGAGAGACGGGCGGCGAGCTGTTCGCAGTGGGCCTGCTGCCGGACAAAACGTGACGCCCTGCGTCGCGTCGCCGCTGCCCCGCCACGCGTTGTGATGCCTCGCCTTATCCGCATCATCATCGCCGACTAATCACACTGCAAAAAATAGAGGACGCTGCGCTTTCCCCGCTACGCGGAATGCTAGCTGTCCGGGCTGGCGGCTGCAGCGCGGGGTGCGTCGGGCCGGCCAGCCCGGCCAGCTGCTGATGACGAGCCGGCCGATTTGGAAGCAGCGGCAGTGCGTCTCCCTCCGCTTTGTGTCGCTTCTTTACACGGGCTGCTGCGGCGACTTGTGGGGGCGGGGCGTGGCGGGGCGTGGCGGGGCGTGGCGGGGCGGGGCGGGCGCCTTGTTTTGCCTCCGGAAGTGCAGCGGCCCCACCGCGGCAGGGCCGGCAGGGCCGGCATGGCAGGGCTGCAAGTGCGAGTCGATTATCTCCCTTCCGCGTCATTTCCGTCATCCTCCTCTCCGCCGCGGCGCGCCGTCCTCGTCTCCGTCGTCGCGGCGGAAGTTTGATCGGATCGGGACTCGCTTGCAGTGGAGGCGCTAGCTATCGCCGGCTTGGCCGATGATGAGGCGTCGGCAGTTTGCGTCACTCCGCCGTCATTTGACGCCTCCTCGCATCGGGCGCCGCCGGCGCCGTCGTCGCTCTGTCTCTCTCGCACTCGCGGGGCTGGCCGTCGGCACGTCGGGGTGCGTGGGAGGCGGCGCGGCGAAGCACCGCACCGCGGCGGAGAGCTGGAGACTTGCACGCGCGGCCGCGCCGAAGCGCTCCTCACCAAAGGGCAGCCCAGCCCGCGGTGACATCGCCCTCCCTGAACCCGTCCCTGGATCCGCCCTTGCGGGGACCTGGTCACTCCGCACACAGCCCGGCACCCCGGCGAGGGAGGGTTGGGGCGATCTCCAACCCAAAACGCCTGCGCTGGAGGCAGCCTAGCCGGCACTACCCGTTCCCAGTGCGCACACCAAGGCGTGGAGGACGAGGCAGCGGAAGTAGGCGACGAGGACCAGGCCAGGCTGCCCGACAGACACCGCCATCTAACGGCAGCCCAGGCAGCCCTCCCAAATAAATGGGTTGACTAACAGAGCGAGCCCTGGCTCTGGCCTGTGGCCCCTGTGGCCCCTGTGGCACAGTTCCCTGGGCGAAAGAGGTGACGAGGGCTCGTCTCCGACGAAAGGGACACGTCAGAAAGGGACGAGCCTGGGGGCGCCTGGGCGCCGCTTCTCCCTGTGCGGTTTGGAGGCAAGGCCGGTGCCGAGCGTCCTGGCCGTACTAGCGTACCGTACCGAATTCGGCTCGCGCAACATGATCTCTCCGCTTTGGACGGCAGGACGGCAAAATTGCTGCCATTCCCACTTACTCCCATTACATTCCTTTTTCTCCCTTTCGTTCTCACTAGTTCTCTCTCGCTTCATATTTCTTTTTTCCTTAAATTTCGCGTACCTCAAGTCATTTTTCTTTTTGGTTCTTCTCGTCCTCCTAAAGGTTTCAAGTGCTTCCGTATTGCTTTACTCTTTTTCCTTCTAATCTCATTTCGATTTTTTAAGCCCCCCTCTATACACTTATAGCTGTTTCGTGTTACTCCATTTCCCTTTCGCATTTTTCGCTCCAGTTTTCCTCCTTATGCCAGCCAACCCTTCCCCTCGCATCCCTCCGCCTTTAATTTCCTGCGGAAACTGGAATCCCCGACACTGGAAGCCTCGGCGGCCCGGCGCCGCCAATGACAGCGCTGCTCTTCGCGGGGCCACCTGCAGCGACACCATTTGTTCGGAAACAACAACAACAACAACCGTTACATATTCCGTCTAAAATTTTCGTTCCAAATTTAATGTTCAGGCGGTCAAAGGCACTGATGTGAATGGAAAGCACACTAGAGCCTACGCACGCGGCGACGTCACGTTTCCCCTGGTCAAACGAACGCATGCACTGCACTTAGCGCCGCGGAATGCAAACAACAACAACAACAACAGTCCGAGGTTTTGAATACACGCGTGTGTGTGCGAGTGTGTTGGTGCCCTGTGTTTGTCGTCCCGCTGTGACATGACTACTGCTGCAGCGGAGGCGGGGCGTCGGAGGGGGGGAGAGAGGAGCGCGGCGGGACTTCCCTCTCCCTTCCTCCCAGTGAAAGGTGCGGGCGGGGAAGCGCGCCCGCCGAGAGGAAGGAAGGACGGGCGGAAGGAAGAGAGGGAGAGAGGTCTCGCCCCGATATAAACAGTGGGGTGGGTCCGCGCGCGCCGCCAGTCTGCCCGAGATTCGCGCGAGTGTGCCGTCTAGTCGCGCGCGTCGCACGTGCCACCCCGTGACGAGTCTGTGACGAGTCCGTGACCAGTCTGTGACGCACCGCCATGAGGATACTCGTTCTACTAGTCAGTGTCGCGTGTGTCAGTGTAAGTGCCGCATGCAGCATGTGACTGTGTGCGCGTGTGAGCGTGTGGGTGTGCGTGAAAAGCGGCCGAGTTCTTCAGTCATCGAACGGGTGATGTTGGTCCTCGACAACGCCTGCGAGGCAGGCTCTCTTTTTCCAGAGTTGTATGTACAGTGTGCTCGCCAGACGAGTCGGCGAAGTCAGACGGCATTTTCTGCGACTTACTTTTCCGCGACGTTGTTCGCGTAACGCCAGACTCCGCGGACGAAACGCGAAAAGCGTGCAAGCGGCCGGCGCGGCCACTCGGCCCGACTTAAATTTAAGGTCACGACAGCGAGGCCCTCGGCGGCCCTCGGCGGCCCTCGGCTCCGTAAAACACTAAAAGGAGCAGCCGTCTCCGAGAATCCCTTTGGGGGCCACCGACGCTGGGGCACTGCGGACACTGCCAACCCAGGCAAGCAAGCCGCGGGCAGGGCGGCAAACTGTCCGGCAAATAACTTTTAAAAACGCGACGACCCGAGCGCGGCTAGTGGCCACTCGTGGCGCGTGCGGAACCAATGACGGACAAGGAAAACAATGCGGGGAAAGCCCGTCCAAGCGTCGCCCCGCCGGCCCGCCGCGGCACTGCACTGCGAACGCGGGGCAGTCGCAGTCGGACCCGCGGACAAACAAACAAAGGCCTCCAGGGGGTGGCACCCTGCTCTCCCCATTCTTTGGCAAAACCTCGCAAATAAAATTGAAACTGTCGCTCGGGCGGTCTGGGCGGTCTCGGCGCCAACGCGGCGGTAAAGCACTGCGGCGTTAGCACGCCGTAAAACAGTGAGCTCTGTCTCTCTCGCGCTGCGGGGAACTCCCCGCGATTGCGAGAGAGAGACAGAGCGACGACGGAAGGCCTGCACGCACACTGCAGTGTCGGCGGGGGACTTGCGCGTTTGCGCTCACTCGACCAGGGCAAGCTCTATCTGGCTCCAGTGAATTGAATGAAACAGCGACGAACAATATGACGGACTGCGCGAAGTGTCCATAACCGCAGCTCTGAGGAAGTGCTGGCGTGACATCACGACCAAACAACAACAGCAAACCACCCGGCCGTCATCACACGGTCGGGTCGGGCCACCGGGCCGGGGCCACCGCCGGGCGGCTCGCGGGGCGGTCCTGGCCCGGCGGTCCTGACGGTCCTGGTCCTCCGCTATCATTTCGTCGCGAAAGTGAATCCGTGCCCCTCCCCCCCCCCCTGCCGCCCGTCCCAGGGAGCCACAAGGCAGATAATGAAGCGGAAGACAGCTTGCTGCATCAAATGCACTGCGGTGGCGGGGCGCGGACGGGGTGTGGTGGGGCGGGGCGGGGTGTGGTGGGGCGGGGCGGGGTGGGGCGGGGCGGGGTGGGGGGGGGCGGGGCGGGGTGTGGCGGGGCGGGGCGGGGTGCGGCGGGGCGGGGCGCTTTTCCACCGCGCGGATGAATTGCGGCAAAATGATGAAGCCCTGCACAAGATGAAGCCATCCGATGCAGTGTGCTGCCCAGCGTGCTGCCCCCTGGCGGAGGAAGAGGCAAGCCGAGGCAAGCACAGCCCCGCGGTGGCGCCGAGGGAGCGGAGTGTCCGTTCGGCCGTTCGGCGTCCAAATCATCATACAAAGCCTCCCTCCCTGCCTCCCTCCCCCAGGCCAGCTCGAATCTACAACGGATAATCTCACTCGCGATCGTCAGTAATAATGTTGTCTCACGCCATTTAGCCGGCAGAGGAACACGCACTTTGGCATTTCACCTCGTCGAGCAGGCCTCTGCTTTTGATTGGAAGAAAGCGTTTAGCCTATCTGATTAAAGCCAAGCAGCAGCAGCAGCGGTGGTGGCGCCACGGCACGGCGCCATGCAGCCCAAAGAGGCGAAGCGCCACTACACTGTAGCCGGCCACACGGTCGCACTTTTTCCACTCATTTTCTTGCGGCTTGGCCGGGCTTGGCCGGGCTTGGCCGTGCTCGGCTTCGGCCGCGAGATAGCACGGCAGGCACGGCGGGGGCATCGCGGGGAGATGCGCTTTGCCGCTTGGCTCGCGAGGAAAGCACCGGGAAAAATGATTCACGGGCGAAAGAAGCGGCGACGATGACTGCCGACGGAAGGAAATTGCCCTGCTCCGACACTGCGAAATATGAAGGCGTCCAACAACAAAAACAAAGAGGCTTGCGCCCCGGTGGCGCGGCGACGACGGCGACCTTGTCCCGTTGACTGCCGCGCCAAATTTTTCTCCGTGTTGTTTGCGGCGGTTAGGGCGGGGTCGGCGGGGTCAGGGGAGGGGGAGCCAGGAACTGCACTGCTTTTCCCCGGCCGTGTGAAAACTATGTCGGAAAAAAAATGGGCTTGTGACGCCGCGCCGCGACGGAGCTACGCAGATGCGGCTGACGATACCACACCGCTGATGATGGGAGCCGCGGGGGGGAAGGACCAGAGGGGGAGGGGGAGGGGGAGGCAGGACGAGGATGGACAAATGTGCGCGCGGCCTCTCCAAACTGCGGCCTAACGCCTTACTGTGTTCGGCCGAGGGGTCACACAGGAGGGCCTGCACTGAGCAATTAATGTGCGCCTCGGGCAGCGTCCGAGCGTCCGACGACTTGCCTGTCTGTCTGTCTGTCCGTCCCTCCGTCCGTCATGCAGCCCGCCTACCCGTCTCTGTGGGCGCTGATGTTACGTCTCCAAACAGAGAGTGACAGTGCGCAGCGCGCGCCTAGCGCACAAAAAAAAGAAGAGGCACGGACGCGCGGGGCTGGAGCGGCCGGGGCGGCTGGAGATGGAGAAAGAAAACGCAGCCGCTGCCGGGATTTGAACCTCTGCCAAGGCGGGCCCGCGACGGCGCCGTATCGACGCTGCCTCAAATTACTATTCACGACCGCCTCACTATCCTGATGAGGTTATTCAAGGCGCCGCGCGGCGGAGTGATTCCCTCCCCTGTCTCTCTCGCACCCGCGCGACACGCAGCGCGAGTGCGAGAGAGACAGACAGCCTCCTCGTTACGGGACGCAGCGCGAGTGCGAGAGAGACAGACAGCCTCCTCGTTACGGGACGCAGCGTGAGTGCGAGAGAGACAGACAGCCTCCTCGTTACGGGACGCAGCGTGAGTGCGAGAGAGACAGACAGCCTCCTCGTTACGGGACGCAGCGTGAGTGCGAGAGAGACAGACAGCCTCCTCGTTACGGGACGCAGCGTGAGTGCGAGAGAGACAGACAGCCTCCTCGTTACGGGACGCAGCGTGAGTGCGAGAGAGACAGACAGCCTCCTCGTTACGGGACGCAGCGTGAGTGCGAGAGAGACAGACAGCCTCCTCGTTACGGGACGCAGCGCGAGTGCGAGAGAGACAGACAGCCTCCTCGTTACGGGACGCAGCGTGAGTGCGAGAGAGACAGACAGCCTCCTCGTTACGGGACGCAGCGCGAGTGCGAGAGAGACAGACAGCCTCCTCGTTACGGGACGCAGCGCGAGTGCGAGAGAGACAGACAGCCTCCTCGTTACGGGACGCAGCGCGAGTGCGAGAGAGACAGACAGCCTCCTCGTTACGGGACGCAGCGTGAGTGCGAGAGAGACAGACAGCCTCCTCGTTACGGGACGCAGCGCGAGTGCGAGAGAGACAGACAGCCTCCTCGTTACGGGACGCAGCGCGAGTGCGAGAGAGACAGACAGCCTCCTCGTTACGGGACGCAGCGTGAGTGCGAGAGAGACAGACAGCCTCCTCGTTACGGGACGCAGCGCGAGTGCGAGAGAGACAGACAGCCTCCTCGTTACGGGACGCAGCGTGAGTGCGAGAGAGACAGACAGCCTCCTCGTTACGGGACGCAGCGTGAGTGCGAGAGAGACAGACAGCCTCCTCGTTACGGGACGCAGCGCGAGTGCGAGAGAGACAGACAGCCTCCTCGTTACGGGACGCAGCGTGAGTGCGAGAGAGACAGACAGCCTCCTCGTTACGGGACGCAGCGCGAGTGCGAGAGAGACAGACAGCCTCCTCGTTACGGGACGCAGCGTGAGTGCGAGAGAGACAGACAGCCTCCTCGTTACGGGACGCAGCGCGAGTGCGAGAGAGACAGACAGCCTCCTCGTTACGGGACGCAGCGCGAGTGCGAGAGAGACAGACAGCCTCCTCGTTACGGGACGCAGCGCGAGTGCGAGAGAGACAGACAGCCTCCTCGTTACGGGACGCAGCGCGAGTGCGAGAGAGACAGACAGCCTCCTCGTTACGGGACGCAGCGCGAGTGCGAGAGAGACAGACAGCCTCCTCGTTACGGGACGCAGCGCGAGTGCGAGAGAGACAGACAGCCTCCTCGTTACGGGACGCAGCGTGAGTGCGAGAGAGACAGACAGCCTCCTCGTTACGGGACGCAGCGCGAGTGCGAGAGAGACAGACAGCCTCCTCGTTACGGGACGCAGCGTGAGTGCGAGAGAGACAGACAGCCTCCTCGTTACGGGACGCAGCGCGAGTGCGAGAGAGACAGACAGCCTCCTCGTTACGGGACGCAGCGCGAGTGCGAGAGAGACAGACAGCCTCCTCGTTACGGGACGCAGCGCGAGTGCGAGAGAGACAGACAGCCTCCTCGTTACGGGACGCAGCGTGAGTGCGAGAGAGACAGACAGCCTCCTCGTTACGGGACGCAGCGGAGTGCGAGAGAGACAGACAGCCTCCTCGTTACGGGACGCAGCGCGAGTGCGAGAGAGACAGACAGCCTCCTCGTTACGGGACGCAGCGCGAGTGCGAGAGAGACAGACAGCCTCCTCGTTACGGGACGCAGCGCGAGTGCGAGAGAGACAGACAGCCTCCTCGTTACGGGACGCAGCGCGAGTGCGAGAGAGACAGACAGCCTCCTCGTTACGGGACGCAGCGCGAGTGCGAGAGAGACAGACAGCCTCCTCGTTACGGGACGCAGCGCGAGTGCGAGAGAGACAGACAGCCTCCTCGTTACGGGACGCAGCGTGAGTGCGAGAGAGACAGACAGCCTCCTCGTTACGGGACGCAGCGCGAGTGCGAGAGAGACAGACAGCCTCCTCGTTACGGGACGCAGCGCGAGTGCGAGAGAGACAGACAGCCTCCTCGTTACGGGACGCAGCGCGAGTGCGAGAGAGACAGACAGCCTCCTCGTTACGGGACGCAGCGCGAGTGCGAGAGAGACAGACAGCCTCCTCGTTACGGGACGCAGCGTGAGTGCGAGAGAGACAGACAGCCTCCTCGTTACGGGACGCAGCGGAGTGCGAGAGAGACAGACAGCCTCCTCGTTACGGGACGCAGCGCGAGTGCGAGAGAGACAGACAGCCTCCTCGTTACGGGACGCAGCGCGAGTGCGAGAGAGACAGACAGCCTCCTCGTTACGGGACGCAGCGCGAGTGCGAGAGAGACAGACAGCCTCCTCGTTACGGGACGCAGCGTGAGTGCGAGAGAGACAGACAGCCTCCTCGTTACGGGACGCAGCGCGAGTGCGAGAGAGACAGACAGCCTCCTCGTTACGGGACGCAGCGGAGTGCGAGAAAGACAGACAGCCTCCTCGTTACGGGACGCAGCGGAGTGCGAGAGAGACAGACAGCCTCCTCGTTACGGGACGCAGCGGAGTGCGAGAGAGACAGACAGCCTCCTCGTTACGGGACGCAGCGGAGTGCGAGAGAGACAGACAGCCCCCTCGTTACGGGACGCAGCGGAGTGCGAGAGAGACAGACAGCCTCCTCGTTACGGGACGCAGCGCGAGTGCGAGAGAGACAGACAGCCTCCTCGTTACGGGACGCAGCGTGAGTGCGAGAGAGACAGACAGCCTCCTCGTTACGGGACGCAGCGTGAGTGCGAGAGAGACAGACAGCCTCCTCGTTACGGGACGCAGCGCGAGTGCGAGAGAGACAGACAGCCTCCTCGTTACGGGACGCAGCGCGAGTGCGAGAGAGACAGACAGCCTCCTCGTTACGGGACGCAGCGCGAGTGCGAGAGAGACAGACAGCCTCCTCGTTACGGGACGCAGCGTGAGTGCGAGAGAGACAGACAGCCTCCTCGTTACGGGACGCAGCGCGAGTGCGAGAGAGACAGACAGCCTCCTCGTTACGGGACGCAGCGCGAGTGCGAGAGAGACAGACAGCCTCCTCGTTGTCGCGCCGCCGCGACGCACGGCCCGGGGCGTGCGAGGCGACATTCGATAAACGAGATCAAAGCGGAAAAGAGAGAGAAAGAGAGAGAGAGAGAGACGGAAACAGAGAGTTCCGCGTCGTCATTGTCCCGACCGTAACATCTGCATGTCTGATTGAATCACGAAAGCCGCGAAATGGAAAGGGAGGGGAAAATGGAATACGAGCGGCAGAGCGGCGGCCCTGCAGGCCGACAGGGCCCTGGGCAGGCCCTGCCTAAGCCGGCGTGGCCACGGCATGGCCACCGAGGCCGCGGTCCAGCGTGAGCGTCCGCTAATAGCGGGCCGAATCCGCGACAGCATGATGGCATGCAGCGGCACGACGGCGAGGTGCGTCGTGCGAGGCCGCCGTCGTGGCGGGCAGGCCGAGGCACCGACAGGCCGACACGGACTTGGCACGCGCCGCGTCGGCGGCGGTCGGCGGCCATCGCGATGAGGCGATACCTCCATCACCGCCACCCTTTCGCGCGCGGCGCGCCCAAACCGCTGTCCTGGCGCAGGGCCTCGGCGGCCTCGGCGGCGAGCTCCAGGCGCGAGGTGAAACCCGCGCGGCCCGCCGTAATGCAATGCATGGGCCGAGCGGGGCGGGGCGGGCGGGGGAGAGAGAGACGGAGAGACGGCAACGCAATTCAGCCGAAATCAAAAGAGATACGTGGCCGCGGCGCGCTATTCAATTTGCCCGCGCACATGGTGCCCTGCCCGGCCCTGCCCGGCCCTGCCCCTCGCGGTGCCCCTCGCCGTTTGCTCGATCGCATCCTCCGGCCGTACGGTACTCTCGGCCGCTCTCGGCTGGACAGAGTTTTCCCCCGCGGAGACGGACGATCGGCCCGGAACGGAACACGCCACACACAGATTTACTAGCAGCCAAAATAATAAAATGCGCGGGAAAAATATAAATGGACGGGATACTAAAGTGAGAGTTGTTGTCGCTGCCGTGTGTGTGTGTGTGTGTGTCTGTCGGTGAGCGTGGTTTGCAGGACGTAAGTGTGGTCACCGGCCGGCTGGCCGTCCTATGGGCCGCCCTGCCGCGTCGGTTACTGCCGCTAAAAACAGAGGCGACACCACCAGACGGGGCAGACACAGTGCACCCCGCACCGCAGCCACGCACGGCGAAAGTGCTCACTCGTGTCGCCCCGACTCGGCGGGGCTCTGCGGGGCTGCGCGCCATGATGCAGGCCGTCATGCAGGCCGTTAGGCAGGCCGAGCAGGCGGAGCAGGCCGAGCCAGAGGTGTCGAATCCCGCGGGACGTGCCGCGCCGCACTCTTGTTAACCCGGCCGTGCCGCGCCGTGCCGCGGTCTCGGCCCTGGCCGTCGTCGGCGACATGCAGAGGAGCCTGGCCAGCCTGGCGGTGAAAGGGACGTGCGCGACGTGCGGGCCGACTGCCTCCAGCTCCACGTAGTATTTGTTGCGCGCGGTGCGTGGCTGCGTGGCACACTGGCGGCCCATTCGTGCCGCACCCCAAAAGCCTTTCCCCCGATTTCTGGAAAAGGGAATGCTAATGCTAACTATGGTCACGTCCCTCGCTGCGGCGCGGGGCGACGAGCCGGCCGGCGCGGCGGAGGTCGGGTCGGCGTCGGCGAGGCGAAGCGCCCGCAATCGGCAGGGTAGGCAGCACCGCGAGGCACGCCAGTTCGGCGGGCGTGCCCACTGCCGTCTTGCAGGCGTCTCAGCAGCTCAGAGAGACGAACGACGTGCTCGCCTTTTTGTTCGGACTGAGCGAAGCAGCGGCCTGCCGTTGTCACCGGCTTACTCACTCAATCTTCCGCCTTCTCCGCGCCCGTCTGTCCCTCTCTCTCCCTCCGCAGTCCGGCCCGCCAGCATCCGCCAGTTGCGGCGACTCGGCGAGCAGTGTGTCTATCCGCACACACACTCACACTTTTCTCTGCTTTTGGTCAAAGTGAAAGGGAAGGCGAAATAAGGGCTATGTCCGCGCCGCTCGTCGTCCGAACGTGAAGTCACGTGCTGCTGGGAGCTAGGGCACTGCGAGGGAAGGGTCAAGCAGGACGAGGCGGACCAACTTTACTTGGCATTCCGGGGGCGTCCGTGCCGGTCCTCCGGGTCCTCCGGGTCCATCCGGCAGACGACACCGTCGCAGCAAGAAGGGCGAAGCGCTTTCCCCGCTCGGCGCGGAAAAGCGCGCACTGCCGCGATCCAATTAAGTCTTCATTTACTGCCGTGGCGTGGCGTGCCTAATCGCTAATCTTCGGCGAGCGCCAAGTGGCGGGTCCGCTTAATAACCATACTCCGTCCGGAAGCACGCCACGCCACGCCAAAACAAAGAGGCGTTCGATCGGCCTGCGGCGCCTCGCGATGCTCGCTTTCTTCGGGGCCTTGAGGGCCTGCTCCAAGGCCTGCTCGCTCCGATTCGGCGGCGCCGCTTGGGAACGCCGGGGCGCCCACCCGCCCGCCCTTTTCCCAGGCCCGCGGGCCCGACCCGCAGTTCCATTCATGAGCAATATTCATTCGCTTCGATTCCCGCGAGCGACGCCCGCCGCCAGCCGCCAGGCCGCCACCCTGGCCGTGAGCGGCGACGCGAGCCGGTGCAGCCGGTGCGAGCGCGTCGCCCCGGGGCTGGCGGGCACACTGATTCCGAGAGTAGCATTCGTCTCTCTCGCACGCACGGAGCGTCCCCTAAACGGAGACAGAGCGACGAAAACAACTCTCGGAATGAGTGGCCGCCTCGCTCGCCACCGCGCTCATGCCTTTATGGCCGCCGCACGAACCGACAGCACCGACAGCCCGCCGCGCCCCGAGCGATACCCGGAGACCCGCAGGGAGTGGGGGAGTGAGCCGTCCTGGCGAGCGTCGTCTCGTCGCTCTGTCTCTCTCGCACCCCGTGAGCGCGACAGAGACAGAGCCACTCCGCGGAGACAACACGGCGACGTCCTTTGACGGAGACGTCCCCCGCCGCGCGGGCGGTGGTATGTCACTGTCGCCGGACAGCGCAGCGGACAGCAGACGACGCACGGGTCGCCGAGGTGCTGCGCGCTGCTGCGCTGCCCTGACCAGAAAGAGGAAGCTGTCAGAGAAATCGGGCGGGGGGGGGGGGAGTCTCATGGGAGTTGATGGCGACTCTGCGGTCGTCGGCCGAGTGCAAACCGCGACATTTGACTTTGAACGACCGGGGCCGGACTGGGGGCAGGGCGGCACAGGGCGGCAGGGCAGGGGGACGACCACACGTGTGTCGGCCGGATATGCAAGGATGGCGGACGCGAAGATTGCACGGAGGGACGGGATGGGCCAAGTGTGGCTTTGGCAATCTTGAAACTATTAAACAATCTGACGAGGGCGAGGGCGGGAAGGGCCCCCATGGCGAGGGGGCATGAGGCAGGTTTCACGGCAACCAAAACAAAAGAAACAGGTGATTGTTTGTTTTCAGCAGCTCTGAGGATGCTAGAGGCCAACACCACCCTTCCCTTCCTTCACTGCATACACTGTACGGCCATCAAGGCTTCTGTCGTTTCTCCTCTCGACCGCAGCCACCGCAACTGCATTTTTGTGTCGAATGCCACTCACTGCTGCACACTGCCCTCTCCAAGACAAACGCGACGTCTTTGAAAACGAGTGGTGCGTCTGTTTCCTAATCGACAACCCTCTCCTCTTGTTCCTGCAGGGGGTGTCCCTGGTCGCCGCCGCCCCCGGAGCCCTGCCCCCGCCAGTCGCAGCCCCCGCGCCGACGAGGTAAGCCCAGAGGACATCGCGCTGTCTCTCTCGCACCACTGCGAGGCGCCTCAAGAGCGAGTGAGAGAGAGAGACAGAGCGACCGCCGCGGCCCCGAGCACGGCGACATGTGCGAGGTGAAAATTAAAAGCGCGTCGTGGCGGCGCGCGGGGGAATGCCGCCGGGATGAACGCCGCGGCACGCCGTCGAGGCACGCCGTCGAGGCCCGACAGACAACGCGGGCGGCGCCGACGGCGCAGCCTGTAAGGTCGCCGCCATTTTTCTCTCCTTTCCCTTGGCGCGGCCGAGGCAGGCCGAGGACGGATCGGCTCGGCGCCGCGACGCTTGAAGCCCTTCGGCCAAGCCGTCGGCCCTTCACGCCAATCGGCCGGAAAGCCGCACATCGCCCGTCCAGCCCGACGCGCGGCGCCACAAAGGGACAAAGCCGTCGACGGCGTCCTGGACAGGTCCTGGACGGGTCCTGGACGGGACGCTCATTTTTCTCCCCGCCTTGCTCTGCCTGCAGACTGCTGGTCAGCCGCGCGCTGCACCGGCCGTCCTCGCCGTCCGCGCGGCCCGGGCCAGCCCTGGCGGGGGCCCTGGCGGGGGCGCACGCCCTGCACCGCCGCGGCGACTACGGCCTGCCGTACGGGGTGCCGCAGACCGCGGGCTTCGGGCCGCAGCCCCAGGACAACCTGGCGCCGCCCGCCTCCCTGCACCGCGGCCACCACTACGCCCCGCTCGACCAGGTGTCCATGGGGTCGGAGCACGTCGACCACGCCGGGCCGCTGGACGCCGGCGGCTCGGCCCACGACGGCAGCCTCGCCGGGCCGCAGGGCCCGCTGTACCAGCCGCAGGGCCCCGGCCAGTGGAAGAAGAAGCTGACGTGGAAGGCCGAGCAGAAGCAGGAGTGGAAGACCGTCCCCAAGGTGGTGCGCGGCAAGCCCGAGTGGAAGCAGGTCCAGGTACTGTACGCCAGCTTGCCTAGCCATGGCCTCGCACTGCGACATTGGGGGGCACTTTCGGAGCGCACCATTCAAACCCTCTCCCTTGCAGGTGGAGCACTGCGAGCCGACGCAAGTGCAGGTGTGGAAGGACGTGCAGGTGCCCGAGTGGAAGAGCGTCAAGAAGCCCGTCTGGAAGGACGTGCACGTGCAGGCCTGGAAGCAGACGCTGGTGCCCGAGTGGAAGACCATCAAGATCCCCGAGTGGAAGGAGATCGAGATGCCCGCCTGGAAGGACGAGATGGTCCAGGAGGACAAGAAGGTACGTGAGGAGCTGCATTTTGGCGCGGCAGCAATACTGTCGCGGGTTCGACCCCGGCTGACCGCGCCTTTTTCTCTTTTTGCCGCAGGTGTGGGTGCCCGAGTGGAGCGAGGAGTGGGTGCCGGACGCCGCCAGCCCGCACGGCGGCAACTGGAAGAAGAAGATGATTTGGAAGCAGATCTGGCAGAAGGAGTGGCGGACCGAGAAGAAGCGCATCTGGGTCAAGGAGAAGCGGCCCGTGTGGCGCGAGGAGTCGCTCAAGATCAACAAGGTGGAGAGCAAGCAGCTGGTGTGGGTGCCGGACAAGAAGATGGAGTGGCGCGACGAGATGGTGCAGGGCTGGCGCACGGAGCAGCGGCCCATCTGGGTGCAGGAGAAGCGCTGCGAGTGGCGGGACCAGTGGAAGCAGGTCATCCCAAACACCGTCGTCGACGAGCAGGTGCCCGAGTGGCGCACGGTGTGGCGGCCCGTCTGGGAGTCGGTGTGGGAGCCGGGGCCCCCTGGCGCCGACGCGGCCGCCGCCACCGTGGACCCCGTCGTGGCGGCCGTCCCCGGGCCGGGGCTGGGGGGCCTGCCCGCGCTGCAGGGCGGGCCGCACGCCGAGCCGCCGGGCCCCCTGCCCGTCTCGGCCGCCACCCACACGCCGCACACGCCGCACACGGGCCACGGCTGGGCGGGCGGGCGCTGAGGGCGGCAGGACGATAGGCCACACTGACGGGGAAGTCCCAAACAGCCTGACGACGATGACGAAGAGATGGCGGTGAAAGCGCCCCCTTGGTTTTCAGAGGGGTGTTGGAGACACGTTGACCGTGTGGAAACCACTTCGAGGGGGCTCTTGGCGAGGGAATGCTTTTGGTTTTTCCGACTTTTTGCAGTGTTGCAACTGTCATGCCTTTTTCTGGGCTCCTGTGAGTCCATGCGTGTCTTGTCAGTGTGTGTGAGACAATGTAGAGGGGTGGAGTGGTCCCCTCTTGCTCCCAGTTAGAAGGCCTGGCCCACACCGATCATGCCCCAACCTCACACGCCCATGAGTAGCAGCTGGTGCTGCCTTTGGCCCAAGGGCCCTGCCAAGAGACGCACCTATTACCCACACAGCCTGTGTTGGCGCCTTTTATTGGACAACAGAGACTGAAGCGCGAGAGAAGCAGTCATCAAAACATTAAAGATTGGGAGGGATATGTATTCCACATAAAATGTCACTCTATGAGAGGATGTTTGACTGTCGCTCTTGCAAATAAACGCCATGATACAATGTGAGTTAAAGTCAGATTGTGTTGTACATGGTACGCACGTACATGATTTGTGAAACGTATAAGATAAATGGCAGAATAGTACAATGAGGAGAATATCAAAAAACAAAAAAAAAAGTAAGGTTACCTCTTCAATAACGAAGTGTATATAGTGTACAAATTGTTTGATAGAATGACATTCGTCTTTGTTTTATCGATATGTAGTAAAGGCTCCAAAGAATATTAATTTATTAATTACTTTGTATTATGTTAAGATTTGATGTAGTAAAGTTAGCAAAAATAAACTTTGCTTGCATGTGAATTGTGTAGCACTTTTATGGCTTCATTCATTGATTGATTCATTATGCGATACTAAACACAAAATTTAACAATGATTACGAAAATCTGTTGCATTTGCGAACAAAACTGTCCACACTTTGGCCAAATTAACTCAAGTTAAGGTTAGTGAGATACTTGAAGCTGTCGACCTGACAGGTTCATTGACAATTTGACAAGTACTTACCAGAGAAATCTGTGTCCTCTTCAGCCAAAACTTCCTTGGCTAAGTTGGTTATCTGTCCCTTCAGTGACGATATGCCCTTCTCAAGCCACGACATGGTATTCACAAAGAGCGCTCATCTATTTCGGACAATAGTTTAAAAGACGACGACAGCTTTAAAAGCTACGCGACAAGTTCACCAATTTATCTTTTTCGACAAACCAAATAAAAACATCACTCGCCAACACAGCAATACAAACAGCTGACAAAATACGCCATGTTATCTTGCCAACATATACCATAAAATGACTGCTACTCCAAACTGCACCGTGGATCGCAAAACGTCTATCTCTCAGTATAAGAAGATTCACTTCCATTATGTTCAAAGATATATTTAAATTTCAACCAACCTGTCCCTAAAGTGAATGGCAAAACAAATTAAGCTTTGTATAAGTTATGTTGGCAATGAAGACAATCCTTGTCATTTTTCATAGCAGGCTATTTGTAGCAGAAGACACTTAGACGGTTATCTTGGCCAACATTTTAAAAACTTGTAGAAAGTCGTAAAAACGTTAAAATCTAGCTTTGACACTTGTTCAAGTATATCCAGTAATATTTCCTTATTTATTCCATAAACTATCCTTGTCTTGCCGAACTAATTTCAGGCCAGGAACACTTCCAAACGACAGCTATCAATTCGTGTAAAGTCCACTGAATCTGCTGTCATCTAATGATCAAGAAAAACTCCTCTGAGATTTAAATCTGAAAACCTTTAAATTATCTCATTCACTTTCCCCCTCCCATCCAACGGTGACCTTTTGTCGACCATTGCGTACTCCCCCGACAATCCACGCAATCAAACAGCCCGCCCTTGCTGCAGTAAACGACACCAACGAACAACAGCCATCAACACACGGGTTTAAAATGTAGGTTACATCGAAAGAGTCGTTATTTACTCTGAAAAGATCCATAGCATGTAACAATAAAATATTTTGTTCAATACCCTTACAAAATCACTGTGATATAGCTTCTCTTTTTTCAGCACTTCTTTCCTCAAAATTGTGTTACTGACTTGTGTGGTCTAAGCAGGATAAATTTTGGAAGAGGATTTGGGGTATTGGAGGTAGGCAGACCGATAATTTCGAGTGAAAAGAGTATATTCTGATGAAATTGACGGTTTACTATGCTGCGTGGAAGTGATTTAAGGCGGATGAATATAAGAGGAACCATGAAAGAACTGGAGCTGCGGATTCAATTCGTGTCTGCTGTGACCCTACTTTTGTGTTCATTTTGCTCAGACCTTCTCCCTTAGAAAAACAAACACTGGTCCTTCTCGGACGTTTCGACCACTAGTCTTGTTGTATTTTTTTCGGTCTGCAGCGTATTGGTAATTAGAACTTCTTTTCGCACTGGTGTCAAACCTCTGCGGTGAATGCTTCTGCTTGTTTGGAATTCCTAACCTTCATTTTCCATGACATTTGTTGTGGACTTATTTATTTGGCCCGTTTATTAATATTTTACGGTTAATCTGTTTTCTCCAGTAGTTTTTTCTCCAGAACCTACCGTGAATTGCGGAAGGGAAAAATTTCTCACTTCAATACCACTTTGGGTCCCTTTGACCAATTTATACTAAGTTTAGGAAGTATCATTCTGTCCTAAAGACAAGAACCGTCTCTAAAATGTTCCTTTTTCTTTTCCCTATTCAGTTTTCCATTCTGTGTACAGAAGAAAGGTGATGAACATGACTGATTTTGGTGGTGGACAAAATCGGTCTCAGGCTGATGATGCCAGGACAAACCTTATTGTTAACTATTTACCACAAAATATGACTGAGAAGGAACTTTACAGCATGTTTGTTACTATTGGTCCTGTTGAAAGTTGTCGTGTTATGAAGGACTTTAAGGTGAGGCTAGTTATTAGTGTAGAGCAGGTCACTCACATCTGTCAGTCTTTGCCTCCTAGTCATAGTTGGTTTTCAACCAAACTTTCAACCAAACTATTGGCACCTTCCAAAAACAAAACATACATGTCATTTTCAGACTGGCTACAGCTACGGATTTGGGTTTGTGAACTATTCCAAGGCTGAAGATGCTGCCCATGCTATTTCCACCTTGAATGGTCTACAAGTACAAAATAAGCGTTTGAAAGTATCATTTGCAAGACCCTCAGGAGAGGACATCAAAGAAACTAATCTCTATGTAACAAACCTTCCAAAGTAAGTTTTTAAAATAAATTGTGTCATGGTTAATATGCGCCATGCTTTTGATGATCTTTCATGCACACATCTACATAATTACATTTTAATTTATGGCTCTGTTACAGGAATGTTACAGAAGGGCAGTTAGAAGTTTTGTTTGGTAAATTTGGTACAATTGTGCAGAAAAATCTGTTAAAAGACAAAATTACAGGATTGCCACGAGGAGTAGCTTTTGTAAGGTATATGTCCCTTCACCGTAAAAATGTATTAGAAATTGGTCTATTAGGTTGTACTTAAAGCAACAAAATAATTACATGTCATGTATTTTATAGATTTGACAGAAAAGAAGAAGCTATGGATGCAATCCAACAAATGAATGGGGTTATCCCTGAAGGCGGGACTGAGCCCCTGCAAGTGAAAATAGCAGAAGAGCACGGCAAGCAAAAGGCTGCCTATTATGCAGGTTGGCAAGCCGGCTACACTCAAAGTAGAGGTAAGTTTCGTTAAGTTTCTTTTTACATATTTAGACTAGTCAGTTGATCATGCTTTCCTGTAAGTCTTACCCCACCATACATGGCTAACCACATTCAATATATTTTAGATGTATTATGTTCAACTTAGTATGAAGAGAACTTACCATAAGACGTGACATGTACTGAGGATTTAGGCTTAGTCAATGCCACTACCTTCAATAACTTTGCTCCCTACTTCTTCAAAAAATTTTGATTGATTCACTTGCTATGTACAGGCTTTTGAAGAGGTTTTGGCATCATATTATAACCTTTGCTCCATTTTGTTTTGATTATTATTGAAGTCCATAAATGTTTGAGTGAATGTGTTTCCACCTGTAATAGGATAACTGTACTGTTATTACTTTTTGATTAGTCTCAACTGTCACTTTTCTCCCCTTTTTTCATTTAAAGCTGCAGCATGTAACTTCGCCTTCCAAAATTGGATGAAACGCCAAAACAGGATGCATGCTCACACTTGAAACTACTGACTGCTCTATAGATTTTTTGTTTAAATGATGGTTTTGGGGGACTGCTGAAACATCCATGCCAGCTTATGTGCACTTTAGTAGACACAATCACTTTGTAACTAGCAGTCTATTGTGACTCTTGTTTGCATTTATGTTTTGTTCAGTCAACCTTAACTAAATTATTAACTGTGCAGAGTCAACAGTGACAAAGGATGGGAAGGGAGAGAAGGCTTAAAAAATTTCACATGAAAATACAGGGTGGATACCAAATTGTATTCTTTATTTTGTACTTTACGTATTTAGAAGTTTGTTTGTTTTGTGTTATTCAAATGCAATAGCTTTTTCTTGTATTATTGAACATTGAAGCAGAAATGTCATTTGTACAAGCTTTCAGATAAATTATCTTGTGGTAACATCCTCTATGTTAACTGTCTGAATTAATTGGAGTGATGGCATCATAATTACTAAATGTACCTTCTCTCAGTTTACAAGTATTGAGGATGGAAGAATACCTCGATGGTTTGAATGAATGGTTGTCAACTGTTTCAAACATCCTTTCAGTTTCTTTTTCTTTTGATCCTAAATAGATTTTGTTTCCCTTTTTTCTTGAAAGAAAAATCTCTTATCCACAATGAAGTGCTAAATTTAAAAAATTTTGTACTGTTCTAATTTTTTTTTCATCTTGCTCACATAGTTTTGTTTTGTTTTGTTTCTTTCTTTAATTGTGGATATGATATTTGAAGTGGACAAGAAAGAATCAGCTTTGATTTGTCATTTATCTTCTAGTTTTCAAATGATCTTGAGCTTCTAATGGATTACATTCTACTCAAAATTGTAAAGAAGATACTAATTTGCAGAATTCATGTGGTTTAGTTTCACTCTAGTTGTCTCAAAGATTTTCTTATCTCAGTAATATTTGATCTTTATGACACTGTTTGATTTCTCATGGTTTGATTGATTTCAAATTCTACCAATTGTGTAAATTTGTGTTGAAATTATTGTAAGCTCTTTGTGATGGGCATGACTTTTCCTAACTGAGCACCATAGTTACTTCAGTTGGAGGTAACCTTTTAATTTAGAGCCCACATCCAACACTTAACATACTTCTTGCTTGTTGGTTGGAAAAGTTCTACCTTGACATTTGAAAAACTCTGAGTGAGGTTGCATGTGTTTGCATGTGTTCATAAGGCAAATGCTTTGATTTGTAGTTTATTGTGGATTAAATTTCCATTGTTACATGGTCTGTGTTTTATTTCTTCTACCAATATAATTTTTTTTCTTTTTGTCTTCTTTTTTTCTTTTTTTTTAATTTTTGCTTGGCTACTAATTTTTTTTTCTATCTTGACTTCCTTTGAAAAAAGTTTCAGAGTTGATTTGGTTGAAACTTCAGTGGAAAAGTTGTAGACACTATCGAACAGTAGAACTATGACTGGACATACTTTGCATCTACTCATTGCTGTGAGGTTTAATTCATTAAACTTACATGGGAAAGATGTCAAGCCCCATAACGTTTGTTCAATTTCCAGGAAATGTACTTTTTTTTTTACAAAATACCATCTGGATCATGTTTGAAGTGAATTTTAATGAACTAGGCATTATCTTGCAGCTACAAGCAACTATACACAATGTGCTTTATTCAATAGTTTGGTGTTTGTTCTGTACTTTCCACTTCATGGGAAGCATTTTTGTTGTTTAATGGCGCATATGTGTTTTTAGTAAAGCAGGGGTCTCCATTTTTCATCATAGAATGAAAAGGACACCTCTATGTGTTCCTATTTTTTTTTATATTTTTTTCTTTCATTGGCAATTCAATGTATCCTAAATTTCTGTTGCAGGAATGCCAGTTTCGGTCGTGGGCAACCGAGGGCGCGGACGGGGAGGCCGAGGGGGTACCAGTACCACTGTTAACACATTTGGTCAAGGCGCTCAAACCTATGGAGCCATACGCCAGGACAAACTTCAGCATCGATACAATCCTATTGGTATGGGCGGAGGGTATAACATGTACAACTGGAACTGATAAACTTCAAGAAAGAAAGAATCAGGAAGAAAAACTTTGCATCAAGTGTCACATTTCTCCTGGTGCGTCTTCCTCTAAATGGTGATAATAAGAAACTATTAAAGTTATCAAGTTGGCCTGACATTGGTTTGCTGATGTAATTATCTTTTACCTTACTTGGATGTGAGTATGTATGCATGTTTGTGTGTTCTTACGTGCGAGTGTGACTGTATGTTTGGGAGCGCTTGTGCGCCTAGTTGTGAGTGTTGTGGTGAAGAAGGGTATCCTAGGCTTCTCATAATGCAAAGTCTACTATTAAGAAATATCTGTTGTCCAGAAATATCTACCTTCACTTACTTTCTCACAAGCCTTTCTCATCATTGAGCATGGCTTATTGTGTGGCATGTTTCACTGGTATAATATTTATTATCAAGTTATTGCATTTTGACACATCTTCCAGAAAAATGAATTTACAAGCCCAATTGCTGGTGTCTTGGGTAGTGGCAAGATTGTAAATCTTGTGCTGAATGGAATGAGCCCAAAGTAGGTCATCATTTTATTGTAATTCTCATTACCTTCAAATTAAACGAAATACTTAATGTGTTTAAAACATTGATTACAAATGACTTCTTGATGCATTGCTTCGGCCAGGAAAGTACCGTGTTCAATAGCTGCTGCCACCTCAGCAACAGTTCACTTGATATTGTATACTATGTCAAAACATTTAAACCATGCATCTATGAAATTTAAAGATCCAGTTTCAACACTAAGTACGTTGTTGTTTGAGGGTTATATTTAATGTGTATATTGTGATTTCTTGAGAGCTTGAGGTTGTAATGTTAAGTCAATTACTGAATGTAAAACCTTCAAGGTAGTAAATTTTTGTGTGCATCTTTTGTTTATTGAGCTTATCTGTACTTGGCATTTGGTTTTGGTCAATGAGGGTTTAACATTCCTCCTTTATGTCTTGTACTTTTTAAATCTTTTGGCACAGAAATTGCGTACAGAGGAATACTATAAAAGTCACTAGTGTAATCAGCCTAAAAAAATTAGTTATGACTTACCTAAATGTTATTTACAGATTCTTTCTACGTAAGCCAGAAATAACATATGAAGTTTGGCTGCTCCTAGCTTAAAATTAAAACTCCCTTTTAATCATCATTGTTACCTCTTTTCTTCAGCTAGAAAACAAGTCATTGTATGGCTTTGTTCCTTATTGCTGTTTTATACCGTTGTTAATACCTTTTTATAATTTGTTGAAACGAATGTAGAGCTCATCCACAATTTGTGAAAACAAGCACAGATTTTATATACCCTAGGTAGTACAAAAGAAAAGCACAAATTGACAGCTAATGTTGTAGATTATTGGTTTTTGTTTCCCTATCAAAAGTGTTAAATCAAGCATGATGTATTGTACTGTTTGAGCAGAACAAATTTTTCATTACGTTTTTGTGATGCACCCAATGCGAATTTTGTTTCAACTTTTGTAAAGCTCACTGATTTGTGTTAGTTGCAAAAAAATTTATATTGTAGCATTCCGTTAACAATTTTGTCCTTAAAAGAAGCTGAAACTGGCACATTCCTTTAGAATGAATTGTTTGGCTAGTAGAGGGTGGGGAGGACTGCTACAAAATTATCAAGAGAGTTTTTCTACAACAAACCAGGAAATTTATGAGTTTTCTAATGTATTCTCTTGTTCTTCATGGAAGACAAACAAATTATTTAGGTTAGTTGTTGTTGACTCTGCTCTCTTCTTTCCAATGTTTTTTGTTATTGTTCATGTTTTGCTTCAATTCAATTTAAAGATAAAGAAATCAACACAGTTGTACCTTTGAATTGTTTTAATTCTATTTTAAGATTCAGATCTTCAACCAGCCTCTTGCTATAATTTCTGTTCCTTCCCATTCAAAGAAGTAAGAATTCAAAAAATTCCTGCTTGTCACTTCACAGCAGGCTTGAACAGTAATGACCTATTTCCATATGATAATGCAAACTATATGATACTCATTCTTTGCAACATTGTCTACTTCTCCCCTCTTGTGGAATCTCCCGGTTTCCTTTTGAGACGTGACTGAAAAAAAATCCCTCTAACATCCTACTCAACAGGTCTTTATGAAGCAATCATTTATTAACAGGCTGTGATGTTTGCAATTAAATATAACACTACAGTATTGCAAATGTTTAGCTTATCCACTGACATGAGTGGGCACTAATATCTGGGAGAAACTATTGTAAGTGCACCCTAGTTCAATTGTTGTTGTTAAATAATGTTATTGTTGTATTAAAGTGTATCTCAGATTTTGAAGAAAATGAAAAAATGTAGGTTTGATGTTAAGTGTATGGACTTGCATACACACACTTTCTCTTATGGATCTGTGTTTCTGTTCGACTGAAGGAGAAAAATTTCTAACAGTAGTTGAAAGAATTCTGTATTATTGTTAAACTGAGAGCAACATTTATTGCCTCTTGATGTTAATGGTTGTGTAATTTATAACTGCTTCACTTTATGTTTGAGTAGCCTTTGTAGGAAAAATTAATTTGTCCTGTTCTATCATTGGTCAAAAAAGTTCAAAGAACAAAATTAAGGTAAATTAATGGGGTGTATAACAGTTGCTTCCTTCACGGCTTCCCACTCTTTTCTCATCCTTATGATGGAATAAGGTAACTTCATAAGTGTTACACCAAATCATCTTGGCTCTGTAAAAAATCTAAATGTGAAAATGTTGATCATTTCTTGATGTTATTGTGGGCTTACCATAGGGCATGCTTATGTTACTTCAATTGTTCATTAAGCAAGTGGAGTTGGTGTTTAAGTGTTTCATTAACTTTTCAAGTGCTATAATAGTCAAAGATCTATTAATATAAATCTGTTGAGGTGCTGTACTAGATAAATCTACACCGATTATAATGGTTGTTAAATGAAATTTTATAGTGTCCTTATACTATTTCATTATTTACTTCAGATATTTAAGGCCCTGCTTGGTCACTCACTTATGTCTTAATTATGAGAGGGATATTGAATGACTTTATCAAAAATCAGTTGTATGCTATTGATTTGTGATTTACTATGTTATCTAAGCCTAATTAGTGTCATCATCATCATAATCATACCTCTCGACAGTAATTACTGTCTCTTTTTTCGTCGCTAAGTGGACTCAGTGTTTGATTGTTCAATTTAATCATCACATTGACTTTCTTGTTCTATTTTAATCCAATTTTAATCCTGTACAACAACAGCACATTTGTGTGAGCTAGCTGGCGTTTACTGCACTACATCATTGTTCTGCGTCCTTGGGTGGCGAGTCTCAGCTCAATAGAAATTAAGCTCCACTGTCTCAACATTTCAACATGATGTGCCTTAGGTTTCAGTTACTAGCAGTATTTTTTTTCCCCAGTTTTTCCTTCTGCCTTTTTACCCTCATCATATGGGCATTTGAGTGCTCTTTGGACTGAAAGCTACTTTTCTTTGTTTTTAAATCCCCTCAAAATGTTTTGTAGTATCCTTCAAGATCAGCTGAGAGTCAGTCACGCTAGTTAAAGGTGTACTAAATTGGTACCAAAAAAAATGCAAAGGAGTCTTCTCACCAGTTCTCATAATGTCTTCACATTACGTTCTGAATCATTGTTATTTAAGCTTAGTGTCATTCAGGTCTCTCTTCACTGAGGGTGTTTGTTGAAGAAAGAAATGAATGTGGATCGCTCATGAGTACTACGTATATTCATGAAAAATATCATCCTGATGTCCTCAAAACTTACTTCCACTGATGAAGTGGATGTTGTTTTCAAGAACAGAAGTACAAATGAACAACATACTTGTTAAATGCTGTACTGTTGTTAAATATTTATGAATGAATGATTACAAACTTCTCAAAGTCAATCTGCAGTCAATTTTTTTAATTTGTCCTGGAGTTGTGCCACCTAGATATGGTCCTGCATTGTCAATGCCAAGCGAGAGGCCAACCCAAAATGCTTACTACAAAAATACTCCCTGGGGCATTGCAAGTTGGGAAGGGACCTAAAAAATTCAGCAGATATAATCCAGAAATCCAGAAAAATCCAGAAAAAAAATGAAATCCTTCTCTCTCTCCTCCTTTGTCCGCCATACCCCTTTCTGGAGAAACTTAAATTTCTTCTGGAAGACAATTGCAAGCTTAGGTGTACTTACAGACCAATAACCCCTTCGCAAGTGAATGAGACAGTTTCCACAGAAAAAAAGGCATTGAATGTCAATGATATAGCTACAGCTGTTGTGGCTATTCTTAACAGGAGTTCACCACGGAAGTGTCATAACGACAGCAGTAATGGATCACAACTTTAACTGGATTGACAGCATGTATTTTCATCAATATTTCACAGACACAGGAGAGTTTCTAGATTTAAACAAGTTTATGTACATTAATAGACAAATCTAGCTTGACAATAGTAAAATCAATAAAAACCCAAATCAGAGTGAGGCCTAGCCGGACGTGCCATTGGGAGAGGCATATTCCACATTGGCTGAGGGTCGATTCTGTAGTCTTGTTGCAATAATTCGTCGTCGTTGTTGAGCTGCTGCGGCAGTGTACCAAACATAATAGCAGGCAGCTTGCCGTCGCACAAGTTGCGGGCGAGGGCACCGGAGATGGCAAAGTAGAAGGAGAGAACAGCACCGACTTTGACGCTCTTAACAGCCCCTCCGATCACGGACGCCGAGGCCACGCCGCCCACCATGTACCACCACTCGGGGTTCGTCTTGGGGAACTTCTTGCAGAGGCTTTGCGTCGTCAGAGCGAAGGCCGCTCCAGCGCCAACGCAAGGAAGAATGCAAGCAGAGGCTCGGAAGGCATAACCTTTCAAAGTTGCCTGGCGGTTCATGCAATGATCGTAGATGGCAAGGGGCATCCCAGCGACGAAGCCCACTTTTGACGCGAGGTTTATCTTCTGCAGAATGTCCTCGCCATCGGGACTGTCGAACCAACCAAACGACCTGGGAGGCATCCTTGGACGAAGACTTGAAACTTTAGCACAATCACAATCAACGCCAAACCCAGCTGATCTTGCTTCGGCTGCTGTGCTGGGCTGGAAGAGTGACGTTCATTTGTTTGAAAAAGTGACTTTCCTGCGAATAGGTGGTGGTTGGTGTTATTCGCAGGACATCCATCAACAACAACACGTGTGGCGTGTTGGTTAATTCGTACCTGTTTCAGTTCACAAATTGGCGAGAAGAAAAACTCTGAACCAAGACAAGATCATCCCTCGAGCGACTGATTTCGCACGTTTCATCGAGAGTACTACACTGTCATGGATTTATTCGTAATCGAAAGGTAGGAAAAGTTTTCTTGTTTGCATTGCAGTAACCACATTAGTATGGTTTAGTGTTGATTTGCCTACACTACGTGTGACATTGCTATCAAATATCCCATTAAGATTAATTCAAGACAAAGTTTTGAGAAAAGACACCCTTTGTCAAGAGTCTACCATGCTAGCTGTTTCAATTTGGTAGCATGGTTTGTTCAAAGATAACAAGTTTCACTTGAGCATTTAATTTGTCGAGGATTTCATTGCTAAGCTCACACCACATATTGAGCAGAAACCACTAGGGTGAGACTAGTGAGGATGTCACTGCAAGTTCTTCAATCAAGGGTGCGGCAGTTGGCTAGTCTCTCACATACCATTTATTTTACATGTCTCATGAGTGGTCATGCTGACATGAACATACCTATCACAATTCCGAACAGCTAGCCTGTACTAGTCTTTGACTCACTCCATGAATACAAAAGTTACATTTTCTCTTGATTGTTTGTTGGTTTAATCAGGATTTGATGACCCTTTGATACCTTAAATAAACTGCTATCCTTCCTTTATTCCCCAAGATTTTAAACAATTTTGTTTCCTTTTAATCTTTTTCAAATTTGCGTTCTAGATACAATGGTGATGTTTCCAAGGCAGAGCCAGATGCATCAGCGTCTAAATCAAGTCATTTACAACGTTTGCTCTCAAAAATCGAAGAAAAGAAACGCATAGCTGCACAGTTGGCTTTAGAAAAAGAACAAGAAGAGAAGAAAAAGCTTGAAAAGAAAAGTCTTAGACAGAAAGTCAAGGCAGCTAAATACGAAGCTAAGAAAAATGAAAGGAGTATCAAGAAACCAGAGGAAACCAAATTAAAGGAGAAAAAACCTAAAGATAAAAAGGGCGCTGGAAATAAATTACCAAATTCTAAAACTATTGGAAATTTTACCATACTGGGAGATGATAACCTTGGTGGCAAAAAGTCAGAGGTAATTTATAAAAACAAAACAAAAATAACTGTTTTTTATTTGTTGTGAACAATGCGCATGTTAATTCAAATCTTATTTCATAGGTTGAGGCCCAACTACCACATTGGCTTGCTAGCCCGTCCACCTTCTCTGTTGACCTTCAAAATCTTACAGTTTCAATAGATGACGTTCCTCAATTAGATAAAGATTTAATAGAGAAACTGCGTTCCAATAAAGTAACTCATTTTTTCCCTGGTAAGCTTTCTTGCAGCACGCATAAAAATAAATAATTAACAGAATTGTATTTGTTAATTTCTTATTGTCAACTTTAGTCATGTACTGTGAAAAGTGAAAGCATAATTTTGTTTCTCCACTCATTCATTTCCTGTAATTTGCAGTTCAACAACAAGTTATTCCAGCTCTCCTGGAAGCTCAAGGCAAGCCGCTCCAGTTTTGGCCAAGAGATGTCTGTGTGTCGGCACCTACTGGAAGTGGTAAAACTTATGCATTTGTTTTGCCCATTGTACAGGTATATTTCCAATTTTTTTTGTTTTTGCCATTATATTTGACATCTATTTCCTCAAATACTTTCCTCTAACAATTTATTTTGTGTGTTTTGTCTGCAGGCATTGCGCCACAGGTTTGTACGGCATGTTCGCGCTCTAATCGTCCTTCCTGTTCAAGATCTTGCCACCCAAGTATTCAAGGTCTTCCAGGAATTTACCAAAGGCATAACAGACCTTAAAGCAGTGTGCATCAATGCTAAAGAATCATTTGAATTTGAGCAGTCACTTCTTGTCAATTATTGTGAGTTTTTTTCTTCATTCTTTTCAAAAGATGTGTAACAAGTTGACTCAAGCTCATTACCTACCATTTCATTTGTTCTTCTTTTTTCTTAACATCGAAGCGGAAGCCAATAAAAAACACTACAGTTGTGCTGATATTGTGGTAACAACACCTGGTCGTCTAGTTGATCATTTAAAATCAACTAATGGTTTCTCACTGCATCACTTGAAATACCTTGTTATTGACGAAGCTGATCGTGTTTTGGAATCAGTCCAGGATGATTGGCTGTATCATTTGGAGAACCATTTGCACCCAGGTACGCATACTCTACTTCCTAATTACTAGATGCCAATTTATTTATTTTTAATATTGTTTTTTTGTTTAGATCAGACTAGAAGAGTGGCTTCCTTGACCATTAAGGATACAGCTCTCCGACGTCCACCACCACAGAAATTGCTCTTTTCTGCTACACTCAGTAGTGATCCTGAATTGCTCAAAGAACTAAATCTCTTTCAGCCAAGGCTGTTTACATCAGTTGTTGTCAGTGGAAGCAGTACAGGTATATTATTCATCAAACCTAAAACTTGTAACTAACTCCTTGGATGGCATTATTTGTTTTCATCTCATTGTTTTATGTATCTCTTTTATCTAGAGCAAACTGAGATTTCTTCATTTGTTGGGAAATTCTCAACACCAGCGGAGATCACTGAACAGTGGGTGTTGTGTGACCCTGATACAAAGCCATTATATTTGTATAGTCTCATATCAGAAGGAAACTGGAATACAGTTATTGTGTTTGCAAACACAATTGAGAGTGTTCACAGATTAGCAGTTTTAATGAAACATCTTCTTCAGGACACCAAAGGTGTAGCAGAAGTTTCATCAACACTTACTCATATTGAAAGGGAAAAAATCCTGAAAAAACTTGTTTCGGGCAGTGTCAATGTGTAAGTGTGTGAGAATGTTATTATAAATAATTTAATGTTCATTTTTTTTTTGTACATATTCTGTATTTCTTCTTTCAGATTGGTATGCTCTGATGCTTTTTCAAGAGGTATTGATATTCCAAATGTAGACTGCGTGATTTCCTATGATGTTCCCAAGCATCTTAAAACGTACATCCACAGAGTGGGTCGAACAGGGCGTGCTGGTCGCAAAGGAACAGCTGTTAGTTTACTTGTAGAGAGACAGGTGTGAATGTTTCCCCAAGTAATCTTTCGCTTTGTCTGTTAATTTTGTTGCATTAAAAACTTTACCTTCTTTTCTTTCGCCTCACAGAAACCTAAATTTATGAAAATGCTGAAAGATGCCGAGAAAGATGCCACAGTCAAGGAGAAAATTGTTGACACTTCAAGCATCAAAGCTCTAGAGGACGTTTACAAGAGTGCCCTGACATCTCTCAAAGAAGACATTATGGTACTATACTTAATTGCATTTTATTCTTGTATTTGATAACTTTGCTGAATATTAATGGATTATTTCTATGTGCAGACGGAACAAGTAATCAAGGTAAAGAATATTCGCCAGAAAAAACAATTTAAAAATAAATCAAGAAAAGTGAGGACCTCAGGCAGTGAGCCCCTGCTCAGCAAAAGAAGAGGAGTGAAACCAACATCAAAAGTTACTATTTTAAAACAAAAATATGCCCGTAAATTAAGGAAAGTTCTTAGTAAATAATTAAATGTGTTTTGATTTGTACATACTTCATTTATATTATTAAATCCCTTTTGGTTTAAAAACAACCGTAGTCTCAATTGCTAACTCAACCAAACATCACGCGCTGATGATAAAATGAACATGTATTCTAAGTCACAGAAACGATAAAAAGAAACATGACATCAAATCAGAGCGCGCAAGTTCTACTGGCAGCATGCGTGACGCAGCATCCGGGCCCGCCACTGCTCTCTTCTCTCTCTCCCGCACGCATCACACACACACACACACAGGCGCGCGGGCGAAATAATGATTACGATGCACATGGCTTGACTTGCACGACGTCTTGTTGCTCTTGTTTTGGGGAGGGGGAGTTTAGGCCTGTGGAGCATTTTGGCCGGGCCGGCGTCTCACCATGGTCTGGCGTGGGGGGAGGGAAGCCAAGTAAAGGGAAAGGCGACGAGACGAGGACGCGCTGCGCCGTGCGCTGTCTCGGTCTCGGACTCTCGCGGCCGGTAACGCCAAAGCGTCGAAGCGCCCGGCGGCAGTCCTCAAGGACCAAGAGGTCCAGGATCCAGGCCCGCTGCCCGCCAGTCGGGGAAGGAGAAAGGACTCCGCGTTGTGCTTCGCGCTTCGCGGCCACACGCCTGCGGCCCCTGCGGCCAGCGGGTCCGGGTCCGAGGCGTGCGAGGAGCCGGGCCTCAGGCCGCCGGGGGAAGGGCGGCTGCAGGACCTCCAGGTGCTGTCCGGCGGCGGAGGCTCGCGGTGCACAACGCGGAGCAGAGCGTCCGAGGCCGAGCTGCGTGGCGCAAAGCGGCGCAAAGAATCCCAACAAGAAGGGTCCGGCCGGCCGGGACTTTCGGGGACAATTCTGCAAGCGGGACCGCAGCGATGCAAGCGAAGGAAGGAGCAGGACCCTTACCTCGGCCGTGGCGTGCCGCCGCAGAGGACTGATTCCGAGAGTTGTCATCGTCGCTGTCTCTCTCGCACCTCTACGCGACACCCAATGAGTGCGAGAGAGACAGCGACGAAAACGACTCTCGGAATCAGTCTGCAGGGGGATCCTGCGGGAGAGAGGGAGAGGGACAGTCTCTCGATGCTCCGACTCCGAGCAGAGGAAGGCCGGGCACTCGGTCTCGGGGCTTTAACTCGGCTGCGCTGCCCCGATCGTTTCTCTCTGTCGTCTGCAACGTTTCGTCCGGGGAACAATGCGCACCGCACATCCAAAGCACGTCACTGGATGGAGCGGGAGGGGGCGCCGATCCACGATGTTCCTCGCCAATCTAACGCCCAATCTCGAAGCCGGAGCCCGCGGTCCGGGGCCGCCTAGTGGGCCGCCGGGGCGGAGGCAGAGGGGCCGCGCGGACCCACTGCTCTTCGTCGGTATGTTCGGCGCGCCGACAGTAGCCACGATACAGGAGGATGAAGACTGGAGCGCTAACGTCCTATGCTTCTCCACAGGCCAGCGCGCGACTGCTAAATTGCCCCCCATAAAACTGTACCTGCGCGATCCTCGAGTCTCGAGCAGTCTTCGGGTGTTTCCGACGTCATTCGGCGACACTTCGGGTGTGCTGGCGGGCTCCAGGTGGCACGAAGGCTGCCCCGCTACGCGCCCCCCACCCCCGGAGATGCACCGAGACCAGCCGAAGAGGACCCGAAGACTACTCGAGCTTTCGGACGCGCTGGCCACGTCCGAAAACGGCGGCGCGCCCGTAATGGCCTCTTTAGCGCTCCAGTCTTCATCCTCCTGTAGCCACGATGCCCTCGCTGAAACCCTTTGCCCACTAGAGTCTTGGTGCCGCGTGGATGAGAGAGTGCGCCTACGCGGTAGCCGCCTCCTCTCCAGGGCCTGGCCGCCTGGCCCAGGATCGTGCCAAAGGGTGGGAAAGGTATAAGTGCCTCCGAGGACCTACACCAGAGCGGCCCTCCCCCTCGGGGGCTCTGGTCTTTTTTCGACCGGTGGGGCTCCCTCCCCCGAGCGACTCCGAAGAGTCGTTTCGTCGCTCCGCCTCTCTCGCACCCACGGAACGCGCCCCATGAGTGCGACAGAAACAGCGACGAAACGACTGCCCGATCGCACCCTGCCCGCCCTGCCCCTCCTCTTCTCCGTCCCCCGGCCCTGGAGTCCGCTGCACTGGCTGCACTACGCCGCACCATTCATGGCACCTCGTGATGCAGCCTCGGCGGCACACTGCGCTTGGCCCAAGGCTTGGCCAGGCTTGGCCCACCCGGTGAATCATCATCGCCGGCACCCGTTTCGACAGTCGTTTTTATCCCTTAGTCCTCGGCTCGCCGACGGAGCCATGGCGGAGCCCCTCCCCCTTTCCTCTTCCCCCGCACTTCTCCCGGGGTGGCTAACCGGGCCAACCGAACCGCGCGGTCCCGACCAAAACAAAAATGCGGCCGATTAACCAACCAAAAAATTAAAAAGAAGAAATAAGAAGGAAAACTTTCAATAGAGCAGCACTTAAAATTCCAATTAGTCGTTTTCCCTTCCCATCGACAGGCGACAGGCACGGCGGCACGGCGCGCTGGACGCGGCTTGTGTGGCACGGCCATCTAGGCTCGGCGCTCGGCGACCTGTTATTTCTTCATTTACGTCCGGGCCGGGCTACTTATAGAGCCTGGCCGTGAGCAGGCCGTGTCATCGCTCTTGACGTCCTCCCACTACGCCCTGCAGGCCGTCTCTGTCTCTCTCGCACTCACAAGGCGGACGCGGCCTTCCGCGGACACTGCACTGTTCGGAATCAGCCCGGCGTGTATTCATTGGGGATCCGAGACGAGGTGCACGAGGTGGCGGGGCGCAGTGCTAACGCCGTGTGACGACGGCGACGACCGCCAGTGCCAGCGTCGCCTCATCGCCGTGCTCGCGCCCCGCCCCGCCCCGCCCGCCCCGCCCCGCCCCGCCCCGCCCCGCCGCCGCCCCGCCCGCGCCCCGCCCGCGCCCCGCCCCGCCCCGCCCCGCCCCGCCCCGCCCCGCCACGAAACTGGAACGCGGACTGGACGAAGCCGGGACAGCGATTTTATTATTCGATAAACTCGATAAACCGATGCGGATGACGGAGTGACAGCACGTATCAATCACTCGGCTGGATCGGGGTGGGGCTGGCGGGGCTGGCGGGGCTGGGGGGGCCGGTCACGGCGAGCGGCCTCCACGCGGACAGCGGACATGTCAGCACGCAGATACCCGTTGGGGACAGCGGCCAGGGCCCCGGGCCACCTCTGCCGCGACCGGTAGAAGCGGTCGCGCGCGCTTGTGATGACAAAACTGTTATGGGTTCGAAACCCGCCGGGGGCAACGCGCGCAAAAAGGGACGATTTTTTTTGTTCCCACGCGCCAAATTTGCTTCGTGGGCAGCCCGAAGGAGGAGGACGGGGCGTGTCGAGGTGTGATAGAAAGTGACGCTACGGGGGTGGCGCGCCGAAGGGTCGTTTCGGTGCTCTGTCTCTCTCGCACTGCTACGCGCTGCTGGACGACTCATGAGTGCGACGGAGACAGAATGAGTCTGACGCCCTGCCGGCGGGCGATTCATTCTCCTCCTCTCTTTCATTGACTCGCTTCCCCGTTTTGCGGTCGCGGCTCATTTCTCATTGGGCGGCAGGGCGGCCAGGGCTTTGATGTGCTCTGCACGGAGCGGCAGTGTAGCGGCAGCGGCCCGCCGGGCCCGCCCCCAAGCCGGCCGCGACTCCTGCAGGTGCCTGGCCCCTTCCTGGCCCGGTGCCTCCAACCCGCCAGGCCGCAAGCCCGCTGCCCCCGCCTTCGGGCCGCCCGCCTCTGACCCTGCTGACCTCGGCGCTGTTTTCATTTTGCTTCGGATACCCTCGATCAACGCCATCAACGCGTTCGGACGGCCGGCCTCCTCCAGACCCGAAGTCAATCCAGAGCCCCGTCCTTCCCGTCCCCCTAGCCTCTCCGCATCCTCTCGGTAGGCTCCAGCGGGTAATTATGTATTTCATAAAGCCACCTCCTCAGCCCTGAGACCCTGGGCCACTCATCAGGCGGGGGGCAGCATCGGGCAGCATGCTGCTGCAGCGGCCGTTCTCTCTCGCACTCATGGCGTGGTCCGTAAGACAGATCGACGAAGCGACGATCGGAATGAGACTGTAGTCTACGACCCCTTCCACTCGCCCTGCTTGGCCTGCTCGTCGAGGCGCGGCGTTACCGTTTATTTTTTGATAAGCGCCCCCATCAGACGTCGAGGTAGGCCCGCCCCGCCCCGCCCCGCCCCGCCCTACAAACAATCATTCTGGCTCAATTAGATTCGAGTTAGCTTTTCTCGCGACCCCAGCCTGGTCCAGCCTAGGAGCAACAGGATGTGGCGGGCGAGGGTGAGGGTGCGTGGTGGCTGGGCGGCGCCGAGGCCGAAGAATGCCCGGCCTGGCGGTAGGCTGGCGGTAGGCCTGGCTGCGGCCCGCGGCCCGCCCATGGCCCGCCCATTGTATGATTGTGTGCACGTGCATCCGTATCTGTAAAGGTAAACGCGTGCATGTGAGTACCCTGCAGTCTGATTCCGAGAGTCGCTCGCGTCCCTCTGTCTCTCTCGCACCCATACGGGACGCGAGAGGAATCAGTGTGCTGGCCGCGGCAGACGCGTTGCGCCGCACTGCACTGTACTGTACGGCGCCACGGGGATCCCGATTGAACGCAATCTGTGCGGACGCCGCCATGCAGCCGCTCCGCCGCTCGTCCGTGATTCCGATGCCTGCACTCTCCGCTCTGTCTCTCTTGCACTCATGGAGTGAGCCGGAGGAGTGCGAGAGAGACGGAGAGCAGTGGAGTCGCGCTCGGCAGCATGGAGGCAGGCCGGGGCAGGCCGGGGCAGGCCGGTCCGAGTCCGGGCCGGTAGTCCCCTGGGGGCGCCACGGCACTGGGCCCTCCGCCATGGGCCCCACCCCGCCCGCCCCGCCACGCCCCCGCTGCGGATGATTGCAACGGCCGCTAAAGACAGGCTATACACGCCGGTAACGTCGCCACGCTGCGCCGCTACGCCCCGCCACCAATGAAATGCGTCCCGTCCTCGTCTCGCCTCTCGTGCCCCTCGTGCCTCTGCACGGACTGATTCCGAGAGTCGTTTTCGTCGCGCTGCCTCTCTCGCTCTCACCGAGCGTACCGCATGGTGTGAGAGAGACAAACGACTCTCGGAATGAGTCTGCTGGCCGTGCAGCGCCCAGCCCGGCAGGTCCACGGCACGTCGGCGGCGTCGGCCACGATTCGAACACGGCCCACCGCGGCGGCGGGGCGGGGCGGGGCGGGCCGCCGGCCTGGCCGAGTTGCGAAGGGGGAAAGGGGGAGGGGGGTCGCAACCGGGTGAGGCTGCGGGCAGAACACAGTGTGCGTGTGTGTGCGTGTGTGTGCGCGGGTCGGGCAGGTTGGCCAACGTGCTGGATGCTGCAGGGCCACTCGGTCGTGTGATCCAAATGGGATGGGGTCCAAATGATAGCCTATGAAGTCGTTACGCTGCGACCGTCATTACAGAATGCTGCTCTTCTAAACTGACGCGCGGCCTGTGCACGGCCCTGGCCGCCCTGGCCGCCCTGGCCGCCCTGCTGCAGGCCACCTCCGCCACGCCGTTCTGCACGAGGGCGGTCCCGCGATGGCTATCGCCCGGAGGGGCCGGGGGCCGAGGGCGTGATGCACGCAGCAGCGACACTCACAGTGTGTGTCCGGGAAGGGCGAAGGCGGCCACCAAAACGAGAAAGTCTCGAAATATTTGGAGACAAAAAGGGCGACGTCTGGCCGTGCTGCGCGCTGCGCCCTTGGCTTGGCTGCGCCGCGCCGCGAGCAGTGAGCAGGCAGTGAGGAATGCCCGGCGGCTTCCGGCTTGCCGCGGACGCCGCGGACCTGGGCTAATTGGAGCAGCCCGCGACCCACCCGTACGGGTGGGAGAGAGACAGAGCGGCCGCTGCCTGGGATCGGATTGCGCTTAATGTGAAATGATTTTAACGGATTTGATTGCGCTCCGGGCTAGAGTGTCTATAAATTAGTGAGGGAACCAGACTGGGCCCGGCTCGGCCAAGCCGGCCAAGCGCAACGAATGTATGAGTCAGCTTCGGGGCACCCACGGGGCCTTCGGGGCCCAGCCCGGCGGTGCCGCATCCTACGCACTGAGGGGGCACGCCTGGGGCGCTCGGCGCTGCCCTGCAGTCCCTGTAGTCCCTGCAGTGGCGGCCCCATGGCGGCTCCGGCCCCGCACGGCCCTCCCCTGCACCCGAGATCCGCCCGGGGCCCCGGGGCCCCCACGGACACGCCCCCAGGATCTGCCCGCAGGGTCCACGGCGCGCCCCGCTGCCGCCGCTGCCCCGCCCCCGGCTCGACGGGTACACGGGTACACGAACCAGAACCACTCGAACCGTGCTGGAGTCACTTTGTTGCAGCGCATCGCGCCGCATCGCGCCGCATCCGCGCAGACCATGCAGCACGCGTTTGCCGAAAGCGCCTGGAAAAGGGGAATCGACTGCGGTCCTCTTTTTGTTTCAGCCGTGGCGCCAGGCCGGTCCCAGACGAGGAAAACCTCAAGGGAGGATTCTGAATTTCAAGTCATTATCGGACAGCAGACTTTGGCTCCGCGTCCGATTGAATTGCGCGGTGCTCTGCGTGGTACCGCGCTGCTGGCCGGCTGCTGGGGTAACGCCTAGCCAGTTGGAACCCAAATCTTATCTCCCACCGACACCGCGCAGAGTCATTTCTTTCCCCGGTGGCGCTGGACCGCGACAGCACAAGGCCCACCGGGCGGCACGCTAGTCGCTACGACGGGCACCCCGGGCACTAGGCCGCGTGTCCACTGTCTTATGACGCCTGGACGACCGATAACACCTCGGCCACCTCATCCGGGTCCTCCGGGTACTCCGGGTCCTCTGGGCGGCGGGCGGACGGGTCTGGGGGCGTTCGCACCGGGGACCCGGACCACGGCCGAGCTTCTTCTCTCTCCTGCGTGGCGCGGCGTGGCGCGGCGTGGCGGTTTGGTGCATTCTCGGCAAATTGGTCTGCGCTGCGCCGTGGCTGCGCGGTGTGGCCCAATGCCCGATGCGGTGCGTTAGCCGCGTTCGCCGGGCCGGGCACGTCTCCACACCGCGTGCTCCACACCGCGTGCTCCACACCGCGTGCTCCACACCGCGTGCTCCACACCGCGTGCTCCACACCGCGTGCTCCACACCGCGTGCTCCACGCGGAAAGAAATATTAGGGCCCACGCTGCAAGCGGAAGTAAAACCGTTGAAAAAAACGGAGAAAATCCTTGGAGGGGAAGGGAGGCAGTGGCGTGGACCGTGTGAGGGCCCTCTAGACGCGACGCTTTCCCATCGACGGGGACGTCACCGCACCCGACCGCTGATGACTTCTTTTATCACGCGGGGCGCGCGGCACCGCGCAGCACTCAGGGTCTTATCGCCGGCATCCTGGATCACCAGGGCCTTGGCGGCCTCGGCCAGGACGGTGCCGTACCATCCAGGCCGGCTCCATCGGTTGTTGGGAGAAAAGGGAAAATGTGAGTCGTCGACTGTCCTAAGCGACCACAGCAGGCTACAGCAGGCCCCTGCACTGTTAGGGTGTGGACCTGCTGGTACCCGCCCCCCAGGCCGGATGGCCGCGAAGACCGCCTTGGTCGTCGCCGCGTCGCATATCGACCGTCGCGGTGCCTCGCCGGGCACCGGCGTTCAAGTCTCCGTCTCTCCGTCCGGAATGCCCCTCGGGGGGCTCCCACCGAGCGCGCGGGGGTGAGGTGGGGGGGGGGGGCCTTGACGCGAACCGCAACGCGGACTTGTTCCGCCCGTGCGGCATATTCGTTTCCGCGGCGTTTCCCCCGGAAATGGTCGCGACACTGCACGCTAGGAACGCTATGCACCAGGGAGAACACCGCCTGATGAGGGCGGGGCGGGGCGTGGCGAGGCGGGGTGGGGCCGCGGGCGGGGCGGGGTCCGTGCCGTGACGAGTTGGGCCGGGTCGGGCCGGGCCGGCTGGCGGCGTTTCATGTCCATTCCGCGAAATAATATCTCTCCATGCAGCCAGCCCGGCCTGCAGTCCCTGCAGTCCAGCCTCCACGCAACCCCCTCCCCCCTTCTGCTTCTTTTCTTCGTCATTTTGGCCGCAAATTGGCGTTAATTGCGTGGGAACGCTACACTGCCTACACTGCAGCGAGCGATGGGCAATGGCCGGCAATGGCCGCCCTTTCCGTCCACGCCATTCAAATCGTAAAAATGCCCGGCGGTTTGAGCGCGGCGTGTTGCGCAATCAGTGCGGCGGGGCGGCGGGGCGCGGTGGGGAGGGTTGTGCGCCCGGGGCCCCGGGGCGGTGCAGACCGCATAGCCACGGAAGGCATAGCGCCCCAGCAGGGGTCTGGGCCCCGCCGCAGGCCCCGCCGAAGGGCGAGCCAAAGGGCCCGGCCAGCAAGGCCAGCAAGGCCAGCAAGGCCCCCGAGGCCCCCCGAGGGGCCGTGAAGGGTAGCCGCCAGGGGCCCTGGGAGTGACGCGCCGCGGGGCGCGCATGCTGGGTGGCCCTGCCGACGAGCCTCCGCGCCGACGAGCCGCCGCCGGCCTAGTTTGCGCCAAAGAGACCAAAACGGCGCCGCGTGCTGCTCCCTGCTCCTCGTCGAGGCCACCGAGGCCGCCACCGAGGCCGCCACCGAGGCCGACAGCGCCTGAGGTGAGGGGTGGTTTAGGATTGCTTGATACGGGCCAAACTAACTTGGGTGTCACTGCTTGGCCCCTCGCTGTGTCGTGACTATCTGCTTCCCTTAGGGGAAAGTTTGCGAACTGGCAGTTGGCTGCCTGCGCTGCGGTCCCGGGAGAATGTGGCTCGGCATCGCCAGCGTCGCCGTCCTCTGTCTGCGGCGGCCTGGTGGACTGCGGGACTCGGCGCTGTCGTGGCGACACGCACGTACACTGTACACCCCGAGGAAGACGGAGCGACAAAGGCCCGCGAGCTGAGCCGTCTCCCTCGCACCCCCACGGCACGCCCCAGCAGTGCGAGAGAGACAGAGCGGGGGGAATACCAACCCGCGCCGCCATTCACTGGCGCACGCTAGCGCACGCCGCCGCGGTGCCGCGTCGCCTCGTCGCCTCGTCGCGGTGGAGACGGACGTAAGTCGTCATCCTGCACTCTCGGGTCGCGCGGGTCGCTCGGGCGCGAGAATGTGAACGATCGTCTAGCGGCCGGTACTTTCCAGATTATACCGTCACGGCCGGCACGGCCCACGCAGGCGCCACCAGGGTTTCCTCCAGCCGCTCCGCAAAGACTGCAGCGCGCTGCCCGGCGCAGCCCTGGCCGTCGTCTCAGTTCCCTCGGTTCCCTCCCGCGGGCCGCCGAGCTCGCCGCCAAGCGACGCCCGGCCTTCCCCGCGGCCCGCGCCGTGGTGCGTTGGTTCGCTTGGCAGTAGCCGCGCGTTCCTCAAACTCGCCTCGGCTCCTGCTTTGGTGGCGACCAGCTCGCCGCCATGCTCGCCGCCATGCTCGCCGCCCCGCGCGGACGCGTCCTTCGGCGTGCTCGTCAAGCAGTGCATGGTAACGGTGTTGAGCCGCTGCCGCCGCTGCACCCGATTCGCTGAACGCGCTGCTGATTTGGCGGCTGCCTGCTTTCTGCCTTCGTTCTTCGTTTGTCATCAAAACATACCATAAATTTTTCATGAGCGCCCTGCCGCCCTGCTGTCGCTGTCCGTTCCGGTCTTGACTGTCGTCTGCTCCTTTTTTTTCTGCTCCCTGCCTGGGTCGCTTCTGAGAACAGGGAGCGTGGAGAGGATGGAAAGGAGAGGCCCTTTTTGACTTTTTGCTGTGCTCTACTTTGCCGTGCCTCGTCCGTCCACGGCGTCCACGGCCCGGCCACGAGTTGAGCCCGAGGTTTCCCATGCAATGACTACCCGACGGGGAACCAAGCAGGGAAGCTGGGAGCCGACTCTCAGGGCTGCCAACCCGCGGGGGAAAAAAGTTGCAGAGGTAATGCAGTCCAACGTTGCAGTGTGGCGGAGGCTCCGCTTTGCAGAGCGAAGCGCATCGTCAGGGACGGCAGGGAAGAGAAGAAAAGAGACACACACGTGATTGACAATTTTATATTATATTTGAAACAAGAAGCAATACACGGGCACATTTTCGCAAATATATTAAAGATAACAGTGACAGTGTTATTCATGAGATCATTAACACGAATAATAAAATTTATTTACAACATATTTGGCCCCTTGGGGACTTTCCTTTTTCCAAATGCAGTGAGCGTTTGTTTTGTTTTTTTACCCATCAGGTTTAAGGCACAAAGAACAATGGCGACCGATTAAAAAGGAAACAGGTCCATCGAGGTGAGGACGGCGTTTTTCATGGCATGCCTTTTTCTTCCCTTTCCCATGGCACTTGGTGACGGCAGCAAAAGTTACACACTTTCTCGACATGACGGACGTCGGTGTCGTGTCATCGAAGGAAAACAATACAATAATGGCATCATGAGAAACTAACATAACATGGCGTTCCGACTTAATAACGTCGCAGTCTGGGGGTCCCAGCATTGCCGTTTGAATAAATATCAAGATTCGGCGAAAATGCGCCGTGTAAAAGCATGACAAGTTATTCTATTCCTCTAAAGCGAGACTTCACAAAATTACAGTACATTTCTGTACATACGTACACAGTAAAATATAGACTACATAGTCAAACATGCAGCAAACATGAAGACCTATCACATTTCTAATGTTGGCACGGGTTAGGTGTGCAACACAGCAATACGGCCACTTCCCCGACAAAGTTTGCAAAGCCTGCAAAGCCTGCGAATCTCGTGAAAAGCTCCCTTTTCGCGGCAAGACCGTTGAGCTCTGTCAGAACTTCCCTGCGACGCCCCTCCCGCCCGTCGCCACGCCGTCGCCATGCCGTCGCCCACGCGCGGTCCTCTTTCCGAGACTCGGCGACGGGGTGCGACTCAGAGGTGGCGGGAGGACGCACCATCAACATATCACTAGTGGAAGATCACTGGCAAGCTTACTATACATTAAGATAAATATTAAATCAACAGCAAAAAAATTAAATACGCTGTACAGATTGAGTGACATGAGCGGAGAAATAACACAGCCAAAGTAGAATGAGCGCAGGGTCCTTGCTGCCGGGTCGCGGCCCCCTCGGGGACGGCGGGCGCGGCGCTGGGAGCTCGTCGTCGTCGTCGTCGTCGGCGACTAGCTGGACAGCGAGCCGCTCAGCTGCGTGTGCGCCAGCATGAGGATGTCCTTCTTCTCCTTGGGGAAGCGCAGCTCCCGGCCCGCCAGGCGCGCGGCCTCCAGCTCCCGCTCCGCCAGGCCCAGCTCGCGGCCCAGCGCGCCCGTCTGCTCCTGCTCGCGGGCGATCCAGTCCAGCGCCATCTGGGACCGCATGTCGTCGTCCAGGGCCCTGGAACACAGACTCCTGATTTGAAATAATTTTCAGACTCTAGCAGAAACTGAGCAGGTAACAAAGATTTCACTCTAAGATTTAGATACTATCTAGATCGGTCGAGATCCACACTTACCGGTTGGAGTAGTGTGCCACCACCTCCTGCCGACTGCACTGCCGCTCCCGCATCGCCTTCAGGGAGCCGTTCCAGTGCAGCAGCTGGAACACGGTCATGAGCTCCTGGAACTCCAGCATGGTGCGGCCCTTGTTGCTCTCCAGCATGAAGCGGAAGGCGCCGATGCCCGTGTTGGGGTTGTCGGCCTCCAGGGGGTCGCCCTGCCCGCCCTGCGGACAAAGAGAGGGGCCAGTCAGGACTCCAGTCAGGTCGACAAGTCAACTCGGGTAGGCAACCTGCCGGCAGGCGTGCCTCCGGGTTGCCTCCCAGCACGGCGCTCCAGGCCGAGACCCCGGGAGCATGGCGCGGTGCGAGGCGAGGGCCAGCTGCGAGGCGGCGGCGCGGCGGCCACGTTCGAGACGCTCTAGAGCTGGCGCACTGCGTACAGCGCAGCACGGCGTGGCACGGCTTTGCACGGCGTAGGTCGCAGGGCCGCCAACACGCCGGCCACTTACAGAACAATACCAGGCCTCTACATGTTTACGACTCGGCCACTTGGGCACGCCGGCGACGCCACGGCAACGCCAGTGCGGCTGACTCGGCTCTGCCTCTCTCGCACCCACGGGGCGTGGCGCGTAGTGGCGCGTAGTGGCGCGGTGGCGCGAGGGAGAACGAGCGGCGAAGCACCGCTCGGAATCAGCCGGCCGGCTGGCAGAGCCGCGCCGCGCGCACTTGCTGCTGTTGCGACCCGCCGGGGTCATCCCCGCAGGAACAAAAGAGCATCGGCGTTCGCGGGGAGGGAAGTCGCCGCTCTGACTTAGTTGTTCAAGACTGTGGTGTGGTGGTGCGCTCCCGTCGACGGCAGTGTTACCAAAGAAGGCAAAGGGCAACACACACACACACACACACACAAATCGCAACTTTCAAACGCAGGTCTCAGTGTATCGAATGGTTTATGTCCCCCGCACCTGGCAACTTTTATTGCGAAATCATCTTATTTTGGGATTTGCCTGAAGTTGTGGACAGTCGTTCGAAGAACGGTGTGCTGACGTGACAAACCGCCCGAGGCGATCACCGTGGAAACAACAGGATGCGCAAAGCCGACGTATTTTGGCGACTGAGATGAAGGCGGTCGTTGCCGCCGGCGGGTCTCTAGTGGTGTAGTGGAGGCGTGTTCGGCGTGGGGGGCGCCGCCCAGCGCCGCCGCGCTGGCTGCCAACGCTGCCAACTTTACAACGAAAACATTCCAAAGACAACGCGCCTATTACGCTATGAGGCATAATTCCAGACCGGCGGGGCGCGGGGCGGAGTGGAGGTGGAAGGGGTCATGAAGAGCTGACGCGGAACGGGTTCCAACGGCACACGGGACGCCCCGGACGGAGGCCTTGCTTCGCCTTGCTTCGCCTTGCTTCGCCATGCTCCGCCCGCTTGGCTTGGCCGCTTGGCCGCGCTGGGCGTCACTAGTCCACACTCGTCGCAGACCGGACCGCTGGCCGACCGCTGGCCAGTGCCCCGGCTAGAGGCTAGAGCGGCAGAGCCAGGCAGAGCCGGGCAAAGCGGCCAGAGAGGTGCAATTGAAGCCAACAGGGAGGGAGCTTCATTAACACAGCCGGACTTTGGCCGGAGTCTCACACACAAACTTGTCGAAGCGAGGCAAGTGGAGCAGTCTTTAGTCCCAGCCAGCCAGCCCAGCTGCGGGGCCGCCGGCCGGGCTGGCAGGGCTGGCAGGGACACTGCGAGCGGAAACGCTGGGATGGCTCAGTCAATGTTCAGTCGGAGCTCGGAAGGGAAACTTAACGTAACCTAACCTAACAACATCAAACTTCCGTCACCACTCCTTGTCGGCGGCCCCGGCGCTGTGCCGCGCTACACCGCAAGCTGCACACTCACCTTGAACGAGGCCCTGGCCTCGGTCACGGCCTTCTCGATGAAGTCGTCCGAGATGCGTCTGGAGGGGTGCTCGTTGAAGACCGAGTTCATTAGGGCTATCTTGGCGGCGCTGCGCCTCGCCTCGGCCTTGGTCGGGCAGTTCTGTCGACAAAACACGCAAACCTGTGAGAAATGGCGGCGCGGCCACGCGGCGGCAGCGCGTCGCCACTCCGTCTCTCTCGCACCCCTTCGGGACCCTTCGGGGCGCCCCACTGGTGCGAGAGAGACAGGAAGTCCTGTTCGGAACGAGGCGGCTTGGCTTGGGCGTGCGTTCGAACCTCAGCCGTCGGATGTCTGGGTGTCTACTGGACAGGGCTGTTGGCCGGCCCGCGCGGCCCGCGCCCCGGCAAGGTCCGGCAAGCTTGCATTCCCATAAAAGTTATTACTCCGGTAAATTGCCCAGCCGGCCTGATGGCCAGTCCAGGCCTCGTCCTCGTCCCCGCGGAGCGCCGCGGAGAGTGCATTCAATAACGGGACCTGAAGCTACTATAACATGTAGCAATGTGTGTATGCCGCGAGAACAGAGGAACAGCACACAAAAAAAAGGTTGGTCCGTGGCCGGGATCGAACCCAGGCAGTTAGTACCTGGAAGCTACCGAAGCAGGAGCCGCCGGGCAGGGTGACGTAGCACACGTAGGGCTGGCAGGAGGACGGCACGGACTCGTAGATGACCAGCGCGCCGTTGCGCAGGTCCGCCCCTCGGGCCTGCTTCATCTGCCAGAACTCCTGCAGCGCCTCCACCACGTTCACTGCAAGCACAAGGACAGCAGGGTGTCAGTAGCGTAGCGGTTTGCGGTAAGAAGAGCAGCTCTCGAGGTCGGTGGTTCAAGTCCTGTCAAAAGCTGCCAGAATTTAGTTTTAATATTTGCGTCCGTTCGCTCTAAGAAGCAGGCTCGGACTGGCCAGGGCAGACAGGCAGAAAAATCTGCCGGGGCCTTTGGATTTGTGACCTGTAACGTCACGAAGTTGGTCAAAGAGTGATTGAATCTCCGAAAGTAGCCGTTTTCGCTGAATTTGAGTGGCCACTGCTTCGATCTAGTAGCGGCCAACGGCCTCCCTCGACGTCCTAGTATTCTCAAGACCCTACTCTTTCATGCCCTGTATCGGGAAGACGTTGACCACAACGATTTTGCCTTTGACCGCAACGATTTAGGGACCAAAGTTGGTCAAAAAGTGGTCGAATCTCGGAAATTTGCTAATTTTGCTGACTTTGGGCGGCCACTGTGTCCAATCTAGTTGCCGTAAAAGGCCTCCCTCAACGTCCTAGTATTCTCAAGACCCTACTCTTTCATGCCCTGTATAGGGAAGACGTTGACCACAACGATTTTGCCTTTGACCGCAACGATTTAGGGACCAAAGTTGGTCAAAAAGTGGTCGAATTTCGGAAATTTGCTAATTTTGCTGACTTTGGGCGGCCACTGTGTCCAATCTAGTTGCCGTAAAAGGCCTCCCTCAACGTCCTAGTATTCTCAAGACCCTACTCTTTCATGCCCTGTATAGGGAAGACGTTGACCACAACGATTTTGCCTTTGACCGCAATGATTTTCCGACCAAGTTGGTCAAAAAGTAGTCGAATATCGGAAATTTGCTGATTTTGCTGACTTTGGGTGTCCACTGTGTCCAATCTAGTAGCCGTAAAAGGCCTCCCTCGACGCTCTAGAATTCTTAAGACCCTAGTCTTTCATGTCCTGTACGGGAAGGCTATTGACCGCAACTTGTGTGGGAGCGGCAGCCTCACAAAGTTGGTCATGAAGGGTAAAAACAGTGATGATCGGGGGCCTTTTGCGGTCTTATCTGCCGGGGCCTTTTGGGGGCCAGTCCGAGCCTGCTAAGAAGTATGAAAATGTAGACACACTCGGCAGAGTAGCTACTACGATGTCTCGTGACGGGTTCCCGCCTAGCTGGGAGGTACCTCGGGGTCCCGGCCCGGAGGTACTCATGGAGGTACTCCAGAATGCCCCAGAGGCTCCCTAGCCGCAGGTAGCCGGCGGGCAGGGCGGGGCAGTAGTAGTGGCCAGCCCGGCCCGGCGGCCCGGCCGACTCTGGAGGGGGAGGGAGGGGCCTTGGTTCCCACGGACTTCAGTGGCACGTCCACGCACACACACACATCATCTCCCTGTTTTTCCATGGTACCCGTCCGCGTTGCGTTCCATGCCGGCCGGCGCTGCGCTAAGTGAAGCCTCTAGGGCGGCCCGGCATGGCAGGGCCGGGCAGGGCCGGGCAGGGCGTGACTGTGTTTCGTTTGTTTACTCGGGAGGCCGTGAGGCTTCATAAGCAGGCGGCAAAGCGGGGCGAGGCGGGGCGGGGCGGGGCGGGGCAACGGTAGGGGCGCGCAAAGGGCAAAGGGCACCACCGCAGGGTGGCCTGACCGGTGGCCTGCAACCTTACACTGGGTGAAGATGATGCGCCGCCACGCGCCGCCACAGCCCAGCGCCCAGCACTCGGACAATACACCGCGCGTGTTATGGCCGCAGCGGCGCCGCGAATCGCGACACTGTCGGCAGATTCCGAACAGTGCTGTCTCTCTCGCTCTCGCGAGGGAGGGAAAGGGCGACGGAGCTGTTCTGTTTCTTTACCGAACCAGCGCACACCGGGGTCGGCGACGAGGGTCAGCGGGGCGTTGAGGTGACACGCTGCGGTCAGCCACGTGTGTGAGCCCAGGTGTCCATGCAGGTGTGCCGGTAAAGGGGGAGGGGGCACTTTAGCAGAGCGGCCGAGCCAGACCGAGGCAGCGGCAAAGAGCGGTCGCGAAGCAGGCGAAGCGAAGCCACAAGACGGTGGCAGAGGTGAGCCACCTTTGCACCTCTACTCCTCCCTCGGACTCGGGGACTCGGGGCGGCAGGCCTCTCTCCGTCTCTCTCGCACTCGTGGGGCGTCCCGTAGGGGTGCGAGAGAGACGGAGCGACGGAATGAGCCCGCTTGCGCGTCGAGGCTGGCGGCGCGCTGGCTGGGCTGGCGGGGCTGGCTCCTCGCCTCTTTCCTTCGCCGTAATCATAGCCGCCATAGGCGGCACAACGCCCGGGCGGGGACTGCCACCGCACTGCCAACTGCACTGCCACTGCCGCCGACCGACGACGCCACTTCCCGAAGTCTTTCCGCGCACCGGATGAAAGAGCGTCCATTGTCGATTCGCGAGGACTCCCGACATTCGCTTCCTCATCGGGTTGCACTGGGGGATGCGATGCACACGCGACTTGCCGCCGTCAACCTGTCAGGGCCTGTGGTGCGCCCCGCCGTGCCGCGCCCCGCCCCGCCCCAGTACACGCCACCTTCTCCATTCACGCGATTTCCTAGAATCGTTCAATTATGTGTGACTGGGTGCGTGCGTGCGTGTGGCGTGCGGTCAAGCCCGCTCAGTGCGTGAGTGTGTGTGAGAGCGCGGCGCCCGGCCCAAGGCCCGGCCTGCGCGGTGTGCGTGCAGCGACAAATGCCTGGCAGGCTTCCACACTTGAGATCTCGTTTCTTCCTCATGGCTCTTAAACTGCGTTACAGTGCTACAGTGTTACGGTGTCCGCCGGGGCGCATTCTGCCGTTCTGCGTTCCCCCGCCAGCGCCGCCAGCCCGATACACTGTAGTGGTCGCCGCGACGTGTCGCGCGCGAAGCACGCGCACCTGCATCGCAGTGTAACGCTATGGCACCTGCCTGCCGTGTGTGTGTGTGTGTGGGGGGGGGGGGGGGCTCGGCTCGTGCGGCCGTTGTTGGCCCGACCAGATCATCACCTGCTCGCTGCTGCTCGCCAGATAGGGCCAGAGATGGGGGAATAATGGTGCGCGGGACCCCCGTAGCCCCCTCGGCCTCCACGACCACCACCAGGGCGGGCCGGCCAGTCCGGGAGCGCGTCGCGTCGCGCCCTGAGACAAAAAGATGCCGTCAGACCCAACGACAACGACCCGACCGGCAGGGACTCCGCTGGACTCCGGCGAGTCGGACTCCGGCGAGGACTGCCCGGGCAGGGGCAGGGGCAGGGCCGGCGGGGCGGCAGAGGAACAACCTAATAACGAGCTAATCGGACACGGGATCAAAGTTATGCCAAACAGTCGGACGGGGCGGGCAGGGGCAGGGGCTAGGGGCTAGGGGCAGGTCCGGCAGCGGGCCACCGCCGCGAACCGCGCAGCCGCGCACCGCAGCGCTCTGTCTGTGAAGAAAGTACACTGCGAAGGAAAACAACTCGACCACGACTTGACGTCGGCAGTTCGGTCCGTTCGGTCGGGTCGCGCTCATTTTCATTTGCTCCGTCCGGGACAGCCTTAGTGCCTTTCTAACTAATGACATGTCCATTTTGGAGCCAGCCGCCTTGGCCGCCGCGACGTGCGTTCACGCATGGAAAGTACGTTCTGGCGGACTACTGTGCGCACTTTTGGTCGCGAGCCGCGAGCCCCTTTCGGGCCCAGGCCGGACGCCACCTTATAGGTGAACTGGCAAGTGGTAATTGCAATGTCAGCTCATGGAGGACAGCGAAGCCGGGTTGGGCATGCCGCCGCGGATATACAGTGTACAGTGCTCTAGCTGTACTTCCAGCGTACGCCCGGCGAGCTCGGCGGCTCCAGTTTGCAAAGTGCGAGCTGACCGCCACCGTGAGGACCATCAAGGGTGCACCTCGGGTCAACCACCCCGACGAGAGCCTCGCCGCGAGCCTGCCGCGAGCCTGCCGCCACCTCACCCCTCCCCCGGATACGTCGCTATAGGGTCCTGCCCCAGCCGTCATCAAATCAGCAGCAGTAACAACAACAACACAGTCGCCGACTTTGTCCATCTTTATGGACTTGTAAAGTGGCTGGGAAGTGGCGGACTGACAAAATAACACGTCTCACAACTTTGCGCGGCGGGGCGGGTCGCGCGATGGCACTGCTGTGGTGGCGCCGCGGGGCGGGGGCGGGGCGGGGCGGGGCGCGGTGGGGCGGGGCGGGGCGGGGCGCGGCGGGGCGGGGCGGGGCGCGGCGGGGCGGGGCGGGGCGGGGCGCGGCGGGGCGCGGCGAAGCGGTCATCGCGACCGGAACGACGTGGCGTGGCACGGCTGGGCGGGGCGGCCGATGCGCGGACGGGTGTCCACTGGCCGCTGCCCACCGCTGCCTCTGCTGCTTGCATATTCGTGTTTGGCTAGCGCGCTAGCGGCAAGGCAATAGACGAGGCAAGGCGAGGCGGAGGCCCCGCGGCACCGGCGGCGCGCCGGAGTTTGCAAAGAAGATGCGTTTTTAATAAACAAGTAGCCATCAACACTACGCGGTAAAAATAAATAAACTGGGCGCAAAAAATGCGAGCCGCGGAGCCGCGGTGATGAGATAAGAAAGAAAGATGCGCGCGAAACGTGCGGCAACTTCGCGCTCGCGCTAATGATGCCGGGAATGATGCTCTTCAACGCAGAGAGGAATGGGAAAAATGAGGGAAATGTATGAATTGAGAAAAGAAGAAGAGGAAGAAGAAGTACACGCGGCCACCCTTTATAAATCGCGCGCATAACCGTCCGAACGCTGCGCGATTGAGAGGGTCCCGGGGAAAGGGGGAAGGGGAAGAAGGAAGGGGAAGGGAAGAGGTGAGTTAGCTTGTGAAATGGAACACAAATTTACGAGCCTCCCATTCGGTAATGAACGCATCGCTGTCGGATTTCCGAGCTTTGATAGCTTTTCGAGTCGACTGGAAGGAGAGCGAGAGAGAGCGAGAGAGAGAGAGAGAGAGTGAAGGCCGAGGGGAAATATACAACCCGTGCTTACGGCTTCATCTTTCTCTGCTCGTATCGCCTGACAATGATGATGTGACTGACCTCTGACCCCCTCCCCGTCTTCGTGTCCTTTTCTCTCTTTCTCGCGCAAACAGCCCTCCTTCCCCCACCCCTGCTCTTTCTCTCTCTCTCTCACTCTCTCTGCCCCTTTGCGGACCCCCAGCGCGCGATATCTCACTCAAGTTTATTTGCCGCTGCGAACGGATGGCAGCACAGCGCAGCCCAGGCGCAGCCTCGAAATGAATACCCAAACGCCTAATGTTGTCATTTCCACAGACAGTTTAATGCTCGGTCTGGTTGTGTGTGTGTGTGTGCGTGTGTGTGTGTGTGCAGCCATCTGGCACGCACACACACACACACACACACACACACACGGTCTATCTGGACCATCTTTATCTTCATCGGGATCGAGTCGTTGTGACCGCATCAAGTCGAGAATATGGACAGAGGGTAGCTTGGTAAAGGTCTTTGCAGTTCGCATAAGCGCGCACACTCACATACACACACACGCGCGCGCGAGAGAGAGAGAGAGAGAGAGAGAGAGAGAGAGCAAACGACCAGGTCTAGTAGATCAGCTTCCCATTCTCAAAAACAAAATGACATCACCTCCATAACCACGCCTCGGCGGCGCCTGCCGCGTTGCGTGGTGTAGCATGACGAAACAAAACTATCATTTTTTTGTCCTGGCTGGGCTGATCTCGTCGGGTTTATTCGTACGGCCTCGCGGACAGCGCAGACAGCCGCGCGCCAGCCCGCCAACAAAACTGGGCCTTCCTTTTTGGACGCTGGGGTGATTTGGGCAGCGCCCCGCCGTGCCGAGCCGCGCCCACGCCGCCAGCAGGACTGCCAGCGGGACTGCCAGCAGGACTGCCAGCAGGTCGGTTTGCCTCCAATAAACCTACCCGCAAGGCCCCGGCCAGGGACCAGAGGCCAGGGCCGCAAAGAAGACCTATGACTACGAGTCGGCTAGAGTCCCGCCATGATGGTCCCAATGGTCCGTCCACTCCAGGACCCCTGCTCCAGGACTCTGCCTCACTCCAGGACTCAGCCCCGCCCCAGGAATCTGCCCCGCTCCAGCGCCCCGCTCCAGCGCGCCGCTCCGCGCTCCCAGCGATTCGACCGGTCGCCCAGTTCACACGTATATTTCCTTCCAACGCCCACGACCCGTGCTGCCGTGGCCGCCGTGGCCGCCGTGGGACTCCGGGGCCATAAATACGGCCGGCCTGCGCACGATATTCGTGGTGCCGAACAACCCGGAGAACCCGAACCACCCGTGCAACGCCTGACATGCTTACTTCTGTGTCCGGTCGCGGGACCGAACAACACATTTCCCCCCGCTTTTGCTGCATTGGATTCAATTGGCGGAAAAGCGTCGAGACGTTAGTCGCCGCGCTTGTTCAAAGCCCACGGCGCCCCGGCCCGCCCCGCCACCGCAAGATTCGAAAGCACGGCGATTTCACCGGTAGATTGCGCGCGCGGCTTCAAAGACATTCCGGGGCTCGGCGTGCTTGGTCTGCCCGGTGCGCGCCGTGCCCGCCGTGCCGCCGTGCCGCCGTGCGCGGTGGCCCTAGGCGCGCCGAGCCGGAAGCACAGTCATTCGATAAATATGTAGACATGCCGGCGACCGCACTGTGCGCGGTGCGCGCCGCGGCGACGGCGTGCCCGACCGCCACCAGGATCGCGACAGCGGCCCGGCCGAAAGGGAAAGCGGGTCCACCACCACGACGACCGCGACCATGATGATGGGGGCCTGGTCGAACAGCGAGAGGCCACGCGCCACGCGCCCAGCTCGATTCGCCCGCCTCCGCCTCAAACCTAACCCGCGAGCGGACAGAGTCAGCTCACCGAGCCGCCCGCCCCACGGGCCGCCCTGTCGGACGCTTTCGAAGGGAGTAAAAAAACGGGGCTACTATCCGGACGGACAGAACACTCAGAACGCAGCGGTAATCTCTCATAATTAGCACACTCGGGGTACTCCATCACGCATGAGAGAGAGAGCGGCGCGGTTTGGCGAGGCTGCAAGCACGCTGCAAGCCCTGCAGGCCGGCCTCCTGGCCTTAACGCCCTCCGTGACGACGCCTGACGACGTCCTGACGGCGCGGCTGGATCACTCTGGGGCGCGGGCCGTGGCCATGGCCGGGCCATGGCCATGTAGCTGCGCTCCGAAATCACCTGAAAACGCCACTTGGACGCCTCCAACTCGCCCCGATACGGCCTGCACCGCCCCGCTCCATGGCCCCGCACCGCCCCGCCGCCTCGAAGCGGGCCGTCGGCCTGGCCGTTGGGGCGTGGCCACGGCCACTGGCTGCCACAGGCGGCCAGGGCGCGCGGGGCTCCCCGACGGCCGTACACCCATAATGGACCCGACATCGCATGTTGCTCCGCTTTGACGAAAAATGGAACAAAATTACGGGCGGCCCAAAATTTTGCACTATAGAGCAATATATTTGCGACGCATATAATTACAAACAAACAGAAACGGTTATGGGGTCATCGAACGTGCCACAGCAGCGTGCCACAGCGCGCCGCAGCCACCGCGCCCCGCCCCGCCGGCCCTCCCTGCCTGGCCCTGCCGGGGCAATGGCTTGTTTATTGTTACGGTTATTATGGTAGGTCGCCGCGCCGCGCAGCGCCCCGCCAGGCCGCCGTGGGGCCTCTACGCCCTGGGCACGGCCTGCACGGCCTGCACGGCCACCTTGGGCACCGTGGGCACCGTGGGCCGCGGCGAGGCGCGTGGAGGCCCGCGGGCCCCTATCCAGCAACCGGCCAACCGGGCTAGGCCCGCGGGCAGGCTGAATCCGCACAGTGGTTCGTCGCTCTGTCTCTCTCGCACCCCTACGGGACGTCCCACGAGTGGGAGAGGGACAGAGCGATGACAGTCTGCAGGGGCTGCTGCGAGCTGCGACGGCGTCCTCGACGGCCTCGGGGCGGCGCGGCGCCGCCCTGCTCTATTCCGACCCGGCGCCCCGGTCCGTGCAAACGGCATTCTGGACCTGGACCGCACCGCACTCCAACGGGGCGACTGGCGAGGCTGGCGAGGCTGGCGACGCCACGGGGAAACATGATCGAAATTACCCTCGTGTTATACGGCGTATTTATTTACATCTTCATTCTCGGCCGAGCGCGCCTCGCCGCGCGGTCCGGAGTCCGGGACCGTCCGGGACCGTCCGGGACTCGGTGTCCGGAGTCGTGACCCCGATGCTGCCGCGCTGCCGCCTCCCTCGGCCTCCCACACGGACAGCGTGACGACGACGGTGGGGACGCCGATGGTCGCTGGTGTGACGGCCAGACATAGTTTGAACCGGCGCGTTTAAGTTGCCATTTATTTGCGTGCCGACAAACCGATTGAGCATCAAGCTTCATGCAAAACAGCTGAAAAAAGGCGGACGAAAAATCTTTTCCGGCCCGGGCAGCTACGCCACTGACAAGGCTCGCAACAAGGCCCCTGTCTCGTTCACATCAATTCTCCGCAGAGGATATATGATCCGTCGCGGACTCGCCTCTCTCGCGCCCCGTGCCGTGTTATGGACACCGCGCAGCCCCCCCCCCCCCCCCCCCCCAAGTCCCCCCGCGCCAGGGCAGCTGGCAGGCGGGTCTAGACGCTCGCCGTGGAAGGCGACGACGGCGTCCTCACGACATCCCTGCCCCCAGGCCACCCTGGCCGGGCTGGGCCTGTGGCCTGGCCCCTTGAACGCACCAGGTGCCGGACACACAGACCGCCACGATGGGGCTCTCGGCACTCCTTCTGCAACGTGAGGGCCTTTGTTGTGGGCCGGCTGGCGGTTGAATAATCATCAAACCGGGGCTCGGTGCAGGCCGGGCGTCTCTCTCGCACCCACGGGGCGCGGGGCAGGGGAGCGAGAGAGGCAGAGCGACGCCCTGGAGGCGCAGGCGGCTGAGGACGGGGCGGATGCCGCCGTGGACTTAGGTCTGTTTGAGGGAGCACGGGGGAATGCCGCCATGGCAGTGTGCATGCAGACGTCGTGGCGGTGGGCGTGTTGTATGGACACACACACACGCGCAGGACAAGGGACAAATTGCCGCACCAGACAAGGGAGCACGGACAAGTGTTTGCCCAGGAGGTTCCTTGTGTGCGCGCGCCACACCGCCACACCGCCGGGGAGACGGCGATGACGGAGTCGGCGGCGACGCGGCAAGCGCAGGGCGGGGCACCACGGCGACGAACACGAGGGGGCCCGTCCGGCACGGCTTCCGACAGCACACTTCTTCCGAACAGTGCTTCGTCGCTCTGCTTCCCTCTGACCCTCCCCATGAGTGCGAGAGAGACAGAGCGACGAAAGGCGCTGCTCCACTGCTCGGAATCGGCCTGCGGGTGCTGCAGCACATGCTGCTTGTTCTGCCGGCGCGTTCTGCCGTGGCGGTAATGACCGTGGTTACGTCCTGGCCGTGGATTCCTGGTCGTTCTGGCCGTCCTGGAGGCAACGCGGTCCGTGGCTGCAGTGGCCCGCACCGGGCCGGTGCCACGGCCGGCGCACCCGGCACGCTACGGCAGCGGCGCGTTCGGCTCGTTCGGTTTCCGGTGCGCGGGCCGACGGACCGACCCAGGACACCGAGGGCCTCACCAAAATAATAACCTCGGATCGATTCCCGCTCCAGGTGCACAGCGCAAGTTATGCGGCCGACGGGTCGCTCGCCCGCTCTCCTTCGCCAAGACGAGCGTGCAGCGCGGTGCAGCAGGCTGATTGGTCTCTCTCGCACGCAGAGGGCCGAACGCGCGGGCGCGAGAAAGGCAAACGGGGCGACAGCGCACTTCGGAATCGTTCTGCAAGTAACGTCTGCTGCGCGCGCTGCGCGTCGGCGGAATGACCGCCGACCTTTGCGCTGCCACGCGCGTTCAAGTCTCCGGACACTTCCAAGCCGCCAAGTGGCGACCCTAGCAATAAGCGTGCACAGCCCGCCCCCCGGCCAAGCAGGTATAGGGTGACCCCTCGCCCGGGCCGTCCGGGTCGGTATTGCGTGTCCGGTGGCTCCCTCCCGATTCCACACTGCATGCGCCTGCGGGATGGGATGGGGCCCTCTGACCCCGGCGTGTGCCGAACCCGTGCAGGGCTGCAGGCTGGCTGCAGGCAGGCTTGCTCGGCACTCTCGGCACGAGTCTGCCACGCGGGGGCGTGGCGTGGGGGCCCCGGGCCAGGCGATCCCATCTCGGGGCGTGCGGATGCGAGCCGGGCGGCGAGCCTGCTGCACTCACGGTCACGGCACTGGCGGTGCCGCTTGCACACTGTTATGCGCTCTCTAGCCAGCGCGCCAGCCTTGGCCGTGGAGTGGACTGAGGCCGTGGCCCTGGGGACGCCGGCCGCGCCGCCGCCAGGCCCTGCAGAACGTCCTGCTGTCTCCCACGCTGCAGACATTTACAAACAAAAGGTTGCCGCATACCTCGGCGGACGCTTCGCGCGCGGCAAGGGGAACTCAACGACCCCGTGGTGGAGCATTTCGCAATGCATACTGCAAAGTGCACAAGTTTGCACTCCTCCGCGGTGCGCGGCGCCTGCCTAGGCCGGCCTAGGCCGTTCGAAGCGTGGGTGACGATGGCGTAAAGCCACTGTGCGGGCTCACGGCGCGCCGCGGCCCACGAGTGCGATAGAGACAGAGCAACGAGACCACTGTTCGGATTCGGAATCAGCCACCTGGGGGCTCTCGGCTTTCGGCCGGGCATGACTCAACCCGGTCTGCGTGGCTGCGTAGCTGCGACGCTGCCGGCTCCCTTCCAGAGCCTTCCGAGGCCGCCCCGCCCGCGAGCCAGCCAGCCAGCCAGCCAGCCCGTCTATGGAGATCGGGTTCGTCCTTATCGCACCCACACGATGAGATCCGAGGAGAGGCCGACCGGGCAGCAGCGCGATGCAGGGTCCATGCAGGGTCCGAGGTCGGTGAAACTGGGTCGGAGTCAAAGGTGGGGAGTGGAGGGGAGGGGGGATGGGTACTGGACCTACTGGACGGCCGACAGCGGATGGCAACGGATGGGCACGCCCTCGCCAGCCGTTCGGTGCCCGCGCGCGCGCGCGTGTGTGTGTCCGTGTGTGCGTGAGTGTGTGTGTGTGCGCGGGAGAGGGGCGCGGGGGCCCGTGGAGCCTTGCCAGCGGCCGCATTCGCGACAAACTGGTTTGCGTTTCCACCAGCAGGCTGATTCCGAGGAGCGCTTTCGTCGGCCTGTCTCTCTCGCACTCACGGGGCGTCCCGTAGGGGTGCGAGAGAGACAGAGCGACGAAACATTGCGCGGCGGCATCGCTGTGCAGCGGCGGGCGGCGGCAGGCAGCAGCACGGAGCGCGGCGAGGCGCAGTCCGCAGTCCGCCGGCCTGCCCTGCCCTTGCCCCGCCTGCTCCTGCCAGTGGAGTGGAGCCAAAGCCGAAGCAGCCGAAGAAGCCGAAGCAGCCGAAGGCGGCCAGAGCCCCTTGGCGGTGAGGTGCAGGCCACTGCAAGGCACAGGGCCTAGAGGCCCAGGCCAAAGAAAAGAGGGACCATTGCGGTTTGAGAGAGACAGCTGTGCCGTGGCGTGCAGTGTGCAGTCACCCAGCGCGGCGGCTGGAGCGCCGTCCGGTCGCCGGGTAGGCCACCCGCTGGGCAACCGTGCGCGACGGGCTGGCGGAGGCCGCAAGGGAGGCTGACGAGACGACGCCGAGGACGCCGCCGAGGCATCATCTTGGACTTTGCAGACGCTGACGGCCTGACGGGCTGACGGGCGGCCGGCGGCGCTTGGCGGCAGAGACGGGCAGAGCGAGTCCCCTTTGCGTGTTCGCCGAGATCCTTTCCACCGATTCGCGTGCGTTAGAGCATGCCGCGTCCACCGTCGCCGCGTCGCCGCGCCAGCGGGCTCATTCCCAACAGTGCTCTCGCTGCTCTGTCTCTCTCGTCCGCTTGGGGCGCTTGGGGCGCGAGGCAGGGGTGCGAGAGAGACAGAGACGGGTCTGCTGGCGCGTCGTCCGCTCCACGCTTGGCCGCGGGATTACGCTCGTCTCTCACGGTCGATAAGCTAACGCCCGGAGGTGCGCAGAGCAGCGGACTGACTCCGAGAGGCGTTTTCGTCGCTCTGCCCGCGCCATGCGTGCGAGAGAGAGAGAGGCAGCGCGAATCAGCCCGCCCGAGGAGTCCCGGAGGTGCCGTCTGCGCGTCTGGCTCGGTCTTATCAGTGTCGCGGTCTGCCGGCGGTCGTCCAAATTGGTCCCCGTCGCGTTCATGTCCCGGCAGCGGGACGCGGTGGGACGCCAGGCCCGGCCAGGCCGGACACCGCCGCCTGCCTTGCCGCCTGCCTTGCCGCCTGCCACCCCGATCCGTTCAGGGGCGCGCAGCCTTGGCGCAGCCCGCCGTCTCGTCTCGTCAACAAGATACAAAGTTGCTGCCCGTCCACACAAACGCACACTCGCACACACCGAAAGGACCGCGTCAAACTGGGGCCGGGGGAGGGGTGGGGGTAGGAGGGGGCCGAGCCGAGAGCCACGTCGCGTCGTTTGTTGTGCCGCAGCAGGCCAGGCCGCAGCGACGCTGGGTGACAGCGACCATTTCCCCCCCCCCCCGCAAATCGGCCAAGTTCCATCCGTGTCACTGATAGAGGTAAACGTCCCCGGATCAAGTCACGCCGCGCCTGTCTTTGGCGCCTTCGGCTGTGGCCGCTTCGCGCGCTTCGGCTGTCCGCGCGGTCCTTCACCCTGCGGTAATGAGCTCTCCATGGAGCATGATGCAACGTTCTAGAAGAAACAAACAAAGTATACCGTGCCATTGCCCGGTTCTCCTTGTTACAGAATCCATACTCCAAGACATGTCACGCGGCACAGCGTTTGGTCATCGTCAGTGAGCGGGCTGATTTTCCAACCTTTCAACAGGAAAATAAGACGAAAAAAAGTATTCCACCCACCGACGGCTGTAAAGCAAAGTGATTGTCTCGCAGGCCTAACGGTCCGGCCGCGTCGCACAGTCGCACAGCGCCCCTGCTTGGGCCTGCTTGGGCCTGCTTTGATTCGACTTCCTCTCACCGTCTCGCTCCCCGTGTCATCGTATTTAACTCTGCAAAATGGATGAGACAGGCCCAGGCCTTACAGTGGCCTTTCCCCGACCCGCTGCTCCGCTCTTTTGTCCCTTTTTTTGTTTTCCCTTTTGTCTTTGTTTTCCCAAATTTTGCTCTTTGGGGGAATTTCGGAGCGCCGAAACGAGAAGAGCTTCTGGACAGCAAGGGGACAGCATGGGGAATCATTTCTACCGTGTTAGGTCTCCTCCCTTAAAATAAAAAGAAAAGAGAAGAAAGTGGTTGAGCCACGAAGGGGTCAGTCATGACATGACTCGGATCGTGGACTGGAGAACCTCTACACGGTAGGTAGGCAAAGAATGTAACAGCTGCAGAAAACTTTTTTTTTTGCCACGCTACTGTTTCAACACGAGGAAACCGGGTGAGAAAAAGCCGTTGGCTCTGTCGTCGGGGGCGAGCAGTGATCAGGAGCACCGCGCCAAGAGTCGCGGCCTTCACACCACCGGCACCCAACGCTCTCCCAGCAACAACAACAACAACAACAAGGCTGGTGTAATGCCGGCCGACAAAGCATATGGGGCCAACTGCAGCAACAAGAGGAGGCCCGTAAGCGCCTCCAACGCTAAGCGCCTCGTGTGTGTGTGTGTGTGTGTGTGTGTGTGTGTGTGTGTGTGTGTGTGTGTGGGGCAGAGCTGTCTGTTTGTGTTCGTAGTGGTGTGCACGTGGTCATGGCACAGAGCTGCTCTCTCCGTACGGTCACGCCTGGCATAGAACGCACCGCCGCCGTCCGGCTCGATAGTGCGTGCCGTGCTGCGCGGTGCTGCGTGCTGCCGTGTGCCCACTGTGGGCCCACTGTGGGCCCTTGGCGGAGGAGGCCCGCACGGCTTGGCCGGCGGAGGGAGCGGAGGGGCAGCAGAACAAAGGAAAGCCCCCTCCCCTCCCCCTCCCCCTCCCCCTAAACTGCTGATGAGGCGCACCAGGTGAGTCAGATGCTCCCTCCGACCGCAGCAGGCGATCCTCCATTTCATCATTCCTTTTTTTTCTGCGCGCGGCGGTCGGCAGCGGCACGATTCAGGCCTGACGCAGACTTCTGAAACTTGTATCTAGAACGCGGTGAAAGCAGCCGTCGATCTTTGAGCACTTGCTTTGACCGGGCGCCATTTAGTACGAGAGCAAATGACTCCGCGACGCGGTAACGGCGTGTAACGGCGTGAGAGAGCGGGCGAGATAGGGCGTTAATGACCGCTCGAAAAAGAACAATGCTACTCGCGGGGCCCGGTGGGCCGGCGGTGGGCCGGCGGGCCGGTGTGCGTTGCGGAGGGGAGCGTTGACCTCCTCCACTCGTCTCCACTCCTCCACTCCCGCACTGAGACTGAGATTCATTATTCATTTGCGGAGCGCAGAGCAACCCGAGCCTCGCGCTGACCAACGCCACGGCACGCCACGGCGCGGCACGGCAAGCCACGGCCCAGACGAGTCCGGAGAGCCAACCGGCGGCGTCATGACCGAAGGACCGAAGGCCAAAAGCCGACTCCCCCGCAGGCCGCACGTCAGTTCCCACCGTTCTAACAAGCTCTGCCGGCTCTGCCTGCCGCGCGGCGACGCGCCGGTCGTTTTAAAAGGCCCCGTAATTAGAATGCGCGCATTCGAAGCGTCGTCATTACACTAGGGCGATCTCTGCCCAGGATAAAGGCCAATTTCGAGGCCAATTTTGACAATGCGCCTCTTCTGCTTCTTCTCCGTTCTCTGCTTCTCGATTCAGCGAATCGCTTTGCTGGAGTATTACCGTATTTACCTGTGCGGGCCATAAACATGCCAATCTTCGCCTAGCCGCCTCGCAGTTAGCAGAGTGGGGTTGACACTTGTGTCATAATGGAGCTTCTGCGAGGCCCGGTAGGGTGCGCTGTGTGCGCTGCCACCGGATCGCCGCCACTGCCGCCCGCTGCCCGTTTATTGTGCAACACGGGTGGGAAACGGAAAAGACAGGTGGGAGTCGTCGTGTCGTGCACTTTCTTCAGAAAAGACGCGATGGCTCACTACACCGTAAAGCTGTCCGACGTGGACTCGCCCCTCCCCCCTTCCCCCTCCTCATTCGGCACCTGGCACCTCGCGGCCGGGAAAAGGTGTTTATGACCACAATGTGACCGTAAAGAGGACCGTTCCACCAAAAGTTGCCTCGTTGCAACACCCTCATTTATGCTTTCACACTTTTTCCCCCAGAAACATTTTGAAAAAAAAAAAAAAACGTCTGACACTAAAAGTGTTGACGACATAATCTCTTAGCTTGGCCTCCTCGGCGCACTCTCGATTCTCTCGATACTCTCGATCCTACACTGGGGATAATGGAAACTGAATCCGATCTAGAGAGCAATCACAGAGAAGGGGACGGAACCATTCACCGTCGCGACCCTCGACACTCCACCGCTATCACGCGGTAAAAAGCCACGCAGCCACTCACGGCTCGACCGACCCGGTCCGGGCGGAGAAAGAGAGACAGACAGAGAGGGAGAGAGACAGAAACGCACCCGGACGGATATTCTAGAAGCTTGTTCGTGACGAGACACCAGGAGGACGAGGACGAGGACGTTGGACGTGAGCCGGGCGTTCTCAAAACCTTGTCAGTGCATCGCGGTGCGTCGTGGGCCGTGCTCGCGTCCTGGCGCTGCCTGGCGCCCCCAGCAGTCCGTCTCTCTCGCACTCGTGGGGCGTTCCTTGGCGTTCCATGTCGGTGCGAGAGAGACAGAGTCCTTTCAGACGGAGCAACGCATTTCTCCTCGTAAAGGCCATCGCCTTATCGGTCGTATTCGGCTTGTCGTGGCGCCTCCAGGAATGTGTGGCACACTGTGTGGCACGGGGCCTCCAGGTCGTCGCGGCGTGACGAGGCGTGTCAGCAGGCCAGGGCCATTTTACCCTTCCCGCCGCGGCACGGGATCGAACCGGCGACCGCCGGCGACGCTTTTCCTCGGGCTGGGGCGCCGCGCTGCAGGGTTCCTGCTGCTGCTGCCGCGCTTCGATTCGCACCGCAGTTCGAATTTCGAGCCGTCCGGGACTGTCCGAGACACTCGAGCGGCGCAGAGCTACGCAGAGCTACGCAGAGCTGGCCGAGCAAGCTGCACCAGGCCAGGGCCGCCTAGGGCCGCCACCGCGCCTGACCTAATTCCTAGCACCAAGCGTCCCGTCGGAGGACCTAGGAACCCGCGCGTCCAGCAGGACGAGTGGGAGTCGAGTGGAGGCCTTGGTCTAGGCTCCACCATGCCCTAGCGCCGCGGGGCCCCGCCACGCCCCGCCACGCCCCGCGCAGCCAATCGGATGCGCGTATTTCCACCGCGACCTGTTCACAACGCCTCGCCGTCTCGCCCATAGATCCCCGGGACGCGTTCGAGACTCCTTGACGGGCAGCCCCGCCCGGCGCGGCCAGCGTCACCTGCGCCAGGGCGCGTCCTCCTCGGTGCGAACGCAACCCTCGCGCACTACTTCTTGTAGGCTCTTGAGGCACGTCCGCGTCGAGGCTCGCCGTGCGTCACGAACGCTGTCACGGGTGTCGTCACGGACATCGGCCTGGACGGCTGCTTTTGTCCGGCGAGTCGAGCAGTCCCTCGTCGAGAAGGGCGAGGAGGACGACACGCCGTCGGCGCGCTGCCATGCTGCCATTCGACGTTTATGACGAGTCCCGCTAAGCAACGCAGCGACTGCCCGGCCCGGCCCGGCCCGGCCCCCCTTTTGGTGGGAACAAGGGAATCCAGAATCCAGGGCAAGGTCCACGGGTCCTTCTCCCTCACCGTCCACCGTTCTGCCGGAGCGGCGTGCCCCGCGCCCCGCCGCGTCGCGCAAAGTGCACAGAGGCTCGCTGTCTCGCAGGCCTACCGAGAAATAGCGGTTTTTCGGCAGGTCTGCAGCACGGCCAGCACGGCCAGCACGGCCGCTGTGCCTGTGGCGTGGCCAAGCAGGCCGTGAGGGCCATGCCTGGCCATGCCAGCCTCCCCCTCCCCCTGCCCCACCTGGGGGCACGGCCACGGCCGCCTCGGCCAGCACAGCCCAGCACAGCCCAGCACAGCCCAGCACAGCCCCGCCACGGCCGTGCCGTGATGGGCGGCTGCAGCGGCTGCCGAGACGTGCACTGCTGCCACCTGCAATAAAACAAAACTCGACAAGACCCTTGCCGCCTTCAAGCAGGCATGGACGCTGGCCGGTCCGGCCCCGCTGCCCCGCCACCGCCTCGAGGCGATGCATAGCCGTGCCGTGGCCGTGGCGTGGCCGGGGCGTGGCGTGCGTTCTGAGCGGTCTGCACGGCGGCGTGCCGGGCCGGCCGCCGCCACCGACTGCTGCTGCTGAGAAGCTTTTTCGGGAATTCGCAAAGCCACTTGTTGCTCTGTTTTCCTTTCGTCTGGGTCGTCGTCGCCGTGCACGTCGCTGTGGTCCCGGGGCGTGCCTCGGGCGTGCCTCTGGGCTCGTTCCCACAGTTACATCCACCCCCTCCCTCCCCACCCCGGCCTAACAATGCACCCCCGAGGAACACATCTGGGTTGTGGCTGCTGCACTGGACACGCTGGACGCTGGAAGTCGAGTCGACCGAAAAAGGCGAAAAACGGCAGCCCTTGCGTTGCGAGCATCCGCTTGTCCTTTCACTGTTACCAAGGCATAAAACGTCATGCTCCATTCAAACACCACTTTCTTCTCTTCTCGAAAGTGTCCCGCGTCCCCGTGCCCGCCGATGACAAGGCGCCTCTGCAATCAGGAAATTCCAGGCTTACGGAGCGCCTGCTCTATCGGGGCCCTTGATCGCGCGGGAGGCAACGAGATTCAGGGATTCGAGATCGGAACGCTTTGCTGCAGGCCGCGTGGTCGCGTCACCGCGTCTTCCGGGGACGAGAAGGGCCGTCCGCCTGTCACTCGTCCGTCAACTCGCTCTGCCTGCCCAGCCTGCCCAGCCTGCCCTCCTCGGCCGCCTGATTCCCTCCGAACAGCGCTCTGTCGCTGGGGACGCACGAGTGCGACAGAGGCAGAGCGCTGTGTAGAGTGTTGGTTGGGGATTTCGGAATCGGCCTGCTGCTCGCTCTGCCTGCTCTGCCCGGTCGTCTCTTCATCGGGCTGCCTCGCTGCCTCCCATCCCCATTACACACCGTGACTCTGACTCTAAGCTCGGCCGGCCCGCTTCCTGCGTGGGCGGGGTGGGGCGGGGCGGGGCGGGGCGGCTGCAGTGTAGGGCCCAACGCTCGGCGAGGAAGCGGAGCGCGGAGCCCCACCACAGCGTGCCATTCATGCCGACAGCCGAAGGGCTGCGCTGTCGTCGTTCTGTCTCTCTCGCACTCGTGGCGCGTCCCTCCGGGGTGGAGAGAGCCGCTGTCGTCCTTGGTCCTTGTTTATCTGGCACTCTTGGAACGCCCCGCAGGGCCCCGTAGGGGTGCGATGGAGACAGAGCGACTGAGCACCGTTCGGAACGAGACTCGATACATATTGGCCGGGGAGGGCATCGTCGTCGACATCAGCAGCAGCGGGCTCTTTTTAATTTCCCTCTTCTGCGGGGAAAAGGTAATAAGACTTATCTCTGATCTAATCCGACGAACTTGGCAAGGCGGGCGTAGCGAGCGTGCCGCAGTAGAGCAAAGGCGGGGCGGCGGGCGGGCGTGGGAGCGATAATGCGTTTGGCAGCGTCTGATAATGATTAAGCTGGTCGCAAATTAGCAACCTCATCTCATTGCCGCTGATCGGGCCAGGCCGGCCAGGCCTCATTTCCCCCAACTTGGCCTCGGTTCAAAATGCCTTCCCTCCCGTCCCGTCGCGTCCCGTCCTCCCCGCGCACACCCACACCCACACGCTCTCCGCGGAGAGGCCGACGGGACGGGCGGGCCGGGCCGGGCCGGGGTGCGGGAGAGTGGGCGCGACACCATCAGGCCGTCCACGGCCCCGTCCACGTCCGCGAGGACTCATGTGCCAAAACTTGACCGGGCTGCAACGGGCAGCGTACGCAGCGTGGAGTCCACGCCTTGGACACCCGGCCTAGCGGGCACCCTGGCGTTTTCCCTGACACTTCCCAGATGAGGTTTGTTGACACTGGTAGGTTAGGTTCCTTATTAGTTGCGTTATCCGCCTATTTATCGTTTGGAATGAATTATGAAATAACTTGACACCAGATTAATTTTGTCTCTCCAGGCAAGAGCCGGCGAGACAACTCGCAACCCCCCACACTCACCTCTTCCATATCCTTGGGTGTGCTTCGCGAAGCTGTTGACGACGGCGTCCACGGCCTCCTTGAGCACCTGCTTGGCGCGGGCATCGCGGGCGTCGCGGGCGTCGCGGGCGTCGGTGATCACCGTGGCCGCGGGCGGGCACTGGGTGCGCTGGGCGGGCAGGGGCGGGGGCGGCGCCGGCGCGGCCTTCGTTTTGGGCTGCATCGGGACGGGCGGCGTGCGGGCGACCCGTCCGCGGTCGTAGTCCGTGGCGGCCTGCCTCTGGGCCTGCCTCTAGGCCTGGCCGGCAGTCCTGGCAGGGTCGGCGGCGGCGCAGTCAGCCCATGCGGCTGCTGCACTTGCTGCAATGTCTACACTTGCACCGGCCCGCTGCGACACGGCACAGCGGCACGGACAGGGGGCGTGGAGCTGGACGGCGTCCTAGAGGGCGTCCTGGAGACGGCGGGCTGCGGCTTGCGGCTGCCCCTGGAGCTCCTGGAGCCTGGAGGTGTCACTAGGTACCACTAGGTACCACTGGGTGCCTCCGCCCACTAGCGGGACGGACACTGCGGCACTGTCACTCACATCACGCGCACGCGTCACGGACGTGACCACACGGCACGGCACTGCACTGCACTGGGGCTGCCCCCATCGGGGCGCTCGGGGCGCGGTATCGCAGGGCGGGGCGCGACGAGCGCGTGGTGCTGGCGGAGGGTGCGCGAGACGAGGCACCACGACGACGGCGGTGACGGGATGGAGCGGCGCGCCGCGGCTCTGAGGGGCTCCGTGTGCACGCACCGAGCGCGGAGCAGACAATGAACAGAACAAGTAACCACCGGCCTGGGCCGGGGCCTGCTGGGAGGAGCGGCGGCGGCGCGGCGGCAGCGGGCAGCGGCGGGGCGCGGGGAGGGCGTGCGGTGGGGGAGGGGGGAGGCGGTGGGGGCAGGGCACAAGCCTGTCCGGTCCACTCCACTTCACTCCATGAGACCAAGACCAAGACCCACGGCACGGCAAGCAAGCCGGCCGGTGTGCTTGGTGTGCTGCGCCCCGCGTCCGGCTCCCCCCCCCCCATTTTCTTGGGGGCCCCTTCGGTTCGGGTCCCCTTTGGGGCTTCGGGTGGACTCGGCCCCGCAAGACGGCGGCCTAACTACCGGGCGCATCCATGGCGGCAACGGGAACGTCGGGCAGGGGCGTGGTGGGCGTGGCGGCGGCGGGGGCCCAGGCCCGGCAGCATCGGCAGCAGAGCGGTAGGCCCTAGGCCGGGCGGGACCCCGCCCCCTCCCCCGTCCCGGTACGCACTGTGGTACTACCCATGTAGGCCAGGCCAGGCCGCGCTGGCCGTGCACAATCTCCCACTTCCACCCACAGTTCGGGAACCTGTTGAGTCCACAAACGAATCCACACAAAGATGTGACGAGGGGTGGGGTGGGCGGAAGTAGGGGTACTTGGCAGTACTTGCCGGGCCTACAGTAGAGCTGCGGTGCCTCCGTGGGTGCGTCAAAACTGCTAAGTCCTTTAAAAAAGGCTTTCTCATTTCTCCACTTCTTCTATGTATCTGCTATACATTGTAGACTGTAATCTGAATAGTTTTTGGTCTCTGGAGTTTGAAATAAGGGTGCAATGAAACAAGAAAGTGCTATCCAATTTTCTTTATTACACATTTACAAACATTTGGCAGGTTATAAGACTTCAAAATTTGGAGGTCAGCAGCATGGTAACAACCGCAATACTGTCAGTGAGATCCAAGATAGGTGAACATACAATCAGGGATAAATTAAAGACATAAAATTTGAAAGTAAAAATTATAAAAGAGGGAACATGTTAACAGGTACCTTAAATTAAACATAAACTATAACAGGCAGCGATCTGTGATCAAGAAAATAATTAACACTAAAACAGTAACAATACACAACAACATCATTACGCTGCTCAGTCGGCCTTTCCCCCTCAATAATGGCAGTGAGTTCAGTTAGCCACAAAAACAAAAAAAAAGTAGGAAGTGCAACTAACATGTACACAACAAAATGATTGTTAACTTGCATTGTAGGACTTTGGAACAAATCATAATTTAATGCAAAAAAAGAAAGATGTAAAAACAGACATCAATACAGAAATTGTGGTCACAGGCTGTTTTAGATGTAGAAAGATAAATACCATGATTACATTTACCATGAAAACAAGAGAAAAGAAAAAGCAACAATATAAAAAGAAATTGTGGGAAGTACAGGAAAACATAAAGTAACCCTGATACAACTAGTTAAACTTTGGAACCAGACATTCTGATCATCTGTGTTTCTTTCCTTTTTCTTTCTGGTTTAGTTAGGTGTCAACATACTTGAGTTGTCTCACCAGAAAACATCATTGGCATTAATCGTTGTCAAAATCAGATTCAGTGACAGTCAAGCGCACGCTAAGCAAAAATTAAGACTTGCTCATTGTAGGGATTGATTGATAATCGTCAGTCACATTTGCAAGAGACCTTGAGTAAAGAGGAACGACCAAATAACTGATTTATTTTTTCAACTGAAGGTTACTGATGGCTGATTAATTTGAGCCAAAGTTTACTAATAGTAATACAAACTTTGTACTTTGATTGCACAAAACAAATAAAACTTCAAGTAAAACAATCTCACATAACAAATGTACAAATAAATAAAACCTAAAAACCAACAAGTGCTAAGCAGCATTCTTCCCAAAAACAACCATAGTTGAAATTAAACTATTTGGACAACAAAATTGTGTTCATTAAACAGAATGCAGCAACGTCCAGGATTACATAATAAGAAATAAAGTAAAAAGAATAATCAATCAACAATTTTGGAGTTGGCTGATGTGTAGCCATGCAAATTTAAGCACTTCAAATGTGTGCATTTCTTCCCTCTACAGAATTGGCGAGTTAAGGCCCCCATAGAACAGTTGGGAAACATCATAACATCACAGATACACAAAGCAGTTTTCAACCAATCTTAAATTATGGACATCATTTAGGTCACTTAATTGCCACCATCATCCAGCTAATATGAATATAAAAGTCAAGTACACATAACCGAAAGGCTTTCCCAATAGTCAGTACAATTTACCTACAAAAAAGATTACATTGAGTGCAAAATAATTTTAAGAAGAAAGTGCTGTAGTCCTAAACCAACTATACAGTCCAATTTATTTTTTATGAGCAAATTAGTGGTGAGCAGACAAAATGCCATTCACTGAGGCATTCGAGAAATGAACACACCAACTTGAATTAAGTGGTGGTTCATACAAGATATGCCTAATTTTTTGAGGTTAATTGTTTCAAATTCAATCAATAAACAATACTGAGGAAAGAGCGACTAAAAAAAGAAATGTGCAGTAAAAACATCATGGTAAATCAGGAATAATCAATGGTTAAGTTGTCATGAACATAAAACAAGAGGTACCTAAATAGGAAGAAATGCAAACAGAAGCAACATTACAAGTATAGCAAACAAATTTTCATTCTCTTAGTGAGACTGCCAAAAGTAGTTTGATCTAATTTCCACTAAGCTTAACTTTCATATGGGCTACACTTTGGAAACAGTATGTCAATGCAAATTGATCAAAAAGATCACTGGACTGTTCTGCATACTAGAGCTACTGTCATTGTTATTCATTACCGCCTTACATTTTTATAACAGGAAGGGGGAATGATGCATTCAAGTCTACAAGAAATGGCAGTGATTTCATACTCTGCAAAAACAAGTAGCTTAACCAATGATTGAGGTCGATTAGGCCAAAGAGTGTCAATAGAGAACTGAACAAATACAGAGCTGCATATCATTAAATTGTTTCAAAAAACATTATAACAACAACCCTTTTGTCAAATATGACAACAAAAAAAATCAACAATAATGATAATGTGACAAGGGTATATACATTTCTATATACACTCATATACATATTATTACACATATTTATCTACAAATTTATATTTTATATCAGGATAAATTGCATGAATTCCCTAGTGCAGAATAGAATTTTAGAATAAGAGGCTGAGAAAAATAAATAGATTTCCTCAACAGGATTCCAATAAATATACAAGCAGCCATACCAAAGAATATCAGTAATGGTTCTAAGCTGGGGTAAGTCTTCATTTCTTATTAATTTATTAATAAATAAATAACCAACCATGAGAAGGACCACAGCAAACCTGACAGGTTCACATACAGATGCTTCCTACATTATCAATGTGGTGTACTAAATGAAATGTACAGCAAGATGCACACAGTGTAATCAATACGGTACACTACATCCTAGTACACACTAACTTTGCTAGATTTATTCATGAAGTAAAACTTCTATAACATTAGACTATAATCTAAGCTCCAAGCTTAATAAATAATTCGACTAACAGGAAAGATTTGGGTAAACAATTTAGGCAGTTAGAAGGGACACTGCTGTCACAGCACCAAACAGGAACTGGTAAATTTGCAAGGGCCCTCTTACTGTCAGGTCTGACCAGATGACAAGACTTAACATGGCATTGCCGACAACACAATAAAAGAACCTCTTACAAAAATTCCTTTAAAATATATCAATAATTACCTTGGGGATGGTTTTGGCTATCGTGATACCCATCCCACGTGCGGTAACGGTGCGGTAGATTCTGGTGATAGGGCCTGTGATCTCTCTCCCGTCTATGGTCTCTATCTCTCTGATCCCTATGATCCCTCTGGTCTCTTTGATCTCGTTGATCTCTTTGATCTCTTTCACGGTACGATTGTTCTTCATTGCTACCTCCAGCACACCAATTCCAATCCTTGCCCTTAGGACGGAATTTGACCTTGTGGTGCCATGTGTTGGAACTACCAGGAGCAGAATTATGTACAGGATTGTGCCCATTATTTGGCTGGGATGAAGAACTGGAAGAGCTCCATGAATCTCTGTGGTGGAAGAACTTCTTCTTGAAATGCTGAGATGATGAGGATTCACTACCACTACGTTGATATTTTAAAGGTACGGAAGTAGCATTAGAAGAGGCAGGTTTGTCTTTACTGTGGCCTGGCAATGCAGCATTCACAGGGCTGTAAGGTCCATCCAGGGGCGCTGGGCTGAAAGCAGCATTTGGAACAGGCGAAGATGGAGATGGAGTCCTAGGAACGTCCGCCCGTTCCCTTTCTCTTTCGGCAGCATGGGGGTGAGGTTGCGGTACGTCAAGCACTGGAGGAGAGTCTCTTCCAGGAGACGCCTTGGCAGGTGGAGTTTTGAACAGCCTGGGCATTTTGCTCAAGGCCGGAGGCAACGGCTCGCCATGTCCGATCCCGCTGTCTGGGCTGGTGTTGCAGCTTGCGGTTGTTTCGCCGGCACGAGGAGACGCACCTTCTGTGCTTCGTCTTCTTTTATCCAACTCAGTGGATGCAAAGGCAACCAAGCGATCAAACTGAGAACTGATTTTGTCTTTCCATTCACCCCGCCCATCATCTATTTCATTGTCATCTGCAAAAAAAAAAAAAAAAAAAGATGAAAAATGTTAAAACGGATTTTTTAAAATAACCAGAATGCTTGGGAAAAAAAGAGAAGTGGATAATTGTTACTAACCAGGGGAACGATCTTCAGCAGGGTAAGGCACTGGAGCTGAACTTGAAGGTGCTAAAAGACTACTTCTAGGTGATATAGGCATTCCAGGAACTTCACCGTCCTTTAAAAAAAGCAGAAAGAAGAAGGTTGTAATGACAGTTACAAATTGAATGGGTATGGTCTCTTAATAGGATAGATGGAGAGCAGTTGGTTACGTACATTATCAGCAGCATCCACACACTGTTTCTTGTACGGGCGTGAAGGACCATGTATGAGTGGTGATGCTCTTTTGCTTGGGGGTCTATCTGGCCTGTCCGGACGAGACGCCGGTCTTTCATTGGAGGGTTCAACGGTGCTAGCTTCCAACTTCATGCTCGAGTCAGCACTGCACGACTGAGGAAGGTCTTCTCGATGCCCATCGGCGGAACGTGTTCTTTCTGGGTCTAGAGGGTAAAGAAAGTAAAGCAAAGTCAGTTAAATTCTGGAATTGCTCTATCATACAAGTAACAATGAGGAAACCAAGAGAGAATTACCGAGGTCAGGAGAAGGCTCATGAGGTAATCTTGAACTATCTGCAGCCATTAAAATGTGGGGCCCCTCTTCCGCTTCTTCTTTGATAGTCACAGCAGATGGACCTGGTGTACCAGAACCAGTCCTTTCCTCGCCATTCAGAATACGGGCATGCAAAGTGGCAGCCAGTCCTTCCACAGGAGCATACTCTCCACTGCCAGTTTCACTCCTTGATGATGCCTATTAAACAAAAACCAACATAAGTCAAAACTGAAAAAAAATTATTGAGATAACAGTTACAAAAACTCTGAAAAGAGGGCGACATACCTTGCTAGCTGCCAATGGGGGTTTTGAATCAGTAAAGTAAGATGCATAGTTGATTTTGATGTCAGCACGAGGAAGTGGAGTGTACGGAACACTTGGTGGTCTACTACGAGAATGGGATGATGAGTGGCCAGGCCCTGGAGAGTGGCTCGCCTGACTCGCCTGGCTCGCCTGGCTGGCACCAGCAGACGATGGGGACAGCTGACTGCCCAGCTGGCTGCTGTTGGGGTAGTGGATGGGATTCCGGTTGAAGGCAGCATGGGCTAGAGTGGCCAGTCCATGGTGTAAGTTGGGTGGGGATTTTGGTCTGTGCTGTGGATACGCTAAACCTTCCAAAGCCGGCACAGCTTCTTCAGGACGCAAGCTTGGTGGATACACATTGTCTCCAGCACTACTGCCATCCTCACCCGCTCGACTTAATCTCATGCCTGTAGAGAAGAGAGTTCAACATCATTTTCGAGCAAATAAAAATACATGAAAAATAATTTATGAAAATGAACAGGAGGTCAAAGACAGAGGCAAAAGGTGATGCCTTGAATTTAAAAACTGCTCTGTAAATGCCAACACTTACAAAATACAAGTAGCCCATGTTAAAAAACAAAACAAAAAGAAACATTTAAAGAAAACCCAAAAAACAACAAAAAAACACAAACAAAAACAAACTACACATTAAAATGAAAACCACACAAACATCATAGCACCCAAAAAATCAGAGTGGCATCATGCTTGTTTAAAGAACTTATTATTACATGCTCCTCTTTGTCTTCAAAAATCTACAAAACCCAATCCAGACTGGAGCCCATCAATATGCCCAAAACAAATGAACTCCAATACTTATTTTGCTTACAGTGTATCAAGAGTTCATAATGAAATCAAATTTCTCTAGACTAACCCAAAACAAAGCACAGAATTTTGAGATCTGTTTGTGTGTAGAAATACTGACCGTGCGTGTCTGGGCGAATGCTGACCCTTTCAGGGCGTGGTGGGATGTTGGCGTTGACAACAGAGTGTGGGGTGGAGGAGGGAGTAGAAGTGTTAGGACGGGGGCCTTGTGAAGCACTCGGAAATGCACTCATGTCCACAGCTGCATCAATTATTGATTGATTGGAAATTTCCAATGTGCGTTCAATTTCCCCAGAAACAAGGTCGCCAATGCTCCGCATAGCAATGGCTGCTTTACCATCATGGCCTGCAGTAACAGACAACACGGCAACATTGAATGTAACCAGCAGAGGAAAGATAATGTTTGCAATTTGAATTAAATTAACAACATTCACAATTAAGAAACTATGAGTTGATAAAACCACTGCATTTGCCAAATCCTAATAAATCTATGCAGGATTATTAGTAGAAAAAAAAAGCAGCTAAACAATTTAAGAGTAAATTAAAGCTCACAACAAAAACACCACTGAAGGTGTAGAACAATATCAGCGAAAATCAAAGTACTAATATTGTGCCTATTGTTGGAGCAAATTCACTTCTGACATGTAACTATGGCTTTTGCAACATTTTTTAAAACAATGTGTTTAAGGCTACATAAAGCTAGCTAATAGAATGGCTACATACCATTCAAAAACTTGTCAGATAAAACAAAAATTTAAAAGACAGAAAGTGTGGAGTGTCAAGGCAGCATCAAGCAATAATGGCAACTGCAGTGCAATGTAGAAAATTGACTATCTAAACTTGTAACTAATGTTATGCTCACTTAAATTTATGTGAACATTAGGGAGTAGGCTTAAAATTATTTAAGATTTAATGAACTATGCCAATAAGAGATACTGGATGCACGTACAAGTACTGCGATAAAGCAGCATACAAAATTTACAAAAAGCAAAGCTGTGATCATCATGATTAAAAATGATATAAAATCAACTTGTCCTTAAATTCAGAAGCAGGAACAAATTCTAATTCAAACAAACACCCCAAAACAAACATCTAAATGTCAATGAACACAACCACTACACAAGCAACTACACCGCCATTCAAACATCAGATGCCACAAGATACACAACGCTACAACTAATGCAATTCAAACTCTCATGCTCCTCGACTGAAGACAGCGACAAACTCACCTTGCAACTGCTCCGCAGAGGCTGCGGCTAGCCGCTCTTGCGAGAGATGTCTTCTCAGAGCCAACTTGGCCGGCGACACCTGCGTGTAGTCGGGCTGGGCACTGTGCGAGGACTGCTGCGCCTGCTGCTGGAGGACAGACACGCTGCGAGGCGGTGGCGGCGGTCCCGCAGGGTGGCCGTGCGGGCCGTGCGGGCCAGGGGGCGGCACCAGGGGCGGCCCGAGCGGGGGGCCCAGGGGCGGGCCGCCAGGGCCGCCAGGGCCGGGCTGGCTGGACGGAGTGCCCGCTTTCCTTGCAGGATGGGCGTGGGCGTGGGGATGGGGAAGGGGCCCCTTGGCTGGGACCGAGGACGGAGACAGGGCACGCTGGGAGTGCGGATGGCCGAGGCCGTGGCCAAGGCCGTGGCCCTGCACTGCCAAGTGAGAGCCAGGCCCATGCTCTAGAGCGGACGGTGGCCCAGAAGCCCCACTGGCACTGGCCGCTCCACTTCCATTGTAGTAGTAACCACTCTGGCCAGGGTAAGGGCCGCTCAGAGACCTGAAGGTGGCAGGGGAAAAAAAAAGGGATTAGCAACGGAGACACTACTGATTAATGAGAAGTGGGGAGAGCGGGACCTTACCCTTGGGCGATTGAGGCTGAATGACTCGGGTGTTGCATCAGAGCCTGCTGTTGGGCTAGAATGTGCTGCTGCACAAGTGACGGGTGTTGCTGTGCCTGGGGAGAGGGTTGGGAAGCAGCCTGCAGGTGCTGCAACTGCTGTTGATGCTGAGCAGACATCATCCGCAGTTTCTGCAGTTGCTGCTGCTGCTGTTGTGATGGCTGCTGCTGCTGAGGTACTTGGGGTGGTGGAGTCATACCATTTTGCTGTTGCAGTTTCTGCTCTCTCTGCTGCTGGTCTTCGTTCAGCACACTGGTTATTATACTCTTAAGGCGGTCCTCAAAGTTATCCACTTTGGGCGACTCCTGCACACGGCTCCCGGTAAAGCTAACAGGCTTGTTGTCTCGGGCTGGTGGTGGTTTGGGAGCAGGCTTCGGAGGCAGAACTTTGCCAATTTCTTGTCTTTGTTGCACGACACCTCGTGGCCTGGCTTGAAACTGGGCCTGAGCTTGTGCTTGAGCCTGCGCCTGAATCTGAGCCTGTGCTTGCTGAGCCTGAATCTGAGCCTGTGCTTGCTGAGCTTGAACCTGGGCCTGTTGGTAAGAATCCAAACCAATGGCTTTCCCTTGTGCACCAGGCACTCCAGAATACGGTGACGAGCGGAAGTCTGTGGCACCCAATGGGTTCATCGAGTGGCCTGTGCTTGGAGGGTTACTGTCAAGCTGTGGGGGGTACTTCGCTTGAACTGGACTCAGGCTATCACTGCAAATAATAAATCAGCATCAATAATCAACAATTTAAAAATTCATTGAGATGTTATCGATGCGGCTAGTCGCGACTTACTTGATAGCATGCGGTAGTCCTGTTGGGTGAGCAGAGGGTGGGCCGGGTGTATGAGTGGGTAAATGTGCAGGCAATGCAGGCAATGCAGGCTGGGCATGAGGAGCACCATGGTGCGCAACCTGAGGTGGATGTCCAGACTCCCTGATCTTCCCTTGCTCAATCTGACGTCCAGTTTCTAGTATCTTCTGCGCCAAAATTTCAGGATTTTGTTCCTGAATGCGGCCAACATGAGGAACGTCTGGCCAATCCTGAGATCTTGTCCTGACATCTCTTGGTTTACGCTTGCCACCCGGTGATATTAAGGGGGGTTGACTTATAGGGTCGGATTGGGCGACAACAGGACCAAGTTCAGCTTCCAGTTTTGATACCTAGAACACATCCAATGTAGGGTCAGAACAAAACAGAAAAGAGCTGATTTATTTAGTGGGAACCACTGATGAAAGTTCTAAGAGGCTCTTTTCAACAACAAACACAATAAGTTAGGCTTTGAAACAACAATAGACTAAATGTAAAAGATTATTTACATAAGATGCATCAATAGAAAATTAAAGCTTGTAAACCTAAATAAATTGGGAATTAAGTTGCACGCTGTCATTGAAACCACGCTTGTGCCAAAAAAAGAAGCAAAGCAGTGCGTCAGGTAAGGAGACAAGCAGAATAAAACTGAAAGTGCTTTCCTTTTCTTACATAAAACATGAAAAGCATTGTTTAATTCACATTCATTCTTTCACTTTCACTCCATTACTATTAAAGATTCTCTCACACACAACACAACCATCACTCACACAGAAGCACACAACATTAATTAAGCTTGCTGTCGATAATTATTGTAATTTATTTTTATCCATTGTGTTAAGCAGCATTGCCATACTAATTACATTGCATTGTGAGAAAAGATGTTATTAAAAAATTCACTAGCCACTGCAGCTAACCAGGCATAGAAGAAGGCATTAATTATCTTTCAGGGAGAAACAGACTGAATGAAATCGACCACAAGGGGAAGCTGTGCTACTGCAGAGAAGGCAAGAGTTCACTAGCAGTACCTTGCTCTTGAGCTTCTTGCGGTAGCTTAGAGTGGCAGAGATCTCTCGCAGAATGTGCTCCTGCACCACCTCCAGCTGTTGCGAGGGTGCAACGCCCACATTAGCCAGGGGTGGCGGGACATACTTGGTGCCACTCTTCCTGTTTGAGTCATGGACGTCTTGGTGTCGAAGACAGGCTAATTTAACCTGGTCTTGCTCGAGTGTGGTAACCTGTTTGTTGAAAGTGGCATGTTACACACGTGACTTTGTGCAAAGCAGCTTATGGTACAAAGTTACATGTTGCTTAAAGTAATTCAGTGGTTGATTGTGAGCAGTGATAAGAAGTAAATAAAGTGAACACAACGCAGCAATGCAACATAAAGTCAAAAGCACATGAAAGAGAAATCGCACACAATGTGATTTATGTCTTAAACAGGGATGTTTACAACATAAAAACAGTTTCCTTCACATAAAATCTAATTTTTCCTCTCTTAAATTGAAAGATAAAAATAGCGTACCTGAGTTTGAAGACGAGCCGCTTTTGATTGAAGATCTTTATGCCGCATAACAATTTCTTTGGCTTTGGCAAGTAGATCAACCGGTGATGTGGCATTGATATCAAGTTCCGTCATACGTGCTTTAAGTAAAACAACACTGTCATCAATGAGTACTTTTATTTGCTTTTCCAACTGGGCAGCTCGGCTTTTTAATTTATCATTTTGATCCTGTACAAAACAATACACTCATTAGTAAATGTGACACTGACAAGACTGAAAAAACAAACTTGAAACAACAAAAACTGAAACATAAACTCACTTTCTCCCGATCTATTTGATCTTGAACCTGCATGCGATAGGTGGAGCTCTTCATGTTCTCCACAGCCTGCATATATTGAGTTCTGAACATGTCCAGAAGAATTTGAAGGGCATAGGGTGTATCAGCTGGAGCAGCAGGGATTTCCAACTCCTCATGTACCAGAGTGGGACCTATCACTGCCAAGCTTGTCAACTGCTGGTCCACGCAGCCCCGAGCTGGAGGAAGCTTTTTACCAGAGGCTTGCGGAGAGGTACTCAGTAAAGTCTGGCTGTGTAGGAGGTCTAGTCCGGTTATTTTTATAGCTTTTTTCGGTTTGGCCTTCTTGACTCGCCCACGAGGTTTGCCTCGAACCGGAGCTCGCTGTGTTGGCATGGGGAAGGGTGATGATGACCCAGCTACGGCCCCCTTACTGGGTCGACCAGGTAGTTTCCTACCATTTTTCTTTTTTGCCTGTCTGCCACGACCTGAAGAATACCAGAGGTTATGCAATTGAATTGATTGAAAATAGTTTGTTGATAATAATTAATGGAACACAGGTAAATCTCTTACCACTAGATGCATTATTGTTCTCCTCATCACTGCCACTGCTGTTCCCACTTGGAAAAACAGACCACACCTTACGAGCATTGTCCGCCTCAGAATCAGATGAATCAGAGTCATCAACACTCATTTGGTTAACAGCTTCGCGTTTTGCATTGCGAGTAGCACGCAGACCATTTGCTGGCAAATCAGTATTTGAGTTGGAGTCTGAATTGCAGTTTGAAGATATAAATCCACTATTGGAGTTAGACTTGTCAGTCAACATTGGCACATTGACATCTCGCTGTGAACAGGTACACCAAACACAAGGAGTTACACTCTGCACTAACATCTATAGTGGACCAGGATGAGAGAGCAAACCTCCACCACGAATGCTTTGCCCATCCGAGCACACAAAGCTTCGGCAAGTGAACCATTATTACGCCCTGAAAGTGTTTTTCATGAGTAAATAAATCGAAGCTCAACAACCACTCATACAACACCAGAAGGCTTGCTTTGTGATTAGAATAAAAATTTACAGGGGTTATGAGAATAGATAATAAAAAATTGCAAGGTGGGACCAAAGCTCCACAGGTTAATCAACTGAAAGCCACAACAAGAAGTGTATGAAGATCAAGTGTATGGAATGTATTATTTTTTTTAAGACCTCTGTACACTGTTTGTTGGGCACTAATAAACTGAGTTACTTTTGAGTATTCTATTCGATTTCTACTGCTTCTACAACTACTGTACAGAACTTACAATTTAAGAGAAAACAAGGAAACTATGAATAGAATTTAAGGTTGGCTTCACTCCAAAATTACAATTACTGTATTTTTTCATTTTTTTTTTTTTTTGCGTGTGACTTAAAAGTATCTGTATTCAATATGGTGCAGGAAAAAATTATCAAACCAAAAAGCATCAAAACCAAAGAAACAAAAGCACTTCTGTATTTGCAGGAGACCCTTGGCATACTTTAACGTTTGCACCATTAGTGTAATGAATGCAAATAAATGTCAGCGAGTAAATTGGAGGATTTTCTTCACTTCCAAATTTTAGACAGGCATTGAATAAAATGAGTGCTTCTGACACACAGGCACAGCATTTCACACCAACCCTCAGATGTATCATGTTCGCGTGCGCAATATTTCATACACAAGTTGGTATCACATTTCGGAATAACGCAGGCGCTTAGGAAGATACCATGAAATGAGCAGTCATGACGGGTAAAGCAAAGCATAAAACTTAAAACAGACATGATAAAGAATTTCAACATCCACATCCAACATGTGCTTCTCGGGTAGCCAGAATTGCTTGCTATTCTTTTAACTAAGACCACTTAATAATTAGAGCAGTTTACTGGAAAAAAAACAGAACGTACTAAATTGTTATGCACATTAAGATTTTAAACATATATTCATTGCAAAATTTTTGAACAGTGATTAAATGTAGATGCTACTATTATGATTCATTTCTTAGGTAAATTACAGGTGTATCAAATAACACCTTTGAATAATAATAAAAGAATCCTATGTATGTGTGTGGCCAAATGATGGCTAGACATACAAAACGAATGGCAAGCATCTTCCTGAACCGAAATGAACAAATATGTTAATGATAATTAATTAAGGCAATGGCCCAGGATGGGTAAGAAAAACATAGCCAGAATTTCCACATTGGGATGGTGACTACCATGCTCTGGCATTAGATGTTAAATTGCCAAATTATTAAGAAAACTCAAAGCTACCCAAACTGTGCAGAGATTTGATGAGCCACTGTGTCTCAGCATTGCCAGCATGTAAACCAGCTTGATGAAGGCAACATAAAGGTGCCTTTCAAAATAAAATAATTTAACAGCTACTTCCTGCACAGGATTGATTGTAGAGCAATGCTCTGAACGCTGGTAAAATGGAGCAAACACATGAAGCAACACTGGTGGCAGGCTAGATGGTGAGACACATGCACTTAGATGACGGGAGTGTGCGCGCGGCTTGCGTATAGATCAGACCTCTGCACAGATTTGTGTTTCTACATCACTCCAATAGCACATGAATGAGGAAGGAAAAGAAAGAAACCTTTTCGCGTACCCGTGTCCTGGGATTCTTTAACTTCTGGAAGTAGCGTTCCAACTAGAAAACAAAATGAAACAAAAGAAAACAAAGACGTTAGCAAACATTAGCAGACATACAATCAGCTGCATACACATCAATGTAAAAATAAATAAAAAGAGCTGATAGAAAAACTAGAAGATTCATTCTTTTCGAAAGAAAAGAAAAATAAGTCAGAAAATAGGAGAGGAATCTAATAGGTCAGGAAAATTAAAATGAACATCACTGGTACACAGATGTAAAAATATTTGAAAAAGAAAAAAAAAAAAAAAAACACCAAAGAACAGGAGAGCACTGGCTTTTCAAAAAAACAATGCATGAAAACAAAACTACAGGATGAGTAGGGGTGTTACCCGCAACAATGAAGATGATTGAAATGACAATGAAATTATGTCAATGATTTCTAAGTACAGTAACACACAACATCAACTACTGTTCAATACTTTCAGCTTAGGGAAGACATAGAATGTTTCCTGGCGAGAAATGCGGTTGATTCGCAGGCGCGGGAAAAGGGGAGACAATTGTCTGGAATAATATGGATAAAATGTAGCTCAACCCTAACACATTTAGGTAATTGTTTTTTTTAGTGTGTAGGTGTCGGTTTTCTTTTTATTTTAGGGGAACGGGATGATGGTTGAGAGAAGAGAGAAAGAGTGATACATTTTCAGAGACCCCTTTTAGTTGCTCTGGTATATGACTCACCTTAGTTCTGTCAATAACATGTAAATAGTAAGAAACAGGTTTCCCTGTCCATGACACTGATCCACGTAGAGGCGTCATTTCAGAGACATGCATAATTGTTCCAATGTCTGAAAAATTAAGGAGAGATATTAATACAAAATTGTATTTACATGAGGAGGAAAAGTAAATGCAATGAAAGCTGCATACCTGAAAGGTTTCTGTCAGTTATCCGAAAATTCAATGGGCAAAATGATTTTGATGATACAATACGAGCGCCATCTTTCAGGTCTGCAAACCGCTCTTTCAATGAATGGTCAACAGTTGGACCAAAGGCAAAATTGTTGACGAATACAATGGAAGCACTGGTAATTTTTTCACGATACTCTGAAGTGAGAAAGTCTCCTTTCAAAAGTTTGTATTCTCCATACTTTTTTCCATACCAGCCCATCCACTTCTTAAAATGTGAACTCATTTGCTGCAATTCAAAATAAATTACTGTTTTAAAAAAAGGACTCTAAAGCACACTCAAAAACAGAAATTATAAACAGGAAATTTTAAAAAAGGTAGAGTGTTTGTTAACAATACCTCAGCATAACGAGAGGGCACATCTGCCTTTTCAACACCTAGGCAAATTTTGCACGGTGTAGCTGCAGCCATTTGAAGAACAACCTGCCCAACTCCAGATCCAAGATCCAGAAAGACATCATCGCTAGTTATCTCAATTTCATCTATCATTTGACAAATTAAATCATAAGATGTTTCCCCATAAACCTGAAACAAAATAAGTTGAAACATAATGTTTAGAAAAGAATATAAAATGTGCACCAGTAGACATTAGCAAGAGTCTTTTACCTCTGGTGAAAATGGTTCATATTGATTTAATTTTTCTGGCTCTAGCACAGCTTGGTTGTACACCTGCTGCAATATATGCCGTAGCAGTCCTCTTGAGGGCTGCTTGCTGATCCTCTGTCCTAAAGATGTACCCTTTTCCTGCAAAAAAAAAAAATTAAAATTAAAATTAAATACGTTAATTATGAAGTCTCAAGAACTCTCTAGTAGTTTGGACACCAGCATGTTTGGCCCGATCCAAAAGTCAACCAATTGGCTGTCCCCACATCAAACAGTGCCACAAGAACAAGGGTCCATGGCAAGGCAGCCCTTTCCAGCGGGTCCTTGCCGCCCCTTGCCGGTTGGAGTGAACAGGACAGAAACAAACACGCATCTGTGTTGCCCTGCCGCCCTGCCGGACGCGTGCCTGAGTAATGGTCATGGGAAGGGAAGGCTACGCGGCTACGCCCGCTGACCTTCAACTTGAGCTCGCCAACTCTCTGCTCTACTCGGCGGCGGCGCGGCGCGGCGGCGTGGCCCGGCACCCGGCAGGCCGTTGACCCGGCCCGGCCTGGCCGCGTCCCGCCGTCGTGTCCGTCGTCCAAAGCCGCCAAAGCCCCGCATCGTAAACACGGCATAAAACAGCGGCGGCATAATGGCTCGGGTATTATTACATCCTACGGCCCCGCGCGCGTCACTGCGTCACGGGACCGAAACAAAAACTAAAGGAAAGTGTGCGGCCGGCGGCCTATCCCTGCAGGGGCGCGATTCCCTGGCGTTTCTCCTCCAAGACGTGCCATTGGTGACGCAACACCCGGCCGCGCGCCCTAGAGCAGTGGCGTGCCCTCGGCGTCAGGCGGATATCGCGCTGTCGGCAGACGCTTTGCCTCTCCGATTAGGAAACACGCTCTGCCGTTTTATTCCGCTCCCACTTCATGCACTTCAGGCACCAATATCGAACGAGGAAGTCGCCTCGCCCGTCAGGCCCGTCCCGCACAACACGCTGTAGGTCCAGTGCGCCGCAGAACGCAGAATCTAACCAGGGGGGCAAATTCGCACACCCCTGTCTCAGTCTCAATTTAGATACTATACTCGGAAATGCACGCCGTGCACGCCGAGATGCAGGATGCAGGTCGGGCCGGGGGGTCGCGGGGGCAAGGTTACGGCCGCGCCGCCCCCGCGCCGCCCCCAGCGCCGCCCCACACGGAACTGGGTCACGCCTTTTCAACCTTCCTGGGGCCGCCCCGCGCCGAACCGACTCTGCACACTTATGTTAGGCCGGCCGGTCGGTTCCGGACAGTGCTATGAAAAAACTTCCACCCAAGGGACAAATCACAGAAAAGCGACACACCGTAGTTGACACTGTGGGCGACGTCGCTAATCGAGTAGCCACGGGATTGTCGGGTGTTGCTTCCCCTGCACAACGCCGCGGGCCCTCGCCATCGCCCACGTCTGGGGCAGGGCATCGAACGCGATGCCGGCCGGGGACGGGGAATTCCCATTGCCTTTATCGAATTCTCGCCACATCACGCCAAAGTCTTCCCGGGGCAGAGCCGAGCCGCGACTCCCGCGACTCGAGCCAGAAAAGCCACACCCGCCGCGTTCCCACGGCTGCGCGCTGCGCGGAGACCCGCCAAATATAGACAGACACACACAGAGAGACAGGCAGACGCCGGGACGGGCGCAGTTGCGCAGTGCTTCCAGAGCACAGCATAGTAGAGGCGGAGAGAAAGAGACAGAGGAGGACGGAAGAGAGAGGATGCACCGCTTGCATACAGGAAGGGAGAAGGGGGGGGGGGATGCTGCTGACACACATTCGCGTCGCGCGTCGCAGTGTTTGTTGGTTTGTTGCTGCCGGGCGCCACACTGGCGGTGCACTGGCGGCGCCACTCCGGGTTCGAACGACGCGGATGGAAGCGCGGGGCAGTCAAAGACAGAGAGGCGACCCGCCGTCGTACAGTCGTCGGCGTCGTGGCGGTTTTCGCTGCCGCGCACCGCATAGCACCACGGCCCCTTCCGCGTCCTCTCGGTCCTCTCCAACCACAACAGCAACAACCGCGAAAACGCAAAGGCCGCCACCCCTGTGTGCCTCGCCTCGCGTCTCGCCTACCCGTCCGGCCCGGTCCGCCCGTCCGCCGGCATCCGCTCTAAAAATACCCCGAGTTATTTTTGGCTTTGCCCATGCACCGCGCGGAGGGGGCGTCGACGGGAGACAGTCGGGCTGGCGGACGCTGGCCGACGCGACACTGCCACGCCGGCCGAGTGACGAGCGGTGGACGACGACGACGCCCTGCTGCCTACACTGCACAAGGCCGGCAGGCCGGCGGACAGGGGGCGTCGCGGGGGCGGAGCGCTCGCCGAGGAAGTGTCGGGGAAAGCGCGACCGCGTCGCCCATCCCGACGCGGCGCGTTCGGTCCCTCTCTCTCGCACTCGCGGCGCGTCTCCTAGGGGTGCGACGGTGACGGAGCGACGAAAGCCGTGTTCGGAGCAGGGACCCGCCAGGGAAGATTGCCATCGCAGCTGCACTGGGACTGGGGGTGGGGTTCATCGCGATGGTCTCGCTGCGCTGCGTGCGCCGACACCAGTGGACCGCCAGCTTTCCTCGATCTGGCTGCCTGGCCGTGCCGAGCCCGGCCCGTTTCATCCCCTTTAAAAACCTCCCCCGAGCCGAGTGGGCGCCGAGGGGATGCCCGCCCCGCCCCGCCGCGCCCCGCCCGCCGTGGAGGAGCCCCTGACGAGCAGGGGGACCGACCAACCAACGGTCGGCGTCGAGTCCGTCCGTCCGCCCGCCTGCTGGCTTCGCCTCTTCGCCTCCAGGACAACGTACCGGCCTGGCTCCCCCTTCTCCTTGCCCGCTCGCGGGGCACAAGTCCCACTTACACTAGCCGGGCCGGGCGGCGCGCCGCGCGCTCAGTTTCCCACCAGCAGCCGACAGCAACAAAGACACGGCGGCTCCACGCTCGCCAGCCTTTGCCGGCGCGCCAAACACAAAATGGCAACAAGTGAAACAAGTGCCCGCCGCCGCCCTGCCTGCTTCCGACTGCTTCCTGCCCGACCGCCTTTGGCCGGCGGGTAGGCGGCCTTCCTGGACCTTCCCCGCGGCGCGCGCGGCCCTCCGCGGCCACGCGAGGCAACCCGGCCTTCTGGCACGGCATGGCCGTGGCTGGAATGCAGGCGCCTCCGCGGCCCCCACGGCCCCCCGCCACTCTCCACGCACGTTGCCGTCGAGAGGCTGCGTCATCAGTGGCGGTGGCCCGCAGCAGCAGCAGCAGCACCGCGTCCGGCCCGTCCGGCCGCTGTCTGTTCGTCCATCCAACTATCCATCCATCCGTCCGTCCCGCACACGTGGCCGCCGTGTTTCGTTTTCGTCGCTCTGTCTCTCTCGCGTCTGTGACGCCCATTGAGTGCGAGAGAGACGGAGCGACGAGCCTCGGAATCAGTGTGCCGGTGCATCGCGATGATAGAGTAATCGGGCCTCGACTCGCGCCACGCCGCGCCACGCCGCGCCCCCGTCGGGTATTGATTTTCCTTCCCCGGGACGCGCGCGTCCGTGCTCGGTCCGCGGCAACGCGCTACCGCCACACCCCGCGGCACTGCCGCACCGCCGAGCATGGCCGCCACGGCACGGATTGGCGCCAAAAGTGGGACCAGTCCGCCACCCGCGACGCCACGCCGCGACCTCCAGATGGCACAATTTTGATGCATTTTGTTATCCAGCCCCGCCGGCTGGTGCGCTAGCTTAGCTGCGACAGCAAGTCGCATAATCGCAAGCAGACACCCGCCGCCCCGCCGTCGGCGAGGCGGCACGGCACCGTCAGCGGCTTTTCGCGGCCGCGTCGCGTCAGCAGCCCCAGGACGCTCCGGACTCGGTCAGCGCCGTCAGCGCCCATGGCCGCCGAGGCCCAGATACGACTGGCAGTGGCGTAGCAAGGGGGGGGGGGGCATCGGCACTGGCAGTCCGCTGTCCGCCACTGGCCGCGGGGGGAGGTTGAGGTTCCCGTCATATTCATAGCCCTCGGCGCTGGCCCTGTCGCACCCCCTTCTCCTCCCCGTGGCCCCCTAGAGCGGCCACTGCATCCGCGCGCTGCCAGCAGCAGCAGAGGACCGATTCCGAGAACGCGTTGTCTCTCTCGCACCTTCACGCCACGCCCGTAAGAGTGCGAGAGAGAAAGCAACGTGAGAATCATTCTACAGCAGCAGCAGCAGCAGCGCGGCAGAAGGTGAGTCAATGCTCCCCGTCGTCCCCTTGACGGCGTGGCGGGGCGGGGCACCGTGTCACGTGACCACTCGATCAATGCCGCTGCCACCGCCCCCGCGGCGCCCTGCCAGCCCTGCCAGCCCTGCCAGCCCCGCCGCGCTTTTAAAGGAGAACAACCCTTCCAGGCGGCCAGGGGGTGAGGCGGGGCGAGCTCTTTTGGCAGCTTTGCCTGGCTTGCCAGGGTGCTGAGCTGCAAACCCTGCCCCGCCCACCACGGCCCTCCATCCCTATCTCTCTCTCTCTCTACCCACAGCGCCCTGGTGCCACAACAAAAGGGGTGGGGCGCCCCGGCCGGCCCCGCCCCCCGTCCCGAGTGGTAGAGAGCCGCGTCCTGGGTCGGACGGAAGGCGAGGCGAGCAAGGGCCCTCTCGGAAAGCAGAATCCAGCTCTGTGTGGCCGGGCCAGGGCATAGCGAGCCGGGCCGGGGCTCACGCTTTCTCGGCGCGGGGCTTCTCTCCTTGTTTTGGTGGCCGGCCGAGAGAATAACGCGTCCAGCTCGTAGGCCCCGGCGAGGCAGCCGAGGCGGCCGAGACTGAAGACAGCCGAAGGCCGACCCGACCCGACCCGCCCGGTTCCATTCCTGGCGCGGCGCTGCGTCGCCGCTTGCTGCGTCGGCGTAGAGGAGTACTTTCACTGGCCGCCCGTCCGGGCCTCCGGGCCCCCGGGCCGCGCCACCAAACGAGCAGGGGAAAGGGGCTCAGGCTCCAGCGCCGCTCCAGCTTACAGCTCCGTCATTACCGCCGTCATCGCCGAGGAGCCCAAGGCCCCCAAGGCCGCGGCAGCCGCGGCGTAACGGTGCACTGTCCGCGCCCAAGGCTCGCCTCCAGTGCCTCGGGTACCTCATCGGGCGCCTCCAAGCAGGCAGTGCCAGGCAGTGCCAGGCACCCAGCGCGCCTAGAATGTGCTCCGCCACTCCAGGGTAACGCTTTCCCAACTTGCAGCGACGCGGCCACGGCGCCACGGCGGCGCTCCAGCAGCTCCAGTCCCTCCAGTCTCGCGCCAAGTTGGAGCCAGCCGAGTCAGGTGCGACCGCGGCGCGCATCATAGGCAGGCGGGCAGGCAGGCTGGCCAGCTGGGGGGCTCCCTCGACTCCGCCCGTCCCGCACCTGCCGACTGCACCAGGTGCACCTGTTCGATCGCCGCGGCCCCGGGGGCGGCGGGGCGGCAAGCCCAAGCCCCACCTGCCGGCCGAGCCGCAGGGCCGCAGGGCCACAGGGCCGGGCCGGCCTGGCGGGAAAAGGGTCGCCGTCGTACTGTATTGGCAGTGTGCGACGGGCGGCGGCAGTACAGTTGGCCCGAGCGGGTTATTTGCGTCCCCGGGCCTGTGCGCCGCGCACAGTCCTCCCATGTAGTACTTCGACTCCTGCTTCTCCTCGAATGAGAGCGGGCCGATTACAGCGCGCTGCCGCCCCGGCCCCGCCAAGGGCATCCATGGCCCGAGCGATGAACCAGCGCGGCCGGTGGAGCGGTGGCGCCGCGGCGCACGCAGCCCCCATCAGACAGGTACGACAGGTGACGAGGCACCGCCGGCACCGCGCCCGATCACGGCCTGGTCCAGCACACTGTCGAGCGACAGGCCGACGCGCCGCAGGGCCGCCACAGGCAACCGCTGGGTAAGGCAACGTGGACACGCACGCCTTCAGAGCCTCAAGTCTGTACACCCACTGTCAACTTATCGAGTACCCGCCGACCACAAGGCCTGCGCACTGTACTAAAAACACGAGGCGGCGTCGCATCGGCCTCGACGTAGGCCTCGAGGACGGGCAGAGGTCGACTCAAGGTGGGCGAAGGGCGCGCCAGGCCAAGCAGGGCGAGCAAGGCCGGCAAGGCCACCTCCACGTCGACGGCATGTCGGCCGATGTCGGCGGCCACCCCGGCCCCGTCATCGCGCGTCCGCCGTAGTGTCCTACTGTACGAGCGCACGCCCCATTGACGCCGGCAACAAGTGCTCTGCTCCACTTTGTCCACTTCGTTCATCGCCAGCCACTAATCGGGCATGCTCCGCGCTGCGCGCTCCGCCTTGCAGTTCGAGTGACGAGTCGGCGAGCCGCCCTGCCGCCACGGCTCGGCCACGGCCACCATGACGGCGGCCACGGCCAGCTCAAGGCCCCGCCGTGGCGCGCCGTGGGTCGTGGGCCCCCTGCCTGCCCGCCCCCTGCTCAAGGTTACTACAACGCCCATTCATAATTCGCACGCAGCGGACCAGGCCCCGCCAGGCCGGGGTCCGCCCGCCCCGCGCCGCCACCATGTGTGAGAGAGCGCGTGCCGCCGCAGAAACATTTACTTCCAGCTAATTCATCGTCGTCGACGTCGTCGCGCTTGGTCGCTCTGTCTCTCTCGCATCCCCGAGGCAACGCCCCGGACCACGAGAGTAAGAGAGACGCAGCGCCAAAAGCACCCCAGTTCGGAATCAGCCTCCAAAAGCATCCACGTGGCCGGCGGCGGCGGCCAGCACAGCGGTGACATGCGTCGTTGCGGCACGACGGCGCCGGCGTGCGCGCCACACACACAAACGCACGCACACACACACACAGACGGGCACAGCGACTGCAGCGGCAGGCAAGGGGGCCGGCGCTAGGCCGGCGTCCTTGGCAGCCGCGCAGCCGCACACGCCACACTGGCAAAGGCATTGCACGACGCCGCGCTCCCGACGGTTACGCGGTACAGTACACCGCCTGTACTTACATATACATGCATATACAACACGAGCTACACGACTAAATCGCACACGGGCGGCCGGGGCGGCAGGCAGGGCGGAGAGCAGGGCGGCGGCCCCGATGGAATTGCAGAAAAGGCTGCAGAGCGGGCGCGCTCGCTCGCTCCGAATGACTCATAATATTATTCGTGTACAACATCAACATCGGGGCACAGGAAAAATAAAAGCAAGAACAAGCCTCGCGAGCAGTCCGACGGTCCGACGGTGCGTTTCATAATGTATAGAAAAGCACCTGCCGCGGCACGTGCCGTGCCCACAGTGCAGCGGCAGTGCTGGCAGTGCACACGCGCACGCACGCCAAAGGGAAACGAACGTCGCTCCACTCACCAGTTGCACGATGCTGTCGATGGCCCTGTTGTACTTGTCGCACAGCGCCTTCATGCTGTCGAAGCTGCGCGTGTCGTAGTCCGTCAGGATGTTGTTCTTGATGGCCGACTCGAGCTCCGGGTGGTCCTCGCACACCCACCTGCGAAAAGGGAAAGGGCACAATCATTAGGCGAAGGCAACAACAACAGGCACTCAATGGGCGATCAATTCACTTTCTTCCCGCTTTGTGTCTGTCTAAAGCCCTGTTTTTGTTGTTTTTTATTCGGGTGGCTGTGTTTCTCTGCCGCGTTTACCGTTATCATTTTCCTGCTGTTCGTGGTGGACAGTCGGTTCTCCCGCTCGCCGGCAGAGCGCGCTGCGGCGGCTCGTTGCAGCGGCACGCACTTATCAGGGGGGCCTTATCAATCGCATGGAGGGAGACAAACTTGGCGGCGCGGCTCGGCACAGCGCGAAGCGCGACACAGCACCGGACCTTGACTCGACGCGCCACCGCCACAAGCCTCAGGCACAAGCCCCGCAAGCCTCAGGCAATGTCACGATCCGCACCGACCCATTTTCCACACGTTTAAAAAAAGAACGCTGCTCCCACGGGCTTCGAACGGGCTTCTGGTCTCCCTAGGGGTCCCCCCGCAGCAGGCAGACGAAATGACTGCGACTGTCTTCCTTTTCCCGTTTTTGCGATTCATTCCTGTTTGGACTACATAGTCATTTTTTTGGGACTGCCCACTGAGCGGACCGTTTCGCCGATACACAATGTCTCTGCGATTGCGAGGAGTCCGTGGGAGCCTCGAGTACAATCCTACGCGACGGGGAAGTTCCGAAGAACACAGTCTAATTCTCGACTTGGCTCCCGCGGCGAAAGCACCTTGGCGTCCCAGAGAGCAGTGGCCTAGCGCGGACTGCCCTGCTAGGACAGATCATCCAGAGCCACCTCCTCCGCGACGACAGCTCGCAGCGACAGCGGCGGCAGCGCGAGGACGCCCCCTTGCGGTACGGCGCGCGGCGCGCTACGGCGCTGCAGTGTTGTCGGCTCTACGGCAGCTGATCGGGCCCGTGTCGCTGACCCCGGGCCGCGCCGCCGCGATGTGCCACGACGTGCCGCCGCCCTACGCCACGCCCGGCCACGCCACCGTTCGTGTGTTCGTCAAAGGCCCGCCCGCTTCACGAACCAGGTCCTAGCCTGCAGGGCCTGCAGCACCACCGCGACGGGGACCGAATTAGCACGGTGTAGGGGACCGTGGGGACCCACAACACCCTGCACGCCACGCCAGCCACGCCGGCCGAGGCCAAAGAGGTCGTGCGGGTCCCCGCGACGCCCCCAGGGGCACGGCGGGCTCCCCCAGGCCTCTGAACAACCGAGGCTCGGGGTAGGCGGTCAGTACACTGCACACGGCCCCTGTCGCGTGCAGTACTGTACTGCGTGGTACACCACAAAGTGACCCGGGGGCAATCGCCACCCCTGCGGCCAGGTCGGGCTAAGGCCAGCGGGCTCGTCCCGAGTCACTGTCTCTCTCGCAGCCAGGGGGGCGTGCCGTGGGTGTGCGAGAGAGACAGCGCCGTGAGGCACCGCAGGTCCGAACCGCGTCAAACCCACCAACCCGACCCGGCCCTGGGCAAGGCCCGGGGCAAAGCGGGGCAGTGCGGGGTGCGGGCGTCTGGCTCCGCCAATTTCCCCGGGGAGGCTCCGCGGCCGCGCCGTGCCTGGCCGCGCTGACGTCATCCCCCTTCCACCTGTCGCCCCGCGCCGCCCCGCGCTGCCCGCGCCGTCCTCCAGCATCCCACCCCACCCCTTCCTGGCACACCGCAGGGGAGACCCTTCCGGGACCATCTCCGCGCTGGAGATGCCGCACGCCCTGAGCGCCCCCCTGCAGGCCGATTCAGAACGGTGCTTGGTCGCTCTCCCTTGCACCCCTACCAAACGCCTTCGGGCCTTCGCCTGCGAGAGACAGAGCGACTGGCCGGGTGAGGTCCGAGGGGCGTCTCGAGGCCAGGTCCTCTCCTCCGCACCCCCGCGCGGCGCACCGACCCCGGACTGGAGCGGGCCTCGCCGCCGAGCCACCGTCGGCCACCGTGCACTGGCCGGCCTGGATCAATACCGTCATGGAGGAGGCCGCCGCCCGGGCGCCTCATGGCGAGTGCATGCGTGACAGAGTGGGCGCTGGTGTGCATGACGGCGCACAGGCGCGGCGCCACAGCCACCCTTTCCGTCTCTCCGGCGTGTTGTGGCGCTGCAGCCCTTGGCCGGTCGGGCGGCGCAGGCAGGCCCGAGGCAGCATAGGCCTGACGAACAATCGATCCGCGGAGGGGAGCGGGGGAGGGGGCCGGAGGGGGCGCTGGGCTGCACCGCGGGGACCGCCATGGCGTGCCACCACCACCACCGCGGGGTGGTTCCGGCTGGACTCGGAATAGCTAGACAACTTGGCAACACCGCCAACCACCCTCGCGGCTCTCGCGGCGCCACGCTGCCTTCGGCCACTTCGGCAGCCTCCACGGCCTCCACCCCCAGAGCGCGCACTCTGCTTGCTGGTGGTGCGAAAGTGCGCGCAAAGCCGCCTGAGCCGCCTGCACGGCGCCACGGCCCGGCACGTGCACGCCGAGCGCCACACGCACCTGCCCGTCGGGGCCGCGAGTGACGACATCACTAATTACTACCACTCTCACTTACGAGCGCCGCTCATTCATTCATTCGGCCGGTCGTTCGTTCATTCATTTATTCATCGAGCAGAGCGCGTGGGCGGGGCGCGGGAGAAAGGGGGAAGGAGACGCCGTCGCCGCGTCGCCGCCGTCCGCGACGCGACCGTGGGAACGTCCAGGAGAATCACAACCCCATCGCCGCCCATTCATTCATCGGCGGCCAGTGGCGGGCAAACCGCCTCCCCTACCCCTCCGGAAGGCAGGCAGCATGGCAGGCAGCCACCCCACTCTCCCCAGCGCGGCGGGCAGCAACAGCGGCACGGGGTCGAGGCTCTTTACCGCGACGCACTGCAGCGCGCTGCAGCCCAGCTGGAGCAAGCTGGAGCAGGCCGAGCCGCAGACAGCCAAGGCTTCGCCGCGCTTCGCCTTTCCGACCGGGAAATCAAAGCACTGTAACCGAAGTGCGTGACACCGGCCTCCCCCTCGCGTGGCATCGCGTGCGGGGCGCGCTGCCATGGCGGCGCCACTGCCAATGCAAACTTTACAACGTTCGCCCAGGTTGAGTCCGGCCGAGCGCGCGGCGTGGCGCGGCGACAGCGCGCCGCACCGCCGCACCTGTTGGGACGCCGCCATCCGCGCCAATCAACGCTCACACCAGACGACGAGGCCGCGAGGCGGGTTCGAGACCCGGCCGCGGCCAAACCGAGACGCCTTTTCCCCCAACAACGCCTCCCCTGCGTCAGCTGACGAGGCGGTGCAGGCGGTGCAGCCCGTCAAGTCGACGTCCGCAGGGTCCGCAGGTTGAAGGTCAGGTGCAGCCGTAGAGGTGCACAAGGCGGCGAGTCGATGCAGTGGACTCGACTCATTCCGAGCGTCGACTCGTCGCTCTCGCACTCCTGAGCGCGCCGTCCAGGTGCGAGAGAGACAGAGTGACGAAAACAACCCTCGGAGTCAGTCTGCAGCCGCATGTCTAAGTTACCCGCTCGGGCCGAGATACGGCCAGCGCGGCCACCAGCTGAGCGTGCGAGTGTCCGTACATGAGCGCACTTCGTCGGTCAACCACGAGACAGCAACGAGCTTTCCGAAAGCCACGCGGCAGGCACACTGTGCAGGCACGGCCGGCACGGCACACCGAGCCCGAGGGGCATTCGGACGCATCGACGCGGGAACCGGTTGGTTGGGGACCAAGCCTAACCGTGGTCAGGCGCGTGAGCCGCGGCAGCAGGACGACGCACTTGTTGTCCGTGAGGTGCAGCGCCGCATCGCCACGCACGTCACGGTGCACCACGGCCGGCCAATCAGACGGAGGCCAGCCGGACTGGACGGGGAGGGGGCACACCGGCCCCGAAATAAAACCTGCCGGCCGGCATGTCGTGGCTCGGCGGCCTGGCCTGGCCATGGCCACGGCGGCCAAGGATCCGGCCGAGGGGCAGCGGCGGTGGCAGGACCGTGGCAGGACCGCCAGAACGCCGCAGCACGTCGAGCGTCAAGTGCCGGGCCGGCCGGGGCTGCGGCCGGCTTCGGCGACCGACCAGAAGGCGCGGCGGGCAAGCCGGGCCAGCAAGGTCACTGCCACGCCGAAACAAGTAGTAACGCCCTAAGCAGAGCCAAGCAGAGCCAAGCAGAGCGAAGACCGCGGTGCCCGGCAGTCCGGCCGTCCCGAGACGGCAAGACAGCACGCCGACGGCACGCCGTGGCGTGGAGTCCGAGCGCACTCCGCGGTGCCCGGCTGTGTTGCCCGGCGGTGCCCCGCAGCGATTCGCGGTGCGGAGGGCATTCCTCCCACTCGGCTGCGCCGTCGTCGTCCTCGGCCCCACCGTGGCCCCCACTGGGAAGACTCGTCACACTGCACGTGAGGCGCGTGACGAGTCGCCAACCCGCGAAAGGCCCCGCGCGCCCAGCCGGCTAGCCCCCTTCGTTACCGATCGTTACGTTTCATTTCGACGACGTGACGGTGACGGGCCTGGCCGGCCTGGCCGCGCAGGTGGACCAAGAATTATTGGGGGAGGGGAGAGGGGCCTTGCTGCCTTGCTCGCTCCCTGCCGTCTGTGGCAGGTCGACGAACCCTCTGCCCCCCCCTCTTTCCTGCTAGTTCCTGGAGGAAGGCGCATCTCCAGAAGAGCTCTCGGCTGGAGAGAGTGGGCACGGAGAGGGAGGGGGCGGGGCGATGCCCGCTGCGGGGAACATGCTTCGCGGCGAGGAGCAGAGAGGGCCGTGCCTCCCGTACCCAGCCAGCCAGCACCGGCCTTTAGCCTCGGCTCACCTGACGCCCGTCACGTGCCCACAGGAAAATACCCACGCACCAAAAACCCCGGCGCACTGTGTGGCGACGGCGGGGCTCGAACGCGCGACCGCTGCTGCCGCGGCGCGCAAGGCGCGCAGGCCCGCGCGGGTCGTCGACCTCGCAGCGTCGCCGACTTCGGGGCTGCGAATGAATGGACGGGCCGAATGGGCGAATCCGCGACTGGGCGCCAAGGGCGTGCAGCAGTGCACCGCGTCGCGGATATCTTATCCGCCTATCTGTGCCTCGAGCGGCGGCGGGGCGGGGCGTCGACGGCGGCCCCGGGTGCACCGCGGCGGGCAGCGTGCAGCGGCGTGCAGCACGACGCCGCGGCGTCAAGCTGCGCCGGTCGCCCCGAAATAGACGGCCGGCCAATTGCATTCATTGCATTCGGATGCAACAAGACGGTGATGTGCACCGCGTGCACCGGGCCCGGCGTGCGACGTTGCCGCGCCAACCTGTCGTGTCCGTGTGAGTGCGAGTGTGTGTGTGTGCGCGCGCGCCATGCTGTGCGTGCCGGCCACCGTCGCATCCACCCGCCCGCCAAGTCGGGCCGTCGGGCCCAAGTCGCGTCGCTGTCGCGACCTTGCAGGATGCATTCGAGTACAGCCCCTGCTCTGCCGCGCCGCCGCGCCCCGCCTCCTCCGCACCGCGCCGGGTGGGGGCTGGGCCGGCTGGGCCGGCTGGGCTAAAACATGACTGGACCGAGCTGAGCGCGGAGCGACGTTGCCGCGCGGTGCCGATCCCGCGGGGCGGCGAGGCGCGGTGCGGTGCCGCGAAGCGCATAGCGGCATGGGGTCCTGCCTAGTCCTGCCCGTCCTCTAGCCCGTCGCGTCGCGCGCGCGCCATACGGCTCCGCGGAGTGTGGAGTGCACAGTGTACGTGCGCGTGGTGCTCGGAGAAATGGACGGATATTTAAAGGGACGCTGGGACGCACGGCGTGGCGGAGCGTGGCGGTGCACGCGTACATTCCCCCCTCCACGCAGAGGCGGGGGAGTGGCGGAGCGACGCGGGTGATCCGCTGGCGAAGTGTCGAGTCGAGCCAGAGAAACAAAACAAATGCAAAACAGACTTGGCCTACACTTGTCACTGCCAAAAAATGTTCTTGGCATGACACGCTTGTTAAATGTGCCTGAGGCCATTGTCCAGGACAATCTCAACAACAAGCACATAAATGAACTTCACTATGAAACATCTCCCATTGGTTGCAAAGACTTAGCACCGTCAAGCAAATATGTGGGTCGGAATAGTTTTTAAGACTGTAGAACCACGAGCACTGTTCTAGGACTAACACTCTAACCAGTCATCCACAGTTCAATTAGGACCACCAAGTACAATCACACCAAAATAAAAAGACCTAACATTTCAACTGCAGGTCAATGTAGGAACACAGGTCACACAAACCTGGATATTTGTTGTTAAATATTGTGGTTTCTAAAATAAAAAGCAGCGCAGAAGAAAGTACAGACTACTTACCGAATGGTATCAACAATTTCAACAGCGCCATCGCCTTTCTCCTGAAAATACAACAAAGAAGAATTATAAATTGACAGTCTTTTGCTTTCACTGGTTCCTACTTTAAGACAGCTGAGATTGGACCAGTCATGACCTGAACACAATCTGAAATTGCCTTTCTTTCAAGTTAATGTAAGAAGTATGCTGGGTTACCACTGGCATAGGTGGCGAGATATGCGCTAGAAGCTTCAAAACAAAATTTTGACATGAAATTGAATGTATAAGCATTTGTACTTTTAATTTACTCAGGATAAAACAATACAATGAAGCATCTTTTCTAAACAGTATTAAGTGTAAACAAGGATTGAAAGAGCACAGAAATGTACTAAAGGAAGTTCACTCAAAATAGTCATGTGGACAGGTCAGACACAGAAACAAAATCTTTTCTTTTTAACAACAATGTCACTGCCTACAATCTAACAATATTCATGAGTACTGACAATTTAAAATTGACATTAAATGGAAGTAATAGGAAAGCGAATGTGATAGATAGTGGCATTTGTAAACATTGCCTGGTTCTAACCTGCAACCTTACAAAGTAAAAACATAGTATTTGAATTGAATTATCTAACCCCAGATGTTGAATCTGAAGACAATTTGATAGAGACAATGTGCAACAATCAAGAAAGTTGTGGTATAACAAGTTCAACATAATTTCAAGTTGACAACCATCAAAAACCAAATTCCATATTTTTAATTTTGAAAATGATGGCATAACTCGGTAGTGTGCGCACACTAATAAGTAAATTTTAAAATCACAGATTTTTTTAAGGTTTGTTGTTTTTTTAAACACAACTGAGTTAGTATTTGAGGTAGGCCATTAACCTTAACCCATCAATCGATTTTGAGACACAAAGAGAGAAACACACACAGAAACTGACAACAAAGTGTTGTAAGAGAACGTTACAAATGTTAGGTGGCAGAAATAGATAACAGACAGGCCAAGACACAATAAATACTCCACAGAGAAGGCTGAACTTCGGGGCTCACAAGGACTGCCCAGTTTCCGACACTTTTTCGAAACCTAACCGGAGCCAAGCGACGTACGACGTAGAAATTTCATGGGTGGATGCTACAGTTGCTCGAACACAAGTATCAAACACACGTAAATCTGGAAATTGATGCACTCGCACTTTCCACAAGAACACACCACTGGCAAGATCACACTTACTCCTCCCGAGCTGAGCGGCCACGGATAAACAACGGGCTCTGCTCCAACGGGGCTGTGCAGAACGAGTTCTTGAGCCATTTTCGGTAATCCAAGGCACTCAAACTCACTTTTCACCACAAATCACACTAGAAAACACGCAAAAACCTAGTTAATCAGTCATTTTTGAACACACGGTCGCGTTGCGCACTCCGACCTCCTATTTACACGCCATGATGGAACCGTTTCTAAAGCAAGGTGTCTCCGAAAATGCGCCACGAGCGTCTCCCGGCGGCCATGTTGTTCTGAGCGGGCGGCGCGGCGGAGCGCGGCAGCGGCCGTAAGATGGGCAAGGGGGGGCGAGGGAGGCAGAGCGCGGTAGAGGGGGGCGGCCGGGGAGGGGGAGAAAGTCGCGGCCGCCACTCATTTTCGGAGGCAGCCTCACGTCCGCAGTTCCCCACTGGGCGGCACTGCGCGTGCGCGGGCCGGGCGCGCCATGCTTCGAACGGCAGGGAAGCGCAGCGGCAGCGCGGTGTGACTCGTATGTGTACATGAGAGTGACAACTGGTCAGTCTAGCAGTGGTTAAACCTTTGAGTGGTCGTGGATAGGCAAGAGGCAGAAAGTTTGAGGGGTTATTTTGTACAAAAATCCAGTCTTAGTAAATATTTTATTTTCAAAAATGTCCAAGACAATCTTGAGTGACAAGTAGTTAGAACATTGCATAGAAGCATTGAAATAAATGCTTGCATATAATCCACCTACACCTGCTACAAAAATAACTCTAGGTTGTCACAACCTGGAACCATTTGTTATCAGATAGAATTCAAAAGGCAAGTCCAAAATTTAGATCTCTGGAGGGGAATGACGATACTCAAGAAAGTGAGATTAATCTAGCTTTGTACATTTGACTTAAGCTGTTTGTGGCTGTTGTTGGACACTTGAATCTTCTGCGTTGTCTCCATGTTTTGGTGGTTGGTCTAGTATCTTGTCAATCAAACCAAATTCTTTGGATTCTTGAGGATTCATAAATTTATCTCTCTCCATATTCGCCTCTAAAATACACAAAAGAACCCATGTGAAAATAGACACTGGCTCGAAACTAAGTGAACTAGTGAAAAATGAATTTGACTACAAACCAATTGTTTCCAATGGCAACCTGGTGTGTTTCACATAAAGATTGTTAATCAACCTCTTAAGTTTCATTATTTCTTCTGCTTGAAGAACTATATCAGTGGCTTGTCCCTGAGGGAAGCAAATTAAATTGATATGTAGTTTCTTATTTGATAGAGAGAACCAATTTGTGAAAGAAAACTTACAGCAGCTTGTCCCGAAGGTTGGTGAATCATAATGCGAGCATGTGGCAAGGAATGACGCATTCCTGGTGCCCCTCCTGCTAAAAGCAGACTACCCATACTGCATGCCTGCCCAACACACCATGTCGCAATGGGCGGGAGGATGTATTGCATGGTGTCATATATTCCCAGTCCAGCAGTCACACTTCCTCCTGGACTAAAAACGAATAAATATCAAGACAAAATATTTCAGGAAATTGTCACTCAAAGGAGGGAGCAAGGGTTTTCGAAGCTTACCTGTTAATGTACATGTGAACTGGTTTTTTGCTACTTTCTGACTGAAGAAACAAGAGTTGTGCCACAACTACAGATGCTAGATCATCTGTTATCTGAAAAAATATCAAAACAATGTGAGTAAAATTTGCTACGGAAACTAAATTTCTAAATTTAATTAATTTGATAATAACATACAGGCCCCATCACACATATTATTCTCTCTTTCAAAAGTCGTGAATAAATGTCATATGCTCGTTCACCTCGACCAGTTTGTTCAATAACCATTGGTATTAAATTGAGATGTTGTGTCGCAGTCAAATGAAGTGGTTGGCTCTTCTTCAGCAAGGAGAGCCCTGGTTTGCAGAGCTGCAAACAAAGAGAAGAGTCACAAAAGCAACCGGGAAAGCTTTCATTTAATCCGAAGGCCGCAGTACAGAAAATTAAATTATCAATCAGACAAAATAGACAGTAAACATAACCAAGGAAAGTTTTTGTCACACTACTTAAATAAGATAGAACGTAGATACAGCATGAATTATTGATTACCTGCAGAGAATTTTTCACATGAGACCACATCCTTACAAACTGTCACTCAAAATAAATGGCTCCAAAAGGAACTATGGAAGAAAATGGGTATGATTTACAGACCCAAGACCCGGCTACACTGGTAGTGATGCAGTAACTCTGAAAGAATAGAAACATTAAGCGCATACTGCAGGGAAACACCTCAAAGACAAGACCATGGTCGAGCAAAGCTGCGTATGTACTTTTCTTGTCTTCTTTCGACGATGAATGCAAGGGGGAATTTCAACGAAGCTTATGTTGCTGTTGTCCACAGCTTTTCTGCAGTTTTCTGCGACTGTACTCTCGTCCTTCGAGATAAGGAGAACCAACTGTTAAAAAAAAATTCTAAAACTCCTGAAAGAAACATGAAGATGAAGAATTAAATAAAAACATTACATCTATTTATTATAAATACAATAGAATTATCTGACAGAGTCAAACTTTAAATAACTCTTTCTTTTAAGCAGAAGTTTCGATACGGAAACAAACGACGAACGTCAATGTTGATTGGTTGCTGCGTATTTACTTCGTGACGTAGGGCTGCAGAAAGTACTTAGTATTCCATATCTCGTTGAAGGGTTCAAGTCAGCTGTACCGCTGAGTTCTCATTCAGCGTGAATCAGAGTCTTCTCTCAACCAGAAAACATGTCTTATGCATACTTGTTTAAGTACATTATCATAGGAGATACTGGTAAGCTCAGCCGAGAACAATGAAACGCACATTTCTAATTTCAATCCTTTAGGCCTAGGCCCGACGCAATCTGTTTTTGTTCTTTGTGTTAACTTGTGCGCCTTAGTTTTAGTCCACAAATAAGAACGAATTTGCGACGTGCATTGCTAGGTAAAATGTGCGCAACCCAGGTTTATCGAGCGCTGCTCAAGCATCCCGTTGGGTGTTGATGTCACCATAAGGTGTCCATTCGTCTGCTGCTGTCAATTGCTTTGTCTTGATTTCAAGATGATAAATTTTGTCTCCTGCGTTTTCTTGTTTCCTGGTTGCATCTGTTAAATGATATGTCAGTATTCTTAGTTTCAGAGTGAAAACGGTACCTACTTTGCATGGCTACATTACATTCTACTTGAATGAATGAGTCATCTGTAGCTCATGTCATGCTTTCTCATCATTGGATTTTCATGTATTTGTGTTATGTATTTCCAGGTGTTGGCAAATCATGCCTTCTCCTTCAATTCACCGACAAACGTTTCCAGCCTGTCCATGACTTAACAATTGGTATGCCACACCAAATTTTGCTTTGTCTGATTTTCTGCGTGCTGTACACTCAAAACAATATGTTGTTGGATTGTTGAATTTTACGTAACTCTGTTCTTTTGTCAGGGGTTGAATTTGGTGCTCGTATGATTACCATTGATGGAAAGCAGATAAAGCTGCAAATTTGGGACACGGTATGTTCTTGTCTTCTCAACGTGTATCTGTGTTAATGGAAACCCCTCTTAAGTGATTTCTGTTTCCTTATCCTAATAGCTGCATTAATATAGATTGTCTTCTTTCTTTAGGCTGGACAGGAAGCTTTCCGCTCAATCACTCGATCCTATTATCGTGGAGCAGCTGGTGCTCTCTTGGTTTATGACATCACCAGAAGGGAAACCTTTAACCATCTGACCACATGGCTAGAGGATGCCCGTCAGCACTCCAACTCGAACATGGTTATCATGCTCATTGGAAACAAAAGGTAAAGTGTAATGAAAATGGTGTTAAAAAATTGAGTTTTACCTGAAGGCTGCTTTTGAGTGTGATGTGTTTCTTTTCTCCAGTGATCTGGAATCACGCCGTGAGGTGAAGAAGGAAGAGGGTGAAGCCTTTGCTCATGAACATGGTTTAATTTTCATGGAAACTTCTGCCAAGACTGCTGCAAATGTTGAAGAGGCATTCATTAACACAGCCAAAGAGATTTATGAAAAGATCCAGGAAGGCGTCTTTGACATCAATAATGAGGTCGTTGTTTTGCGTTGCTATCTATCTGTAGGTAGTAAAATATGCTGTAACCAGTCCTTCAATTGATTTCTTTTGCATTTCTCTTCAGGCTAATGGCATCAAGGTTGGGCCTCAGCACTCTCCCACCAACCCCAGCCTCTCTCCCAATGGACAGGACCGAGGACAGGGCGGTGGATGCTGCTAAATATGGAATTTATCAAGCACAAGTGAAATGGTAAAACCCATGGCAGCATGACCAAGGCCAGCACAAACTCTTCATACCAGTGATCCATTCTGTCTAAACTTCTCTATTTTTGTTAATTGTTGGTCAATGCTGATAAAAACATGGTGAGTTAGCATATTAACTTCTGCGAGCTCATTAGATATGTTTATCTTTATAACTTAATCAACCTCTTATGAATCAACTGGCCTCACTTGAGAATGGAACAAATCAGAAGATAAAGACTCAACATATGGGTGTGGAACTTCAAGTATTTGGTGGTGTGCTGTGCTGAAACTTGTTATTTCCTCATTTGTGATTTTTAGTGGATGCTTGCTTATCATGCAGTTGAAGTGTAATGTTACAAAGTAAGGGGTCAATTTATGTTTAGGCCCCCTTTTTTTCTTAATTTTTTTTATTTCTATTTTAATCTTGTTACATTTTTGCCATTTAAGACTTAATCAGTAATTGGTTCCCTGGCGGTGTTTGAAGTATGCTGAAGGAAGCAAGGTTGAAACTGTTTCATTTCCCCCTCCCCCTGCTAGCATTGGATTTTAAAAACCCTTTCATTCCTTTAAAAAAAAAGAAATGGTTGCAACCTTGTGAAATATTGTGATGATTTCTTTCTATTGTTTTTTTCTCTATTCAGTGACTGAAAATGTGTTGTTTACCTACTGCTTCTAGTAGATAGCCTCTGAGTAGTACTACAAGAAACTTGTGGTGAATTGTCTTTCTTATGCAAGGTTCCCATCTCAAATCTTTTAGTTTTGTGTTCAAAAATTTAGTGCTTGTGTGGAGATGTGCAACATGATGAATGAGAGTAAACTATGCCCATTGAAGGCTGCGTGGGTGTTACCAAAGTTGATCTGTATCATTTTATTGTCATAATTAGTTCGCTTCGATGTAAGGTTGGTGTGACATTTCCTAGTCTTATAATGCTTCTCCATCGTTCATGTAAAATTGATTTTGAGAGAATTACTTTTGGTCAGGTCTGCTTCTTTGGTCTTGTTTCTGTCTATACTCAATTTTAGATGATTACACAACTTTTGCCACTCTTCCCACTGTTATTGACCAGTGACATGTTTGAGCAAATTTCAGTACATTCCTTTCAGTGTTTCATGGAGAATATCATTTGTAGCTTGAGTTAATGCATTTGACTTTAAAAATAACCTACATCAATTATGGAGCACGGAATTCATGAAATAGAAGAAATGAGTGTTGTAAAATTTAATATTGCAGATTATAATTCAATTTTTGAGGAGGTGGAGAATGTCATTGAATGTGTTACTTATAAAAATAAAAATATATAAACCTAAAAATGAACAGTCTTCACAAATTGATTAAATACTGCATATCTTTTCATACTTACAATAAAAATTCATGAAACAATCGAAGTTAACATACATTTGCTAAAATTCATAGAATCAGGTTCAGCATTAAAAGTATGCAGTAATTCCATTGCTAATCAAGCACCACAACTTCATGAACATGAGGTGCAACAGAACATAGAGGATTAATGAGGTTCATGAGGAAACTTAGAGTCAGATACAATTGTTCCTTTCTATTAGCTTTCACCTGAAAAGAACAAAACAAAAGATAAAAGCTAGGGAAAAAGTAACAAGCTTTGCAAAACAATACCCATGCACTTACCATCTCTTTGTTAAAAACAATGTCAGGTAAAGCAATGCTTGATAAGCCAAAGCGACCCAGATCAATTCCAAATGAATTATAGGTGTGAGTGTGAAAGTCTTTCCAAAATGTTGTGGTTTCAGCATCACCCCAATCTTGGTCACCTTTTGGAATGCTGCACAGAACAGTCCATGTAATAAATTTATTAAAGAGAATATGGTGAGAATGGAACAAGAATTCTGATGAGTAGTTGAAGAATTGCTCACCATTTCCAAAGCTCAGAGAAAATGTTGGCAGGAAGGGAAATATTCAAAGATCTTGATTTGACATTGTTCGGAGGGATAAACTTTAATTTTATATTATCAGTATCCTGGTAAGAAGAATTATCAAAAATGCCGACACATAATGTCCTTAGTTCATCATCACGAACATCAAATGGACTGACGAAACAATCATGAAGAAGCTGAAATTCCACATGAACCTGGTTCATCAATGCTGTAAAAGACAATAGATTGCATATTAAAACACAGCACACATTTGGAAAGAGAGTAACGCTTTAAATCTCAACAAATATCTAACTTTTTAAGCCCTGACACAGCATGATTGGTAAGAATATAGCATTGGCCTGCTGCATATTTTCTCTTGCTCCCCAAGAGAACAAAACTGCATTATATGCCATAGTTCGGTTTCCTTCTTCATTGATTTTGACGACAGTTATCTGAAATTATTTCAATAAAATATTAATAAATGTATTTTCAGTCCATTTAGAGCTATTCTCAGTTCCGATACAAACCTCCACTGCTTCATGGTCCACATCGTTTAATTTTAGATTTGGAAATGTTGTGTAGATGACTTCATACACAGTAGAACTGTCATCAGGCAACCTTGACATAAGTTTTTCTTTCAAACGGCGAGCATACCGTTTCATACAAACTTCACTGTAATCCATGTTAAACAAAGAGGACACTTGAAAGAAGTGCCATTGCTTGTTCAGAAATCCTGTGAAAGAGTGACAAAGAATTAAGTCAAAGTGTATTTTTCAGTTTCAGGGAAACATAACAGAGCTAACAAGAATAACTAACACACATACCTTTTAACTTCTTAATAGCCTTCTTCACTTGAGAATCACTTGTGTTGGGCCGGCAAAGACTCTGATTTCTACTTTTGAAAGGTGTGTTGTATAAAGTGGATTCTGTCCTTGGAAGTGTCTTCTCTCGAGAAACCTCTCTCGAAGATGTGAGAGTTCCTTTTGTTCTTAGTCGTTTGGGGGGTGAAGGCGATGAAAACGATGAAGCACTCATTTTCAGCTTTCACTGTATGAGACAAAAATTCAAAAGGTTGATTCCATAGTTAATGTCTCATAGGCGGAAGGCAAAACACTTTTTTTTTTTAACGAACAATCTGTACAAAATTGAAAAGAAACAAGAGCACTAATGAAAAACAAAATTGGTCTTAAATTATACATAATCTATCTGTAATGATAGATTATTGACAAAAAGTTCAGAATAAATACAAAGTATTCATATGAATCAAAATAAAATACCTTAACCAAAGTTCCAATGTACAGCCACACAAATATGGGAAACAAACATGATTAAGGTGTTGAAGGGATGAACGACACTATCAGTGCGAATGTCAAGAAATAAAATTTACGAAGTCGAAATTAAAAAGTTTCCGGGCAGACACACTATCGTTCACGACACACGCAAATCAACACAACACATTCAACTTTCCGAGTGACAACAATTTGAAATTTCGAGGACTGCGACCGGTATTTTGATACGCGGCTCATGATTGGTCGAATCCCCACTACCGCGCTACGTGCGCCAATAGCAGCACACTTTTCACACAGGTTCGGACTGCAATTCGGTCACGATGAGCGCAAATTCCGTCGTCGTATCTCTCACTTTGGAAAATTGTATAAAAATTTCCAAATGGAAGGTGAAAGAAGGCACGGTCGTGTCCGTGGGGCGCATTATTTTACTGTACGACCCAAGTCCGGGCAATGGGAAGGCCGAAATGCAGAAATTAAAAGCAACCGCCGTGGGCACTGTGCGCAAGCTGCTCGCGAAGGAGGGGGACGTTGTTCAACCAGGGTAGGTCTTTTTCACTCGATCTAGCCCTTGTTTCTGCTTTAATTCCATTTTCTGACTGTTTCGGCATGCAGCCTGTACCCTCGTTTCATGCTTTTGCCGCTTTTGTTTCGAGTTGTATGTTACTGTGCAGTAATTTCTGGTAAGCAACGTTGTTCTGAGAGGTTATGTTATTGTGTCAATCGTTCTGCTGTGCTGATGTCCTGCAAGGTTCTACCTTTTGTTTGCCTCGTGCTGACGAACATGATTTATGTTTAGCCATTACTATTGAGTTGTAGTTCTGACTATTTTATCTTCCAATTGATTGTTGAAGGTATTGTTCTCTTTAATGAACATTTGTAAGGCTTGGAGCGGCTTATGAAGGTTCTACGTTTTAAATTGAAATCAATTGCACAGCACAAATTGTTTTACGATCTTTAACCATTTCATTTTCTATTGCTGCACCTTTTTATTGACACTTTTTAAATAAAATTGGTTTACCTATTCCTCTTGCAGTGATCTCTACTTGGTTTGTTTTTATCAATTATTTTGCAGACATGCCTTGCTGGAGCTGGAAAAGTGCACCCATCCTACTGTTATGGCAGACATGTGCGCAGACTGTGGAGCAGATTTACGCAATGAAGACACTCCCAAAGATAATAATGTGGCTGTAGCTTCCATTCCAATGGTCCATAGTATTCCAGAACTGAAAGTTAATGCTGAAGTAAGTTCTGAAATGTTATTAATGAAACAACACTTCTTATCCCTGTTTGAATTTTTTAAATTATTTCTTTTAAATCTATCAGCAAGCTCAAATCTTGGGCAAAGCAGATGAGCAGCGGTTACTGGCCTCCAAAAAGCTTGTGTTGTTGGTTGACTTGGATCAAACACTCATTCACACCACAAATGACGACATACCACCTAATCTGAAGGTAAACTCAATGATATCATTAAGAGCCTAATGTATATGCAATTTTTGTAGTCTACAATCAGTAACCTATTTATTTTTTCGAACAGGACGTATTTCATTTTAGATTACATGGCAGTAGATCACCATGGCACCACACTCGGCTTCGACCTGGAACCAAAAAGTTCCTTGAGGAAATGAGCGCATTATATGAACTGCACATTTGCACCTTTGGTTCAAGAATGTATGCTCACAAGATTGCACAGTTTTTAGATCCGGATGGGCAGTACTTCTCTCACCGTATCCTCTCCAGAGATGAATGTCTTAGTGCAAACTCCAAAACAGCCAATCTTAAGTGAGTCCTTTATAAAATCATCTTTTCAGATCACAATGTGTAAATAGATAATTCAAAAATAAAATAATCTTTACTCTTTATTTTTTATTATCAAGGGCGCTTTTTCCCTGTGGAGATGATATGGTGTGCATCATTGATGATCGAGAAGATGTGTGGAATTTTGCAAATAATCTTATCCATGTGAAGCCATACCACTTTTTCCAACATACCGGTGACATCAATGCTCCCCCTGGATTGTCTAAAAAGGAAAATGATGATAAGGGCGCCTATGACTTTAACTGTCTCGGTAAGTGAATTTAATTCTTTAAAGTTGTGTATCACTCTTGTTGGAAATCTTTGTTGTCTGACTCATGGTTTTTGTGCTGTAGGAGATGGGAAGAAAATCAAAGATATACTTCGGCCAAATATTCCTGGTAAAGGTCAGGAATTGCCAAAAGATGGAGTGGATCTTGTCAAACAAAAGGGCCAAAATGCTTCTTCAGAGAATGAAGACGCTGTTAAACCTAGTCAGCTAGAGGAAGGAGCCAACAAAACCTCATCTTTTACAGATGAAAACTCAGAGCAGATTCTAGAAGAGAACAATGTGACAACCATAATAGAAGAGAAAAATGCAAATTCTACAAAAGATGAAGACAAACAGGATGTCAACAATGTCCAAAAAGAAGATAAGATCAAAGCAGATAATTCTGCATCAAATCTTTCCAGTGTGACAGATGAAGGTAAAGAGAAGATGGCTCAAGAAGAAAAACCTGACTCAGAGAAATCCTGTGAACTCCTGGAGGAAAATCAAATTAGTAAGGAAGAACCCATAAAATTAGAAGATGTGGTGGTGAAAGATGATGGAAAACTTATAGGAGACCAGTTGGAAGTCAAAGATCAGCCACCAGAACCTGACATTTTAAAAAACAACTCAAGTGATCTTAAAAATGTAAAGGCTGGTGAAGATTCAGCAATTAATACTCAGGATGAAATTGAAGTGCCAGATTATGATGATTATTTACTTTATCTTGAAGAAATTTTGAGAAGAATACATAAAGAGTTTTATGAAAAACATGCACAGGGAAAGCAGCCTGATATGAAGGAGATAATTCCTGCAGTCCGTAAAAAAGTTTTGGCATCCACAAATTTAGTTTTCAGTGGTCTTGTACCAAATAATATACCATTGGAAAGGAGTAGAGCCTATCAAGTAGCAATATCACTCGGTGCAAACGTCACCCAAGATTTGAAGAAAAATACTACCCATCTAGTTGCTGTGAGACCAGGGACAGCTAAGGTATAAACTTCTTGATGTGATGATTTTCAATTTAAAAATGTTTTTTTTTTTTTTTTTTTTTGTTTTTTTTTTTTTACTATAGAACAAAGTATGGAAGTGTCTTTTGCTGTCACCTATTACATGGTCTCATTTTTTTATCAGGTGAATTCAGCAAGGCGTATGAAAAATGTCCACATGGTCACTGCAGACTGGCTATGGGTTAGTGCAGAGCGATGGGAGCGTGTTGATGAAAAGGTTTTTCCTTTAGGACGAAATCGTGCAGGCACTAGACATCCTCCTGCTCACTGTGGCAGCCCAGAGCACACACCTGTAGGAAGAGAGAACCCCTCTGAAGCTTCAACAAGGTGAGGCTAATGGTCTGTTAAGTTAATTTATTTATGTGTGTACTATTGTTAAATTGGTAATTGTTGATTTCTAACAGCTCTGGGCGAAGCAGGACAGCAAGTGGTAGGTTTATGGATACCATAAACCCTCTGTTGTCGTTCTCATCGGCTGACATTGCTGATATGGACCAAGAAGTGGATGATATATTCAAAGACAGTGATAGTGAAAGTGACAGTGATGGTGGGGAAAGCTCAAAAAGGGAAAAAACTACAGGAATTCCGGAAATGGAAGTTGAAACCGAAGATGACAGCCAAACCACTGGTTTGCCTTCAGCCCCTACCAAAACCAAAGCAGAAAATGATGATTCTGAGTCAAGCAGCTCCTCTGCTGATTCCTTGTCTGGTAAGATATTTTTTTAAATTTCTGATGTAACTGTCATTCTTTTATATCAGATTGTCATTAAGATTTTCCTTTCCTGCCATCAGGTGAGCACCCCCATGGATGGGGCAAACACAACCTGAAGAGGAAGAACCCGGATTACAAACTTGGAACAGGCACAGCCACTGAGTCGGATGAGGAAGCGGATGATATGCCAAGTACCAAGTTCCGCAGGGGAGAAGCCTTACCGAGTGATCTCGATCTCGGTGAAAACGAGTCAGCAGATAGCCCTGGATCAGAGGACCCACCTGATGAGATTGATGATGGGGACTGGAACATGATGGGGGCAGCCTTAGAGAGAGAGTTCCTGTCATGAGTCACATTTGTCATAGCAGTGTTTCTAAAATTGTACCAATTTGCCTCTATGACTAGAATTATACTTTTAAAAACCAATCAGTGTTCTTGGAAGCTAGCAGCAATTAATTTATTTTGATGATTCTACTTTGGTTGTGATTGCAACTGTGTTCCTTAGGTCTCCTTTAATGCTTTTGGGTCTATCTCTGTTCTTAATCTATATGTCATAACACCAAAGAATCTTCAGGTAAATGATAATACATGATGAACTTCAAACATTCTTACAAAAATGTAGGAAAAATAAAACAACTTAAAAAAAAATTCATTGCAAACAAAGGGGAAACTAAGTGAAAGAGCTTGACTAAAAATTCTTATGGTTGTAGGTTGACTGACTGATAGTTTACTCTTAAGGGTTAAGGTTGAGTTTGATCAGTTACTCATTGTAGATCTCATTGTAAATGTGTTTTGTTGCCGTTTCTCTTTCTCAGCACAAAATTTGTGTTTGAAAAGCCCTGGGATATACATAGGTAATCCTATCACGTCTGTGATTTTTAACTGTTGTACCAACTTTTGCAATTAGTCATGTAGTTTTCATACTGCATGATTCTTCTTAGTCTATCTTTTGTAGATCTGTAGAAGATTTACCTGTTATAGTGCATTTTCTTCTGTGCTTCATTCTTAATATTTCTGTTTCTACTTTTTTTTTGGATAAAAATTCATGCATTTTACCATCATTTGTATGCCACTGTGTGGCTACCTTTAAAGTACCTTGTGCTTCTGGGCGTTTCAAACATGCAAAAGTGGAAAGTGGCCTCCCTCTTAAATCATTTCTTTAGCTTTCTTACAAAACATTTTATCAGATAGAAACTAGGCTTACTCAGTTCATGATTTTAACCAGTGATTTACATAGGCATAGATTGTAAACTACAGCTCAGTATTATAGCTGTAACAGAGAAAAAAAAGGGAGTCTAGTATTTTTAAATATTGATGTGATTTTTGTAGATTTTTTGTTGTTACTTTGCAATAACATATATTTTTGACCTGCGTGCTAGCCAAGGTATTTTGATCAATAATACAATTTAAAGTTGCGTGTGTCAATGAATTGTATATCATAAGAGAAGTGCATGCAGAATTGCATGGCAAAATGTGATTCTCTGCAAAGATAGAAAAAGAATTTGAATTTGTCCAAAATCTTGTCTGCCGTTTTTTATGGCACTTTCTGTTCAAAGTGCACATTGGGTGCACTTGATTTCCTGTTTCATGCAGGCTAGTCTGCAGGCTAGTCAAGCTACTTCTACATCATGTCCATTACCTTTGTTCCTTTTATGCTCTTACCCCATTTTCCCCCCTAAATGTAACTTCAAAGCCTTTGTTTTGGAACTTTACCAACACTATTTATTAACGGTATTTTGAAAAGTTTGTTCTTGTTGGAAAAATAGTTTCAATTGGATGGCAGCCTTTTTTCTGTCAGTTTTGTACTGTTAATGGTCTGTGCCTTTAATGTTTGTTTTAATTTTTTCCATTAGTGTAGTCTGTTTTCTGGACATAGCTCTTGAAATCCTCTAAGAAGTAAACACATGTGCCAGCTGATTGGTTTGTACTTGTTCTTTTACCACCCTTTTTTTTTTTTTTTTTTTTTTTTTTTTGCTCAAACTTTGGAAGTGGTCCACTACTTAAATCTCTTATTATTATATTAGCTAGTTAGGCACTGCTGAATAATCTTTAAGGCAGTGCTCGCTTAATTACAAGAGAAAAGAGCAATAACGTGATGAGAGTACAAATAGGCTAAATGCATTTTTCTAACTTATACCTGTTTGAACCCTGTTGTATTTAGGTTTCATTAAATTGTTTCAGCTGGCTGAATGTCATGTTATTATTATTCATGCCTGTAAGTTCAAAGACAACAAATCCCAGAACTCATTTTACATCCTTTTTTTAATAATCCACCAGTTTTCAGTTTTAACACAAACATCTAGATCTAAACAAAATATTTTATCAGGACAAAAGGTTTGAACTAGTAGTAACCTAAATGGCATACTTCTGATCCTTGCCATCATCGTTATACTTAATGTATGTTTCCCGATGCGTCAAATCCTTTTTATCTTCCTGCCATCCCCTAGGAGGAGCCTTATCATACTGGAAGCGGGTTGGTAGAGGACCATAAAGTTCTGTTTCAGCATCTTGACTTTCCCTGTAATAAAATACGGGTGTAAGGCATAGCCGAAATAAAAAGAAAAAATATCCTATTGAGTAAGTTCAAGTTCAAGTTCATTGAGTAGGGGTACCCCTATAAATGATGGAGTCTAGAACTTACCGATAATGATTAAATGTAACTTTTTTGCCAGTAACTGGGTCTGTAACATCTCCAAGGGGATAAACTACTCTGTCAACCTCGTGAGTGATTAGAGTGGTCAACTTTTCTGGTAACTTTTTAAGGAGAACTGAATCTCCTGTTTTGCAAATTTTTTGTGGATCATGAGCGTATATGTACTCGTACTCTGGGAAATACTGAAAAAAATATCATAAATTTCAATTAAAAAGAACTAACATAGAAGAGAGCATAACCTTAAACGAGGGCATGTACCAAGAACATAAGACAGTTCCGCTTACCATGTGTAAATACGTGTCTAGAACAAGTCTCCTAACTTTGAATTTGGATGCATTAGTTTTGACACATGGTACACATGTCCCGAGAAGTAGAGAAGCTCCTCTAGATACAACTGCTTTTGCTGCCATTTTCCGTATAACCTACACTACACGCAGCGCAGTGTCGGCTGCTAGTGTGTTGTGAATAGATTCTTCTTTTTTTCTTCTTCGTTCTGGCAGGCCCCGCGTAACTTCAAATGCTTCAAATTGCGAACTGGCGGTCATTTAAAACCCTATACTGATTTCGTTCTCACACAAACTATATTAATGTACCTAAGCTAATGAACGGAGTTTGAATCAAATCAATCATGCAGGGTACAGAGAACTCAGGGTGCTTAAGGGAAGTCCAAGTCCAGGCCGCGTTCAACGGGCTTTCCCCCAGGTATCCGAAACAAAAATAACAGAAGTACGAGGCATTGAAACGGCATTAAGAGCTTAGTCAAGGCCCCTTGGTTGGACTTCGTGTTGCTGTTGTTGTTTGTTTCTTTTGTAAGTGTGTTAAGTCTGGTTAAGCCTCCAACAAACAGGAAGTGTCTGACGACAGTCCACCATGAGTAACGACAAACCCCCAGCGGCAGGACATAGGTATTTCCTCCGAAGTCGTGCTACTCAGAAGCCACCAAGCGTTTCTTCGGCTCTTACGGGGTAACAAATTTCGTCACGTTTGCGTGTCTCGTGCCCGTAGCAGAGTCTCCCCAAGTTGTTTCCTACGTCGTTTTCACAGAGATGAGCGGCTCGACGCCGGCAACGCCGTGGAGGCCGTCCCTGACGACAGCGGGGCCACGGGCGGGGGCGCAGCTTCCCGGCAGACTCCGGGGCCACAGAGCGGCTTGGATCGGCAGTCCGTCGACAGGGGCGCGGAGCAGAAGCAGTCGAATGCGGAGGCCGCAGCATGGCGTCGTACCTCTGCAGTCACCGGCCCAGTCGCGGGTTCGAGTCTCGGCCGGGGCGCAGCATCGGTATCCCGGCAAACTGTTGGATCGGCAGCGGGGTCCGCGGCGGGCTCCGGCTCCACCCGCGGCTTTTCTCGCGAACATTCGGGTGCGACTGTCGTGGACGTCGGCGGGGTCAGCAGCAGGGAAGCCCTCGGGGGAGCCGCCGTGGAGAAGACTGAGAGCCGTCAATCTGCACTCGGCGCCACCCCCGTCGCCGCGGCCTCCACCGCCCGTTTGGCGGAGGGCTCGCGTCACGCGGTCACGTCGGCGGCCGGGTCGCTACGCCCCTCAGTCACCGCGGGCCTAGGAAAGGAGTCCCGTCACACAGTCACCTCCGCGGCCGGGTCTCTACGCCCCTCAGTCACCGCGGGCCTAAGAAAGGAATCCCGTCACACAGTCACCTCGGCGGCCGGGTCGCGTCACCCCTCAGTCACCGCGCCCTTCACTGGGGACCCCAGAACGGAGTCCCGTCACACAGTCACCTCGGCGGCTGGGTCGCAACGCCCCTCAGTCACCGCACCCTTCACCGCGGACCCCAGGAAGGAAGCTTCCAAGACGACGGGTTCGGTGTCGGCATCCCCTGGGGCATCGCGCAGCCGGTCCGCTGGGACTGTGGTGGAGATGGCCTCCAATGTGCCAACCGCCGCCACCTTGACGGCCACCTCGGTGGTCTCCAGTGCGGCAGTCCTCGGCGACCCGGCTAGTCACGCGTCGGTGGAAGTGTCCACGCCCGCTTTGCCCGGAAAGTCGCTGACGAAGGTGGTGGCTATCGCGAGTGGAGCTGCCGTGACCTCCGCTTCGCCGGGCGCTGCGTCCTCGTCCTCCAACACGGCCACGTCGACGTCGACTGGAGCGAGCCCCTCGCCGGCCGGCGACGCGTCCCCGGACCAGGGAGTGACGGTGACGGTGACGACCACGCCCTCCTCGCGGGGCAAATCGGGGCGCAGCGTCGAGATCACCATGACGCCTACAGTGTACGACGAGACTGACATGGGCAGGGGGGACTTCGCGGCGGCCAGGCCTGGGTCCTCGACGACGCCCAAGCCGTGGCGACTAGAGCTGGCGCAGGGAGTGTTGTCCCCCAAGCCCCCCAAGCAGGCCGCCGGCATGGAGGTGGCCGTCAAGGGGCCTGATCACGTGTCGCACGTGAGGTGCGTGTCAGATTCCACGTTTCATGCCATGTCTAACGCCGCATTGTGCACCCGTACGCTTCGCTGATACCCGGTTCAGAGTGCAGGACGGCAGGGTGGTGGAGGCGGAGCAGCCTGTGGCCCCAGCAGCGCCAGTGGCACCAGTGGGTCCGCGCCGCCCCGGGCCCGGGCAGGCCAGGAGGGGGCAGAAGTCGCCCTTCACCATGAGGCTGCGGATGGCCCTGGGCGACGCGGGGCCGCCGGAGCCACCTATCCCAGCGCAGCTCATCGAGCACGTCGACAAGGTCCTGCCCCCGGGACTGCGCAGCTTGCTCACGCCGCTGCAGAACCACGCCGACCTGGGAGGTCCGGGGACCGGGCAATGCGGGGAACATGAGCGCGCACGAGCGTCAAGCCGCGCTCTCCACCCACCGGACCGGGTCCCTGTGTTGCAGCCATGGCCACCTGCGCCGCGACCCTGGACAGGCATAAGCGCCTCAGCACCGCCCTGGAGGCCCTCCAGGCACTGCAGGCGGGCAAGCAGCAGGCCGTCGAGCTGGCGACGCCGACGCCGCGGAGCAGGTGGTGAGGGACTTCCCCGGACTTCCCCCACAGCCCTCGCTGGAGCTGCTCTAGGGCTCTGGGCGTAAGTGCGTGTTCTCAGCGTGTGGCGTCGGGACGGCCGCGGCGTGCATGTGCAGGCTTGGAGCGAGTCGCGGTGGTGGCGGCCTCGGGCAAGGCCTCGGGCAACGCGGTCGCTGGCGGCGCGGCCTCTTCCCCCTGTTCGGCCTGCTGCCGCGGAAGCCGCGCCCCATCCCCCGTCTGCCCCCCAAGCACCGGCCGAACCTGGCCACGGTGGAGAAGTGCCTGTTCGACGCCCTGGCGGACGGCCTCGGATTGGACGCGGGTCCGGCGTCTCGGTCGGCATGCGACTCCCAGACGAGCCTCGCGTTTGCGCCCCAGTTGCGCTACAGCAGCCAATGGGCGGGGGACGCGTGCCGCATCCTGGCCGCCCACATCACGAGGAGCCTCAACGGGTTGGACTTGAAAAGGTGCGCGCTCGCCGCTCGGTCGCGTGTGTCCTCTTGTTCAATAACGGAATTCAACGAGTTGCCTGTGCCCGTGTTTCAGATATAAAAGTGCCTGCGTCGTTCGAATAATTGAGAAGTGTCATCAAGGGTTGTGCAGCCACTTCGCCGCGCTTTGGGACGAGAACTGTGACTGTTTTTGCTGCGTTCCTTATGAGACTGACAGTTTTATAGCATATGCTACAATTGTTCTGGTTCATTGGGACTAATGAGCTCTTTAGTTGTTGAATGAGGGTATATTGTACATAGTTCATTGTGTAAGTGACAAGAATAAAGGACTGAAACAACATTCGCATTTAAGGTTTTTTTTGGGAATTTATTTCTTTTTTGTTTGAGAAAGTGCTTACAGGGTTACATTACAACCACATGGACATTCATGCCACATTGAAATAAAACTTCTTAAAAATGAAATTGTTGATCCGAGTAAGTAACACCCTGGTAAAAAAAGCCAATATTCTGATGAAAATTGCACAATTTGAAAAGACATTTAAATGCTTGTTCTCTCCCCTTCATAATGAATTCTTTGTTAAAATCTATTTATAATAGAAAAATTATATGAGAACTTTCAATGCTATGACAACAGCACCAGCTGGCAACCAATCAATGAGTGTTACAATTTCAGATTGCCTGCCAGCCTGGCCGACATCATGATTCCACCTAAAAACACTTATATAATCTAACTGTACAAGTCATCATCTCCGTCATCTTGGAAAGTACCGCCTTGGTCTCCACCAGTGCCACCACCAGATGTGTTTCCTGGTGCTGAGTTGGGGAACCTTAAAAACAAAGAAATAATATAAGTTTTCTATAAAACCACCTCCTTACTGAAACTTGGATATGAAATGCACTTACCTGAAATTGGTTCCAAAGCCACGGGATTGTTGGAGGGTTTGTGAGAACATCTCATACTTGCGAATATCATTATCAGATACAGAGCGCCTAGCAAAGCGCATGGCCTCTTCAAAGTGGGCTTTTGTGATTTCTGGAACAGGGTCTTCTTCATCCATCTGAAAAAAAATAAAAAAAATTGAAGCCATGAATAAACAAGCAATGACATAGGTATTTTAAATCAATCTTAAACAGTGGAATCAATGTTCTACACTCACATCCATAGCAGCATTCTGGTTAGCAGCTCTTTCACGTTCTCTCCTGATTTCAGCTTCAATACATTGACGAATTGCCAATTTACAGGCTCGCTGGCAGATTTCAGTCAAGTCAGCACCAGAGAACCCATGCGTGACCTTGGCAATGTAAATCATATCAACGTCAGGGGCAACAGGAGATTTGCGCATGTTTGCCTTAATAATGGCTTCCCGAGACTTCTCATCAGGCAAGGGAATGTAGATCAACTGATCCAGACGTCCAGGACGCAGAATGGCAGGGTCAATGATGTCTGGCCTGTTTGTTGCACCAATGATGAAGACGTTCTTCTTGGCTCCCATGCCATCCATTTCTGTTAGAATCTGGTTGATAACCCTGTCTGCAGCACCTCCAGCATCACCAACGTTACCACCTCGAGATTTAGCAATAGAGTCCAACTCATCAAAGAAGAGGACACAAGGGGCAGCTGATCTAGCCTTGTCAAAAACATCTCGGACATTAGCTTCAGATTCACCAAACCACATGGTCAGCAGTTCAGGGCCCTTGACAGAAATGAAATTGGCCTGGCATTCATTGGCAATAGCTTTAGCCAAAAGAGTTTTACCACATCCAGGAGGTCCATAGAACAAAACACCACGGGATGGCTGCATTCCGAACTTGAGGAACTTGTCAGGATGTTCCACAGGATATTGTACCAGTTCTTGAAGCTCTCGCTTGACATTTTCCAAGCCACCAATGTCCTTCCAGGTGACATTGGGAACTTCCACAACAGTCTCACGCAGTGCACTTGGGCTGCTCTTGCCCATGGCATATCTGAAGTTCTCCATGGTCACAGCAAGAGAGTTCAAGACCTCAGCATCAATTTGATCATCATCAAGATCAATGAGATCCATCTTCTCACGGATTTGCTGGAGAGCAGACTCTGAGCAAAGGGAAGCCAAGTCAGCACCCACATGTCCATGGGTCTCAGCAGCAATTTGTTCGAGGTCCACATCATCAGCAAGCTTCATGTTCTTAGTGTGGATACGGAGAATTTCAAGACGACCAGTTGCATCAGGGATACCAATGTCAATTTCCCGGTCGAATCTTCCAAATCGACGAAGAGCACCATCAATAGAGTTGGGCCTGTTGGTAGCAGCCATAACAATAACGTGAGAGCTTTGCTTCAGACCATCCATAAGTGTTAGCAGTTGAGAGACAATGCGCCGCTCAACTTCACCGTGTGTCTTCTCTCGCTTGGGAGCAATAGCATCCAATTCATCAATAAAGATGATGGAAGGAGAGTTTTTGTCAGCCTCTTCAAAGGCCTTCCTTAAATTGCTTTCAGACTCTCCAGCCAGCTTGCTCATGATCTCCGGACCGTTGATAAGGAAAAAGAATGCTCCAGTTTCGTTGGCAACAGCTCTGGCTATCAAAGTCTTACCCGTACCGGGTGGGCCATAAAGCAAGATTCCTCTGGGAGGCTTGACACCAATAGCCTTGAACAGACTGGGATGACGAAGAGGTAGCTCCACCATCTCCTTGATCTGGGCAAGTTGTTTCCTGCATCCTCCAATATCATCATAACCAACTGCATTCAAAGCTTCCTCCTCCTCTTCTCTCTTGATTGGATCACCATCACAGTGGATGATAGTGTCAGGAGCCACAATACAGTAAGGCGATGGGTCAGTTTCCACCACTTTGAATTCGACAGCTCTCATACCTCCTCGGACAATGAAAGCATCATCTTTGTGAATGGGCCTGTATGCTTCTAGGAAATACGGCTTAAGATAAACTTCAAATAGGTTGCCTGTCAAGCCTTCAACTGTGTCGTCAATGGGAAGTACATGGATTCTCTTGCCGTATTTTACATCAGGGCAAGGCTGGACTGACACTACATCGGACAGGCGAACTCTCAGGTTGTTGCGCACCACACGGTTCATGCGGATTTTTTCATCAGGTACTGTCTCATCAGCCAAGACAATGCATACGGTTTCTTTTCTACGTTTTCCCTTCAGAAGAACTGTATCTCCTCTAAATAGCTGCAGCTCATCCATTTTGGCCTGTAACAAAAGTAGAGTGTAAATAGAGGGCTCAGACAAAGTAAAGCCAAAAAACAATTAAGGTGAATACATGAGGACTTTAAAGCAAAATAAAATCTTACCTGAGAGAGAGCCACAACCGAATTGTCATCGTTGACAGCCTCCTCAACAAGAAGCCTGTTTGGGCGGTCCTTGCGGCGCAAAATTGCGGTAGCCAAATCATCAGGACTATAGTAACAAACAAAACAAAAAATGCTGCATTAGTATCAAATATATTTACAAGTGAAACCTCAGGGCCTGTAAAAAATAACAATTTTAACATTTCTTCACAAAAAGTCCTTTTATCATCTTGTACCTTTCTTTCTTTTTAGGATCTTGATTCAACTTAGTGGATGGCTTTGCCGGTAATTTATTGGAAACAGAATCCTTTTTGGATTTGGGATCAGTTGATTTTGAAGGTGGTAAATTTGCCTTATCAACCCTTTTGGGAGGGGCTGAATCGCGTTTGCCTACCATGATCACCTTGATCAAATTGACTGGTGCAACTGCCTCTGTGTTTGAAGGGTAAGAGGTCCACTACAGAAGAAATTCAAGACTGTTGGCTTGGAGCCAAGAATGCCAAACACAAGCTGCCAATCTAACAGCAACCAGGTCTCAGACCCACAAAACAAAAACAAGTTTAAACTAATGCAGAAAATAATTTAAAACATCTTGAAATTTGATCTTTTGCCAGAAATGATGAGTGACACAAGGCAAAATCAATTCAGCTGGCAAAAACAGGTTAACTAACCTTAATGCTAATAGAACAGTGTCACTCATTCTCATCGCAACCACTACCTGGTTCATTCAGCCGTTCGAATTGTGGCGAAAGGATTAACTGGACTGTGCTTGACAGATACGGCTGTCATGATGGGCACTGAATACAACGCATGAAGGTAGGGTAAGTAGTGGCTGATCAATATGGTGAATTATTGTGTAGTTCAAGAATCACCTAGATGCACACTCAAGTTTAATCTGGGCTGATAACAGCTGAGATGAATGGGCTCAATTAGTATAGAGAGAATCAACTGCCATCTGCCTAGGTAACAAAAAGTGATCAGAATAGTAAAGTAACAAGATTTGTTCCCAGTAGGATTGAAAAATACAGGAACCAGCAAATCGGAAAGAGTTATTTCACCATTAAAGGGGTTAAAGGCTATTCCCCCTCAGCCAGCAGCACACAATAGATGCAACCGGCCGCGTAAAATAATTGAGGGGATTCAAGAAACTTATAGACACAGAGGATTCGGAGAAAGAAAAACTTGAGGAACATTCAAAAATGGTGCAAACAGAGATGAAATTGCTCAAAACATCCGACATGATGACAATGTACTTTTGACGGCAGGCCAGGCGTAGGCTAGAGTCATTCATTTTCCCGAGGCGATAGAAATGAGCGTTCTGCACTCAACTTGCCGATTTACTCAAAACAAGGAAGCAGAAACCATGAGAAACTCTTTCAGTACTCACTTCTTTCCGTCAGCCATGGTGTTTTTTCTAGAAAACGCTTAGAATTCCAGGACTAACGTCACCAACAGCCCGGCAGAAACCACAATGACTGCGATCAGCCGCACGGACAGACGTTGCCGCTTGGTGCACTCAGAATCTGTCGACGCACGGGGGGCGTTCCTTTTCCCTGCCCAAATTTCGTTACTATTTAACTAATTTTTGGGAATATAATTCGTGGTAGGGTTCTAAATCCTTCAATACAGGCATGATAAATTTCAATTAAGGTTCGAGAAACGTCGATAATCGACATAAGTGCAAAATGATGCACGTTAACGTGTTTTTTAAATCACTCTTCTGGAGACGCTTTCTCCAGGACATCTCCTCCCACCGTGATTACTCCATGATCGTTCTTTAGGAAATGACGTGTCCCCAAAATTTCAGGGTATAAAAACTTGTCTTTATTATTAACAGGTCTAAAAGCATCCGCACTAATATTAAAACCTCCATTTGGATGCAAAATCAGTTATCTTATTTATAATTTTCGGCATTCTTTTACGTCATTTTGACCAGATCTGACCGTTTGGAAGTTACTCTAGTGCTTCATTTTTGTCTTCTTCTGTTTACAAGAAAAGGAAAGACAGACGGAGATTGACAAACATCCGAGATGGCTGGAATTAAAGGTACTCTAATTATATTGAACATTTAATACAGATGAAGGTGGCATTGTAATGCACTCATATCGAGTGTGCAAATTTTCGTCCGTCTCCCGTCAATATGCTGCTGTATTTGTGTTGTTGGTTTTGCAAGCAATGAAAGAGGTACTCTCTTTTACACCTTTCATACTGTTTGTTTGACAGAAGATTGCCTTCTATTCATTCTGTGTAAACAATACAATTGCCATTCCGTATCCCGAAATCAAAAACGGATTTTGAAAATGATATCTTTGTTGACGACTTTTCTGAAGCTATTCTGCTTTCAGTGTGCTCTTTGATATAGCCTAACATTTTGTTACTATGGTGCTTTGGCTCCTTGAACTCTTTTCTTGCATAACATCCTTGTTCAAAAATTTAATGAGTTTATTACTTTATTTGTTTCATGTTCTGGTTAATCTTCATTCCGATTGTATCAGCGTAAGTAGTGTTTGTATACCATTGCCAGCATATGGCCTTTGTGTTGATAAATGTCATCAAATATTAAATAATCTTTTTGGTACTTTTCTTTGTTTAGGCTGGTAGCGTTAGCCTTTGCTGGATCCATTGGTATGACCTTTGTCATACTTGGCTGTGCTCTACCTCAATATGCGTAAGTTCTTCTAAATTTTTTCAATATTAGCCCACAGGGATGGCACAAGTCAAAATCAAGTCAGAATCATGCTTCTGCCCTCCCTGTGCCTTTGAAAAGTGGATGTTTTGGTACTATGTTATAAATTAAATTTACCAAAGTTTTTATGATTTCTCTGTTTTCAGAGTTTGGTGGCCTTTCTTCGTTGTTCTTCTCTATCTCCTAGCACCAGTTCCAACACTTATTGCACGTCGATATGCAGAGGATTCCGGTGGTTCAGGGGGCCCATGTCTTGAATTTTCCATTTTCATTACAATGGGATTTATTGTGTCTGCATTCGCCCTTCCAATAGTACTTGCAAGATCTCCTGCTGAAAGTCCTGTGGTAATTGCCTACCGTGTTTTATTTTTATTCAAACAAAGAATTAAACCTAATTGAGCCAATCATAGTTCATGTGTTTCCCTGTTTGTATCAATATATAAGTTGATTTTTTTCATTTTCCAGATTCAAATGGGAGCCTGCTACTTGACACTGGCTGGTAATGTGGTCGTGTTCCTTACTTTACTTGGTTTCTTCTTAACATTTGACCAAGAGGATGCTGACTACAGTATGTGGTGAAGTTTGATACTTACTGGCATTCCCTGCCACATGGAATGTTGTGGACAATGAGACTGATTTTAGGTACAGAAGAAACACTTGTGGTTTTTTTGTTCTTTTTTAATGGTGTCAGAAAGCTGCTTTCTCTCGATAGCCTGGCTTTTTATACAATCTAAAATGAAAACAAGGCCACTCAGCACATTTCTGCTAGTATAGTATGTGTCACAGCAGTTGCTTATTTTACCAGTGCTGCCATTTTTACTGTTAGGAATAATACATGTTAGTTGTCCTTTCTTTTATACCATTGTTGGTTTCTTTCTTTTTTTGTTTATAAATCCTAAAACAACTAGTGTAGCACCCTTCTCTGCTTCTTTCTGTTTTGTAGCTGAGTGCCAACGGACGCTGAAATAACTTATGAAAAGTCTTGTACATTGAACCCTTACTAATATGCTAGGTAGAAGTAGAGATTTAATGGGTCTATATTTCTATCTGTGGTTTCCTCTTTCTATAATGGTTGAAAATGTATGACTGTGTAATTATTGCTGTTTTATACACCAATTTTTGTGGTTCTGTTAATCCAATGCTACATTGATGTTGATCAAGAAGATTTGTATGACTCTAAATTTGCATTTTGATGAGCATATATGTACAGTATTCATACCCTAAAGACATGCCCCTATTAAATACCAAATATGTCTTGAATTTTTAAGAAATAGGCACTTAATTTAATGCCTTGCTTGATCACATTTTAATAATTATCAACTGTATACACTTTTATCTTAGTTTACACTCCAGATTCAGTGTGATTTACTCAAGCCCTGGTGATCTATTAAATTATTTACTATTTATGAATTGTGTTTAATTTCCAATTTCCTGACACAACATCAAGTAAAACAATGAAATTTGACAAATTTTGATTTTATTTTTAACCAATCAGGGGATGGAGTGGGGGACTTGTCACCTTTCACAATAGGTTGTTTTCAGTTAAGGAAAGCTGATGACATTCAGGTAAACCAACCAAAACATTGTGGGATTACCTGACGCCACTTCACAGTTGGCTATAATGTTGTAAGGCCGGCAGGACGACCTCATTACATTAGTGTGCAAGAATTTTCAAACTGGGTTAAATAACAATGCAATAATAGATTTTTTTGGTAAATTTATTGTGGAGTATACATTAAGGCTCTAGAACTTCATTCTGTGAGGGTACTGGCTTGTTTTAAGCCCGAACATTGTCCTCAGGTAGTTAGCCATCACTTTCCTTTCAGGGTGCTTCTTCAGAATCTGGAGCATCTGCTTGTCAATAGCTTCCTGATCCTTCTTCCTTTCCTCAGAGGGAGTGTATTTCTGAAAGCAAGAGATCATTAGAAAACCATTCATGGAATGTCCCCTGAATAGTCATCAGCAGCCTGGACTTACCTCGGCCTTCTTGGCAAAGATTTCACCTTCTTCCTTCTTTGCCCTCTTTTCACGCTTGCGCTTGAAATAGTCATCATTGAGCTTTTCAGGCACCTGAAGAGTGGAGATGTCGAGCTCGGTGCTTGTGGCAATGAGGAAGTTCGGGTGCACTCGGCGCAGAGGGCATCCGTTAATGTGGAAGGGTCCTGGAAAATGGAAATATTTTAGACCAGACTTTCATAAACAACGAGATCACAAGAGACAACTGAAAACTGAAACTAACCATTGACAAGAGCAAGACCACTCTTCAAAACCTTCAGGAGAACAACACGCTTGCCAGCATGACGGCCAGCCAGAACGATGCAGATGGTGCCAGGGGTAAGTGATGGCCTGGTGTACACCTTGTGCTGCTTCTTTGACTTGAAATAGTTCTTACGGATACTGCAACAGAGAAAGAGCTGTTAATAAACACACACGAGCTAAGAAAGAAGAGTAACTGAAGTGCAATAGAGATTTGTTGAGAGTAAAGCACATTAGGTGACATTGCCAGTAGTCACAAACATTGAACATTGAGGATAGGGTGATAGGAAAATTTAATAGAAGTCTTGAACCACATTGGATAATTACTCAATTCCTTAGCATCTCATCTTGAACACTAAAAGATTGTGTTCCAACTAAATGAGGTGCATCAATAAAATTTAGTAAAATCTACATGTTGGTGGGGTGAAATAGAGATTCAATGTAAATCTTGAACCACATTGGATAGTCCATCATTACTCTAGCATCTCCGAACATGAACACTAAAAATAGGGTCCACACAACAAAAAGAGATGCACCATTAAAATTTGTGAAAAACTACATGTTGGTGGAGTGAAATAGAGATTCAATAGGGGTCTTGAACCTCATTGGAATCCATCATTGTTCTAGCACCTCTACATTACATACAGCCAGCAGACTGTACACAATGAAGATAGAGGTGCTTCAAAGCGAGACTGAGCAACATGACACTTACGCAGCAGCTGTGGGGTAGTAGTTGGGCCTCTTCTTCAGCAAGACCACTCGGGAGCCTCCGTTCTTGTCACCACCAATGGGCTTCACAACAGTGAGAGCCTTCTTGGGCTTAACCTACACAACAAACAAGGTTGCATTAGATATAATAGGTACAGAAGGAATTGAGGGGAAAACATTCTTTGCGGAATACATTTTACGGCAGCTTACAGTTTTAGGGGTAGTCTTCTTGACAAATTTGCCAACACCCTTCCTGGTGTACATAACACTCCTGGAGAAACGGTAGACGCCAGGGCTCAGCTCCTTCTGACCCCTGTCCCTGGGCTTCTTGCCGGCGGGGGCCTTCGCGGCTGTAGTGGCCACCATCTGAAACATTACATTTTACTGGTGAGAAACATACCACTGACGCAAGCCTTCAAGATAACTTGACTAATAAAAAATTAGTGACAAAATTAAAGGGACCTAAATATTATCTCTCGTGGCAACAAATACACTCAAAAGAAGCCGAGAAATGTACACACAGCAAGGAAAGTTTAGTGAGGCTTGAGGGGTTATGTTATGTAGACGAAGGGGCAAATGTAAACAACTCAAATTCTGAGCGTTTAAGTCGACCTGTCTAAACCCGAACAAATTCACAGCCACTTGTAATTAATGCGTTCCACTAATTTCAGGGTATGAAGCGATAAAATGTCTATCCACGTAAACATATACAACGGTGTGAAACAGTTCGGAGCTCATGCCGCTGGCACGCAAGCCGGCTGAAATTACATTATAAAGGCGAGAAAATTTTGACTTTCAAAGGCAAAGACGATTACATAAATCGTAATGAACACACATTAAACTGAGGTCGGTAGAATTCCACCTAAATAACGATTGATGATTAAAGATGAAATTCCAGTACTCACATTTCTCGTGGATTGCCTCAGAAAGAAATACAAAAACGGAAGAGCCTTCTAAAAGACGGGCAGAAGACCTTGCAGTGGAGGCGGACACCAAGCAGGGCAGCCAACCTGCTTGAAAGTAAAAATATCGGAGTACGTGACCTACTAAGCCAATTTGAACAAATAGAAATAAGATTAAACTTCAAATTCAAAAAATGAGAGCGTTGGAATAATCAGATTCCTGTGAACCTGCTATACGCTAATGTGATCAGACAGTTGGCAATGCCACTGTATCATAAACATAGTCTGTACATATGGCGTCTGCTGTGATACCCAATCTGTCTGCTGATGGTTATACCCGTTTTAACGATGAAACTATCAACCTCAGCAGGAATCTCCGTTCAGACCAGGATGGTAGAAACATTTTTCTAAGCTCTATAAAAATTTGATGTCTCGTTTACTCTAAGAAAAGCAATATAGGGATGGACGTTGTATTCAGACTTCTGGGCTCGGTCTCTCGTTCCTGTCAGTTTTTGTTTATAAATGCACAGTTCACACCGTAAACTTATTTAATCCTAACAATTCGACGTTCGGATCAGTGATGTCGCTCTTTTATTTCAGTATAGTTTGTTTTTGTCAACTTTTGGTGCGTGCCTCCTTGGCAAAAACCCACAAGAGAGTGATGGGTGGTGGATCCACACTGACATCCTTGTGACATCATTATTGTCATGAGATCATGGCCTCCAGGCAAACTGGTTTATAGTGGTTCACAGGGTCAATTCAATCATTCTGATTTCCCTTTAGAACTCTTTCGAATATAGTAGTAAAATACATCCAGCCTTTCTTTAGCTGTTTTGTGTTTATTTTTTTTATCATTTTGCTGGGTTTTATTTCTTATGAATGAATTATAATGTCAGATATGTCTTCAGAACAAAGTTTTCATGCACCTTATTTGGCAGGACATGAAATCAGCTCTGGAGCGGCAGAAATGCACTCGACAGCTGATGAGCAGGATCTTCCCAACATGATTGGAAGCCAATCAAGCTTAAATCATGAATATGTGACTGATGGCGTGTCAGGGGAGATGCGAATTCTGTCTGATCCAAGGGACGTTGGAAAATCATGGGAAACCAATTATCATGAAGCAGCAATATTTTTAGAGGTTTGTAATAAATATTTTTCTGTAAACCTTTGTGATGGGTCAAAGGGTTCTGTCCTTTTTCAATGTTCATATTTTTCCTTCGGAATCTTTTAGGAGGGTGCCAACAATGAAAAGTTTGACTCACATCCTAGTGACCCTAAAGCAGTCCCTGCTTATCTTCTGGTCCATAACAATTGGTACTATGGATTGGACCTATTCACATCCTCAGTTTTGTTAGCACTGGCCCTCGGGGAGGATCCTGCAGTCGCTGCATTTAAAGTAAGGTTTCACTAATTGCTTTTTAATATTTTACACAATGACATAGTTCTGTTAAACTCAGTGAATGATGGGTCTTTATGACAACAGTTACCTGTAGTGATGTCCAGCATCATGGAAATTGCTGCTCTGATCACAATAGCTGGAGAGGTGTTTTTAAAATTAAGATGGATTGGTTGGCGCACAATCCTACGTCACAAGAGGACAATGATCAAGGTAGATTTTCCTAAAGTACTTTTTAAGAAGTATCTTAAAAGGGTTTATTTTGATTTCTATCGCTATTTCCTTTTTTCTTTTGGTTTATTTCAGTGTCTAACATTACTAGTGATGTTTTTTGAAGCTCTTGTGGTATTGATTAGAAGATCAAGTCACTTTCGAGTTACAAGAGCTTTCCGCCCGATTTTCCTGATTGATACTCGAAGCTTTGGTGAGCATAATGCATGAATTGTCCGCATGTCTGTGATTCATGATTTCCATGTTTCTATCCATGTTTCTGTTTTGTTTGTGGGGATGGCTCAATTTGTCTCTGGTTTTCATTTGTAAATGTTTTCTTCAGGAGCTGTGCGCAGATTCATTCGTCAAATTCTACAATCTATGCCTCCTATTTTGGATATGATGGGCCTGCTTTTCTTCTTTGTGTCTACTTTTGCCCTGCTAGGATATTTTCTTTTCTCTGGAGATCCCCACAACCCCCATTTTTCCACCTTAACAACTAGCTTTGTCAGCATGTTTGTCCTTCTCACTACTGCTAAGTATGCATCAACCTTTGTTTGTCAGTAACTTATTTTTCTGTAAAAAGAAGATATTGTCAAAATTCCCTTTTCCAGTTTTCCTGATGTAATGATGCCAGCATATGCTCGTTCAACATGGTATGCTCTCTTTTTTATATCATATCTGTGCATTGTTTTATACGTGCTTATGAATCTGGTAAGAATGAAATTTTTATATAATGATTATAGATAAGAAGTCATCGAAATTCTTCTGTTGTTGATGTATTTGTCGTTCCCTACTGTGCCAATTTTAGATGCTTGCCGTTGTCTATGAAACCTTTACACGTGTGGAACGTGACAAATTTCGTAAACTGCTCCTACACAAGAGACAAGCTTGTCGTTTATCATTCCGACTCCTAGTGTCTAAACAAAATCCCACCCACATCCGATTTCGTCAATTTGAAGGTTTGATGCACTACTATGCACCACAAAAGAGTGAGTTTGTTTTTGTGTTTGTATTTTTGGACAAGTAAAATTTCAGTTATTTAGTTCAACTACATTAAAATTTGGTTTCTTTCTACAGCCCCAATAGATGTAGTGTTGATGTTTCACTATCTGGACAGTAGTGGGACTGGAGAATTATCTCAGGAAGACTTTTTCCGTGTGTATGATGCTGTCATGCTGTCATGGGAACCTCAGTTCGCGCACATTCCATGGTTCCACACCGCTTGGCCTCCACTTCAAAGTGTTCTCCAGAAGATGCATGACTTGGTTCATTGGAAACACTTTGAAAAAGTTGTTTGTAAGATACTATTAAAGATATTATTTTTTGTTTTAGACAATTTTGTGTGGCTGTCAAATGGTCTCTAAAAACGGTTTGCATTTATTCCAAACTAGATTGTCTCATAATTTGTAATGGCATTGCCATGGCTATTCGAATTGGCCAGGACTACAACAATCTTCAAGAAGCAGCTAGAGCATTTGCTGCGTCATGGGACACAATTTTCTTTTTAGCCTGTGAGTTCATGAAATTCAGCTATTGAAAGGCCTTTAATTTTTTTGTCTCAAATTTGTTTTTATCTTGTTGTTTCTGCTTTCTCTGTTTCTTTTTCGGTGAAGTGTTTGTTGTTGAAGCTCTTCTGAAAGTGCTTGGCATGGGCCTATCACGATACTTTTCATCAGGGTGGAATGTGTATGATTTCACTGTTACTTTGGCTGCCCTCCTTGGAGTTCTACTAAATTATTTGTTTCCTACACTGACTTTCATCGTAGTACTACGTCCATTGAGGTGACTTTTCGCATTTAAACTGGCAAGGGTCATTATTTTGGGATTTTAATTTTGTTTCTGTTCTAATACATTCCTTTTTGTTACAAAATAGGTTGTTACGCTTATTCAAGATGAAAAAGCGCTACCGAGATGTGTTTGGCACAGTGGTGCTTTTGTCTCCCTTAATGTCATCAGCTGTAATGGTTATACTGGTATTGTATTATTTCTTTGCAATAATTGGAATGGAGCTGTTTGCTGGTTATGAACTGAGAAACTGTTGCAAGTACGTATTCATGAGACTGGGACATTCCTATAAAATGTTCTCAATCTTGATAGGAATATTCACAAGGTTTGCTTTTTGTTTGTGTCTAATAGCGGCACAGCTGTAGAAGACTTTTATAGATGGAGTGTGAACACAACTACTCCAGGAGGATACTATTACCTGAACAACTTTGAAAATATGGCAACAAGCTTTGTCACATTATTTGAGTTGATGGTAAGTGGGCTACCATAATTATATTTTATTTAGCTTTGGCCTATGTCTTCATTTAAATTTCTTCATTTTAAATTCTTCTTTATTATTTTGACAGGTTGTTAACAACTGGTTCATTGTCATGAATGCCTATGCAGTTGTTGTTCATCCGTCTAGTAGGGGATATTTCATGCTCTTTTATTTGATGACCTCAGTTGTTTTAACTATTGTAGTTGCATCTGTGTTAGAGGCCTTTAGATTCCGTATTCAGTACAAGCGGCAGACTACCAAACGAGAAGGTGAGTTTAGTTGATCAATTAACACCTCATATCTTAAGGGTAAGAAGAGAAATGTTTCTAAATATACCAAAAATTCACTTTGCAGAGGAGAAAATGCTTCATGAAGAGTTGCATTTGAAGTGGGAGGAACTTTCAGTTCTCCTACGTGATCAACAATTACTGGATTCTCTGAGACCTCAACTTGTAGTTGGGGTATGTATGAATAATTAGACACAAAATATTATCTGTTTTGCAATTGATAAAGAAGAGAGACTCTCTATGTACACATCTTCATTCATTACTTTTTTTTAAAGGGAATCTCAACATTTATTGGATGCCGTCCTCGTAATAGGGAAGTTCTCATGAACCGGATGTATCGAACTGAAATTGAAGAATGGATGAATGAAGCTGCAGCTGCAGAGAAAAATGTTCAAAATGGAAATCAATTTTCTCAAGATGTTGATGCAGAGCATGTGATTATTACAGAATCTGATAGTGTTGTTCTAGGGGTAGACAGGGAGGACACAATTTTAAGACGTTTATCACATAGATAGGTGGAACAATGTCGAGAAGCTTTTACTTTTAATTGTTCAAAAATACTAATATGGTTTTAAGAATTTAATTTGTGATTATTGAGCCAATTCTTAACACTAGTCAAATGTTTTCCTGGGCCTTTTTCTGTATGTAGTATAATATGACAGTATTGCAATTTTTGGAATGATTTTAAAATGCAGACAAAATCATTGACTATGCAACATTTCCATAAAATAAGACAAGCATGGAAGTTTTCCATTTTAATTTATATGCTTATTAATTTCATGTGCAAGCTTCACATCATAGAAGTAGCTAATGGGCGGATGGTTGCTTTTCTTTCACATCTGAACAGAAAGTATTATATTGATCCAAATGTGTTTTAGCATTATATGTAGTAAGACAGAATGAATTGTTATGTATTTAGAGCATTTGTATATTTAAGCTGCTCTTGGATGTTAAAATCTTTTTCTGCCTAGTCATGGTGCTAATAATTGTTTTAAAACGTGTGGGTAAAATGTAGTTATTTTCCCCTTTCTTTTAATTTATTTAAAAAAAGTGTGTGTGAGTATGTTTGTGTGTGTGTAGACCAATAGCTGGCTTTTCCAGAAACCTATAGATTATGGAGTGCCCTTGTGATATCTATTTGTTATATAGTTCAAACTGTATCTTTTACTTTGTCAATTTTTTTTATGTTCCTATGAATGCAGTATTTTAGTTCTATGACACCAGAATGGGGTTTATGTAGCAACCCAGGAGTTTTTGTGAATCTAAATTAATAACCCAAATCAAAATTTTGTTCAACTTTTTTTTTATGGAGTCAAAGATCTCATATCGTTTTGAATGAAAGGGAGCAAACAGGAACGATAGTTTACAGATTGTGCAAAGGACAACACTCAACCCAAAGCTGTTAGTGTCTTAAATGTTAATGCTTTTTTTCCACCACTAATATTGGTAGATAACTAGAAAATACAATGAAGACTGTTGTTGTGTACAATAACCTGTGCATTTCATAAGGAAGTCCAGTAGTGAAGGTTTTTGGAGGTCAGAGCTATTATTTCGTATGTACCTGGTTCATCCTCAGTCTTGTTTGTAAATTCACTACAATATTAATTATGATCAGTGACGCTGTTATGGACCATAGACCTCCACTTATATGTTTAGTTCTAGCAGTCTCTGTGATTTTGATTTTATGTCCAATCGATGCAGCTTTTATTAATGTGTAGAATGTAACATTTTCCTATATTGTGAAATAAATGCATGAAAAAAAAACACAATTGTTAAAGGCAATCTGCAATATCCTATAGACATTTGCCCCGGTGCCCGCTCCTCCGCGCAGCCTCAAGGTTTCTCCTCGAGAGCGTTCGTCGTGGGAATTCAAGAGCCACTCACATCACTTGATTTTCCTCTCGGCGCGCGAATGCAGTGGCGGGTCCCCAGTCAGTGGCGATACTTTGCTTTAATAGTTCTCAGGGATCACCAAAATTCGTTCCAATATCTTGGCACCTCCTGGCACTTCCCTCGCCAATGGCACGCACATGGGTCATTTTACGTGCGCCCAGGTGAGGGAGATGCTCACAGCCGAGGATGGCAACGTGATGGACGAGTTTGAAACGACAGTGTAGTGAGCAGGTTGGGGGGCGTTACGTCACGAGAGCAAGCGAGCAAGGTTCGCGCCGGGAGCTGACCTGGGGTGTCACTCATAGGAGCTGGCGCTGGCCGGCCCACCAACCGTCTGATTCCGAACACTGCTTTGTCGCTCTGTCTCTCTCGCACCCCTGCGGACCGCCCCATGAGTGCGAGAGAGACAGAGCGACGAAAGCAGTGCTCGGAATCAGACGGCTGGCCCACACAGGGAACAGAGAGAGACAGACTGAGAGGGAGATGGCACGGCGCGGCGGGCATGGCTGCGGGGGAGGGCCTCATTTCCACGACGGCCCTCGCCTGCCGCCTCGCTGCCCGGCCCTCGGTATTTGCATGGCGGCGCCGCGCAGCGCATCCTCGCCTCGCGCGGCCGGGCCGAGGCACGGCGGCACGGCGCAGCGTATTTAAATGCGAGATGAATGAATCAATTCCGCCGTTGTGACGCAACGCAGCGACGCAGAGACGGGCCGACAGGCTGGTTGCGAACAGTGCTTCGTCGTGCTGTCTCTCTCGCACCCCTACGGGCCACGCACCCATGACAGCGAGACAGACAGGGACAGACTGAGTCGGTCTGCACTGCAGCTGACCCGCGCTCCGCGCTGTGGGAGTGCGGCACACTGCGCGCGGCCGAACGGCCGTTGGCACGTGGAGACGGCATAGACTCCGCGTGGCCTCGCGGCTTCGCCCAGTAAACTTTTAGAGAGACCCCTTGCCAGCCAACCAGGCTGTAGGTGTCCACCGGGCAAGCATGCCACTTGCACGCTTAGGCGCCTGCCAGGTAGGCAGTCCACACGCTGGCGTGCGCTCGGTGGCCTACCTTGCCCGGCGATCCGGCACGCCGGCAGGCCCCCCGCGACGGTGAAATCGTGGTCCAGCCGAATTTATATGATATGTTTGTGTTCTGTTTTGATCTTATGGCTCGCCCAACAACAATTTGTGGCGCTCCCCTAGTCCCTGGTTCTGACAATAATGGTCTTCCAGTGACGGGTACAGTAGGTTACCAAAGTTACCCCCACAGCCACGGCCACGGCACAGCGGCGCGCCCCAGGGTGGCAGCCAACACAGGGTTCGAGGTTCGAGCAGCAATCACACGAGCTCGGGACGCGAGACACGAAATGGGCTGGAGAACAGTAGAGAACAGGAGCCAGCCGCCTGCTGCCGAACAGTTCTTGCGTCGCTCTGTCTCCCTCGCACCCATACGGGACGCCCCGTGAGTGCGAGAGAGACGGGAGCCGCGTTCGGAATGGAGGTGCTGGACTGCTGGACCCCCGCGTCGCCGGAGCGGCTCCCTGTCGGTGCGAGGCGTGCGAGGCGGGTGGCTCGCCTGTTTGTCATGACCCACTTGTCCCACACGGGCGGCGCGGCGGCGCGGCGCTAGACGGATGGGCGAAGCGGGCAGGGCGGAAGGAAGAGGTCGCCGACACCGCCAACACCGCGAACCACGAAAAGCAATAAAGGCCCATATGCCATTCTCCGCCTCCAAGACGCGTGGACCGGGACACGCAGCCCGATCCCGAACGGTGGCTTCGTCGCTCTGTCTCTCTCGCACCCCTACGGAACGGCTGACGAGTGCGAGAGAGACAGAGCGACGCGAAGCGCCGCAGTTCGGAATCAGCCCGCAGGCAGACGAGACTCCGCGCGCACTTTGTCGAAACGAGAAAGAAAGCAAGAAAGCAAGACAAACGGCACAGAAACAGACCGGCCGCCCATTTTTAGCGGCCTCAATTTGATGGGAACGGCGGAACGGCCGGGGCGGCGATCACGCGGGAAGGACGTATTGTTCTGTGGACCTTGTGCGTGCGGTGGCCGCGGCGTGGCGTGGCGTAGTGTGCGTGCGGAAGCCCCCGCGCCGCCGGCACGGCCGGCACCCTCGGCACCCTCGCGTCTAGAGTTTTGGCCGCCTCCATCGGTCTTCTGGCCCACTGTGGCCCGCCCCCGCACTGCCTCTTCGATTATTGATCGGGCCCGGTACCCCCGGTACCCAATACCCAGCAACCAGTACGACCAGTGCCCCCAGTCCGCAGTCGGCACGGTCGGCACGGTCCGCACGTCGCGCGGCGTGTGTGCGAAACTGTATACACACCTCCAGTCCACCTTCCCTCTCACGCTTGTCAGATCTCATTTAGATCTCATTCGGGGGCGTACCGCACACTGTACACTCACTCCGCCGGCAGGGCACCGCGGCCACCGCCGCCCAAGCCGCCACCGGGGGCCGGTCCATACCGAAACACCGAAACAGCGCCGCGATGCACCGATAAGGCGCCTCGGCGTGTGTGTGTGTGTGTGTGCCTCGTAAAGTAGTGTGTTATTGGCCGCCGAATGAATTATGTTGTCTCATAATTGCGAAACCATCGTCTGGCCGCGCACCGAAGGCACCGAGCGAGCGGCGGCTGCCTTATCAGCGCGAACCGGGCGAACGGAGCGCCGAAAACGCACCTGCCCTTCGCGTCGGCCCTTCGCACCTGACCTCGCCTGCAGATTGGTTCCGAGAGTCGTTTTCGTCGCTCTGTCTCTCGCGCACTCGCGGGGCGCTAAGTGCGAGGGAGACGGAGCGACGACCTGCCTCGCCCCGGTGGCGCAGCCCGGCGCAGCCAGACAGTTGTTTTAGAAGGGGGTCACGGCGTCACCCCTGCCCCCTCTGCCTACCTACCGAGGTTCCCAAGAGTTGCCTACTTGTGACTGGCATCCAAGCAGGCAGCCCCCCACAGCCTGGCCCAGCGTAGCGATGGATGGAACGAAAGTGTGTTGACGGATAAGGCCGCGCGGACCTCGCGAGAGTCAAAAAGTAAAGCCGCGTTGCGTCATCGCGAGCAGACTGCCATCCGTGCAGTCCGTGGACTGGGAGGTGAAAGGACGACGCGAGGAGCGCGAGGAAGGGAAGGACTTCCCCTGTCGGGCCTCGGCGAGGCGCTTCCCGGCCGCCAGCAAAGCGCGCCAAGCACCGCCAAGCACCGCCACAGGCGTTCCCGCAAAACGCAAAGTGCGTGTAAAATCAAAGCAACAGAACGCATTGCCACTTTTTTGTTGTTTTTTAGTATTTTTTTGGGACAAAATACCTTTTGTTGGGGGCTTTTATGGACGCGGCGGCGCAGGCCGCCTTGATTCCGGGTGTGTGATTAAAATCCAAGTGGCGCATGAACAGGCTGACGCAGCACGCACACACACAATGGCATGAGTTGCATCGGCGCAGTGCGTTGCCGTTTCGCAGCAGCTTGTAAAGCAGAGGCATCTTTTATTATCCCTGCCGAAATGACGACTGAGCGCCTTGTAATTTTTTTCACACTGCGTGGTGTTGGTGTGGCGTGGCGTGGCTGGGACACATGCCGGACCGCCTCCAGTGCAGTGCCTTGCAGGCCTTGGTGCTCCCGTTGGGCCGTTGGGCCAAATCAAAGGTGTAGGGGGCCTTGGAAGGCGGGCAAAAAAATAAATAAAAAATAACGAGGAGACCTGTGTTTTCGGCGACTTGATTTATTGATTTAACATTAGTTACACGCTCCATACTCGTCAACAACACTACATTAACATGGCAATTGACCTTTTCTTTTGTTGGTGTTTGGTCTGGCTTGACATGACCACGTCCACATTTCCACCAAGGACGATGCTCGCTCGGGACACAGTTGAAAAAATCCACAAATAGTGCATGAGGCCCGAAAAAAAGGGCAAGGGTTATTTCAACTGTGGCCTTAGAAAGAAATGTCAGAGTGGGAAGAAATGGAAGCAACGAAAATGTGACAATATTGTCCCTCAAACGTTTTGGTTGCAGAAACCACCAAGCTGAGGCTGTCTTAATGACGCCAAATGTTCCAGCTCAAAATTGATATTACTCGATGATTGGGCGTAATATCATCAGAGCTGTTCGTTCGTTTACTTAAGTATAAATTAATTTTGAATTGTTTATTACAGTGTACCTACCTACGAAATATTCTAGTCTGGAATGTTTGTCGAGAGCATTGAACTATATTACTCCTACAGGTAGCAAAGAGTCACTCCTCCCATTCCCGCCTTCGGCAGCAGGGCCGGTGGAAATCAAGGCAAAAAATATTTCGAGCGGAGAAACCTAAATTCGGCGCGATCTATTCAGTTCTTGATCTCCGATTCTCAGGTTTAGTCCACTATAGGGAACTATGGGGGACTTGATTTCTTTGAGTGGGGGACGGCAACTCTTGAGCAAATATCCGTTCGCTAGAACTGGACAGTTTTGAGCAATATGCTGTACCTATTAAAACCGACTAAAACGATAAATACGAAAACGTTTCTCCAAAGGACCCATGACATTAAGGGGTTCTGAACTATCCAATGGCTTACACAAAGTCACGATCCACAGCATTGTACAGAGCGTACTAAGAGCGAAGTAGACGAGAAACAGAGCAAGATAGCTACAGGCCACAAGAATAAAACAAAAATTTCCACTTGTAGAAAGTTACAGATCATGAAAGCGTAAAGGACAGAAACAAAGAAGAGCAAACATATTAACATTTATCTAACAAGCTTAACGTCCTAAACTTAACACCAAACCTGTACACGACTGGTGTGCCGTATTGCACAAAATACTCTACATATTCATTACTATATACACTGTTGTAGGTAGCAATTGGTACTAAAGTAGGCGGTGCGAGAGAGTCGCCCTCCCAGCACCTGGTTGGCACTCGCTCCATTCGCGCCTCTCGCGCCTCATCAGTCCACGACCTGCACGGTGGCGTAGGCGCTGAAGGTGACTTTCTTGGGCTCGGCGCCGCCGGGGCCTGGGCCCCCGGCCACGTGGTTCTTCTTGATGACAGACTTGAGGTTGTTGGCGCCGGGCGCGCTGGGCTTGGGCGGGTCCAGGCTGGTGTAGAACCGGGTGGGCGAGTCGCCCCAGCTGTTCCTGCGGCCCGAGCCGGGGTAGCCGCCGACCAGGGAGCCGCCGACCACGGAGCCCCCGATCTCCCGCAGCTTCTGCGACAGCCCGAAGAAGCGGTTCGACAGCGAGTTGGTGGTGGCGCCGGGCGCGGCGGGGTGCGGCCGCGGCGCGGGGGTGTGCGCGTCGATGTACCGGTAGGCCATGGGCCGCCGCGGCGCGGGCGGGCTGCGCGGCCTCGGCTGCCCTCTGCCCGAGTCGCTGCTGCGGCTTCGCCGCTGGTACCTTCGGTGGTCCGCGTCGGGGAACACGCCCCAGTGGTGCGGCCCGTGCGACACGGACGACGGCGTGGCGGAGCGCGCGGGCGGCGGCCCCGTCCAGCCGGCGGGGAAGTGGCTGACGTGGGGGTGCTGGTGCGACTGGTGCGACGGCCAGCCCTGCTGCTTGGCCTGCTGGTCCACGGACACGCGGATGAACTGGCCGCGCACCACGCGCTGCTCGGCGCCCAGCGCGCCCAGCGGCCCCGCGGACAGTGGCCTGCTCACCCTGTTGAGGGTGTTGTTGAGCACCACGGCCTCCACGGTCTTCTTCTTCATGGCGTTGGCGTCGCCCGGCTGTGAGGGCGCGGGCGGCGCGGGGGCCTTGTTCTTCCGCACGAAGCGCTTCCGCTCCGGGCGCTGCGGCGGCGGCAGGGACGAGGGCCCGCTCAGCCCCGAGCCCAGCCCGGCAGTGGCCGCGTCGTCGTCGGCCGTCAGCGCCGTGGTCCACAGCTTGGGCTCGTCGGGGTGCTGCCGCTGCCGGTGGCCGGCGTCGCGCCGCAGCGTCGCGTTGTTCTCGACGTCGGCGCGGATCACCCCCTCGATCTCCTTGTTGATGCGGCTGCGGTCCGCGGAGGACAGGATGTTGCCCGCGTCCGGCGTGCTGATGCTGATGATGCTGGACGGGCCGCACAGGTGGTCGTCGTCGGCCACGTCGGACGCCGCGGAGCCGCCGGCGGACGCGTCGTCGACGCTGACCAGAGACGCGCCGCTGCCGCGCGACACCTCGATGTGGGTGACGCCGTCGCCGTCGGTGCGTTGCACCAGGTTGAAGCGACTCGCCTCGCCTGGCACGGCCGCCGCCTCGTCCACCTTGGAGAAGATGAACTTGGGCAGGACGGCCCCGCTGACCACGGTGGCGGCGGTGGCGGCGTCCTTCGGGGCGTCGTCTTTCCGGCGGTGCGGCGCGCGGAAGGCGCCGTCCATTCGCACGCGCCGACTCAGTTCCTGGTACGCGGAGCACAGCGCGCGCACGCCCTCCTCGCCGCGGCACTCCAGCACGAGCGCCTCCAGCCCCGACGGCCCGCCCGTCGCCCTGAGCCGCCTGGGCGCCGCGGCCCGCCGCACCACCAGCACCACAACCCGAGGGAAGGCGGCGTCCACGTGGCAGAACGCCACGTCCTGGAACGAGAAGTTCTCCCGGAACGGCCCGCTGGCCACGGCCGAGGAGGCCGAGGAGGCCGTGTCCACGGACACGGCGTCGTGGGACGCCTTGGCGTCGACCTCGTCCGTGTCCGAGCCACCGCTGCTGTTGGCGCTGTCGCTGCTCGTCGAGGACGTGGCGGGCGCCGTGACGCCCACCAAGGCCGACAGCGCGCTCCCCTGGCCCGCCTTGAAGACGTGGTCGTCGACGAGGCAGCATGACGACGACACGCTGGTGGAGTCATCCGAACGCGTGGACCGGCGGTCCTCGTCGGACTCGAAGCCCTCGTCGTCGGCGCGCAGGGCCAGCCCCGAGCCCAGCGGCCGGAGGGCAGGCCGCCGCGCCACCAGCTCCACGCCGCTCTCGGAGCACCGCAGCAGGTAGCGCCGGCCTGCAACAGTCACATTGCGTTATCATTCAGATTATCCTGGAGATTATTTGGCGACAGTTGCTACAAAGTAAGAGAAGCGGTTGACCTACCCTGGCGGTTCGGGCGCGCCTTGGTGCCGGCCAGGCCCCGCACGAGGCAGGCCAGCGAGGACGCGTGCACGGCGCCCTCCACCACCTCCCTGCCGAGCAGCATGGCGTCGCACTGCGCCCCGCACTGCGCCCCGGCGCCCAGCCCGGACGACGCCCCCGGCGCCGCCCCCACGCCCGTCCCTGGGCGCATCATGGCGGGGAGACCGTCCGGGTCACCCCTGCGACGATGTAGGCCCCCGCGTCGAGGGGGAGGTCCACCGCACCGTCATCTGCAACAGGGGAACAGTTCGTTGAGCTCCAGGAAACAACATCAACAACAACAAGCTCAGTGACACTCTAGACTCGCGGAGCGCGCTGACTCCGGCGGACAGAGTCCAAGGTGCTTCCGTCCTTTGCAGGTGGCTTTGCTACTGGGCGACAAAAAACAAGGCCGACAAAAACCGAGGGAAACATTTGGCGAGCGCGAACCTCGGCCACAGAGATATCCTCCAGTGATATGCAAACTTGTCGTGGGTTGGCCGAGGAGCGCTGCACCTCGGAGTGATCATCGCCCAGGATAACGCGTCCGTCACAACGTCGCGGCCGGGACGGCCAAGACGGCCAGGACGGATCTGGTTTCGGAGCCGGCAGGGCAGTGCTGGTGCCCCGCACGGTGTAGAGTGACAGCCCTCGGGAATCTATTCCCCGCCTTTATTTATTTCGTTGTTTGCATCACAGGTGGTGGTTACGAGACGGCGACGACGACGACGCGACGCGGCGGTAACAATTGTTGATGTTTCCCGATGCGCCCGCGCCTGCGCCGGCTGCGCCCGGTAAATTTATTGGAACCCCGCCGCGATGCCTGGTGCCGCCTTGGTTGGAGCCAGCGGGGCCGGCGACAACGTGCATGTGTCGCGGCTCGCGGGGCAGCGGACCGGCGGCCGGACCGGCGGCGACCAGGGACCAGCGGGTACACATTACTCGGACCGGCTGGCTTGCTCGCTGGCTTGCTCGCTGGCTGTCGTCGCGCACTGGACCGTTGCTTCCAGCTTCATTTCGAAACTAGCCTCGGGCAGTTCAAATCCCGCTCCGTAATACGTCCCGCCGTCGCCGTCCCTCGCGAGCAGCGCGAGCAGCGCGCTGACGAGGCCTGGCCGGCCTGGCCCCGGTAGGCCCCGGGGGTTGTGTCCAGGCCGTCCAGGCCGTTCAGGCAGGCCGGGACTGCAGCCAGGTGTGCCGTACGCCGTACGCGAATCGCCGCCGCGGGTCGCGTTGTCTCTCTCGCTCTCGCAGGGCGTCCCGCAGGCCTAGAGAGACAGCGACGAAAGTGCTGTTGGAAGTCAGTCGGCACAGCAAGAGCAGGGTGGCCTGTGGCAGCCTGTGGCGCCCGGTGTGTAGGCAAGCCTGGCCGCAACGCTGCAACCCGGTCAGCGGGGCCGCCGAGTCCAGCCAAGTCCCACCGGCTTCTCAAGTGGGTTACCGTATGCAACAGCCGTACCAACATTAAGGACACTAAAGTGACGCGCACCGAATCCCTCTTGGTGCACTTATCGCTAGCTCGTCTGGCGACCAGACAGGCGCAAGAATGTGAGTGTCCAGCCGCAACGCACGCCTCGAGCCGTCAAAACAATGGACTATCGGCCGACATCGGACACGTGGAGAACGGGTCGGCCTGGCTGTCACTTTGCTGTCACGTCTTCGTCACGTCTTCGTCACGTCGTCGTCACCTCGCCGTCACGTCGGCCGGCCAGCGGGCGGACCGCCGCTATGCTCCATGAATCTCATTACTGACTATGATGGCTGCATCCACCGGCCGGGTCGGCCGGCCAGGCAGCCAGCCAGGCCACGCGTAGCGCGTAGCGTCAGCTTTCGGCGTTGCGTAGCGCACAGCGCGTGCTGCAGGCTGCTTCCGAACAGCGCCTCGTCGCTCCGTCTCTCTCGCACTCCAACGGAACGCCCCATGAGTGCGAGAGGGACAGAGCGGGCCGGCCGCCGTGACGCGTGACGTCCCGACCGGGCAAGCGTCGCGCCGCAGTCACGCGTCACCTCGTCACGTCGTCACGTCACGCGCGCCGCCCCGCGGACCGGGCCGGCTACCGGGTATCGCACTCCTTCGCGCGGCCGGGCGGCCGGGCGGCCCGGGTCAAAAGTAAGCAAAGCGCTGCTTCCAAAGGCGGCCGCGCGGGGCGCTAGCGACGACGAGCGAGCGCGTAAAACGCGTAAAAAGCAACGGCCGGATGGCGCTATAACGCCCGGCTTGGATTACCCGCGTTGCATCAGCCTGCAGCAGCCTGAAGCGTCGCGTCGCCGGAAAAACAAAAACGGTCCAATTTCAGGTGCGATAGGCATCGCGCATTGTCACGTGTTGTGAAGCGAGGCCCTCGGGCCGCTGCGGGGAAATTGCCGCGGCTCAAGGACTCACTGTCACATGATTCCGTTGCCATCCAATGCGTTCCCAGGCACCAGAGGCCCCGAGAGACGCACCACTCTGCAGGTGAGTGTGTGTGTGTGTTAGGTTGGCAGGGCCACCAACTGAAAAGGCGTGTCGCACTTTGAAGCGGAAGTGCAAAGCTACTACTTGGTGCGGTGCGCGGCGGCAACTGCATCTCGGTTTGAGGCGAACCGAGACCGCGCCCTACACGCGGCGTCCATGTTTGTACCCCAGTTAGGGGCCTGGGCGAGGCTCTAGGCGAGGCCGGGCTCCTTCCATTCCGCCGCTGCCCTCTCATGCACATGCTCACGCACACAGGCACACCCGACCCACACATACACGACACACTAGGCGGGGCAAAGACCGCGCGCGGTGCTGCGCGGTGCCAGGCCGCTCGCCCGGTGACGATTCTCACGGAAAGACCGCGCAACTGCGTAAAAAAGGGCGTCCAGTTAGGCGCCGCGAGGCCGTGGCGAGGCCCCGTGGCGCTGTGCCGGGGGGAGGAGGGCTAAGGTGACTCCGGCGTGCGGAGCGGAGCGGCGCGGCACCACTTCCACGAAGGCCCTTAGTTAGATGCAGTTCCGCTGCGCCTCATAGAAGACGCCGCGCACTTTGCACGCCGCCATGCCACCAAATCAATTAAGTTTTTGTTTTCCCGCCATGGTTCTTGTTTTTGTTTATTGACGCCAGGCTGTCCTCTCCGAGAGCACGCACCCACACACACACACGCGAGCACACGGCGACGGGCGCGCAGTCGTGTTTCACTTTCGTTTTCGCAGCGGTCCGAGTCGGTCCGAGTCGGTCCCAGTCGCGCGAGGTGGCCACCGCCCTCCAGTTGGCAGGTTCGGTGACGCCACCTAGGGAGATTCGACGGCAAGGCGGTGCCCGGCGTTGCCCGGTCCTGAGTGGCACTGGCACACAGATCTAGATTCTGGCGGCCGAGACGGAGCAGCCGCCGGCCCGGGCGCATTAATGTACATTTCTCTTTCGATCTCTCGCAGCTTTTATGATTGGACAGAGCGGGGCGAGGTGGGGCCTTCTCCTTCGTTACGTTGGATCAACATTGGGTCGTTTACGAGGCACGCCTATCGAGCCATCGAGGCACGCCTATCGACCGAGTTGGCGGACGGCGCTCTCATCCCGCGTGTTGGCGATTTCATCCACAGTCGAATCTTCCAAACTAGCTCCGCGGCGGTGGTGCCCTCTGGCGGCCGGGTTGGAAAGCCTGCAGCTCATTTGCAAGGCGGCACAATGTCTTCACTACACTCTCGCCGGGCGGCCGGACGGCGCAGTGTAAAAGCGAAGTGCGGCGACCGGGTTTCGATCTTTACGACCCCCTCGACCGCCACCGCAAATGACCAATGACCGTTTCGACATTATTAGTGGCGGGAAACGGGCAGGAAATCGGGGCTGGGCGGCGAGGCGGGCCGGGCCGAGTGTCGGTGCGCCAGGTGCAGGCATAGCCCGGCATACGCCTTGACTCGTTCAATTTGATTGACAGGCGTTCAGGTCGTGACGCAAGACGCGGTAAGGACCTCTTAAGGAAGCTTTGCTAGCGAGGCTCTGTGGACGACGACGAATGCACCCTGTTGCGCTATCGCCCCCGCCCTGCCCTGCCCTGCTCGCGGTGGGCGACGCTGGAGTCGACCTCGGTGTTTGAATCTCCATCATCAGAACGCCGCGACGGACTTGACAAAAAAAGTCTACTGCTCTGCCTCACCGCGGGGTAACAAAGCTAGAAACTATAATGTCAACGTCAAGTTATCCTGACGCCCCCTGTTAAGAAGCAGGCTCGGACTGGCCCCCAAAAGGCCCCAGCGGATAAGACCGCAAAAGGCCCCCGATCATCATTATGTTTTTACCCTTAATGACCAACTTTGTGAGGCTACTGCTCCTAAACTAGTTGCGGTCAATAGCCTTCCCGATACAGGGCATAAAATAGTAGGGTCTTAAGAATACTAGGGCGTCGAGGGAAGCCTTTTACGGCAACTACATTGAACACAGTGGCCGCCCAAAATCAGCAAAATCAGCAAATTTCCGAGATTCGACCACTTTTTGACCAACTTGGTCGAAAAATCGTTGCGGTCAAAGCCAAAATCGTTGTGGTCAATGTCTTCCCGATATAGGGCATGAAAGAGTAGGGTCTTAAGAATACTAGGACGTCGAGGGAGGCCTTTTACGGCGACTAGATTGGACACAGTAGCCACCCAAAGTCAGCAAAATCAGCAAAACTTAGTCGGAAAATCGTTGCGGTCAAAGCCAAAATCGTTGCGGTCAACGTCTTTCCGATACAGGGCATGAAAGAGTAGGGTCTTAAGAATACTAGGACGTCGAGGGAGGCCTTTTACAGCGACTAGATTGGACACAGTGTCCACCCAAAGTCAGCAAAATCAGCAAATTTCCGAGATTCGACCACTTTTTGACCAACTTGGTCGGAAAATCGTTGCGGTCAAAGCCAAAATCGTTGCGGTCAACGTCTTCCCGATACAGAGCATGAAAGAGTAGGGTCTTAAGAATACTAGGACGTCGAGGTAGGCCGTTGACCGCAACTAGATCGGACGCAGTGGCCGCCCAAAATCAGTTAAAACGGCTACTTTCGGAGATTCAGTCACTCTTTGACCAACTTCGTGACGTTACTGGTCCCAAACCCGAAGGCCCCGGCAGATTTTTCTGCCTGTCTGCCCTGGCCAGCCCGAGCCTGTTAAGAAGCTACAGACACACGCTGGAAATTTTTGTAAAGTTGGCACTTCCTGAGCGACGGCGTGAGCTGGCGACACGATGCAACAAATGAAGCTTAATTATAACAGGTGACCGTTGTCCCCTCCCACAAAAACAAAAAAAGGGGGTATCGCCTGTGTAATCTTCGCTCATTCTCCCGCCTTTTTTTGATGCACCGGGTGGCCCGGCGAGCCGGAAAAAAAGAGCACTCGGGACTAAGTGCGTGTCGCGCTGCGCCGCCGCGTCCCGGTGGCCCGGCCCGGTGCTGGCCCGGCCCCGCCGACTTCACACCTGCGGAACGAATTACGCGCCAAATGCAGCGCCGCCCAGCGCCGCCCTTGGGACTCGGCGAGCCTCGGTGACGTGGCCAGACGGTGGAGTGGGGCACACGGGCCGCGCGAAATCAGGAAACAAACAAAAGTGGGCGCTGGGCGGCCGCGCAGAGCCAAAACGGGAGCGAACACAGAAAGGGCTTTGGCAACAGAACGGTCCGAGAAAAGACCAAACCGTCGCGGAGATTTGCACCTGCCCGATTGACACGGAGTGCGCGGAGAGCGCGGAGGACCTTGCCGGGGGGTCCTTGCCGGCCGTGCGCCGAGACAACGTCCTAGACCACTCGCCTGGCGCGGCCTGGCGCGGCCCCTAGCCCATAGCCCTGGCCTAAAACAGGCCGATTGTGCCTTGTTTTCTGAGGCAACAACAGTGCCAATGCATTCCCGGCACGGACAGCCTCAGCACATATCGGGCGCGAATGACGGCGGGGCGTGGCGGCCCGGGCGTTCGGTGTACAGTGGAGTGGGGACCTTGGTCGCGCGGGGCATCGAACGAAACGGTGACAGGATAGTTTGGGAGAAACGAGCGCAAATCTCTCTCCCTCCCGGCCTTGGGAGCGCAGACGGAATACGTCGGAAACCGAATGCGCGGCGGGAAAGGCAAGGCCGGTGGGATTCGCAGCAGAGCTGCTCGACAATTGGCCCGCCGTGCCGCAGCCGCTCTGGTGCGGTAATTTCAGGCCGGCGTCGTCCTGAGTCTTATTTGATGGCTTCAGCCCGGCGGGTAGGCCACCACCGAGGTTGCACGCACGGGTGTCGGCGGGTTGCCTACCCGCCAGGCGGGCCGCTTCGCTGCGTTCGTTCGTCGCTGTGAACTCCTTTTTTCCCCTCGCCCCGTCGTCTCCTCAAAGATGGCGTGGAGAGTTTTGCATCTCGCGACGTGTGTGGCGACCTGCTGTGCCCGGCTGTGCCCACGGGACACGCGCGCTGCTCTCTCGTGTACACACACACACACACACAGACTCACAGGCACGCACACACGGCGTTGAGACAACTTTAAGGCAGCGAGCTAGCCTGCAGGCAGTTTGAGGCCGGTGCACCGCGGTGGCGGCGCGGTGGCCCGCTTGCCTTGGCCTTGCCCAGCCTTGCCCTTGTGCTGCACCTTGCACTGCCCACTCGGCCCATCTCCCACTCCTCTTTCTTTCTCTCTCCTTTTGCAAAACCATTTTGACTGGTTTCCACGCCGTCGCCTGCCTTGCTTTTTATTTTGCGGCGACGGCGTTCTGTCGGCAGCGCGGCCAGCGCCCACGGAGACCTAATATATTTTTCATACCGGATGTTTCTTCGACGCGCCGCAGCAGCCGCCGAGGCGCTCGTCTGCCGTGTCTGTCTGTCTGTCTGTCGTCTGTCTGTCTGTCTGTCTGTCTGTCTGTCTGTCTGTCTGTCCGTTCGCGGCTGACGTGCACGGGGACAACGAGTACACGGTCGAAATGGCTTGCTGCGTGTCTGCGTGTCACGGCCGTGCGACGCGACGCCGCGACGCGGACCCTCCCACCCGACCGGCCGACGGACCCACGCCGCGCTTCCTGCAGGCCTGCAGGGCGTATATGGTCACGGAAGGATAATATCAACAACGGCGGGAGGAGGAGTGCATTTTTACTGCCGCCGTTTAAGTCCGCTCCGCGACAAAACGCTTATAAGAAGACGAGTGCCCCCCCCCCTGCCCCCTCGTTCCCGGGCCCGGGGCTGCGAGGTTCTTAACGCATTCTCACGTTTGGCGCACGAAATGCAGCGCCGCCTGCAATGGCCTGCCATGGCCGGCACACGCGATGACAACAAAAACATGCACGCTTCTCTTGTTGATGTTGTTTTCGGTCGAGTCCCTTTTAATTATCGCCATCGTTCCGCGAGTGTTGTGTTTGTTGGGGGCTTTCGGGGCTCGCTTGTAAAAGCACACGCGCGTTAACAACGACGAGCCCCGAAACTCGTCGACGGCGAGGTGCGGCGGCCCGGGGCGTGCGTGCGTGCGGCCACCGCCAAACACGCCGCTCGCCGTGTATATTGCCGATATAAAGGAGGCAGGCCGGCGGCACCACCACAGTGTGCACGACCACGGCGTCGTGGAAAATGATCGGCGCAGGAAAAACCGGCCACGGCCAACACGACGCACTCGGCGTGGCCCGGCCGCCGCGATCAAGACCGCCAACATGGCGCCAGGCCCAGCCAGGCCAGCCAGGCACGCATTGTGTGCAGGCGGCTCGCTTTCGCCGCGCGAACCGCGAAGGGGCTCGGGAAAAGGCAAGGCCCGGGCCGCCGTGCTGCTGCGGCTGCATAGATTCAGGGAATCGCTCGGCCCTTTTTGCTGTCGTCAGTGATCATTTATTTTTTCGGCGAGCGGTGAAAGGTTACCGCGCGCGCGTGAGGCGGCGGCCGCGCGCTTTGAACAGGACAGAGGACAGAACAACAAAAAGCAAAGCGGATTTCAAGCTTTCCACCGGCTGGCCGGCCAGGAAGCGCCGCGGCCCGCGGGTCAGCGCGGGTGAGGGCGTCGCGTCGCGTCGCGTCGCGTCGCCTGGGAGAAGCGCCGCCGGGGCGACGACGTCGCGGCGTCGCTTCGCTCTTGTCGGGTGACGCAACCCTCTTGCATTTCCCGAATGCCTTTTCGGTCGGGCTTTATCGCCGATTCTTCCAGCCTTCAGCGCGCGCATCGCCTGCCCGGCCCGGCCAGGCCCGGCCCGCCTCGTCCTGATCAAATCCTGGTTTATCTCAGCGCCGTCGACGGGCCGGCGGGGCCGCGGACAGGCCGACGCGCCTGCACGTAGTGGATTTTGAGCGTTTTACACCGATGGCCGCGCGGGGACCGACCGGCCGGCCGGCCGAGGCGAGGCGAGGCGGGGATGTCACGACGACGGCGGCTGTCCAGTCGGACAAAAATAGCCGCCTTTTTACAGCCCCGGCTTTACGCGGGTGTTGGCCCCGCGCCGCCCCGCCCCGCCCCGCCCCGCCCCGCCCACCGACAGCGTGACCTTGCCGGCCGCCCCGCCCTTTCCGGCGTCGCCATCCTCGAATCGCGCAGGGAGTCTGGGCAGCACAGCAGGCAGGCAGCAGGCTGCAGCGGGGCGGGCGGCGTCCCGTCGCTCCGTCCCCCTCGCACGCACACGGGGCGCCGCGTGAGTGCGACAGAGACACGTCGGAATGAGTCTGCGCTGGGCGTGGCGGCGGCGGCGGTCATCTCACTGCAGTAAAACGCACTGCTCGCGGCCCCGCCACGGCCCCGCCCTCGCGGTGCGCGCTCAAAGACGAGAACACCCTTCTCCTCGTCGGCCACCACGTCACGGCGCGCGGCACCGATCCGTCGCCGAACGCGGAGTCCGTGGTCCGGGCCGTTGTCATGGAGATGGCCGACCTGGCCGGTGGCAATTGAACATTTCAAGCGTTCAAACGGCGGGACGCCTTGCCTTGTGCCGCGACGCCGGAGCGCGGCCATATTCGAACGATCAAACGCTCATCAGCAAGGGAAAAAGTAAAAACTAACTTGAAAAAGAAAACAAGGAAAACTAAAAACCCACAAGGCGATGCGGCGGGCCCGTCCGAAAGAGGCGCCACTGGTCATCATCACCGTGGAGGCCGTGTAGACCTCGGCGTTTATGTCATCCCGGGTCGTCGACGTCGCGGCGGTTATTCTCGGCCAACCGCCATTCTCGCCCCGCGGCATCCGGGCAAATCAAAAGTCGAAAATAAATATCGAAAACTGTTTGGATGGCGTTCGAAACGTGTTGGCCGTGTGTCAGTCACCCCGGGCCCCGGGCCGGGCGGCATGGCGTCGCGTTTCAGGCGGGCTATGAATGACCGGCCGCCGCCACCGGACGCGCGGTCGGTCGCCAAGACAACCGTTTCTCGGAACGGTTGATTAAGGCGGCCCCGGAACAACCCTATGCACAAAGAAAATCTTTTTTCTCTCTTCGGCCGAGCCCTCTTCTCCCGGTGCGGCCGGCCGGCGCTAACGAACGCCAACGTGTCCAGTTGCATCAAAATCAGCGCCGGAATGCCCCCTCGTTAGGCCTGCTCATCGCCGAGGGCGGCGCGGTGCTGCGCGGCGGCGAGTGAGGTTAGGACGGCCTAGCCGCGTCTGTCCCCCGCGCACCGCGCGCACCGCGACACGCCAACCAAACAAAACGACCAAACGAAAAAAAAGGAACGACAACAAAGCAGGATGCTTTATTACGAAAAGTGGGGAAGCTATTCAAGCTATGCATTGCAGTGGCGCGCCACTGGCGGGCTGGCCCAAGCGCTGGCCCAAGGGCTGGCCTCGGGCGGCGTCACTTCATTTGGCGTCGTTTATCACGGCCGCCATTATTCGACCATTACACTCGAACAGAAGGCGGCTGTTTTGGCGCCCTTTTTTTTGATGCGCGGAAAAAAGAGTCCCAGTCAAATCCGAGACAAAAACATGACTCTTTTCGGGGTCATAGTCGATAGGTTTCTTTCGCGACCCTTGTTGTGTCACACCGCCGGCCGGCCAGACAGTCGTGCCGTACACGGCGTCGCTTGGCGCGCTGACGCGCTGACGCGTGCGCGGCCGGCAGGGCCTTTCCTGCACACCGCTCTGCCTCTCTCGCACCCACACGGGATGCCCCAAGAGTGCGAGGGAGACAGAGCGACGAAAGCGACTCTCGGAGGCAGTCCACTGGCCGCGTGACAGCACGCGTCAGCGCGAGGCGGAATGGGCGCGACAGCGCGACAGGTTGGCCAAGCGGCGCCAAGCGGCGCCAAGCGGGCGGGTCAGCCTAGTCCAGCGGTTCTCAACCTTTCCCGGCTCGCGACCCCAAATTTGTAGCCAAAAATTTCCGCGACCCCCAGGAAAAGTTTCACGACCCCACGGGACCCCTTCTTTAGCATGCCACTGCGTCTGATCCGAGGCGGGCATTTTGCTCCCTCAACGGGCAATTGGTCTTTGGACTTTCCTTTAGCATGCCTCTGTTACGGAGTGCGATTATCAGTCTTAGTTTGGGGGCAGTATTGTCTCAAAGTTGGCCAAAACGCTCAGAAATGTCTTTGAAAAATCATGTTTTGGGTCGATTTTAAGCAGCCACTGCGTCTGATCCGAGCCGGGCATTTTGCTCCCTCAACGGGCAATTGTTCTTTGGACCTTCCTTTAGCATGCCTCTGTTACGGAATGCGATTATCAGTCTTAGTTTGGGAGCAGTATTGTCTCAAAGTTGACCAAAACAGTCACAACGGTTTTTCAAAGACATTTCTGAGCGTTTCGGCCAACTTTGAGACAATACTGCTCCCAAACTAAGACTGATAATCACACTCCGTAACAAAGGCATGCTAAAGGAAGGTCCAAAGACCAATTGCCCGTTGAAGGAGGACGAAATACCGCCTCGGGTCAGACGCAGTGGCTGCTTAAAATCGGCCCAAAACACGATTTTTCAAAGACATTTCTGACCGTTTTGGTAAACTTTGAGACAATACTGCTCCCAAACTTAGACTCATAATCACACTCCGTAACAAAGGCATGCTAAAGGAAGGTTCAAAGACCAATTGCCCGTTGAGGGAGCAAAATGCCCGCCTCGGATCAGACGCAGTGGCTGCTTAAAATCGGCCCAAAACACGACCCCAGCTACCTCGCCGCGACCCCTTAAAATTTTTTCGCGACCCCACTTGGGGTCGCGACCCTAAGGTTGAGAACCACTGGCAGTCGAGCCCTCGCACGTCACATTCAAACGGGGGGCCGCGCCCGCCGCGCCCGCCGCGCACCCACACAGGCATAGCGCGGCCGGCAGCCCAGCCAGCCTCAATGCCGCAATCGACGGCTCAACTTGCTATACCACAAAAACCGACAATAACGACCTGTCTTCTTTTTTTTGCCGCCAATCCCTTTTGCGGTGGAGGGGCGTGGCGGGGCTCATCAGCCGAGTTGACTCAACAGCCGCAGTGTCACAGCAGTGCCGCCTCCGGCACGAGACGTTCCCCCCCTCCCCCGGTAATTTATTTCAGATTTCCTGTTGCAGCTCCAAACGCGCAAGACTGGGTAACAAAATCACGTCTGTGAACCTGCTGTGCTCGTAGTCTGTTCGTTCTTTTCTGTTGGTTTGTTGTTTTTTTTTTCGGAGGGGATCCACACCGGCAGAGGCGGCAAGCGGTAGCCGAGGCAAGGGTCAGGTGACGGTGGAGGGAGGTCGTGTGAACCGGGAAGAGCACACACGCTGACCACACACACACATGCACACACAAACTCACACGAGTACACAGGGACGCGGTGTGTCTTAAGGTCGCGCCGCGCCGCAGCACGCCATGCGCGGCGCCGTCCTGGACGTCATCCTGGACGTCGTCCTGGACGACGGCATTTCGGCGCCGCCGTCACCGCCAACGCCGAAAAGTTGAACCGGGCGCGTCTCTCGTCGCCCAAAGACACAAACCGCTCGCATTTCACCGCAAAGACGTCAAAGGCGGCCGGGTGGGGCCAGCCGGGCCTGGCCGGGCCGAGCCGCGGGACCACCGCCAACATATTTGCACTTTTCCTCGCCTAGCCTCCTCCTCCTCCTCGTCCAGGATGTTTGTCCAGTGAGAGCGCTGCTGCGACGCGCACGCACTTTCCAGATGCACAGCGCCAACTACAACCCAGAGCACTCCGCCCGTGTTTGGCTGGCGCTGCCCGCGCCTGGTCCACTGGCAGACAGACGGACGCACAGACAGGCAAACAACCCCCCTCGGCACTCACACACAAACGCACCCTCGAAAATCACTGCCAACCTCCAACATCCGCAGCAACCCGATCAAAATGACTCCAGCTCGTTCTCGATCTTCAAACTGTTATTGTCCAACCAAATAAAAGCAAAACCCCCTTAAGAATAATGAAACTACTTTGGTCAACAACATCGTTCCAGAAAACGAGCGAAAACAAGAGAGCCGCCCGCTGCACTCACGCGTGGGCCTGGTGGGCCGGCTTGGCCCGCGATCCGATCATGAAGACATTGGCCGAAGGCTGGCCGCGCTGCGAGCGCAGCCTGTCCGCTCACCTGCAACAACAAATGGAACAATATTTCGTTAGCGACTCCATTCTGCCGCGCGCGACGCGTGGCGCTACACCCGACGACAATAACAAGCAATTTCAATCGCGCCGCTGCGCCCAACAACAACAACAAAGTTTGCGAAATGCATCGGCCGCCCCCGCGGGGCTGCAGTGCCAAGCCAAGGCAGTGCCAAGGCAGTGCCCAGGCAGTGTCGGCCAATCAAAAGAACGCGTGCTGACCAATCAGGGACGCTCCACTTGTCGCGCAAATGAGGGCCGAGCAGCAGACCGAGAGCTCTGTCTCTCTCGCACCTATACGGGGCGCCCCATGAGTGCGAGAGAGACAGTCTGCAGCCGGACGGACCGCGAGACAAGCGCGCTAGAGCAACAACACGCGGCCAACAAAAAGGGCAAAAACTACAACAACATGAAGGGAGAGATGACGGATCTTTTGCCAGCAGCGCAAAGCACAGCCGCCCAATCGTTCTTACTCACATTGCAGAGTTGTTGTTGTTGTTGTTGCTGCCGCGCCGGTTATATGAATCAAACGTCGCGCAGCGCATCGCATCGGACCATCGACTGCAGGTAAGCGGTGCGCCAGCGCGGACGCCGGCCTCCCCCCGCGCCCCTCCCAGTGTGGGCACACCGCGGGCACACCGCGGAGAGGGGCGGGATGCCTAGGTGAGCCCCACCACCAGGGGGAGGCACGGGGCGGATGAATGAATGCACGAATAAATGAACCAATGAATGACGGGACAGCGGAATGAATGCATGCATGAATGAATGAAACATCTACACTTGTGATTACGATGGCGAAATGGTGCCTCTGCCATCACACACAAACACACTCACAAACGCACGCAGAGCCGATGAACCCCAGATAATGAATTCCACGCACTTGCACGCCCCCTGATTGGTCGGGCCGGCTTGGCCTGGCTTGGCCGCGCTGGCTGGCTCGACGCCTTGCTTGACGCCGACGCCCCGGCTGCCCAGGCTCGGCGCGCGTCGCGCCTCTGTGTCGGTCCGGCATCGTCACACGCATTAATGACAGGGGGCAATAACTCTGGGGTTCCGTACGCGTTGCGTCCGTCAGATCGCGCCGCGCCGCGCCAAGCCACGCCACGCCACGCCAATCACGAGTTACGATTATCACGCCGGCGACGTGTCGGGGTGGCGGTAGGTGCCCGACGGGGTGCTTGACCTCGCCGACGACGCGCGCGTTTGGCGAGCAGGCCCCCGCAGTAAACGGCCCGGCGTCCGGGTGGACGTGGATGTCCAGTCCGCGGCGGAGCGCTGCTGTGGGCCTCTGCATTCATTTCGAGAGTTCGTCTCTCTCGCACTCGCGGGGCGGTCCGCACAGCGACGACTCTGCGCCGCCGCGCGCGTTGAGGTCTCCGCGGCATTTACAGAGCGCGCTTCAAGTGCCGCCCGCGGGCCTGTTCCGAGCAGGGCATCGCTCTGTCTCTCTCGCACTCGCGGGGCGGTCCCTAGGGGTGCGAGAGAGAGGCAGAGCACACTGTCCGCAGTGAGCCTCTGCAGCGGCTTCGCATGCTTCGCAGGCTTCGCAGCAGGGTAGACGACGGCGAGGGCCTTGGCGGGGACGCGGATGATTCGAGCGGACGAGGAGAAAGACGCGACCCTCTCGTCGAAACACACTCGACCGCAAATGACGAGCGACCAATGGGAGAGGGCCGCGCGACCTTCGGTGACGTCATCATGGCGTCACCGGGGCACCGCCGCCGCGGTGGAGGCTGGGCGACGGCAGGGCCGCCAGCGCCGCCAAATCGAAAAAGCCGTCGCAGGCACACAGTGCGCAGGGCATGCAGGCTGACTTCGCTCTGTCTCTCTCGCACTCACGGGGCGGCCCGCAGGAGTGCGAGAGAGACAGGACGACCGCGGCAGCGTGAGGCCGATGGCGCGGCAGGCCCTCCTTTCTCGAGGATCGATACCGAACCGCGACCGCAGCCGAGCCATGCCGAGCCACGCCGAAGGATCGTTTCGTCGCTCTGTCTCTCTCGCACTCACGGGGCGCCGCGCAGGGGAGCGAGGGAGACAGAAATGGTTCGGCAGGCCGGGCAGGCGAGCCCCGGGGGCGCACCGGGGGCCCAGACCGCAGCGTCACCTCACCGCCCCGCCACCGCATCACTGCATCTGCCGACAATGGATTCGCTGCGGCCGACTTGCGTGGGTGGCTGCACTGCCTGCCTGCCATTTCTCCCGCACGTTTCGTTGCTTTCCAGCTCCAGCAGCTCCAGCGCACAGACCGCGCTCGCCCTCGGGGCCGAGGCGCCGGGCGCCATACCTCGCCGAGCAAGATCGCTCTCAAATTCACTTTCGGACTCTTTTCATTCTACGCGTCGGGTTCGTAACCGCGGCCGCATTCGAGATAAACGCTCCGCCGCGCCGCGCCAGGCCGGGCCGGGCCACACGCCCCCAGCGAGCCCCCGCGGCGCATCAGAGCGAGACCGCGCCAAGTGGGCCGTTCACCTGCTGGCCATAAGCTTGTTGATTCACCGGCCGCTTTATTACAAAGCACACCTGTACGGACCGACTCCACGTCGCTGTCTCTCTCGCACGCACAGGGGCGGCCGCATCAGAGCGACAAGGACAGGAGCGACCAACCATTCGCACAGGCTTCACAGCGCGAACGCGACGGGCAGTGAAACCATTGAGGCGGATCGCGCGAACCAAACCGAAGAGACACACCTCCCCCCTCCCCTCCCCTCCCCTCCCCCCCTCGGACTCCGCGCGCGCGTTTCGTGTGCAAAACGCAAAACGCCGGCAGGCTCACTGCGAACGACGAGGCGCGGAGAAAGTGGCACATTATCTGATATTTTTGCCGGCAGCGCTTGTTCCTCCGCGCCTTCGTGGCTCCTGGCTAAATGAGCGCTATGCCTGTGTGGTAATGTCGCAGCCGGACGGACGGACGGACAGACAGACAGGCAGATAGACAGACAGACAGACAGACAGCTCGACGGGTGGGTCTACCTCGCAGGCGCTCCTCGCGCATCCCGGACGGACGGGAGGACGGACGGACGGACGGACGGGCAGACAGATGGACGGCGATAGGTGCAGCCTTCACCAATTAGCAGGCCGTCGTGAAGACAAAGGGATGAGCAGCAACCATTCCATTATCGTGCCCCGGCCGCCTCGTCCGCCTCGGCCCATCCTGGCAATCCTGGCGATGCAGACAAAGGGTGCGAGATATAGGTAGGAGGGGCCCATAGGGCCCATAGGGTACGCCGCGGCGGTCGAGGATATCAAGGAGACCGTGGAGGATGTGGGGGAGGCCGTGTGCTGGCTGGACCCTGGACCGGCAGGGGTCGCCCCTGGAGAGCGTGGAGGCCGTGCCACGGCTGTGCCTCCGTCGGCAGTGCAGAGGCTTTGTCTTTCTGTCTCTCTCACACCCCGCGCCCGATGAGTAAGAGCGACAGAGACGCAGCCAACTAACCCAGTCCTCCACCGGTGGTGTGTTCTCGCGCCCTGGACGCGCGCACCCGTACGCAACTCCAGCCGACCCGACCCAAGCCGCCGGGGAAGCGAAAGAAGACCCCGCGCTCCCCGCATTTAGTGCACCGTTGTTGGCGCAATTACGTTTCTCGACGCAAGTGTGAACCTCGAGCAGGCACTGCGGGAGAGAGACAGCGCGACTCCACTGCAGGACTGCAGGGGGTGGCGAGGCGGCGGCCGCGCGGACAGCAGCGGGACGCGCTAATGGAGAGACCACTCCACTGGTGGGGGAAGGCCCAGGCACGGCCAAGCCGCGGCCCAGCCCTGGTGGATAATTAGCGGTCCACAAGCCGCCGGTGCAATGGCAGACGACGTGACTGCCAAGCCGATGTGTCGCGCGCCGCACGCACACTCACACACACTCACACACACTCACACTCACACACGCGCAAATGCACTGCTACTCTGCGGAGGACCCTCATCACAGTTCGCAGGAAAGTCAGTGACACCGAGGACTCGCAAACTATTATGCCTTGGTGGAATCGCAGCGGCATCAACACACACACACAGACATCCACAGGCATCTAAGGACACACACACACACAAACCACGCGGAGCAATAGATAGCTCACAGCAAGTCCGCGTGTCATCGACTAGCTGTTTATGGAGGCCCAGCCCGGCCGAGCCCAGGGCCCAGCCACGCTGATTGGGGTCCTCTCCAAAGTGGATGCTGCCCCGCCGGCCCTGCCGGCCTAGCCTGCCCCGCGGTTCCCACCGCCGCAGAGCCGCGGAGGCGCGGAGGGAAGGCCTTGCCGCCGCCCCGCGCGCATCTTCGGCCCTTGGCCGGGCGGGGCGGGGCAGGACGTCGGTGGCATATTGATTATAATTACAGGTAGAGAAGAGTGTGTGTGTGTGTGTGTGTGTGTGTGTGTTGTGTGTGTGTGTGTGTTCGATCGGATCGCAGCGTCCTGCGCCCGCGTTCCCAACGGATGCGTGACGTCACAGTCCTCTCGTCTAGCGTTACAAGGTGGGTCTCGTTGTCTTAGGCCGCCTTAGGGCCGTGCCCGCCACGCCCCAGGTGAGGCCCCGCCAGCGCGCCACGCCCCGGGGACCACCTACACTCTACACTGGGCGGCAGGTGAGGAAAAAAAAAAGACACTAAAAGCACATGGTTTCAGAAAAAAAAATGCGAACAAATCTTTTGCATACTTTTTTTTTTCTGCTGGTTGGGCGAGTGGTGCGCCCGCCTCCACTACAAATAAGCCGAACGCCACCGCGCCACTGTAAGTCGAACCGCGACAGTTTTTGCGGCGCCGCGTGACCGGAGTGTTTCCTTCGGCCATTAATACTGTGTGTTTTTGTATGCTGAATGGCTGCCGCGCGAACCGTTAAATCGTTATGATTTTTATCGCCGCGTATGCATTCGGCCAATAACAAGCACGCCACCGTTACACTGGTAACGAGCATCATACGCCATGAGAAAAGGCGCGACAAATTTCCTCCGGCGCCGTGAGCAGCACACTGCATAAAACAAGAGGAAGCTAAATAAAACTGTTCTCTAAGAAAACATTTTAGTCGATTTGACTTAACTTTTTTTTTCACGGTACAGCTGGCATAAGTGAATTCAATGAGGTGGAGTTGAAGAAAAGAAGGCAAAGCCTCTCCCCTTTGCCGCTCGTAATAATTGTCCCACGGAAAGAAAGCCCGCGCAAAAGACTGGAAGGACCAGTTCCAAAAAGTGTGCCGTGGCGCCGCGGCGCCGTTCAGTCGAGTCGGTACAACACCGCGCCTGCTGCGCCAGCCCGGCCGTGGGCCTATCAGTGTAGTGGCGTTCAGTGTGAGGGGGACAACAACATAAAACAGAAATCAATTTTCCACGAGTTAAGTTGCTCCCAGACACTCTGTTTCGTAGTTATAGAGAGATAAAAGCCCTAATCTTTCCAGCCAGCTTGATCCAATTTTGCATAGTACCGAGCGGGTTCCGATTTTCCAGCCCGCGTCTTCTGTTCAATTTCTCCGCGCAGACACCGCATCCGATCCTGGATTACTATTTGCATAACTGCAACGCGATAATAAATAGACTTAGCGCTGCCGCCCATCTGGCTGGCCTGCGCCGCGCTGCCGCGCCAACCGCAATAAAGTGAAATAATCGGTGGCGGTGGGTAATGGCCGAATGGCCGGCCGACCACACATTGCAATTCGTCTGCGCCGTTCGGCCGTCCGTCATCGGCGGGCCAATCAAACGGTCAAACTTGTTGTTTCCTTGTTGTTGTTGTTGACAATTATTTCGCCTTTTGTTTGCCCGGGGAGCGTCACCCCGGAACGTATGCCCGTCACGCTCGCGGCCCTTTCGCGTATTCGGCGCTAAGCATTAAGCAGTGTGTCTCCCACACATATTTCTTGGCCGCCCGGCCGCCCTGGCCGCCCTGCCGCCGCATATCGCGCCGTGATCGCCGTTGTGAAACAGTCTGTGAAGACGCGCTTCTTTCTTTTTTTAGCATACTCTTTATTGTGTTACGCCGTGCACACACACACACACACACACACACACACACACACACACACACACACACACACACACACACACGGCAGGCCGGATGGCCTGTAACGCGTCGACCCCGGGGCACGGGCACACAACTTGACTTTCGGGCGGGCGCGCTCTGGCGTCTGGGCAGTGCAGTGACTCTGAAACCAACTTTTACCCCGCCCTCCCTACTACCCCCCAGTGTCCTGCGTGTCTTTATTCATTATTTTCATACATTTTAACTTTAAATTGTTTAAAAAGATGAGTACACTCGCAAAACGCGTCCCAGAGAAGTGAACCAAGTGCAAAGAGCCTTTCGCGGTCACGGTCAAGCGCGGGGGACACATTAAACTTGAAATAAAAAGCTGAAAAAAAAAATTAAAGTCGAGCTGGACGCATAGGCGCGTGTCGACACCGTTACAACGCCGTGCCATTCACAGATCCACGCGCGGAACGAAAGAGGCGGTGTGCGAATATTCAACGCGTGTGTGTGTGATTCATAAGGAGCGGCACGGCGCGGCACGGCACGGCGTATTCCTCACATAAAACACGCCAGATAAGCCCTCCAAAGGGCGCGCGGTGCTCGCGCGGTCGATGGGTCCTACTGACAAAGTGCGATCTCCAAACGACGCGCAAACAAAGTGCGATCTCCAAAGCCCGGACAAACAAAGTTCGATCTCCACGGGACTGCCCAGATTTGAGGTTATGTTCTCTGCTTAAATAGTCTTTTTCAGCGCGATGCCAAATTATTTTGGGGAAACAGTTACTGTGCTAAAAAGATTAGTGATTATTAACATAGGGTAGAAGCTAGCAATAGACGAAATAAATCATTTAATTGGCCACTTAAAATAGATTCGCGTGCCCCGTGTTTGAGCACATCGAACTTTGTTTAGCGGGACATTGGAGATCGAACTTTGTTTGCGCGTCGTTTGGAGATCGCATTTTGTCTGTAGGACCCATCGCGGTGCCACTTGCTTTTCCCGCGAATCGACGGACCGGACCGCAGCAGCGCAGCATGCAGCAGGCTGACTCCGAGAGTCCGTTTTCGTCGCTCTGTCTCTCTCGCACTCTGCAGCGTCCCGTGTAGGGGGCGAGAGAGACAGAGCGGTGAAAACGACTCTCAGGCTGCAGGCCTCGTTGCACCGAACCTAATGAAAAAGGATGGAGGCCGGAACCGCCGGGCCGCATCCCGACGCGTTAGGTTAGGCTAGGCTAGGCTCGGCCTTTTTCATCCAGGATTTCCACAGGTTTCAGGGAGCGCGCGCTCCACCGCCGCCGCCCCCGCCTCCTCGTCGGTGAAAACGATCGCCCGATTTTCCAGTGCAGGCGTCGGGCCGCGAAGCCTCTCCTCTCGGATTCCGGCGGGCCGGGCTCCACAACGCGAATCGGGCACGCGGTGTGGTGCACGCGGTGCGGTGCAGGCGGGCCGCCGGGCCGAGGGGTCAAGGCAGTTATCAGAGCGCCGCGCCCACCCGCATGCCACACACACACACACACACACACACACACACACACACACACACACGCACACACACACGCGCACACACCACCGCACGCACTTTAATTGCGGCGTAGAGAGCGAGGGTGGGTCAGGGATCGTCACTCGTCCGCGTGAGCGGCAGACTGATTCCGACCTGTACGAGAGAGGGGGAGGGGAGAGAGAGAGAGAGAGGAGAGAGAGAGAGAGAGAGAGAGAGAGAAGGAGAGAGAGACGCAGAGCGACAGAGAGGGGAGGAGTCAGCCTGCGAAGTTGCGGATAGGCCGGCCCGTCGTGCACGCTTGCGGTGGGGTTGCCTGCCCGCCAGGCGGTCCATTACCATTGCCATTACGGGCCAGACCTCCTTGGGCCCGGGGGGGGGAGGGGGAGACAGAGAGAGAGAGAGAGAGAGAGAGAGAGAGAGAGAGAGAGAGAGAGAGAGAGAGAGAGAGAGAGAGAGAGAGAGAGAGAGAGAGAGAGAGAAGGCGCCGCGAACAATGAAGGGGGTTAGTGGGAACCGAGGAATCTTTTACACACAGGCGGCGCAGGGCCGCGGCGTTCCAGTGCTTCCAGCCTCGCTTCCAGCGCTTCCAGCGCCACAAGAGCTATTTCTTTGTCCCAAGTGTCGCCGCGCCGCCGCGGCCCTGCGGTGGGAATGCATCGGAGTGCGCTTGTATTTGCGAGCCGACGAATAAGACCCGGAGTAATACTGCAGGGCCGCAGGGCCGGAGGGCCTACACCGGAAACGCGCCTCCGCTCCTTCCGGGCGCATTAGAAGGGCTTAAGGGCGCCCGCTGCAGGCCGGGCGGGCCGGGTAGTGCACCCACGGCCAAGCACGTACTTCTGCAGACTACGTGCTGCAAACTGCAGAAAACAAAAAAAAAGGACTTTTGTTTAAGACGCGTGGGTTGCAGGAGGACCTGGAATAAATGGATGACGAAATCACACAGGGCTTTGGTGCTGGAGCGGATCCACGATGCGTTTTTCGCAGGGTAATTCTCACGGAAGGCAAACTCAAACTCGATACCTCCGAGCGACGCAGACGCCTGATCCGCTTCCGAGAGGCTCTCTAAATAAATACTCCATCCCATATTTGATTCCCCGCCCGAGGCTATCGAATTTGCCGAAGCACCTCTGCGCGTCTTGGCTGAAAGCCGCCGCCCGTTGAAGGTCCTCTGAAGGAGGGCTTTTGCCTCTGGACAGTGCCGAGTGGCGGGTTAGAAGGGTCTTCAATCCACCCCGGCGGGCCCGCGGGTCGGCCTAGGGCCTGGTGGGCCTGGAGCCGGTGGGCCTGGTGGCGAGTACCGGCCGATATCATCGGATCCCTTATCCCTAATGACCCTGGCTGCCTGCAGGCTTCCTGCGGGCCTCTCCGCTCGTCCGTGTGAATGAGAGGCCTTTTCCCTGCAGGAAGAGCCAGGACGAGGCAGTGCAGGCGCAGCAGCCAGCGCGGCAGGGTTCCCGCGGCGGCGCGGCGAACCGCAAGATTAGAAGCTGTTTAAAAATCGGCGCCGTGTTGTTGTTTCTGTTTTGGATTTGCGGCTCCGGCGCGCTTGCTAACACCTTCTGGGGCGATCGGCGCGGAAAACAAAGACGCGTGCGAACTTTTTTGCCGTTGTTGTTTTTTTTCCAGTGTGGTTTGGCGCTGCCGCCGCCGCGCTGCCGCCGCGCTCTGCGGGGACGTGATAGCGGAGACAACGCGTGGCGGGGCAGGTGGCTTGACGAGCTTGACACCAGAGACGACGCCGTGGCGCGCCACGCGGTCGAGGACGCCCGGGGCATGACGAGCCGACGATGCTCTGTCTCTCTCGCACCGCCAGTGCCGCCATCGGGGTGCGAGAGAGACAGAGCTGGCGGCGGCTCAATGCGTCTCGCCGCTCCAGAGAGCAGGGGAAGGACAAACCAGCCCGGCCCTAAATAAATTTGTTGGTGTTATTGTTTTGTCAACGCGAAGGCGCTCCGACCGCTGTTTGCCTGCACACACATTGTAGCTAGTTGTGTGTGTTTGAGTGTGTGCGTGCGTGCAGAGTGCACTAATTAGAGCAAGATCGCTAGCGCACTGTAAATTAGAGTGACCACACTGCGAATGACAGCGCCTCCTTCCTGCCAGTGCGCTTGACAGCACGCTAAGACATACATATTTCGCACACTGGGTGCATTTTCCAGAGCACTTCGTCCTCCACGTTGTTGTCATTGTTGTTGTAGTTGGTCGACATAAAAAGCCAACTTGCGCAAAAGCTCTGCAACAACAGTCACCTCCGAACTTTTCGGCAGCGACGCGGGTGGCCGCGTTAGCACGTCTGGCGTGTGCATGTCGAGTGTGTGTGTGTGTGTGTGTGTGCTTTATTTATACAGCAGACGAGCGAAATATGAGCGGCCGGTCGCCCCAGGCGCGGCGTGGCGGCCAGTTCGTGGGTCCGCGCGTGGTTCGTGGTCCTGAAAGTAAGAGGTCCCACGAGGAGCGAGGCAGCGCGCCGTGCGGGGGCGTTTTCAATACCCTGCGCGGCCTGCTCCAGGAAGTATAACATCTCTCTCTCTCTCTCTCTCTCTCTCTCTCTCTCTCTCTCTCTCTCTCTCTCTCTCTCTCTCTCTCTCTCTCCCGCCTCGCTCTGCTTCCTTCCTGCAGGCCGGCCTTGTCTGTATGTGTGCCAGGAGTATCGTTCCATTTGCTAATTAGTGAATTAATAAGCCCCACTTCCCTGCCCTGCCCTACAGTGCGCCTCCCGGCCTGCCTTTCCCAGAACCTACTGGCCGAAATGGTGGCGGTTGGGAACCCGACGCCAAGACAGCGCGGCCGTCCGCACCGAGCGGCAAGCCGAGCGGCAAGCAGCCGGCTTGGCGCGGTCATGGCGTGGTCATGGTTCGAATACCATCACGTCGAACAATCAAACAGAAAAAATGGCATGGCGTCGCACACGCGTATGAAGCTGCCTGCCTGCTGCTCTGTCCTGCCTTGCCCTGCGCACCTGCACGCGTAAATGTCGTCCTCAAACCCACCAGGTTTCACTGTAAATTGTTAGTTCAATCGGAAATAGGGAAGCAGCTCTCTTGGAAATAGTGTGCGCCTCGGTCAGTCGCCAGTCCAATCGTCACGAATGTTCCATTACTGCCATTGGCTGTTAGTTCATTCCGTCGCAAGGGCCGAAGTCGAGTCGCCTTTGTGAGTGCGGTGCGGTCCAAAGCCGACGCGCGGCGTTCCGGGAGAAAATGTTCTCAAAGTTGCATAACACGCTGGGTCGGTGTGGCAGGCAGGGTGTCCAGAGCTTCTCCGCGGACTTGCGCACCCATGTGTGCGAACGTGAGTGCGCGAGCGCGTGCGTGCGTGCGCGTGAGTACGCACGTGTAGGATTCTGGACCGCTGCACCGCGAAACTGCATCTTCTGGCCGCGAAACCACAGGGCACAGCGCCACTACGCGGCAACCCCGAGCCACCCAAAGTACGACGCAAACACAAAATTTACAACTACCATAAAAAAAGGAAGAACAAAATGATAATATAACGATAAAATGAAACAATGAATAAGAAGTTGCCCCCCTCCTGTGCTCTCTTAAAGCAGACGCACACGATGCAACAATGTCATCGGGCTCACACACACACACACACACACACCACACACACACAACACAACACAGGGCAGGATGCTTGTGTCGGCTTCCCTTCATGCCTCGTGACGTGTGAACACTCGCGGAAACGGTGCGGCTCCGGCGCGGGCCATGCGGCGCCATGCAGGCCGTATCTAGCCGCCGCGGCCCACGCATGCGGGCAGTGCAGGCAGTACAGGTGTGTCCGCCACACACTCGATGAAAGCACCAGATAAGCAGAGCACCTGTCTACTAGTCTGTCTGTCTGGTCTGCCTAGCCTGTCTGCCGCCGCTCCGGGGCCGCTTTTTTATTTGGCCCGAGACGCTCCTCGCCACAACTAGAAAGTTCACAATATTGGTTCCGAGTATCCTTGCCAGCGCCACGACTCAAAAATTGCCATTTGGCGTAGGAAGAAGCCTTCTGATCGCCAGTGGCCAACAAAATTTCGTGTGCCATGGCGAACGAGATTTCATTGCCACTGGCACACGAAATTCATTAGAAGTATAACTAAGAAGGGGCGTTTCACTAGCCACAACACGAAATTTCGTGTCAAAATTTTTTACAGTGTTCCATTACTGCCATTGGCTGTTGGTTCATTCCGTCGCAAGGGCCGAAGTCGAGTCGCCTTTGTGAGTGCGGTGCGGTCCAAAGCCGACGCGCGGCGTTCCGGGAGAAAATGTTCTCAAAGTTTGCATAACACGCTGGGTCGGGTGTGTGCAGGGCACGGGTGTCCAGAGCTTCTCCGCGGACTTGCGCACCCATGTGTGCGAACGTGAGTGCACGAGCGCGTGCGTGGGTGCGCGTGAGTACGCACGTGTAGGATTCTGGACCGCTGCACCGCGAAACTGCATCTTCTGGCCGCGAAACCACAGCGCACTGCGCCACTACGCGGCAACCCTGAACCACCCAAAGTACGACGCAAACACAAAATTTACAACTACCATAAAAAAAGGAAGAACAAAATGATAATATAACGATAAAATGAAACAATGAATAATGAAGTTGCCCCCCTCCTGTGCTCTTCTTAAAGCAGACGCAAGCACGATGCAACAATGTCATCGGGCTCACACACACACACACACACACACACACACACACACACACACAACACAGCCGCGCGGCAACCTGCTTGTGTCGGCTGCCCCATTCATGCCTCGTGACGTGTGAACACTCGCGGGGAAACGCGGTGGCGGCTCCGGGCTGCTCCGGGCCATGCGGCCGCCATGCAGGCCGTATCTAGCCGCCGCGGCCCACGCAGTGCGGGCAGTGCAGGCAGTTACAGGTGTGCCCGCCACACACTCGATGAAAGCACCAGATAAGCAGAGCAGCCTGTCTACTAGTCTGTCTGTCTGTCTGTCTGCCTAGCCTGTCTGCCCGCCTGTCTGCGCGGCGCCGCGTCGAAGCGTTATGTTATTCGGACTAACAACGCAGCAACGCGCAGCAACGGGCAGCAACGCGCAGCAACCCACGGAAGCATGCCCTCTGAACCCGCAGCGGAAGCGGCGGCCGTCCTTTTAAAAAGACGCCGGAAACAGGCGAGCAGCCCCGCCGCCTTTGCTTTGCCCAAACTGCGCCTCCACGACCGGATTGTCGCCCCGCGAGTGCGAGAGAGACAGACGGCCATTGCCTTTCCCGCGAGTGCGAGAGAGACAGATATGCCCTTTCCTCGGGTTCAAGTCGCGGGCTTTCTTCTGCTTCCCGTCCGCCCAGCCCGCCGTCCGCCCCCGCACCTCGCCCTGAGGCCGGAGGCTCACCGGAGGCTCACCGGAGGCTCACCGGAGGCTCACCGGAGGCTCACCGGAGGCTCACCGGAGGCTCACCGGAGGCTCACCGGAGGCTCGCCGGAGGTGACATAAGCCCTTGTTCTGATAAGGTCCGCCATTCATCCTGCCGGCCGGCCGCTCCGCCGCTTCCCGTTTCACACACGCGCTGCCCGGCTCAGCCTTCCTATTCCCGGGAGGAAGACTTGGACGTTCGCACACACTCACTCTAATTCGACGGAAACGGAAGGAAAACCCAGTGCTCGGCGCGTGCGGTGTCTGCGTAGATGATGCGGTTAACGCGTGCCGGCAGCAGCAGGTGACCCTTACGTCGCCGCAGTTGCCAAACCCAAGTCAACTTAATAACAGTTTGTCTACGATTAATAAATCGTTACGATCATTATCAAATCAGGCAGACCCACAACGGTACACTACTGTATATATGGTTCCCTCCACCGCTACCACCGCCTCCTGCCCTGCCACTGCCACTCACTAAAGGCGCATTCACGCAGCGTTGCACAATGTTACACATTGCAGTTCGACGAACCCAGCGCGCCTTCTGCCGCGGCTTGCCGGGCGCCCGGCGAAAAGGCCAAAGTAACGAATGATCATCTCGATAGCGCGCTGCCCGCCTCAGACCGCCACTCCGTTTTCATTGTCTTTCCAGCGCGTTCCAACACTCCGTCACCTCGACGACCAACCGAGTGCCCCAATTATTTCCTCTTCATATTGCATCGCGTTGCCCCGCAGCAGCCTTCGTCCCCCACTTCACCCCCTCTCTCCCTCCTCTCCCCGTTTGGTCCTTTGGAGTGACAAAGACAGAGTAACGTCCTGCCGAGCCGCCGCCACCATACGCCATGCCCCCCCCCCCCCACACACACAGAGGCGAACGGACAACGAATAACGCATAACGCACTCGTGTCGGAACCAACAATGAAAAGGACGTCCATGACGCAACGGGCGCCCTGGTCTTATTATTGCACAACAATCCATCCGTCGCCTTCTAATCAGCGGAGAAATGAGAAGAAGAGGAAGAAGAAGAAGAAGAAGAAGAAGAAGAAGAAGAAGAAGAAGAAAGGTGGCCTCACCCGCTTGGTGTTCGCGAAGGTCGTGTCATCCTTTTACACACCTGCAACAAAACAGAACAGGGCAAATTTAGTCATTGAACTTTACGCTTGGCTGTGTTCGACAGAGTCTCTATGGGAGTTCTTTAACGTGTCCGTCTGTCTGTCCGTCCGTCTGTCCGCAGGCCGTGCCCGGAGGTGGTCGGTCGGTGCTTTGAGACGCAAATTGATATCCAGATCCAATTCGAGCCGACTGCATCTAGACTATCGCGGCGCGGGGCGCGGTCAGAAAGCAGCTAGTCATTACTCGAACCGCGGGACTCGCGAGAGGGATCGGGATCCAGGAGTTGTTTTCGCCGCGCAGTCTCTGTCGCACTCATGGGGCGCTCCGTACAGGAGGGCGACAGAGACGGAGCCATGGAAACGACTCTCGGAATCAGACCGCCGAGGGATCAGAGATCAAAGGGCCAGTAGCTTGGCGACGCCCGACAAGAAAGCAGCGATCTTTCGTGTCTGAGTTTTTTCGTGTTTTTCTCTTTTTCTTGTTATTGTTTTGCGGATGTGGTTTTTTTCGCGGCAGTGTCACCGACGACGCGGAACGTGAGGGAGCGAGAAAGCGCCGCCGGTGGGCAATTAGCAGGCGTCATACCTTGTAGGGCCCTGCATCGATAAGCCTCGCGCTAGCCTCGCGCAGGGCTAGCCTCGCGCAGGGCTAGCCTCGCGCAAGCCTCGCGTAGGGCAAGCCTGGGCTGGGGCTCGCAACGCCGTTAGACTTACTGGACCAATTTCTTGCTTAATATTTTGAGACTAAATTTTTCGCCCCCGTGAAGAACTCTCACTTGAACTGTTTGATTAGGGGTGGAGAAGACTTTGCAATAGGAGACCTAAAACCACGATGTCTATTTTGGTGTACAAAATCAACTATTATCATCACACCGCTTGTGTTGGTCCGTCTGACGTGAGCGAACGCCTGCCCGCTGTCGAAAACGCGGGGTGGAGGTGTCGGTCATTGAAGTCCAAGTGCGGGGTCTGCCTCACAGTCCCGTCTTCGTTCGCCGCAGAGCAGCGCGCGGCGTTGGATGTCCGCCGCCATCAGAACCCATGATTTTGCAATTTAAGCGATCCGAATAAGCCGGAGAGCAGTGGCGCTATCTGTAGCCGCATGTCCATCCAGGGGTCTCTCTCTAGCCGAGGGCTAGAGGCTCGCGCCGCTCAAGATCAGCCGGCCACTAACGCTGTTAACGCCCGCTAACGCTGCTCGGTGCATTATCAGCTTTCGCTCTGGGCCCAATCGCTGCCCGGAGCCAGGCAGGCAGCCAGCCTGGCAGGCGGGCGGGAAGGTCACTCGCTCGCCCTGCCGCCCTTCATACGCGTTGTTATTCTGCCATCGGCCAGGGGAGTAAAAAGGGGCCCCCCGACGGCTGCGCGCGCGAATGGGGGCCGCTTACTACGATCGGGATTGCGCGCCAATATCAAAAGAGGGGTGGAAAAATTGCAGAGAACGCGCAGCGCGCTTTTAGGTTAAACGGACTGCTGCGGGATAGGGCGATGCCTGCGCGTGTGAGTGCATGCTTGTGCGTGTGTGGGTGAGTAGCGCGCACACACACACATGTGCGCGCAAAAGGACGCGCGCACACAAGCGCAGCACATTTATTGCGTTGGCACGTTCTTGCCATTGAAAGTTTCGCGTCTTAACATTTAATATCGGCGCACCATACTCCCTGACATTACAGAGAGTGCACTCGGTGCATGGCAATGCCATGCATGCAATGCCACGCAATGCCACGCAGTGCCACGCGGTGCACCGCCGCCGTGGTGCGGCCCTGATTGACCAGCCAGCTGCATCGCGACGCCCTCGGCCGGTCACCCCACGAACCCGCGGGTCGCGACCAGCAACCCAAATAGCAACAGAGAGGCACATTTATTAATTTTTTTCCTCAGAAAGGCCAGGCCGGTGTATACGCGCTCTTTTACAAATAAATGTTGCTGATGAGGAAAACGGCTCGCTTGCAATTTGTGCAGCAGCCAGAGGAATGGCCATGCTTCAAACATAAAGTCACGTGATGCACGAAGCGAGTCGTGACCGCGAGGGCGCGAGGATCGGGATGAAAAAAGAAAGGAATGAAAGTAAAGAAAGAAGAATATCGCGGCAAATGTGGCGGCAGCGGGCGGCTGTCATCACAACGTAGGTTTTTTTCTTTCTTTGTTTGGTTACATTTTACAACCCTCCAGGGGACTCGACGAACAAATAGGGCCATTGAAGTAGCAAAGGAAAATAAAAATTCGCACGGTTTGCGATCAAGTACACTCCCGGAATGATTCACCGGGAGCATGATCACAGGACACCCATGCAAAGTAGTGCCCGGTGCCCCCCGTGCACACACACTCACACACTAATCCAGGGATGATGAGTCTCCTCCAGAACCGGACGACGACGGTCGCGTCGCTGGAAGGTGCCCGATTCAATTTGATTCCGATTAATAGTATGCATTACGAGGTAATTACGGGCGGCTTGATTGTTATTTTGTTTGATGCCGCAAAGTGCGCGTACGTGTGTGTGCGAGCGAATGTGCGTGCCTGTGCGTGTGTGTGTCGGGTCTCGTTTTTCTTTATATTGCGCGGCTTCGGGGTACGCCAGGCATTAATCGCAGGATGCTTTTCGATCCTCAACCCCATCCCCCTCTCCAGCCTCGCTAGTCCACTCATCGGTCACTCGCCAGTCTATTAGCCCCTGAACCCTACACTCCAAAAAAAAAAAGGAAAACAGAATTTGGAGCGAGTATTCGAACCGGGAGGCTGCGCCGCGCCGGCCTGTCCCTCCCTTTGTCTGGCGGGGTCCCAGCCGCGTCCACTTCCCCGTGCGTGCCTCGCGGCGCACACACACGCGACACGGCGCCTCGTTCGCAACAGCCCAAAAGACGCAGCGAGGAAGAGAACAACACAACAGCGGGAACCAAACAAGAATAGGCAAGGCGTTTCCCCAACTTTGCCTAATTCCCAGAAGCACTTACGAACGCTCCCCTCCCCTCCCCCGGGCAGGGCCTGGGCCTGGGCCACGTGGTGCGGGGCGCCAAAGAGCGCGGCGACTCGCGTGTTCTTACGAAACGGGCAGACTGACCGTCCAGTGCACGGAGTCGAGAGCACGCCTCGCTTGCCGCAAAAAGTAGAAATCTTTGGAAGTACGTAAAGGCGCAGAAAACCGAACAACTAGCACCATTACCACCTCCGCCTCCTCAAGAGGTGAATCTGCCCCGACTTGGCCAAGGAGAGGACGGTCGTGTGCGGGTCGGTGCGTGGCACTGCACTGCGAGGCACTGCACCGCGTGCTTCGGGGCGCTGTGGAGCGCTGGCCACGATAGGAACAGGTTTCGATGATTGTCAGAGGTTCTGCAACTTTGGAGAAGATTTACTCAATCCGCCGCGCAGCCGCCGTCATCAACAGAGTGATTCCGAACATAGCTATGGTCTGTCTCCCTCGCACTCGCCGGCCGTACCGGCTGGGCCGCGCGGGTGCGAGAGAAACAGAGGCCGCAGTGCAGGCAGACCGAAGGCAGACCAAAGGCAGACGCCGCAGCAGGAGGGGCAGTGACCACGCAGTGACTCGTGTGGGTTGCGCTCGGCCACTCTGCATGTGAAATTGTCAAGGACCCTCGCGGCGTGGCGCGGCGTGGCGCGCGACTGACATATTACCGCTCGTCAGGGTATAACGACGGGTGATGTGTTGGTTACGGCCAGCTAGGTGCGCGCGGTTGAGGTTGGACAGGACTTGGAGGAAGAGAGGGGCAGGGGTCAGGGGCGGCGGGTCAGGCCTCCTCTCTGATTGGCTGCAATTGCACGAGAATGGATCACTCGACGTTGTTTCGGCAGAGCGGTGTTGGCGCGCCTCTGTGAGTGTGTGTGTGTGAGTGCCCCGACGGTCACCACTACATCATGTCACGAGTGAAAGGATCCACTTTGACGACAATGATGTGCAGCTAGACGCTGCTGTGTCATCATAGCGGACGATCGAAGTGGGTCCGACTCCCCGCGGGGGAGGAGAAACTTTTTTTTCTTCGCGGCAGCGCTCGGGAGAGGGCGCCCGGGTGAATATCGTTAGAGTTTTGCGGTCGGGTGCAGATCCAAATTGCACCGAAAAGCTGTTCCCGCCCAGCGTAGCGAGGCTTTCCCCGCGCGCTCTGCTGGCCCTGCTGGTCGACCGGACTGCCAAAAGGTGGCGGAGAAGACTGACCTCCCAGACGACAACGACCGGCATCGTCCAAATTATTAGTTCCACATTTCGGTCTCGGTGCCCATGGGCACGGTGGGCACGGGCACGCCAATCATGTGCAAGAGTGGAAAGCGACTGGCCCACCGGCCGGCAGGCCCAGGGCAGGCCGACCCAGCCTGGACCCAGCCTGGACCCAGCGCCCCGCCACGCGGCACCTGCAGCTGCACAAGGCTGGGCTGCACCGGCCGCAGGGACTTTCTCCCAAACGACGCGCCTCCCTGTATTAAACGCGCTGTTTGAACGGCCGGATTATGACAGTGGAGTGGCTCTTCGTCGTCTTCGGGTGAGGTAAGGGTCGGTCCGCGCCGTCCACGCGTCGCGTTCTCCGCACCGCGGCCCTACACCGCGGAAAACTTGACCTCCTGCGAGCAGATCGTCAGCCCGGCCCGCGAGCGCCGTGCTGGGCCTCGATGCAGGCCCGCCGACACAGCGGCTGCACGGGACTGCCTACCTAGCGGGCGGCGAGACTCCCAAATACGAGTCTTTCTGGGTGAGCAGTCTCGCGGCCTTTTTCGCAGAACGGCGCTTTATTTAAAAATTGAAAAAAAAAAACATAATTTTTTTTTTCCAAAGTGTACATGCAGTACCGCACTGCCTCCGGGACGGTCGGCCTGCCCAGGTTGATCCTACTGACAAGAACACTCGGTGCACCGGCGGCTTCACACGCGCATAACATTTATTCCAAAACAACGTAACACGCCGCCAGGAGTGTGAAGCGAAAAATATAAAAGGGTGAGGAAGAGAGAGAGAGAGAGAGAGAGAGAGAGAGAGACGATTGGCTGCAGCGGTTGGACCGATCACGCATCACGCACACGCGGCGGTTATATGCACAGTCTTTTCGCGGAAAAGGTGAACGCGCCGGGCACTTTGTAATCATTACTAGGTGCCACACTCACACAACCGCACACACACACACAAACACGCACGGAGGCACGTATACGGCATGCAGACACGTGCGAGCTCACACCTGTGTCGGGGGAGCGGACGAGACGGACAGACGGGCAGACAGGGAGCGATAGAGAGGCGGGCGCGGCGCCGCGAGGCGGTGAAAGTGGAAAAGAAAGGATCAAAATGGCCAAATGCAATATTTGTTTTCTGGCGGTTTCTCTGTGTGTGTGTCTGGTTTGGTTCTGTTTACAGTAGGCCGCCTCAGTAACTCCAGCAAACAGTGAAAAAAGGTCAAAGTCGATGATAGTTTTGGGTGTGGCTAAATCTTTGCGGAGAATTTATGGTGTACTCTGGGGAAAATGGTATTGTTACTGAGAAAATCAAGCGGATTGTAAGTCGATTTGACTTGACCCTTTTAACAGTGACGTGCGCACGCGGCAACAAAGTTGACTTTATGTGACGGATTAACGAGCATCTTGGCGACACAACCATTTTTAAGACGAGCTTGTAAAAAAAACGGACAAAAACAAAACGATAAGAAGAGGAAGCTTCCCTCGGCGGGGAGAAAAAGCATAAACTTAAGGAGCACCGCGCGTTTGGTAGCAAGACGTTTCGTTGTTGTTTATGTTTTAACTGCGGCGCGTTTCCCGGCGCGATATTAAATCTCCGGCCGGCCGGCCACCGCTTTTCCTGAAAGAGACATTGCATTCCAGGGCGGCTAGTCGGCCGGCTAGCCTCCGATGACGCAACCCCACGCAATAAAAGGCCAATGGCATTGCCAATGGCATCGCATGGAGTCTCATTGCAGTCACGCTGACGTTTAGTGAAGACAAACATCTTTTGTGCATAATGATGTCCGTAATCAAGAAATGTGTCCCGCGGGCACTGCGTGTGCGTGTGTGATGTGTGTGTGTGTGTGTGTGTGTGTGAGCTGCACCGCCGCCCGTCCTCTCCTTCTTTAGTTTTTACTCTCCTCTCATTCTTCTTGCGTCTCTCTTCTCTTCTCTCATTTTTTTTTCGCGTGTCATTGGAAAGGATTCCCTCTCTTCAAGTAAGGCAATTGGTGTGGGAATGCCGTCCGTCCGTCCGTGCGTCCGTCCCCGCGGTGCTGCCCGGCGTGCCCGGCGTTCGCACACTTTCCTCGTAGGAGTGACAACCCGCCGCCTCCCTGATCCGGCAGCAGCAGCGCGGCCCGGTCTCCGAAAGCACAGACACACACAAACACACAGACACACACGCGCGGGCCGCCGCCTCCCTTTCCCTAATTGTGAAAACGCGACCTCGCGGAGCCGCGGAGCCGGAAGCGGCGTCGGGAGGTTATGCGCGCGGATGGACACGTGGTCCTTTTGTCGCAGCGGTCCGGCAAAGACACGAGTTTCGTATGAAAAGGGAAACACACACACACACAGAGTGAGAGAGGAGCTCAGCGAAAAAGGAAAGAGAGAGAGAGAGAGACAAGAAAAGTGTCGTAATCTTAATGAATCTAATTCCGAGCGCGCACATTTCGGCTGCCACATCGCATCCATCTCCCCGCTGCAGGCCGGCAGGACGCAAGGCGGCACGGGACCGCAGAGTGCAATTTCGAGCCGATCTATTTACACTCATCAATCAGCCCCCCCCCCCTTTTTCCGGAGAGTGACCAAACCGAGACGCGAGGGCCGTCGCGTTTCGGCACTCTCTGTCTCTGTCGCACTCGTGGGGCGTGCCGTGGAGGAGGGGTGCCGTGGAGGGGTGCGTGAGCGGGCAGAGCGACGAACCGTCTCTATTCGGGACCGCTCGGCTGGCGTGGCTGGGGCAGTCTGCACGGAACAGCGCGCACGGCACGTCCACACACACACACACACACACACACACACACACACACACACACACACACACACACCAGCCGCGGCGTTTGCGGCCAAACCGACACGATTGGTACAGTGACAGGCGCCGAACGCCGCGGCAAAGGGCGGGACGGGGCGGGGCGGAGAGGCACGGAGAGGAGGGGTGGGGTCCGTCAGTTGCGTGGCAACAAGGCGCAACACATTTTGGGGCTGCTTGTAGTACCTCAAAATTACACGTCAGCGTCCTGGGCACCCAAAACTTTGTGATTACACCTCACCCGTGTCTTTCATTTCGACTCCACGCCTTCAGAACGTGACACTACTTGACTACTATCGCAACAAAAAAAACGTGAGCTAAAAAAAATAGTCCTGGTGGGAAAGTATACAGTCTCTTTATATAGCTCACCCTCTCCTTGGCTCATGATTTTTTTTTTTCGCGCTGGCGGCTCACCTGGAACAGGAAAAAAACAAACACATTATTATTTATTGCGCGCGGGATTTTGCCTCAACTTTCGATTAACTTGCTTTGCGATTGGCGGCCCTGATAACGGACGGGACGGTGTGCCATCGGCAAGCCATCGACCAATGATGGCACGGCTAAAACAACGCGCCTATTACGCGCCAGATTGGACGTTACATCACACACACACAATCATATACACACACACACAACACAAACCTACATGCACACGTCTATGCGATTCGTTATTTTCTGCCTCGTCAAAAGGTCATACAGCCTCTCATCACCACCATGATGCGTTTCGAGTGTAGTGTGCGACGATAATTGCTGTCGAATGGGGCTGGGGGTGGGGCTGGGGGTCACAGACGACGCAACGCGGCTCGTTGCACCCTTCAAACTGCAACCCACTTCGTGTGGCAACTATATGCGCCCGTAAATTGCGCGAATGAAACTACAAAATGCTCTTTAAGACGCGACGCTTCATTTTTTCGGCCGCCCATTTGACCGCGGCAGCGCGCGCCGCCGACAATGCGACTTTTGCTGCACAAATTGCGTCTAATGCCTCCACTGACGCAAGGCTGTGTGTGTGGAATGGGCGGCCGACATGCAGCCGACTAACTTTCAATTATTGGCCGGTGACAGGCGACATGGCACTGCCTCTCTCGCACCACCCCTGCGCCCCGTGCGCGCGCGCGAGAGAGACAGAGAGAGACACAGCGACGAAGCAGTAGGGCGACGGCATGGCAGTGCGACATGATTGGAAAAGTCTGACATCACTTGGAGAGGGAGAGAGAAATCGACGGTGCGGTGCGCGGCCGGGGCGCAACAGTGCAGTGCACACTCACACACACTCACACACTTGCACACACTCAGCGACTGACTCAGACGCGCACACACGCACACACAACTCATGAAGATGCAACAAGTTGTTTGTCCAGTTTCAAGTCGGCGACCCATGCCACCCGCAAAGGCTATTCTTGACTCGGTGCGGCGGCCCGTCGAGGGTGTGTGTGTGTGTGACTCGCCGTGACAGAGCTTCGATCGGGCACCCCATTGACAAGTTGCCGTCCCCGCGACGCCGCGTGGCATCCCCGCTCGGCGCCATCGTGGCGACACCGACACACACCGACACACACACACCAACAACAAATTTACAGCCCGCAGCAAGGCGAGCAACAAGGACAAAGCAACAACGACCAGAGCTCCTCCCGCTCGTCCTAAGGACACACGCAGGGCGAGAATTAGTACCGTAGCCGTAACAGGCGTACAGTTAGCCCCCCCCCCCCCCCCCCCAGCTCCCCTCCGCACGACGCGCAGCAGGGCCTTCGGCTGGCTTCGGCTGCAGACTGATTCCGAGGGTCAATTTCGTCGCTCTGCCTCTCTTTGAGGGACGCCCCGTGAGTGCGAGAGAGACAGAGCGACGGGAACGCGCTCTCGGAATGAGTCTGCTGGCCGGCCCTCGGCGGGGTTACGTTAGCCTGCGTCGGCCGGCCCGGCGCGGCCCGGCGCGGCCTGGCGTGAAATACCAAAAGCAAACGAGCCAAACGCCGAACGGCCGGATCGAGTGGGCGGCGCAGTCGAGGCGCAGCCAAGGCGTTAGTGCGGGCCGAGCGGGCCGCGAGGGCCTGGGTCACGATGAGCCCAGTGGGGCCCAGGCATTGGCGCAGCCTCGCGCAGCCTGGCACAGCGGAAACGTGCATGTGTGTGGGTGGGTGTCGTGCAGGTGTGTGCGTGTGGGTCTGTACGCCTAGGCCGTCAGTGTGTGTGTGAGCCCGCCTGTGTGTAAGAGAGAGGCAGGCGCGGCCGCAGAGGAGCCCTGGCGGCACAGCGTTGTGAGGCAAAAAGGATGATATCCTTGAATATTGTTTCTCCAAAGTGACGCCGCGAGGCTCCCCGCGCCGCGCGCCGCCGCGGCGTGCACTTGACTCGGCGGCGCGGGCCGGTGAAAGTGGGCGACCGGGCCGGCGGCGCCCCGCCCCGCCTCGCTTCGATATTACACAGCCATTTCCAATTATGAGGCCTAAGGCCGTGCGTGAACTTCCCCCTCCAGGCCCGTGGGTCCGTCGGCCCCCGGCGAGGCGCGCGAGGCGCCGCCGGGCCGAAACCGAGGGCGCCTCGCCGTGGGGAGACGCTCGCCGCGGCGCGTGCCCGCGCTGCCCCGCCGTGATTCAAACCGCCACTTTATTCCAAAGCGCCGAACGGCGCCGAAAAGCGAGAAGCACTCGTCGCAGCACTGCCATGGCACCGCGGACCACGACGCCGTGCCCGGGGCATGGGTGCCCCAAGTCACCGAGCTTCTTCGATCGACTGCGCGGATGACACCAACCAGCCGCGGCGCCCGGTCGCCACCGTCGAGGTGCTCGCCGACCGTTCCTTTCGCTCCCCGACGACGAGGAGAAGGACATGCAGGCCGAGGCACCCAAGCCCTGCAGTGTAACGGATAGTTGGCGCTAAATGAAAGGAAAGAAGTAGATTAAAGCGCAGGCAGGCCGGGCAGTGCAGTGCAGCCTGAACGGGACCACACCAATTGCATCTGTCTTGGCAGGCCAGCCCGGCCAGCACCGTGGGCCCAGCGGACCAACCAACCACCGCACCCATAGAACCACGCAAGCCGTTAATTCACCTCTTACCCTGCGGTACCTCCCCGCCCCGCCCCGCCCCGCCCCGCCCCATCGGAAGCAGGGCACCGTTAGCCAGCCGCATGCTGTTGAACCCCACACAGAGCGCGCGCGCTTTGGCTGTGCTTTGGCCGAACGGATCAAGCAGCTTACTGGTAAGCCTAGACGCGGCCTAACTAACCTCTCCGGTGTGCGCGCGCGCGTGCACATGCCCCTGCCCGTCTGTGTGTGTGTGTGTGTGTGTGTGTGTGTGTGTGTGAGAGAGAGGAGCCCCTTTCCCACACAGCACCGCGCGGCGCCGCTTGGCCGCGTCCACGGCCCCCCTGCTCACGGCGACGAAGCGCGCATCGCGCATCCATTGGATGTCGTTAATCATAATTAAAAGCCGGCGAGCGACACTCGGCTGCGGCGAGATTACGGTGTGCGAGACGCGCGAGTTCGGGAGCCGCTTCACCGCTTCGCCGCGTCATCGAACAAGAAGCAAAGGAAGGCTTACCGCGGGCACCGCCTTCACACAATCAATTTCGACGCGTTTTATTTTTCAGGCCGGTCGCCCCGTCGCCGCCACGACCACGACGCCACCGTCGTCGTTTTGGTGTGTGTGTGTGTGTGTGTGTGTGAGTGAGTGTTTTGACAAAAAGAAGAGGCAACGCAAGGGCCCGCCGCCGTCGTCCCGACGGTGCTTCCCTGACTTTTGCGGTTGGCGGCGGAAGGGTTGACCTTTTGCGAAGCATCGCGCGGTGGAGGCGGTGGAGGCGGAGCGTCCCCGCAGCATTAACACACTGACCGCCGCGGCTCGGATGGCTCGGCCGGCTTATCGCAAGGCCAAGGCCGGGACAATGAGGGCCTGCATCGCCACGACGCGGAGCGCGCGGTCGTCCGAGTCCGCGCCGCACCGCACGGCGGGGAGTATAGGAATGGCGCTGGATCGGTGATCCGCTCCAGGGTCATCTCCATAGCCAACGCGCATGATCGGTCGACCCCCAGCGCGCCGAAGACATGCTCCGCGGAGGGTGGCGTCCGGGGCGTGCCCGCCGTGGCTGCGGCCCCGCGCGGGCAGCACACCGATTCCGAGAGTGGTTGTCTCTCTCGCACCCATAGGGAACGCCCCGTGGGCGCGACAGAGACAGAGCGATGGAAACAACCCTCGGCATCGGCGTGCCGTTCGGACGCGGCCGGGACGGCGCCAACATGCCCGCACCGCGACACTCCAGGATCACTCGTCTCATAAAAGCCGAACGCTCGCCTTGACCGGGAAATACCGAATACCGATGAGACTGAGAAGTGTGGATGTCTCGCCGGTCTCGCCTGCGCGAGCGGACGGAAGGCCGGGCAGTCGGACAGACGGACAGGCAGACAGACCGCGGCACGGGCGGCCAGACGGGCGGGCGTAGGAAAGCAGGCGCGAGGTGCAGTGGAGTAGTAGTACGCGTACTTTTGCAAAAACAATGGCCCGCGCCTCGTCGTGGGACCGGCCGCCCAGGCAGGCAGGCAGCCACAGTACGGACTGTCTCATATTGGGTCGGTAAATGGGGCTCTTCAAGTAGAGCAGTCGGCAATAAAAAAAGAGTGCTCCGAAAGAAACGAAAAGAAACGTAAACACTCGAGCATGAGTCACACACGGTGCGTCTCCGCGTCGCCAACGGGCAGCCCGCGTCCTCGTCGCCTTGGCGACCCTGGCCGCCCTCGCGAGGGCCCTCACGGTCACACGCGCGCTTTTCGAGCACGAAACAAAAAGCAGCGCGTCTTCTTTCTCTCGTTTTATTTCACGGTGCACCAATCTCTCGGTCGGATCGGAGCGGCGTGAGGCTGCGACGCGCCGCATACAAATGTAGAACTGCATTCAGGGGACCCCGTCGGGCCGACCCCATGGCCACCGCGGCCGGCACGCCATGAAGAAGGCCCACTTGTTGCTGGCGATGAATAGAGGCTCAAATTAACGGCGCCTCTCGGCGTCGTGCTGCCGCCCTGGCGAATGAGCGAAGGGCTCTCCGAGGGCCTTGCCGAGGGCGTCCTCGTCGTCGAGGTCCTGCCTGTCGGCTGGCGGTCTGTTTGAGCAGCTTTCCACAGCAGCGCCGCGGAGCCGCGTCTTCGGTTGCAAGACCCGCCACCGCAAATCACTATTTCTGGCACACGCGCAGATTCTGGCGCAGGTGTGGAGGCACAGCAGGCAGCTGTCACCCGCGACCCAACCATCACGGCGATCGGCGGCAACCGCGTCTTGTTCTTGGGCAAGTTGATCAATGCAAACCACAAAGGCGGTCACAGGCCCCCCACCCATTCAAACACCGACCTGGCTCTCACGGGCCCTACGGCCGGGGCACGCCAGCACGCCAAGCCACGGCGGCGGTAAGGCGTGCTGGTTAGTTTCCGATCGGGTCAATTGAATGCTAGCAGAGCAGCCGCCGTGGCCGCCGTGCCCACCGACGGTATTGTTGGCAGCGCGGATTTATGTGACCCAGTCCGACCCAGGCCCTTCCAGGCCCTTCCAGGCCGCGCGCTCGTCTGCCAGCAGCGTCTGCCCGCCTTTGTTCCCACGAGGCGGGGCAGGCGGGGCTGGCAGCCAGAAAGCAGGGGCAAGCCGGCAGGCCCGCGCGCCGCAGCCGTCCACGCGGTGCCTACCTCGCAGGCTGGAGACCTCGACGCGCGGCGGCAGCGACAACACCGCGCCTTCGGGCAGGCGGACAGACACATGAAACCGCAGCACTGAACCGCACCGCTCCGCTCCGGACCTGTCCGCTTGTGAACGAAGCGGCGTGCCATAACCACACTTGCACTGCGCTGCCCGGCGCTAGCGCGCTGGCGTCCCAGTCGCGGCCGCCTCGGCCTCTAATGTGTGTAATTTGCGATTTATTGGCAAAAGCGGTGGCAGCAAGGCGGTGGCCGCAGGATGCCCCGCTGCCTTGTCGTCTGCTTCTGTCTGTCTGCCCGTCTGCTTGTAGCTCACCGTGGAGGCCGTGGGGGTCTATCTCGACGACGCTAGAAATTCGCCAACTGGCAGCCGAAGGATATCTGTTTTTTTGCGGCCGTTTGCCGAACCTCGAACCTGTCACGTCGCCTCGCAGTATCCGCCACACAGGTTGCCGACGGCCGCCGCGGTGGATGCGACTTTCACTTTTTTGTCGCGGGTCGCGGGGATTTGAGTGAGGGCCTCGACGGCGTGGCGCGCCCCTCGTCGTGATGAAGGCCTAGTTCGAGTACTGCGGGCCCTGGCGCCCCCAGAGCCGCGGTGCGCCCCCCGCAGCGAGGCTTTTTTTCTGTCCCTCGCAGCCGAACGCTAAGGTCAAGCAGCGCACATCTTTCTTTCCTAATACCACCCGTAATTTGCAAGAGGTTTGTGGAAATTAAACAGTGGCGCCCTTGACCGCGAGCGCCACGGCCGCCGACCCATTATGACGAGTCTGTTTTGAACGGCCGACATTCTGAACACACTGTGAAAATTTGTTGTCACTTTATGACAAAAACGTGGATGACATGTTCATCACTTCGAAATGATGACATTTTCATCAAAGCTCCTATACTTATTGCATGGGCGACAATGTCATCAATTGACTTGATGATATCCTTGTAAGGAAAATTGGCCTTGAAATTGTCATCAAAGTGACGACTCAAATTTTCACAGTGCAGGGCTGGCTTCGTCGCTCCGTCTCTCTCGCACACGTGGCGCGCCACTTACGGGTGCGAGAGAGACAGAGCGGCGCTGTTCGGAAGCAGCGGCCAGCAGGGCACCCATTGCCAGCGGGATGGAAGCGCGCCAGAAAGAGGAGCAGCATTGCGTCAATCGGGAGCGAGTCGTCGAAGATCACCCTCGAGGCACGCCACGCCGCGCCACGCCGCGCCACGCCACGGAGCAAGGCCGCCTGTCGCTTCGGCCGTGCGATCGCCCTCTTACTCGCGGAGGGCACGGCGGGGCACGGCGTGCGTGGGTGTAGGAGGGAATCAAGAATTATGTCCGCACGGCATCGAGAAGGTTGCCACGTTGCGAGGCAAACGTGCCGCATCAGGGCCTATTAGCGGTCCCCCCTCGCACACGCGAGGCACATGGGGGGAACAACAGGTGGAGTACGCAAATCTTCAAATTGCTTTTGAAGAACCTGAATGCCTTGCTCGAGAGTTTAGTGGGCGTAATGTCAGGAGCTTTAAGACACGGTCAAAATCCTCGTACTTCAAACTTCAACGTGACAATTCGTAAACTTCAATCTAAAATTTTTAACTTATTAAATTTGGAAAAAAAAAAAAGGTTTATTCAGTAAAATGATCTTTGGTACAAGGTTTCAAAAAATTCAAAACAATTTAAAATTTAAAATCACCCACGCGAGCATTGAGGCCCGCAAAAATTTTGAAAAGTTGTGGTGCGCCAAACCGCTGCGCGGCGCCTACTCACAGTGCCGTTACCGCCGTGCGGTTTGTCAAAGCCGGTGTCGTCCCATTCAATCGCGCTGCACAACACACTGGCGATTGCAGTGCCCGCCGCGCCTTGCAGTGGAGTGCTCGCGGTGCTCGCGGTGCTCGCGGTGCTCCCACGATGCGCGCCGCCGGTGCTGTCACCGCACCGAGTCGCGCGAAGTTCAGCGGGCCGTGGAGGTGACCGCACCAATCACGAAGAGAGAGAGAGAGACTCTCCCTCCAATCAAGGGCCCCGATTAGGTGGACACGCGGGCCGGCCGTGGGAAGCAGGGGAGCTCTGTCTCCCTCGCACCCCGACCGGGCACCGCGAGCGTGCGTGTGAGAAAGACAAAGATAAAAGCAGCCTGCTACAGGTCGAGCCTATACCTCGAAACGAACGAGTGATGGCACCAAGGGCAATCCAAAGGCACCCTGACGAGTTTGTTTCCCGTTCCATTTGACACAGGCACGGCTCTAAACGAATGCAGAGCTGTGTCCGTCTGAGCGACTGTCCAGTGTGGGAAGCCCATGGCTTTGAAGCGCGCGCATCTCGCCGTGAATTGAGACGTTCCCCGCCGTAACGAAGGCAAGGCCGCGCGCGAAATGAAGCTTCAATGAACGGCCGCTTTTTTTGTCCGACTCAAGTCCGGTGCGGCACCGCTGGCTCGTTAGGGCATAGCCAGGACCAGAAGGTAGCATTTTCCTTTTTCCCGCTCTTTACGGTGCAGGGCCACGCCACTCCACGCGTCTCGGCCGTTTTACGGCAACGCGTTGCTAATGGACGAGCCGAACGCGTCGCTCCCGTTACACGGCGTTACGTCGCGTTGTTGCGTCTTCGACGACGAACACCCCCGCGACCCTCGCGACGGCCAGGACTGTCTTTGTCTCGGTGGCGCTGCGGCGGCTGCTGTGGTGATAATGACGTTGTCGTCGCACTGCTGTCTTGGCAGTGACACCTTCTCTCCGGAGTGACAGCAGCCTTGGTGGGTGACTTTTGACGCGCAAGTTACACTTGTCGCGGTGACACTGGTCTTGATAACGCCGTGCCGTCTTGGCCGGCGACACACTGGTGACACGGTCTTCGTGACTCCGGCCGAAGCCATCGGATGGGCGGGCGAGCGCGAGGTGGTGGTGGTGGCTTACTGCCCTAGTCCTGCCCCAGTCCTGGCGCGCAGGAAAGCCGAGCGCTTCCCAGGGAAGGCGGCCACCATTCGCAAAACAGGCCAATTAACATCCAAAGCGCGATCAGGGCAGCCATCTGTCACTGTCGGGACAATGCGCACTGCCACCGCCAGCCACCGTCGGCTAAAATTACTTTCAATAACGCTTTTTTGTTTTCTGCTTTTCATTCGTTGCCGCCTTGGCGCCGCCGGAAGCACATCCTATCCGTGTCTGGCGCCATCGAGAGTGGCAACACTGTTAACGATTCGCCGGCAGTTCTGGTGAAGTGTTCCCACGGGGACTGTCAAATTGGGCAGATCAGTTAGGCGACCCAGAAGGGGGTGGGTCAACGGTGTACGACGAGCCTCGGTAGGGCCTTGCAGTGGAGTCTGCAGTGACGGACGGACCGCGATTGCGGCACCCCGCCATCATGCTCGACGGAAAAAAGGTTATCCCGATATTCATAGCGCATCCAGGAAAAGCTGTGTCGCGATGCGACGGTTGGCATGGAAACGCTGCGCTGCGCTGCAATCCAGGCAACAATAAGGAAGCCTTGCGCGTGCGGGACAGGCGTGGCCCTCCCCCCCCCCCCCGGCCCGGCGAGGCGCTCCGCGGCCGGGCCATAATTGAGGAACAGCGACGCGCTTCTCCAGCAAACTCCAGCGAAACTCCAGCAAAACTCCAGCAAAACTCCAGCGGTGGCGCCGGGCGAGGCGCTCCGCGCCGGAGCAGTAATTGAGGAACAGCGACGCGCTTCTCCAGCAAACTCCAGCAAAACTCCAGCGGTGGCCGGGGGGCGGGCCGCCCGTAGAGCAGACAGCGATGGATGGTGAGGCAAGCTGTAATGAACCCATACAGCACGCTACCCGCACTCTTTCTTTTTTCCCCCTACTCCTCCCCTTCTTTCTCGCTCCTCACCTCGTTGTTGTCCCATAATTCGAAGCAGCAGGAGCGAGATCGCCATCCTCCCCACTTTTGCCGCGATAGTCGTACTTGCATTTTCGGCAACTTGAGTAACGCATTCCAGTGGTAGAGAAAATAACAAACGCTCCTACTGCGCATGCGAGGGTGGTAGGTCTGCGTCGTAGAGGCGTATTCTCCTTCGTTCCGTTCTCCTTCTCTCCGGCTCTGGAATACCTCATTCCAGCAGTGTGGTGACTTCGCGAACGCCTCTCTAGCGAGCATGCGCTGGCTGCTGCTGGCCGCTCGGTTGAAATAAATAATGATAATAATGGCGTGGCTTGGAAAAAGTGGCGCTAAACGCCTCGCCCCGCCTCGGCGAGCGAGCCTCGCCTCGCCCCGCCAAGCGCGGAGCGAGAGTGGACGCGACGCGACGCTCATGGCGACGACGTCGCACGGTCAGCGGCCAGCAATGCGACGCACCACTAACAAGAGAAACCCCGCGGCCAGCCCGGCAGGGCATTGCTTGGCATGGCGGAGGTCGCGCCGCTGCCCTGCCTCTCTCGCGCCCCGACACGGGACGGACGGGACGCCCCGGCAGGGCATTGCTTGGCATGGCGGAGGTCGCGCCGCTGCCCTGCCTCTCTCGCGCCCCGACACGGGACGGACGGGACGCCCCGGCAGGGCATTGCTTGGCATGGCGGAGGTCGCGCCGCTGCCCTGCCTCTCTCGCGCCCCGACACGGGACGGACGGGACGCCCCGGCAGGGCATTGCTTGGCATGGCGGAGGTCGCGCCGCTGCCCTGCCTCTCTCGCGCCCCGACACGGGACGGACGGGACGCCCCGGCAGGGCATTGCTTGGCATGGCGGAGGTCGCGCCGCTGCCCTGCCTCTCTCGCGCCCCGACACGGGACGGACGGGACGCCCCGGCAGGGCATTGCTTGGCATGGCGGAGGTCGCGCCGCTGCCCTGCCTCTCTCGCGCCCCGACACGGGACGGACGGGACGCCCCGGCAGGGCATTGCTTGGCATGGCGGAGGTCGCGCCGCTGCCCTGCCTCTCTCGCGCCCCGACACGGGACGGACGGGACGCCCCGGCAGGGCATTGCTTGGCATGGCGGAGGTCGCGCCGCTGCCCTGCCTCTCTCGCGCCCCGACACGGGACGGACGGGACGCCCCGGCAGGGCATTGCTTGGCATGGCGGAGGTCGCGCCGCTGCCCTGCCTCTCTCGCGCCCCGACACGGGACGGACGGGACGCCCCGGCAGGGCATTGCTTGGCATGGCGGAGGTCGCGCCGCTGCCCTGCCTCTCTCGCGCCCCGACACGGGACGGACGGGACGCCCCGGCAGGGCATTGCTTGGCATGGCGGAGGTCGCGCCGCTGCCCTGCCTCTCTCGCGCCCCGACACGGGACGGACGGGACGCCCCAGCAGCGCGAGGGAGACGGAGCAGACGGAGCGACGCTGCAGGGCGCGGAGGTGGACCAAGAAGACAGGGCCTGCAGTGCGGTATGGCCACTGGCTGGCTGGCGTGGGTTCAACGCACCCGGACCGAAGTCGAAGCGACGATTATAATGTCGTTTCCAAAACATCGCTTTTATAATGTCGTTTCAGACTATCTTCGGTCATTCCGGACTATCTTATCGCCACCTTCCGGTCCCGAAACGCGATCAAAGTTTTCTAAATACCACTCCCCGCCTCTCTGCGCGCTTAGTCAGACACGCACACACAGACAAACTCATCCCCACACACGGACACACACTCGCGTAATGCAGTCATTACACGCCGCACTACCGCATCCAAGTCAAGTCAATATTTTTTACGATCACTATTTACCTCTTTAGTTATTTTTTTGTCACGGCGGCATTAGCAGCAAGCCTTCCGCGTTATTCGCGCTCTGGCCGGCCGGCAGCATCGCGGGCTGGCCTCCACGGTCCACGATGCAGTGCGCTGCAGTGTGGTGCCGTCGGAGGTGACGCGAGCGGCGCCACTGCTGATTCGTGACGTGATTCGGCTGGAAAGTTGCGGCACCCTCTGCCACCTGATTCCGGAGGACCTGTCTCTCTCGCGCACGTACGGGGCGCCCCGCAAGTGCGACGGAGACGGATCGCGCCTCTCTCCCGGGACGAACACCGCGTTTCTCTCCGCCGTCGTGTGCGGTTTTCGGGGCCCTCTTCCTTCTTCGCCACGGAGGCAGCGAATTAAAAAAAAATAAAACTGAGGGAGAGAGAGAGAGTGAGGGAGAGACTGATGATGGAAACGCGCGTCTTCCCCGCATGACCTCCGTCCTCTGGCAGTCCTCTGGCTCGTCACTTCGTCACCCTGCCCGGCCCTGCCCGGCCCTGCCCGCATTCGTTCCGCGGTGACATCACGTGACCCTGGCTGTGGCCGGCTGGAGGGCCTGGCCGCTGGAGCGTGACGGGCCCTTCCAGGCTTCCAGGCCCTTCCGCCCGCCGATGACGCCTCCGAATGGTAATCGCCACCATTTGGGTGATTGCCGCCGTTTGCAGCAGCAGTTTGGGGGTTTGTTTTTGGCCTGGGCGAGCCGCTATGCGGCCGGGCGGGCGGTTGTCCGGCTGCGTCGCGGCTGGGGCAATACTCCCAGGACTGCGCCACTCCCTGGCTACTCCCTGGCTACTTCGCTCACTCCTCAGGAAAGCAGTGTGCCCCGTCGTCAGTCCTGGTGCGCGAAGGACATGTCCTCCTGGTGGGGCGCGTCAAGATGGCGACATGCCCGAATGGGGGTTCCATACTACTGTCGACGCCTTTGGCCGCTCTCTGGCTGGCTACTCCGCGACCACACCCCGGGCACGCCGTTACGCCCCAGCTACTCCAGAGTGGACGCACAGTGGACACACAGTGGGCAGCAAGTCGTCAGGTGGTCCGTGCTGCACCTGCCCAGACCGCGGCACCGACCTCGCAGCAGTCACGGCGAGAAACCGTCGTCGCGACAGAAATAAACTTATTAGCGGAATGTAACGGGCAAGAGCCGGTGCCAGGTGAATACGCAAATGCCTCGGTGGTGCTATGCGCAGAGCCGCGCGCAGAGAGGGGGGGGGGGTGAGCTGAACTAGAACTTGCCCGGCTGGACCGCAGAGCAAAGCAATCCACAATGCGGGAAGCCTTGCAAGTAGGCAAAAAGTGTGGAAAAAAGAGAAACGCGCACACAACCTCCCGACTTGTTTATTTTCGTTCGAATTCACTGCGCCGCTGCTGGTATGCCGCGTTGAGTCCGTGCCAAACAGCGCCGGGTCAGCTTCACGCCATTCCAACGACCGACACGGAATGAACCCGAGCCGAGCCGGCTGCTCCAAATCCAACCATGACAGTCGGCCAAACCACGACCGCGCGAATAGGTGCATGCGTGTACGCGTGCGTGTGTGTCGGTGAGTCAGTGTGGGAAACGGCGCGTACCGCACTGCTGCTGCTCGGTTTCATCTCTCTGCTCTCATGACCTCCTGCCTCCAGCGCGCAGCTTGGGGCTCCAGCGGGGACGTGTTCCAGTGGTTCGAGTCCAGCGAGCGCCGTGTCTCTGGCGGTCTCATAACTGCCTGCATGGCCCGGCAGTCCAGCGGCCCGAAGGGAGAGACTCGCCTTTCGAAACCGCCCGGAGGATGGACACACCAAAGTGGATCCGACGTCTGATTCGGCGCGCGTCCATGTCGGGATGCTCCCTGGAGCATGCCCCCCAGTGCCCCCCGGTGCTCCCTGGTACCGGGGCACGGCTGCGCGCTGCCCCGGTGCTGCGCCTCTGCGGTGGCCGGTCGGGGCAGCACCGCGGAAAACCGCACGCGATATTCGGCCGGCGTACTGTACAACCGCGGAGCCGCGCAGCCGCGGAGCAGTGGCAGTGTAGCGGCCGACGCGTGGCGACTCCGGGAATTGAGAGGAGCCGCAAGACTTTCACCGGCATGAATAAAGTAAGGCACAAGTGCAAACGAGACGGCGCGCAAAGACGCGGGTTCGAATCCGCCCGAGCCACTTCTTTTTTTCTTCCTTCCGCGTGGGTGTGGTGGTGGATGCGGGCGGCAGATCGGGGTCAGGGCGTCTCCGCCTCGGTCTCCGCTGTGCGACCCGCTGGGGATGGATGGCACTATTCGTCATCTGCTGGGCCCGCTTCGCCCGCTTCGCCCTGCTTCCCTTCCTTTCCCTGTTTCAGTGTTGTGGCGGCCCGGGGCTCTGGCGTGGCGCGGCGCGGCGTGGCGTGCGGGGCCGGGCTGGTCGCACCGCAAGTAGGCCAGGACCTTAGTGCAGTGCGGGCTGGGCCGGCTCTGGGACGGCCTGGTCGGCCAGCACCAGGACTCGGCGAGGATGGTGATTCGGGTGACGCCCGCCCAGATGGCGCTTTCCGTGGTGTCCTCCGTGTCGGGCAAAAGGGACAGCGCCCTCCTTCCGCGCGGCAGGCCGCCAGGGCTTATCCGAAGGTCATGCTGCTGGCAGTAAAACCACCGGCGACAAAGAAACTTGCTTGGCCCGAAAAAAAAAGAGCAGGTGAGCTATCTCAACGGTGAATCGCATCACCGGTTACAAGCTATATGCGACACAGGTGGTGTCAGAGCAACCTCAAAAATGGAAGATCGGTTCATCTCGCATGTCGCGTTGCGCGTTCGGCCGCTTTGCAAGCGACTCGCTTCTCTCCGTGCAAATCGTCTCGGCCGGAAGGGGAAGCGTGGCCCCCGCGGCCCCCGTGGCCCCCGCGGCCCCCGAACAGTGGAGGCGCCTCCGCCGGAACGCGGCAACAACGCGGATGGGACCTTTCGGACGCGCGGGCTGGTCGGGCTGGCGCCGTCGTGTCCTCTCCGCGGGCCCTTCGGAAGCCTTCGGGGGCTTTCGGAAGCCTTCGGGAGCCCTTCGTGTCCTCCCGGAGGGGCTCATCCGAAGCACGGAATGCGGCACGACGCGACCCTTCCTCGCATGAGCCGCCGATAAGGTGAAGTTCAGTGGAATCGCACGACGGGGCACGCCGACGACGGGGCACGCCGCGCACCCAGGCGACCCCGCGCCGGAGCCTCCCCGCCGCCTCCCCGTTCCTCGGCGTCCTCGCCAAATGTCATCGCTACGGTGCCGGGCCTGCCGGCCTGCTTGCATGCGCGCCATATAGCACGGCCAGCGACCCTCCCGCAACGGGCTCCCCAAACGGCCCCCAAATGGGCACCCAAAGGGCCCCCCTAAGGGCCCCCCTGAGGGCCCCCCTGAGGGCCCCCCTGAGGGCCCCCAAAATGCCCCCCTAAGGGCCCCATCCCAAACCGCATCCGCCATCTCGCGTGCGAAGGGCTTTTATACTGCCCGTTAGCGGCATTTCCTACACACACACACACACACACACACTCAGCGCGAAGAAATAACGTGTCCCAGAGAGGGGTGCCGCGCAGGGCTCCGCGTGCCGTCCTTCCAGCGCGGACCCGTACACAATAAGAGCCCTAGCGGCAGTGTGCTCATCAACCCGCTAGAAGAATGCTGCGCCGAGCGCGAGGCTGAGCCGTTGGCGCGGACGGGCCAAGCGGCGCGACTAGCGCGACTAGCGCGACCAGCGAGGACAACATGCACCGACTGCACCGGTAAAGCGACCGCCGCGCGCCGCGCCCCAGTTTCAAATATATTTCAAATCTGGCGAGCGCAGGCACAGTATCGCGCCGCCGCGCCGCTCCCAGGAGCCCTTCCGAACTGCTTCCCCTTTCACTGCGCGATCCCTTGGCCCTTTCCCTTTCTCCGATCCAGTGCAATGAGCCGTCCACTTACTGTGGTGTGTGTGTGTGTGTGTGTGTGTGTGTGAATGCGCTATAACCGTCCACGGGCAGTTCACCCCGAAAAAAAGGAAGGCGCTGAAACACAGGTATTACCTGCCAACAAGTGCAACCGCCACGCCGCCACGCCCCGCCCGGCAAATAGCAGGGTATGACCACTTCCCGACGGCCGGCGCGAGCGCGCGGTTCAATACGCGAGCGTCTGTGTATGTGTGTGTGTGTGAGTACGAGTGTGAGTGAGTGAGTCGGTGCGAGAACGTGATGCATGCGCGGAGAAAAGAGAAACAGAGAGCGTGTATTTGCGCGTGGGCGTAGCAGGGCTGCTCCACACGCACGGCGCCGCGCCGCGCTCACGTAGCCAAAAGTGGAGTGCAAGGCGCAGTAATCCAAATCAGAGGCTCCACTGCAGCGGCCCAGCTTCCACGGTTAATTCGCCCAACGAGTGCGGGAGTCCGCGAGGGCAATCCGGACACCATGAGAAAACCCTTAATTGATTCGAAGTTTAGTTTGGACTTCCTTGATCATTTTTTTAAATTGTGCCGATTTAATATTGTGAAAATGGGGGTGTCAAAGTTAAACAACCAATGCGGGGTTCCACGGGAAATACAGAAAGCCACGCAGGCAGAAGGTGCAAAAAACCATAAACAAAAAATACGCATTTCACTACACGCTGCTGCGAGGCGGCGGAGTCTGTTCGCCAAAAGAAGCCCGGCGGAGGCATAAACTTCGCGCCACCTTTTGTGTGGGAAACGCAATTAAAAAGGCCGAGGCATCGGCTGCTGGTGCGCAGTGGCTGCGCGCTGGCTGCGCTTCCAATAAGAGCGACAGAGAAGCAGCGATTTCGCAATTTCTGATTAGACTCGCTCGCTCACCTTTTTTTGCCTGCGCAGTGCCGCCGCGTCCTTGTAATCCCCACGCCGGCCTGCAACAAGAGCAACAATTCGTAAAACAAAAGTCTCGATCAGATAATCATCACCACATACCCTGCTTCCCTGTCTGTGTGGGAGTGTGTGTGTGTGTATTGGTACGTGTGTATGTCCTCCAGCTAGCACCGTCTGGAGATGCCTGATAGAAGTATTCCTCTGCGGACCATATTTTTAACCACTCGTTACATTCGATTTTTACCTGTAGCCACTCCAGAGAAACTACGCGTGAATGGTGCCGGCAAACAAACAATCGTCAGCGCAATCGCCCGTAGCGGAGAACATGAGAAACGCTGCGGAGACAATATTGTGCGAACGAAAAAGGCAATTCCAGTGGCGCACCAGCCGGGCACGCCACTGGCGGCCATTCCCCGCAGAGATTCGGCCGGCTGGCCGGTCGGCCGGGGCCAGCCGAGTGATTCCGGAGAATCGTTCGGGCGCCCCGACTCCGCGAGTGTGACGGAGACGGAGCCTCGAAACGAGTCTTCGGAGTCCGCAGTCTGGAGGCGGCCAGGAGGCGGCCAGGAGGCAGCCAGGAGGCGGCGCGACGCGCACATATCAAAAACCTGCTGAACCCGATAGTGAAAGTGAAGCGAGCGACCGCCACCGCCGCGGGCCCGGGCCTGGGCCACCGGCCCACCGGCCCGCCAGCGCGTCTGGCACGGCCAGCGAGTGCCGCGCGTTCTCATAGACAGACAGACAGACAGACAAGCGGGCAAACAGTGTCCTCAAGTCCGGCCGGAGAGGAATGTCCCTGCGACCGCGGAGCGTGCATTCGGGGAAAGGAAACCACGAGGAAAACGCGCTGCAGCCTCGCAGCTTAGCTGGATTTAGTTCGACTATGTGCCGCGGAAGAAGGCAGCGGTAGCAGTGTGTGTGTGTGTGTGTGTGCGTGTGTGAGTGTCCACTGACGAGAATGCAGCGGACCCAATTTCGAACAGAGGAGCATTGCCGTATAACCACCGCGCTGCCCCACGACGGCGACGACGCGCTTTCTGACCACATTCCTAACCGTCTCGGACAGTCCGGAGCGCAGGCGTGAGTTTGGAACAGAAAGAAAGATCGATGACAACACGCGCTGAGCACGAAAAAAAAATTTCGGATAGAGCAGCGATGCGGGCAGAGCGCCCCGGGCCCGAAACGGCATACGATCATGTGTGGTCTAGCCCGTAATGGTAATGGTAATGGACGGCAGGCATCACCCCGAAGCTCGTGTGCGTGGCGGGTCGGCCTACCCCGAGAACGACAGGCGCTTGGCAGGAGCGCAACCTCCCACTGGGTGGGCAGCGCGGTGCTTGACAGAAGCTTGGCAGGCGAGCCAGGCCCTCTGGGAGGAATGAATGCCTCTCTGCAAAGCCTCGGCCACGCCGTGCTGGCGGTAGAAAGGGCCCAAAGGGCCGAAAGGCGGTGATGACGCGGCGGGCGGATGCGGTGACGACACCCACCATTGGTGCGGGTCAAGCGGTAGTATCTGGAAGCGCATTGTGGGCCGTGACTCAACCGGCCGTCTGCCGCTTGGTGCCACTGCACCGCGCCGTCGTCGCGTCACTCGCCACGTCGTGCGTGAAGGCGCGTCAGTTGCAGCAGCGTCGCAGTTGCACGCAGAGGACCGCACAGTTACGAGGGTCTCTCAATACATGGGCACGCCTGACGCAAGACGGACACGCGTGTGACACGCCGTGTGCGACACGGTGACACGCGCCGCCACGTCGCGCGCGTGTGTGACAAAGTCGTCCGCGACGAGGCGCACGCGCGGGACGCGCGGACACACACGGAAGCAAGTGGTTTGCGTCCGGAACGAGGGCGACTCGAACCCAGGGCACGCCGTCCACGACACCGTCCTCACACTCAAAATGAAAATAATTTAAAGCATCGGACATTTAGTGTATTTGTTTTGTAAAATTGCAGGAGTAGAACCGCGTAATGTCCGTACCGAGGTCGGTGCCCCATCAATTGCAGCACCAAAAATTTGAAAAGAGCCGGAGAAATTGTCCACCTCCACCGACAACTCCGGGCTGCCACCGCTGGCGGTCGTGCTCTGGGTACGCTTCCCTGCCAGAAGTCGCTGTTTCCGAAGTGTTTTTTTGCGAATGAGAAAGTGCCGCTGCCATTTCCCCGGGATGGGATGAGGCACGTGGACCCCCCAGAACCGGCAACAGTTTATCGGTGTGCGCCAAAAGCGGCGCGCGGTCGGTCTTCGAGTTCCAGATGCGGGGCCTCGCTCACGTGCACGTTGCACTTCAGATCGCCAAGGCTCGGCGCGGCTCGGCGCCACGGCGTCCGGTTCACGGCCGCCGCCAAGGACGCCGCCGCCGAGGACGCTGCCAGGGACGTCCCTTCACTCGCTGCACCGCCAGCACCGCCTGCATGGCGACGCAACAAAACGCATTCCCGACGCGTTTTTCATTAGACCGCCGAGGCGCGCCGAGGCTTGGAAAACGCAGGCCAGACCGGCTGCATGCAGGAGCCGGTGCGAACTGCGGACGCACAGCTACACGGTCCGTGGCCACCGGGCCCCCGCCATGCTGGGGAGTCGGGTGTCGGCTGGTCCGCCGCCTGGACATTACGCTCCGGAGATTTTCCAGGAAGATGTGTTAAAAATGCTATAAGGCATTTACGTGGCCAGTGGCGGCCACATTCCCTCTCCCTCAGCATGCACCTGTTACATGACAGGTTAATGGCACCACCGACACCTCAGCGCCTCGCGGTCTCGGAAGTGAAGGTGCGGCCTTGGCTCCAGCAGCCTGCACCCAAAACGCACCAACAACAAAAACAAAATCACGCTGCGTTCGGTGTTTAGTGCCCCCGGGGGGGCCACGCGGGACGCAGGGCGTTAAACTGACGTCCGAGTGAGAGGACTACCAATCAAGGCACACTGAAAGTAGAGCCGCTAAGGGAAGACTGACTGGCGGCCCCGGCGGTCCAGCGGCCCAGCGGTCCGGCAGTGTGGGCCCCCGCAGCGGCGTCCCGCTTCCTCCCCCCCCCCCTCCCCCCGGGATGACAGCACAAGGAGAACGGGCTCTGTACAGTGGAGCAGCGGCGCCGCACGTCGCCGTGTGAGCTCGTTATTGTCAAGGCAAGTGCATCGAGCTTTTCGGGTCGAGCTGTCGGGTCAGGACGCCGACGGCCGGCCGGTGGGTCGGAGACGGTAGCCGGGCGGCCCCTAAACCACACCGCTGCCCAAATAGGAGCACGTACACAGACCTGCAGAAACACCCATAGGCACGGCACTCATCGAGCTTATGCCCCTAGAGGTCGCGCCCCTGCTCTTTAGTGTGTCCGGCTGGCTAGACCGCACCGAACCGCAATGGGCTGCTGTCTGCTAATTATCGGTGGCGGGGCGTTAGCATTTCGAATTGCGACCCCCACTGCAAGAGCAGGCTTACTCTGAAGGATTTCCTAGTCAGTTACGGTCCTGTTGCCAGGCTCGTTTCCCCGAGCCGACCTCAGTGGCACTTAGTCATCGCCGTCCGAACTTCATTACGGGCCCCGCACGCATCGCTCTCATTCATCCAGTCGGCCCCCACTCTCGCTCTCCCTTCCCCCTCCCCCGACCACTCGCCATCGCGAGGTCACGTCGTGGGCCCCGCAGGGGTCAAGGAAAAGACACCTGTCTGGCCCGCTGCCGCGCTGGCAGGTGCAAAGGGGAATATAATGTACTAGTGTGGACTTTTCCCACAGAGCTCGCGGCTGCAGTTTTATGGTTGCACGGCAGAGGTGCAGCAGTCATCTTCTCTCTCCTGAGTCATCACCAGCAGCCAGGGTGGGAAAGAAAGAAGAATCACAAAAAAGGAAAGAACCTCGAAAAAAAGTTGCCCGAGAAAAATCGGGACGACGCCGTCACCGTGTGCATCTGACAATGAAAGACTTTCCACGGCGAAGAGCAAGGTGAGGTGTTACAGATTAATGGCGCCTCTCCGTATAAAGGCTTTAGTTAGTTCGTGTTCTCGGATTGGGAGAAGCGACGCTTCATAACCGGTCCGGGCGTGGCGGGGCGTGGCGGGGCCCAGCGCGGCGGCGATGTGAAAGGTGCGAGCGGGCCCCACCTTCTCCGTGTCGTGTGGTAGTGACTAGCGACTCGGGTATCATCGTCGTGGCCGGCCCGAAGGAGAAGAGGAAGGAGGAGGGGGCAAGGAACTCATCAATCAAGGGAGGACGCCACCGTAACAGGAATCAGCCTTAATGCGGCCTGTCGCGTGTTAGTTTTGGAAGCGTACCGACAGAGACGGGTGGTGGTGGCATCAACCAAACAAGAGTAACAGAACAAATGGCGCAAGCCGTTTGAATCCCGAGGTGAGTCGCCAAAAGGCAAAGGCGCGGCGCCGTGGCCGCGGAGGTCGTAGCGGCCAGCCAGTCCACCGCACTGTTTCGCTCCTTTCCCTTTCCAAACAGACACATGCACAATCGGCGCCGAAATTGAAAAGAGCCTGCGCGGTCTAAAAATCGGCCTTGCGCAATGTTATAGCAATAACCGTCGTTGCTGCTGGCACGGCCTTTGTTGTTGTTGCTGCTCGCGGCGTGGGCGGCCTCCCCTGTGAAATCACCGCCAGACAATATCTTTATCACAGCCGGCCGCTCAATACAAACCATTTGCATCAGACGGACCGGCCAGAGCCAGCCCTGTCCCACACCTTGAGAGGGACTGACTTTTCGATGCATTCCAGCCTGGGCGTTCCGCGCCGTGCCGTACCGCATCACGGTCGTACACGCATTGTGTGCAAAATGGCCCCCAGGCGGATCAATACCCGACAACGCCCCGCACACTACTTGCCTGCCCGGATATTCTTTTCCTGTATACCACGCCGTAAGAAGACTCCGGGTCTTCGTTGGTTGTGCTTGTTTGAATCCTCTGTTTTGGTGCATCAAAGTCAATCTCAGGTCAAATGGACGCATCCTTGTCGTTTTCAAAAAACAACAAAAAAAGGTTGGTTGCGGATACGCATCCTGCTAACACGGTGCCCAATCCCTTTACGTAAGACGCTCGTTGCGCAGGGCTCGGAGCCGCGAAGGGCCGCAGGGGCGTCGCAGGTAAATACGAACGGCAAACCGCGTGCGAACGCGCCATTGTGAGAACCCTTCCTTTGCCTCGCCGCTGCATTCTGCTCGCCAGCCGCGCCTTCCAAAAGGCAGCGAGATCAGCGCCGGCGATACTCCGCTGCACTTTCTCTCTCTCTCTTCCCGAGATGCGGGAGGCGGCGTGATAAACATGTAAGGCTGCCTCGCACGGTGCCTCGATGCCTCCACACGGGCGGGGTCAGTGGTAATCCGCTTTTGGGGAGGAAAATGCATCTCCAAGATAATTGGTGTAGTGCAATTAGTACAACCTGTCTATAACGCCTTTATCGCTGATAAAAAGACTCCTATAATTTATACTATTTCATTTAATCCTTAAAATTTTAATAGCACGTTACTGATTGATTTGCCCGAACCTTTTCTTTGTTAAGCTGTTATTGTTTTGTCACATTCATCATTGTGCTGTCGTGAAATAACCACAGCCCGGCCGCATGTCCCACCGGCCTTGTCCGCGTCATATTCGAACAGTCAGCCGCAAACAGAAAGCAAGCGCGCGATAGGAAATCCCCGATAAACTCGATATCGCCGACAACTACATGAGTATCTCTGCTGGCTGGACAAGCTCGGGCGGCGTGTCGACTCCGTAGCCTCACTCTGCAAATTGCATTGCAAAACAGGAAGGTCTGCTGGACCACTGCGGCCAGCCACCCGGCCGCATATTGCAGTGATCCGTCCGTCCAGTCCCGGACCGCGTCCAGCACCAGCGATAGGGGCAAGCCAACGCACACCCGCACGCGCCATTTCCTGACGTCACTTCCATTTTTTTTCTCCACTTTATTCCGCGCTCCTCCGAGAAAGTAGTCGAAAAGCCTCGCGCAGGAGGTAATAGCAGCTCAAGCCGAGCAGGCAGAAAGGAAAGCGGAATTTACATGATAAGGACAACGCGCGCGTAATTCGCAGACAGGCAAGAACAACAACACTCCAGACGGGCGTTAGTCGTAGACAAGCAACAATAACATCACTCGGGCGTTAGTCGTACGAGAGCAGCGACACTCCAGGCGGGTGTTATCCACAGGTAAACAACGACTCTTCGACCAACAGACAATAAAGTTTTGAATCGCGAATGCCAACACCGCCCGTTTCTGCTCGCGCAAAGTTATGGGCATTTCTGCGGTCAGAAACTGCGGCGGTCAAAAGGCCCACCGTGGCGCGCTTACAATAAAGTTCCCCGGCGTGCCACGCCGCGCCGAACACACGTGCCGAGTCTATCAGCAGTGATAAGCCGGCAGGGCGGTGTCACTTTCCCTTATTAGCGGACAGCCTTTCCTGGAGAACGCCCGGCCAGCCGCCCGGCGCAGTCACGGAAGTTGTTTTTGTTGCCGAGGTTGCTGGCCAGGCTGGCAAGGGGCCCTTTACACGCCGCGCGCCAAAATTGTACAGCCCTTTAAAACGACCTGTTCTCTGGCGAAACGCCATTGGAAGGCGGCGGTGTGTCCCCTTCTTGGCGCTGGTGCGCTGAGATTGTACGGACGCCCGACCTGTCACTCATAGATTTTCGCAAGGGCCATACCAGGCAACAGGAAACCATCATCGCGATTTTAAAGAGCTGGCTGCACCGGCGATGCGATGCCGCTGACAGAGGAGCCCCCGAACTGTCTACCCCGCTCCTTGACGCAACGTTTTGCCCAGAATCGCCCGCCCCGCCGCGGTTGCAAGTCACCAAGCCCTGCCAGGCCGAGTGCCAGGCTCAGACATCATGACCCAAATAAAGGGAAGCCAGCCGATGCCGGCGAGTCATGCGTGTGCAATGAAGCCCATTCAGAGAGGCTCCCTCTTGTCGTCGGGGGAAATCTTGCCCAGATCATCTTGTTCAAATTGCACTCTGTTTATAATCGATTCGGTGGATCGACGCGGTCGGATCGATAGCCGGCCGGTCGTGCGGGGAAACGCAGCGAGCCTCGCGGAGTTGAGAGTTTTGCCTCTTTTCGTCCGGGCAGGCCAGGCCGGCCAGGCCGGCCTCCCGCGGACAATAAGTAGTACCCGGCTGGACCCTGCAGGCTGCAGACATGGCAGACTCGCTTCCGGACAGAATTATTATGGAGTTTCCCTGATCTGGAGCATTATGCAGCCTTGCGTCACAAGAAGGACTACGGCGTGCCGCGCGGACGACAGCCATTTAAATTGCTGAATTCGTCCTTTGATGAAGCTCCAGGAGGGGGCGGGGGACCGCCCGGCAGGACGAAAGATTGCCTGCCTACAGAATGCCTAGTACACTGCAAGGCTGAATGTGGAAGAGGAGTAAACCGCACGTCAATGGACTGGTGTTCCAAAGATGGTGACATTCCCTGTAGTTCTGGTGGTGTGTCATTCAAAGTCAAACGAAAATTCTTTGCGCTGCCACAATGTGGCAGGAATGTGTACTCTCCACCGCACGCAGGAAAGTGAAACAGGAGGGGTGGGCCGCGGGTACTAAAACCGCCCGAGCACTAAAAGTGTCACCATTTACGGCCGCTCCCCCTCCTCTTCGGCAACCACTTCTGCCAATTGGAAAGTAGCGACAGGAGGGGCCAGTCGAGCCGGCTTCCGAGGACGCATCTGCCGCCGTGGGTGTGTGTCAATGTGTGTGTGTGAATGTGAATGCAGCTTGCCTACAAGTTGCAAAGCACCGATCCGTCCGAGGCACTTTCACCCCCGCTGGGCGCGCTGGGCCATACGGGACGCCTGGAGCTGGAGTCCGCTCTGCTGCACGCTGGAATACGAACGGCTGGACGAGATCGACGACTCCTGGCCGGACCGGAGATTTCCATTTCAATGCGAAAGGGAAAAGAATCAAGGACGACAATTTTTCTCGGCGGACGAAACCGCGGCGGGCAGGGCGGAGACACATGCCGGTGCTATTAGAAACAGTGAGTAGTTGATAGACGAAAAAAGAGGTGTTGCTGCCCGGACAAAAAGTGGTGCCTTGTATTCAAAGAGAGAAAAAAAACATGCAGGAAAAGGAACCGGGTCGCTTGAAGGAAGACATGTTTCAAAGACGGCGGTACACTCGTGGAGCTGTCACCATCATAAACACACTTTATTTAATGTCCTCACCGTCACCACTCATGGAAAGGAAAAAGTTCACGCTATCAAGGTGGCGAAACTCACACACATGCACGCGCACACACACGCGCACTCGCGATGTCACATTAGGTTAGTGCGGTCATTCCGACCGCAAACGGGCACGCACACGCACGCACACACACACACCTGCCTTGCAACACTGCGGCCACCCGCAGAGCATGATGGGAAACGCGCCTATACGGTGCGTATGGTGTCGAAATCCAAAAGTATCCGAGTTCATAAAATCTAGAGTAGTACATATAAATGGAAATCGGGAGTGCGCCATCATCCGCCGCACTTGGTTTCGCCAGCACACAATGAAAACCACACACACGTACACACATACAGCGTATGATCGGGGACAATAGAGTCCCGCCGGCAAGTGGAGGTGGAGGCCTATGGACTGGATATCGATCGGCGAGGAAAGTACCGAAGTAACGGAGCCATCTTCAGCGGGCGGTTACGCCGTTGCCGGTCGCACACTGGGCTGGGCGCGCACTTTCGTTTGCACAACTCGCCGAAAACGAACCCCAAACCACAGAAGCGTATAAGGAAGCTGAGGCGCGCAGGACGAAAGGAAAAGGACCCGACCCGCAGGGAAGAAGAAGAAGAAGAAGAAGAAGAAGAAGAAGAAGAAGAAGAAGAAGAAGAAGAAGAAGAAGAAGAAGAAGAAGAAGATGTGGATGAGGGGTCATATAACGTAGACCGCAAGGTGGTATCCAAAAAGGTCCGCGCGTTGCCGTAGAGGCCCATGGCCATGTGAAGGCTTCAGTGGCTCCAGAGGCGGGAGGCCGCAGAGAGAAGTGCTGGCAGAAGCTGCAGAGGTCCAAAGGTAGAGGCTGAGACTGCTGAGGTCCAAAGGTAGAGGCTGAGACTGCTGAGGTCCAGAGGTAGAGGCTGAGCTGCTGAGGTCCAAAGGTAGATTCTGAGACTGAGGAGGTCCAAAGGTAGAGACTCAGACTGCACAGGTAGGTTCTGCAGAGGTAGACACTTGAAAGGTGGATAGTGCACAGGTCTGCTAGAGACTGCCGAGGAAGAGGCCGGGCCGTGTTCAGGGGCCGGCGGGCCTGCAGCGCGGGGAACCGTTGCAACACACGTTCCATCACTCACACGAGGATGCAATTACGCGATAATACTTTGCCGAAAAAAGGCGTGCTGATGGGCTTCGTTTTGGAGGGCAATTAAAGGTTTCGACAGGGTGGACGGACGCCGGCGTCAAAGTCGAAAAAGAAATGATAATGGAGACGTTCCCTCGGGCGGGGCGGCTAGTTCAATAGGGAGTTTACCGCCGAAACGGCCGGTGTCGTCTTTCCACACACAGTCTCGCACAGCACCAAGCAAACGGCCGTTGCACAAGAACATAATGCCCCGCTCCATCAGGGCCTGCCTCGTGGCCTGCCTCGTGGCCTGCAGCCTGCAGGGTGACCGGCGCGCCGTGTATAAACTTTGCCGTAACCGCCAGTAATACGTCAAGCGGAGGATCCCTCGCGAGGCACGCCACGGACGCCGCTTCGCAACGGCCAGGCCGCCGCCACGCCAGGCCGCCACGCCAGGCCAGCCCAGTAGTTGACCTCTGGGCCTCCACTCTTCGAGGGGGCCGGCAGGGCCTCGACCGGGTAATAAGCGGTTCTCTCATTAATCCCATCCCGAGGAGAGAGATCGTCAACCCGAATCGCACACCGCACACAGCCCATCCGAAACTCATTTCTGTATTAATTCTAGATTTCGACATCTACGGGCCGAATGGGTTGCCGCTCCGGCTGCCGTGCGGCCGCGCCGCCGCCACGCACGGCCGGGCCGGCAGCCCTAATCCCTGCCTCAGATTGGCATCGGCATTGGGCGGTGCACGGCGCAGGGCGCACGCGGTGCAGTAGGGAAAGCAGCGCCATCTGCCGAGCGGGCCGAGCCGCCGGGGAACTTATCTGCATCCTGCTGAACAAGGCGCAGGGCAGCGGGCGCCCCAACCCTAAACGGACCAATCCGAGCCTAACAGCCCTCGCCACCTCGGGCGGAGCGATATAGATGGCTCCAAAGAAAGGCCTCGCTGGGAAGAACGACCTTCGTTGGCACCTCAATTCACTAAGGGAGCAGTCCGCCTAAAATCCCAGGGCCTTCCGTACGGCGGGAAACCCCGGGCGAGAGAAAGAACACAGCGGGCAGGAAAGTGGACTGGGGGGCGACCCCGCCGCGGCCGGCCCGGCCAGGGAACGCGGAGGGGGCACGGCGGGGCAGGCAGGGCGGCCGCGGGCAGGCTGGAGGCGAGCAGCAAATATGGAGCAGCGGCCGCGAGGCCGCGAGGAGGAGAGAAGAGCTTCAAAATAACAACTTACGGAGCCGCGCGGCTGCTCCGCCTAGCCGTCCCGTGGTCCGGCATTAAGTGTGACTTAACTCGGTGCTAATTGCTGCCCTTTGCAGCCCGCTGCAGTGTGTGTGCCTGTCTGTCTGTCTGCGTGCCAGTGCTTCAATCTGTCTGTCTGTCCGCCCCGCGACAGGCAGCGACTTCCGCCGCGTTTTCATATCACTGCTAATGCCGGGAGCGACAAACGAGCTGGCACGCAGTCGTCGCTCCGTCCCTCTCGCACTCACGCGGAGCCCCGTGCCCTGTCCACTCGTTTGGCATGCGGACAACGACGCGATGGCACTGCAGGCGGTGCAGGCAGGCAGTGCAGGCGCCGCCGATAGATAGATGGATACAAGAAAGTAAACCAGATTGAGTCATTTCCGGGCCCACAGTGGTGGTGCGTTCGCGGCGTTCGCGGCGTTCGCGGTGCCAGCACTGCTCGGGGCGGCGCGCGGCTCGCCTCGCCGCTTCGCTCGGGGCGGCACGCATGCACCCTCATCACCGTCACGTTAATCCACTTCCTTCCTGGGTGAATAAACCGGAGATTATCCTCCCTAAGGACTGTGACATAACAACCGTCATCTCGGCAAAGGCCGGCCTTGCACGCACACTAATTGCCGCTAAGTGCGCTTAAGGGCTTCATTACAACGCTGTGTGTGTGTGCCGTCTGCGCGTGTAATCGCAGAGCCGCGGCTCGAATACGGAGATGTCACATTCATTGTGACGGGCGCTATTTTCCCCTGGGAAGGCCTCCTCCTTGTGCGGCGCGCAGGCAAGGGGCGGTCGACGGGGGGCGTGGCTCGGCGGGGCCGCGGCTCGAGTAGCCCGACGACGACGACGAGGACGAGGAGTCGTCCTGCCGCCTGCAATCCGACGTCCACCACTGCACCCGCCACTCCGGCCGGCGTCCTCGCTGTCCCCATGCTGCAGCAGGTCCCGTTTGGTTCGCAGCTTCCGGCCTTGCCGTCGCACTTCCGGTGTGGGGGCCCCGGCCCAACCCAAAGCCGCACTCTTGGTTCGGGTCCAAGAGAGACTGGCCACCGCCCGGCCGATGGGCACTGGGTTGCGCAACCCGAGTGGTGGACACACTCGGTGACCCGCGAGGCGCCGGCGAGCACCCGCGAGCGCCGCGACCGCAGGCCGCACGGTGCCTCTGTCTCTCTCGCACTCGCGGTGCGTCCCGGAGCGGCGCGACGGAGACAGGGCGGCGACTGTCGTTGGGAATCAGCCCGCGGGGACCGCACCGCACTACCGGATGCCATTTTTCCCAGAGTGCAATTTGAAGTGCGAGTGCAACGCGGAGTGCATTCTCGCAGACTGACAGGCGCCGTGCAGTGAGGCGCGGCGGGGTGGGGCGAGGCGAGGCGAGGCGGCGCGCAACAACTACAAGTCCAAATGAGACTTTCTCCCTGCCGGCCTGCCACTCGGCGTGGCGCGGCGTGGCGCGGCGTGGCGACGCGTGGCGTATGCCGCTTGGGCACCTGCCAGAATATTCCCAATCCGCTCCGACAAGTGCCCCGTATCATTACACGGCGCGCAGCGCGCGGCCCCGAGCAGAGCGCGCGGTGCGTGCGGTAGGCCGGCCCGTTCCGCGAGGAAGTGCACGAGTGCCCGCGGCTCACGGGGCAGGGCGGGGCAGGGCCCTGAGCACGTTCGGAGCCCTACGCTTCCTAGGCCAGGCCTCGAATCCGATACATGATGGCCCCAATGAGTTCCTCGATCCTAGGGCAGTCCAGAGGCGCCTCCATGTCTTGGATTCGAGGCCCATTCGAGGCAGAGCGGTGCCCCGGGTCGTGTTCCGAGCTCTCTGGCTCAGGTGTGTCTGTGTTGTCCAAGGTAAACAAACCGAGGAAGATGGCTTGACCTGCGCACGCCGCCGAGCTCGACCCCCCGCAGGGACCCGCAGCGCCGGGCCTAACTCGACACCTTCCCACGACCCATTGTTCTTCCTCCGACTTTCTTGGCTCTTTAAAAGCCCCGCCGCGCCGCCGTAAAAAGATCACTTCCTTATGCGCCTGGCGCGGCGGGCGCGGCCCGGCGGTGACAGTGTCGCTGTCGGCGCGAACGGCCGCGGCGATTGGCGGCAACAAGACACCGGGTCCGACGACCCCTGTGCCGATGCGCGCAAGCTTTCGGCGGGGTGGTCGCAAACGGGGTCAGTCGCTGGCAACCCCTTCACCGCCGTGCCATGTGTGTACGCGTCAGGCAGTGGAGCAGGATCGCCAACCGCCGCTTGAATGAGCCGAGAAACAAAAGTGACGATTGACGAAGCCAGATAACAGTGCAGGGCCCAACGACCCCTACGCCCAACTTGGCGACCGCGGTCCCTGCCGCCGGTCCCTGCGATCGGTCGTTGCTCCCAGAGTACAGCAAGATTAACTGCTCTTGGCTGCCTGGCATGCGCCATTGTCCAGTGCTGCCAACAGCCGTCATTGGCGGGACTCTGATTGGGCTTCATTCCAAAATGACGCCTGGCGTTTACACCTCACCGGCCAGGTCCGCCAACTGCCGGCCTGCCGGCCCGTCGGCCACTTCCTCTAGGAGTTTGTTGCGGAGGCGCGAGCCAGCAGCAACAGTTCTCTCTCCCAATCGTCGCCGCTGCAACACTGAAACTGAAACAGGGCTCTCTCTTCCAAACCAACCACTGCCTTCCCGGAGACACTCTTCGGAAACTCCCATCATCTCAACAAAAATAAGTTCGAAAGGAAGACGACGACGCCTGAAAAGATTCAGGCTGGTCCACCTGGCCTAAACAGTCGACCAATGAGGGAGCTTCCCGCCAAAAGAGCGGCAGCGTTGCATCTCTGTTCTGTATCGATACCTCGACATGACGTCCGCGACCACGACCACGTGAGTCTCCGACCGCCACCGGCCGCCGCGGAGCAGGCCGTGCAGACAGGAGGTGGCCGTTGATGTAACAATCGAAGGGCTGCCGTCGGCGCCGTCGGCCCGGGCGCATCTGCAGCGGCTGCAGCGACTGTTTCCGCGTCTCAAGCCCTCCTCAACAAGCAGTGCTGCAGCACGGCCCCGGCACGGCCCCGGCACGGCACGGCACGGCTCCAGCGACACACAGACAGCGGGCTTCTGCAACGGAGCGTCTCAATTGCCACCGCGGCGGGGCTGACGGTGGCGGGGCTGGCTCCGCGAAGCTCTCTCTCTCGGACGCGCGGCGAGCCGCGGGCGAGCGAGAGAGACGGGCCGACGGGACGGGGCCGGCAGGCAGACGGCAGCGGGGACACACGGCGTAACAGACTCCCCCCGCATTACCAAACAGGCGCTAAAACTTGCAGCGAAAAAGGCCAGGACTCTTTCTCCCCCTTTCTCCGGCTGAGCGCGCGACTCTCGGCGACGCGGGGCTGTTCGCGGAGCCGTCGACGTCACAGCCACAGCGCGACGTCCTGCCCGAGGCCAACACCCCCGTGGCCGTGCCGCCGGGCTGGGCCTGTCACCGGAACCACACTGTGGTTTGGACTCTAGGATGCTTGCAGTCTACGACCCTGCGACTTCGGCAGAAACCGCCTGCAGGCTCGGCCGCGTGATTGTTTCTGCTGGAATTCCGCTGAAGCGCCGCGGCGCGCCGCCTCGTCCCGAGAAGTGTGCCACGCACGCGTCCGTCTCACTCGCTCTGCGTTTCGCGAGGCGCGACGACACACGCGAGGGCCCCGCGGCGATGAGCAGTTTCGGCTGGGATTGAGGGTACCGGCGGGTACGACGCTCTGTCTCTCTCTCTCACGTTCATGGAGCGTGCCATGGAGGTGCGAGAGAGACAGAGCGACAAAACGCTGCTCGATGTGGGTTTTTTTTCCGCGCCCCTGCCGCGCCAGTGTACCCCCAGCAGGTCTACGACGACGCCTCCAGGTTGCCTCCAGGTTGCCTCCAGGTTGCCTCCAGGTTGCCTCCAGGCTCATCAGCAGAACGACGACGAGTCGTGACCCTCCGGCAGGAGCCAGGAAGAGAGCGGCATCGGGCACGGCAGCCCGGCCAACGACGACAACAACAACAACAACAACCGGCAGTAGGAGAGTAATTAATCGAGAGTGTCCACGACGTTCACGTATATCGAAAGTCGATTGTGGCGGGAGTCGGGTCCTGCCTGCCGCACGCCGGAGCTGCCTGCCCACCCTCGGCCGGCAATCATTCAGCACTTTGACTTTAGTCGGCGCAGCATAATTGAAGAGGACATGAAGAGGAACACAAGCGTGAAACCTGGCACCAATGTATTCGAAGCTAGACCAGTTGTTGTTGGTTTTGTAGTTGGCCAAGGATTGTCACCGCCTGCCGCCTCCAGGCAATCGGAAGCACACGGCTAGCACTGCAAAAAGTCCTGGGAATGAGATACGATAATGACAGTGCGGCAGCAGCCGGCTCGCTCTGCCCGGCCCTGCCCGCCTCGCCCACCGGGCCATTTCTCACTCTCGGCTAATTGGCTGAGCGATAGCGAAGCCCTTGCCGTGTTTGGGCGCGCTGAAAAGTGACTGGTCGTGCGTCTGTCTGTGACTCTGTCTGTACTCACCAACGATTCTCAGCAACTACAGAGGCTATAGTTTCAAGATTTCGTATTTAACGTCGCCTTAGTACCCCCCAACACGAGTTTGTTTCAAATCGTTGTTTAGTATCGTTTGAAATATTCAAAACATATTTTTGAATCAGGTCATTAGGGTGTCTAGGTTGGCAGCGCGGCAGCGCTTACCAATTTCTCATACCTGTGGGTCCGCGGCTCTCAAATACGGGACTTAAGCAAATAAGCAAATAAAACTAAATAAAGAGCAGAAGGGTTTGGAAATGAGATCGGCCTTAGTTTTTCAACATTCTTGAATGATTAAAACCCTTTTGGAACACCAACACAGCGAAATATGGAGAATGGATTCGAAAATTATTTACGTGTTTCGTTCCCCTCTCCCTCCTCCCCTGTCAGAGGGGAATCATCTTCAGGTCAGTGCACTTTTGACAAAGCATTGTAAAAAGGATGTTTTTATTTTGACCTTTTGTATTGTGTGCATCTTCTTATTTCATTCTAGTGTCATCCTCTTTTTAAAATTTTCAAACTGGAGGAAATCAGGGAAATGCATGAATAACTTGTGTTGACATTGGCAGGCATACTTAGTTTGGACTCGAGAAATTCATTCTATTGCAATGCTGCAAGCTGACAAGAGTACAAAAGTACTAACATGAGTTTATTAATAGAATCAATATATGGTAGTGTATATTTAATCCTAAGAGTTTGAATTGATATTGGTTTCAAAGAGACGACTCAGGTTTTGAGCGGTGAGTGAATTGGTGATTGGATTTGGTGAGACGATTCCTTTAACTTCTCCGAAGTTAATATAACTGGTACTACTCAGTATTGTTTACATGAGTAAGATAAATTATGTCGGTTCATTAAGCCTTGGGTAGCCTTGGCATTGGACTCTATGTGACGAATCACTGGATTTGACAATAATTGGTCCCCGGTAACTGGTTTAGATCAGCCTAACCTAAACTGACTCTCTTAATATTTACTGTGATACCATGTTCCAACCAATATTCACTGGTTCACAATGAAAGAATGACAAAATGTTTCATAAATATAACTTATAAAATTGTGAGTTCAATAGTTACAAACTAGGGCCCGCCCTTCCGTCGAACCGAGTTGCCAGCTCCGCTTCGCTGCGCCGGCAACTCGGTTCGACAGGGGGCCGGCCCAGCTTGGCCTGCCGGCGGCCTTTTCTCGGGCCTTCGGCCCTCGCATCAGACCCAACTTGGCCAGTCGAAGGCCCGGGCCTTCGGCCCGCTCGCATCACACGCACCGTGAGCGGGTAAAGCAAAGTTATCGATGTACCATCGTGACTTAAGCCCGCCCTTCTATTCACAATATGCAATAGTCCTTACACTTTTTACTCCAACTGTCCTTAGAATATGCCCATTTCATTTGTCTCTTCGCCCTCATTCCGAAAATACCCATATTTGCCATGCTACTGCAACTCCTTGCAATAGAGGCACAGCAGGAGCGCAAAACGAGTCCGTCGCACTTTTTCCCATAACTCATGAAGGCGGGCTCCTGGACCCCCCTTCCGACCCCTCGTTGAAGAGGTCTTGCCAAGACCTATCGAAAACTTAAGTAAAAATTTTCAGTCGGTCGACCCCCTTTTTTGAAGATCCTGATGTGACTAATAGACGAAGTCGGGCTCCTGGACCCCCTTTCCGACCCCTCGTTGAAAAGGTCTTGCTGAGACCAATCGAAATCTGCAATAAATTTTTTTAGTCGGTCGACCTCCTTTTTTGAAGATCCTGATGTGACTAATAGACGAAGTCGGGCTCCTGGACCCCCTTTCCGACCCCTCGTTGAAAAGGTCTTGCTGAGACCAATCGAAATCTGCAATAAATTTTTTTAGTCGGTCGACCCCCTTTTTTGAAGATCCTGATCTGGCCAACTTGTTAAAGCGGCCGATGGGGTCGGGACCAGGTCCATTCATCTTGTCTCGTCGCCCCGATTCCAAAAATACCCCTATGTGCCCTGCTAGCACCAATAATGGCGGAAATCCCCCTCCCGGTCATGTAAACCATGATGCACCTGCAGCAGCCCTTGTGCGACCCGGACGGGATTTGCACCACCGGATTATTTGTTTGGACGGTACTCCTGAAGTACCCTCCAAATCTGGTTACTCTAGCTCAACTCCTTCCTTGTACACAGACGCCAACAACAACAACAACAACAACAACAACACACAGACACAAAGGCAAATGCATAGGCCCTCCCCCTATTTTTTGAATAGAAGGGCGGGCCAAAAAAGAGTTATCGAATAGTGACCCAAGCACACGAGTAGCCAATTAAGCGATTCAATGATGGCAATTGAATTTTACTCGACTGAGGGATTCGCTTTGGTGTGGCATCAGGAAATTGGTGACGACAGAGGGTGCTTCATGAAGACAAATAGGAACAATATACAGAAATTGAGTCTAAAGTGATCCACGAAGCGGAAGAAGGGGTTAAGTCGAGTTGATTCAGTGACCTCTTATCAGTCTATCAAGTAAACGTGAGCGAAAATTTGGTCCAAAAATAAGTGAGGTGAGACAAGTCCCATCCTCTTGCATGTATTTTTAGATGACATTCCCCACCTGTTCTCCCACCTGCAAGGTTCAGGCCTTTTAAAAGTGCACGGATTCAACTCGACTTACCCCCTTCTTCCGCTTCGTGGATCAAGTATTGTATGTAGTTTGCAGTGTACTGGTCACAAAAACTACATTTATTTCAATGCCAATCCTACATTTTCAACTAGAGCTACGCAATTTGGGCAATTTTAACACCAGATCTATATTTTCATCCCATATTAGGTCATTTTGGACCAAAAATTTCAAGTCAAGTTTTATATTGTTTCCTGCAGTTTTTTGTGTGCTGAACTCAAAAATGACTTCCAAAATTTTCCCAGACTCACACTTACCCAAATTTTGACCAATTTTGGACCAAAATTTTTAAATTGAGTTTGACGTTGATCCCAGCAGTTTTTGGTGTGCTGATAACGAAAATCACTTTCATTTCGACTCCAGACTTATATTTTCATCGCAAATTAGATCATTTTGGACCAAAATTTTGATGTCGAGTTTTACATTGCTTCCTGCAGTTTTTGGTGTGCTGAACTCAAAAATGACCTTCAAACTTTTCCCAGACTCATATTTAACCGAATTTTGACCAATTTTAGACCAAAATTTTTAAATCGAGTTTGACATTGATCCCAGCAGTTTTTGGTGTTCTGATAACGAAAATCACTACCATTTGTACCCCTGGTCTAAAGTTCACTGAATATGAGCCCAAAATATGGACATTTCGTCTACTCAAGCATAGTCCAAAGTGCACAAAAAATGTCCATTCGCATCGCTCAGCCACACTACGCGCCCAGACTGAACGGCGCGTACCCCTAGTAATGCGTGCGTGTCACACACACACACACACACACACACACACACACACACACACTCACACACTCACACGGAGGCGGTGAGGGAAGGCTTCCGGCAAAACTCACCTGAAACAGACGAAAAGCAAATTGGACAGGTAAGTAAGTGGCTAGGGAGCGCGCGTTGCAGCGCGTTGCGTCGTGACCACACCGCCACACAGCGATTCCGCGCACGGCGATCCGACGCTCCGTCTCTCTCGCACTCGTGGAGCGGCCCGTGTGGTGCGCGAGAGGGAGAGAGAGAGAGAGAGAGAGAGAGAGAGAGAGAGAGAGAGAGAGAGAGAGAGAGAGAGAGAGAGAGAGAGAGAGAGCAGCCGCCCCTGGGCGGGCACCACGCGGAAACGGGCGGAAGGGCTCCTGGAAGTGGCTGGCCCTATCCGTTGCCGCCAAATAACGACGCCGGCGCCAACAGCCCGAAGGTTCCCGAAGGTTCCCGAAGGCACTCCATTCGAAGGCGGCGCGCCGCGCAAGGCGGTGGTTTTAGGAAGGAGAAAACGCCGCGGGCCGTGTTGGCCGCGAAACGCGCGAAACGCAAAGGCAGTCTCGTTGTCGCTGTAGCGAGACTAACGCCGCGGCGCGCCGTCCCGACTGGACGGAAGCTGGCTGCACTGGCTCACGCTGCCGCTGGCTGCGCTGGCTGTGCGCGCTGCCAGTGGCACTGCAGGCCGGGTGTGTACTTTCCAGGACAACAAAAGCGCGCGCCGCGGCGGCTGTCGTCCCGAAGCATGCACTGCACTGCGTCCACCGCGAGCTGCAGCAGCGCGCCGCAGCGCGCCAACACCGCCACGGTTCGACGCCCTGCCCAGTGCCGACAGTGCAGCAGTGAAAGGGCCCGCGGCGGCCCGCGGCCTGCGGCGTGGGGTATCCGCCAATTCTTTTGTTAATGCCGCACCACCACCGTTAATTGGTGTGGCGGCAAACAGGGGGCGGGGCGGGGCGGGCCGGGGCGGGCCGGGGCGGGGCGGGGCGGGACGCCGACAATGCCGCAAGGACAGCCGGTAATGACCCCGTCATCGAGATGCACCCGGGGCTTAGGGCACCCCGGTGGTGTGGGAAAAAGAAATCACTGTGGCAATACACCTTGCAAAAAGGAAAATCAAGGGGGAGGGCTGTTTAGAATGAATTAAAACTGCGTTTACTCAATATAGCAATGGCTTCAGCTACTGGCTCGAGGGAAATCCGCAGGAGTCAGAGGATTCACCAAACTTATGCAGCACACTCGGCAGAAATGCTGACCCGGACTTTCGGTCGACGCCTTGCCTTTCGGAACGCACTTTGCGCGCCGGGTACTGTACCGCCGCGGCGCCCGCCTCTTCCCCGTCGCTCGCCGCTCGCACTGGAGAGGGTCTTGGCGAAGGCTAGGAGGAAGCGGCGCCATGGCGGCGTGGAGCAGGGCAGAGCCGGGCAGAGCAAGGCGCCAAGGGGCTTTCGACGGGTCGTTGCGGCGGCGACCTCGCCGTCCTCCACTTACTCCGGCCCGCGGGTCACCGCGCAGAGCGGCGCAGAGGCCGCTGTTCCGCGTGCACTTTGATGCACCGCCACACTGGAGTCGAGTCCAGAGGTGCCGCCGTGACTCGCCGTCGCGCCAAGGCAATAATGGCATTCGGGGAGAACTTGTTAATGGCGGCGCCAGCGGCACCAGGACGGCGATGACGCCCCGAACCTCGCATCCTTTCGCTTTCCGAGGCAAGGCCCGGCGAGGCCGTGCGGGCCGGCCCGGGATGTGGGTCGCCGAGGGCCGGCGGGGGCGGCGCGCAGGGCACGGCAAGCACGCCGTGATAACGGAGGACCGATAGCCACAATGGCTGGAGGTCCGAGAGGAAGCGACGGCCGCGACCCGCCTGGCCCCGCCTGACGACCTGCCCCAAGGCCGCCAGGAGGCTGCAGGCTGCACCGGAATGCACCGCCCACCGGGCCGTCGCCGCGTCGCCGTCACTGGAGCATCCACGACGGCCAAGGGCGCCCCCTTTTTATCGGGGCCCCACGGCCACTCCATGGCACAGCGGTTCTCAACCTTGGGGTCGCGACCCCAAATGGGGTCGCGAAAAAATTTCGAGGGGTCGCGGCGAGGTAACTGGGGTCGCTTGGGGTCCCGGCGGTTTCCCAGCTGACCCACACGCCGAGCACTGGCGGGAATAACTTTTAAGTTGATCAAAACGGTCACAAACGTCTTTGAAAAATCGTGTTTTGGGCCGACTTTAGGCATCCACTGCGTCTGATCCGAGGCGGTATTTTGTCCTCCATTAACGGGCAATTACTCTTTAGACCTTTCTTTCGTATGCCTTTGTTACGGAGTGCGATTATCTGCCTTAATTTGGGAGCAGTATTGCCGCAAAGTTGATCAAAACGGTCACAAAATGTCTGAAAAATCGTGTTTTGGGCCGACTTTAAGCAGCCACTGCGTCTGATCCAAGGCGGTATTTCGTCCTCCCTCAACGGGCAATTGGTCTTTGGATCTTCCTTTAGCATGCCTTTGTTACGGAGTGCAATTATCTGACTTAGTTTGGGAGCAGTATTGCCGCAAAGTTGATCAAAACGGTCACAAATGTCTGAAAAATCGTGTATTGATCAACTTTGCGGCAATACTGCTCCCAAACTAAGGCAGATAATCGCACTCCGTAACAAACGCATGCTAAAAGAAGGTCCAAAGACCGATTGCCCGTTGAGGGAGGACAAAATACCGCCTCGGATTAGACGCAGTGGCTGCTTAAAGTCGCCCCAAAACACGAATTTTCAAAGGCATTTGTGAGCATTTTGATCAACTTTGCGGCAATACTGCTCCCAAACTAAGGTGGATTATCGCACTTTGTATCAAAGGCATGCTAAAGGAGGGGTCACGTGGGGCCACGAAATTTTTCCTGGGGGTCGCGGAAATTTTTGGCTACAAATTTGGGGTCGCGAACCGAAAAAGGTTGAGAACCGCTGCCATAGCAGGCTCGTTCCAAACACCCTCGTCTCTCTCGCACTCACAGGACGACCGGCAGGGAGCGAGAGAGACGGCACTGTTCGCAACCACCCCGCTGGACGCCAGCGTCACACACGGTCACTGCGAAATCTCGTTTGCTCACTGGAGTGTCCAGTGCCCCAGCGACACAAGCGCTTCCTGGAGCCTGGCGCACGACTATCCCTTCTCGTCCTTGGCGGCGGCACGGCGGCACGGCCAGCCGAGCGTGCGGCACCGCGTTTGAATTCGCGCGCCGTGTCCGCGTCACGTTTTTTTTCGTTCCTCTTTTCTTCTTCTCTATCAGTGGCGTGGCTGCAGGGCGAGCTGAGTCCCAGACTTGCTCTTTTGAGAGATGGTCAGGTACAATCCCGGCTTGCTCTTGATGCATCCTCGAAGGGTATCACGCTGATGTCACCCTCCCCTTCCATTTTGATATTTCCATCACTTCCTGCACGCCGGACACGTGACGCGGCCTTGGATTGGTCATGTCGGCACCGTGCTCGCCACCGCGGCGCCTCGATCCCCTTCGCCATGCCCTCCACCATGCCCGCCCGGCCGAAGTGGAGCGTCCGCATCGCGCTCCTCGCCCGGATGGCTTCATAACACTCTATCCTTTTCATTTTTACTTCATTTCTTTCTGGCTGGAACTACTGCTGCACGCAGGGGCGTGTGCTGGGGAGCTTTTCGTCCTCGGCTTCCTTGACGCCATCCTGGGAGTGCCCGCCAGCCGTGCCCGCCCCGGCGGCCCGCACGGCTGGGGCGAGGAGAGGCGAGGACGCCCAGAGGATCGGGTCTCCGCCACCGTCGCCATGGGACAGAGCGAGAAAAAAAATCCAGGCCGGCGTCGGCGCCTGGTTTTTACTGCGAAAAAACTGGGGGCCAATAAATTAGAACTAACTCGATCAGCGATAATGAGTAGCTTGCGCGGGCTTGCCCAACGTGGGCAGTAAACAGTAAAAAAAGCGCGCCGCGCTAAAACTAGCGCACTTTTATTATTGTCCTTGCGATATGGGCATTGCCGCGACGGCCGAAACTAGTATTTCGCAATCGCTTTCCTGTTCGTTTTTAAGTGCAGGGGAGAACGAAGAGGAGGAGGGAATGGACAGATAGGACCGGGAGCAAGCAGAGCAAGCAGAGCAAGCAGCAGGTGGCAGACCTGGGGCCGGGACAGAGTCACCTCACTTTGGAGGTCTTATTTCAATAAATCAATAAAGAGCAAGTCCAGCGGAGACCTCGACGCGCGAGGCGCCCCGAGAGCCTCATGGTTGCTGGCCGGCAGGGTATGGCTGTGGCCACGCTATGGCTACGGTGTCAAGTCATTTCCTGAAACTGGATCACCACCACAGCCTCAGTCTATAAAACGCACAACGCCAATCCGTGCGGAGCGTAAAGCGTAAGTCAATCCCTTTCGTAAGCGGCCGACCGGTGGCGCCTCCGTGCCCGCCCCTCGTGCCGCCCCTCGCTCTCTCTCTCTCTCTCTCTTTCTCTCTCCCTCTTTCTCTCTCTCTCTGGCCGCGAGCCGCTAGCACACACACAAGGCCACGGTCTCCCTGCCCGCGGAATCCGAGCGCCCATGATAATCCGACTCATTTATTTTTCATCGACGGCCGTGTCTGTTATAACCGCGGCCAAGCAACTTACTTACGTGTCATTGGCTGTGGGCGCCGCAGATCGGCCGCGCCGACGCCCCCCCCCCTCCCCCTCCACGCCGCGGGGCAACGAGCACTCAGCCGTCACGGACTGATAACCAAACGTACAGAGTAGAGTACACGTATGCGGTGCCGGTGAGGTCCGCCAGGAGATGCCGCGCCGTGCGCGAACCGCTCAACTTCTCCTCTATATTTTTTATGCTCTTTAAATTGCCGTTTCTACTCCGCGGGCCGCCGAAGCGCCGAAGCGCGCGCACTATTCGCGGGGCAAATGCAACTGCCGCGCACCGAGCCAAGCAGTGCAGGCAGCAAGCGCAGCGAGCACGCGGCCCGTTGCAACCGGTGCAGCGGTGCAGTCGGGTGCAGTTTTAAAGTCAAACGCGTAGTGTGTGTGACTGTGTGTGTGCGTGTGAGTGTGTGTGTGTGTGTGACTGTGTGTGTGCATGCGCGTTGCGCGGGTCTGCCTACGTACGCGTGACGCAGGGGCCGGCCCCGGGGCACTGCCTACACTGTAAATCCATTACCAGCGCGTCCAGGACACGGCAGGGCAGAGCAGGCCTCTCCTTCACCATGACAGCGTGCCGGCGCCGCCAGCGTCCCGCGGCCGCGGCGGGGCGCCCCGGGATAAACAACGGAAGAAAGTCCGGCGGGGCGACAGGTGGGCGGGAAAACAACTAGGGCCGAAATGAGGCGGAAGTGCGTCCCGCTGGGTTCGAGGTTCGAGTCCCGCCGAGGGGCGCGGCACTATTTTTTTTCTCTCTCTACTTTTTTCTTGTCTTCTTCTTCTTTTTTTTCTAGTGGAGCGAAAGAGACGGAGAAACACGCATCCTTATAGGCAGTGATGGTATCGCCGAGTAGCTGCGAATACTTAAGATTGCGTGCCGGGGCACTGCAGCGCTCCGATCCGGGCGCGTCGCGGCGGGGCGGGGCGGGGCGGGGCGGGGCGGGGCGGGGCGGGGCGGGGCGGGGCCGTATTAACGAGCATTTGTACTCAGAATCGCGCGCTTTCTCTGTACAGTTAGGCGTGTGTCGCCCCGCCGCTTCTTTCCAACCCTCGATGGCCATCTCGAGCAGCGCCAGCAGCGCGCAGCTGTGCCGCCGCGCCGCCATGCACCAGGACAAGGAGGCCCCAAAGTTGAAGCAAGCCTCACTCCAAAGTTCCTCTCAAACTTTGGTGAGCCCGGCCCGTTAACGCGGGCATTGAACCCGGCCGCACCGCGCCGCACCGCTCACTCGACTAGACATGTGTCTCGGACACTCACGTCGTAGTCCAGCGAGTCCGGCCGCCCAGATACCGATCGCCCGTTTCGGTAATTACCTGGGATCCCGTTCATCGATTGGAGTGACTCTCTGGCGGCCCGAGCCCCACGTCACCGGCAAGGGAGCCCTTCAAGTGCGCCGCCGTGCCGCCGTGCCGCCGCGGCCCCGCCCCCGCCGCGCACGCTCTGCCCCGGCATGGCCCCGGCATGGCCCCGGGGATCCCGAGGGATCACCCAGAGAGGCAGGCAGCCCCGACGCGCAACGGGACCGGGACCCCAAGAGAGTGACCCGCTCCAACACGGATCTCGTAGGGACAGGACGGGTTCGGGTCAAAGCCCCCGCGCAGCGCACTCGAATCCAGTCGCCACGCCCCGCCCCGCCCAGCCGGTATTGGTGGTGGGCCGCTCCGCTTGGCGTTTGGGCAGGGCGCGGCAGAGCCGAGGGCAGAGCGGCCGTCTCTCTCCCTCTCGCGGGGCGCGGCGCAGGGGTGCGAGAGAGACAGGGTGACGATGAAGCACTGTTGGAGCTGCTGGCAGTGCGTGGCAGTGTCGTGCAGAACGGGCAGGTTCGTTAGTGACAGATCCAGTGCAATTTGGGCCGGTGACTCGGCCGCTGCATTAGCGGAGCTGACGCGGCTCGGAAGGCTCGACTAGGCTCGGCTGCGCTGCATCGGAGTCCGCTGCTTCTTCCCGACGACGTCCACGACGTCCACGACGTCCACGACGGCACGCTGGCCGGGCAGGCCTCGGGGCAAGCCTCGGCCGAGCGGACCGGACCAGCCACAAATTGTGTCACCAGACGTAAGCGGGTTGATAACGGGTCGGGCAGCGCTCCCCGACTCGCTCTGTCTCTCTCGCACCCCACGGACACCACAGGGGAGCGAGAGAGGCAGAGCGGCGGGACGCGCACTTCTTATCACGTTAGCGCCAGCGGTGCCGTGTGGGGTTCGGAGTGCCCACTGAGACTGAGTGCGACAGAGACAGAGCGACGGAACACAGTGGGCCAGAAGACCGGTCGAGCGGCCAAAATTCTAGACGCGTTTTGAGCTCCAGAGTCGCTAAATGGGACACAAACCGACCGCGTGACCCCACCACTGGATTCCTCGTTCGGAGAGCAATCCATTGGTGGGGTCACACGTTCGGTTCGAGTCCCATTTAGCGACTCTGGAGCTCAAAACGCGTCTAGAATTTTGGCCGCTCCGCCGGTCTTCTGGCCCACTGTGCGGAAGGGCCGGGACGCACTCCTAACCACGTCAGCGCCAGTGTGGCGGTCGTGGCGGTCCTCACGCCGCGTATGGCGCGCGCAGTGCATCCATCAACATGCACGCGTTTAGCGCCTGCACCACTACACCGTACAAGGCGACGACAAGAAGGGGCCCGTCGTTAGGAGAGCCACCTGCAACTATTAACGCTCATCAGGAGTGACGGGGTCGAGATGCGGTCACACACACAGACGCACGCACACGCACGCACGCACAGGCGGGCGAATGACTGACTGGTGCAAATTAGAGAGACGCGGAGGCCCCCGGGTCTCTCTAGTGAGTGCAAATGGATGCCTGGAGCATCGCATGGGAAGGCGCCTCTTGCGAAGACCTGCTTGGCGCGGAACCTTGGTTTGACATGGTTTTGTGGTTGAAACTGATCTTCCAGTGGTCTACGGGTGATGTTCCTGTGGGCTTTCGAAGGTCTTCACTGTCCAGTAGTCGCAGCAGGGCCTTTGGGCGGTCTTCAGCGGTCCTCGGAGAGGTGCTGGGCTCCTGGTTGTTCCTCTACTCGTTCATCCGGCCCTGCCGACCTTTTTTGGGCGGGTGTTCCGCACGACGCGGGCGGCGGCGCGGCAGGGCGCGGCAGGGCGGCGGGCAGCACACACCGCAGCACCCGGATGACCAACACAACAAAGGGGGGAAGGAAGACATCCACGGATAAAAGAGGGGGCGGTGAAGGGAGTTCCAGGCCGCTGCACTCCCCTCGACTCCCTGGCCCTCGTCGCCCTGCAGGGCCGGCCAGCCGTTGAGGGATCCCTTTTCGGACCCCCGCCCACGCCCCCCCACCCTGCCCCACTCCCGCACGCCCGGATGCGATCCCAATTTAATTCCATATCTGCCGCCTCCGCCGTTGCAGCGAGCGCGCGAGCGTGCGTGCATTCTCCGCGTTTTTTTCGTCCACTCTTTTTCCGTTTTTCTTTCGGGTCCGCCGCGGCCCGCGTGCACCTGCCTATTCCAGGGAAACCAGGGGGCAATTTCTTGGTGGCCGAAGCAGCGTGCAGCAGGCTGCGTCGCTCCGTCTCTCTCGCAACGGAACGGAACGCCCCGTTAGTGCGAGAGAGACAGAGGACTGTTCGGAATCGGCCTGCTGATAGGCCTTGTAGGGCCGGGCCAGGCGGCCTCGCATCCTTGCCATCCCGGGCGTCTCGGCGTCTCGTCTCGCAGTCTTGCAGTGGCGGGGCGGCCCGCGAGGCAGCGCGAGGCACCGCGAGGCACCGCGAGGTAATCGGAAAGGGAGAGTTGACTTGACTTGAGGCGTTCCGCTGGCTCGGCTCTGCTCGGCCCCGCGTCCCGCCGGCCCCGGCTTGGCAGGCTTGGCAAGGCTCCACTCGTCAAGGCCCGGCTCGGATCCGCCCGGGCCGGCGGCGCGGCGCGGCGAAGCGCGTGAAGGCGGCGGCGGGTCTCTCGCTACCCACATGACACACCAACCTGCGCCGATCCGAGGCGATCTCCGAGCCGAGCCGGGCCGCGCCGAGCCGAGCCGGTTGCATTCGGAGCGATTCGGAAACGCCGCCGGGGGCGCCGATGCGATCCGATTGGGCGGCAGGGCGGCGCAGCGGCCTCGCTCTGCCTCACTCCCACCCACGGGCACCTACGAGGCGAGCCGCCGCCGCGAGCGAGACAGAGAGACAGGTGGAGCGAGTGTCCTTTCTTTTTGTGCGTCCCCGGCCGGCTGGTTTCCGTCCGAGATTGGCAAGAACCACTACGACGACGTCGTCGTCAAGGACGGCAGTGAGTGGCTGTCGCCGCCGTTTCCGCGCCAAAATCATTTTGATATTTGTAACTTTCACCCGGCGGCGGTGCCGGGCTCCGGGCGGCGCGGCACGGCGCGGCAGGGCAGGGCAACACACACGCGGCGGGAGAAATTAGGCAGCAGTGTTAATGCCGCGCCCCGCCGCGCCGTGCTGAGCCAGCCAATGAATGGGCTCCATGCACCCGCCATTCAAGCGCACACGGCGCGGGCGCGCGGGCCCCGTTTTGGGCTTATCACCTGCGCCATCACGCTGTCCTTCTGGCTTCTGGCGGTGCCGAGCCGTCTGCTTTGCACAAGGCAAGGAGGCTGTGGTTTGTCGCGACCATCAGATCTAAGCCAAGCAGGACATTAACCGTCTCATTTTAGGACTGTTATCGCACAAGCCGCAAAATTATAGGACGTTAGCCAGCCTGCACTTTTGGGCCTGGCACCACCAGGCAAGGCTTGGGTGAGGCAGTTTCGCTTTGCCATCCACGGACAGCACCACAAATAGTGAATGGTCTTAACTCGACTAAGGATCTCACTTGGTGTTTGAATCGTCTCCGTGCTGCGGGTACTCCAAATCCAAAGGGCGTTTTATCCAAACTGTCCTCTTCAACTCGTCAGAGTGCCGCCGCCACCACACTCACACAAACACACACTGCAACCGCCACTGCGGTTTGACAACTTGAAACTTCACTGCTCTCCAACCACGTCCTTCACCCACACTCCCCTGTCCTGGCCGCCGCCATGCCGGGAAAAACGGACACTCGCGCACACGTTAACACGAGGCTGCGGGGTTGGTATGCGATCGACGTGCACCGCGGCGGAGCGAAGCGCAAAGCAGACGGAGCAGGGCGTCACGGAGTACACGGTGTGCCCACTGCGGTGTCTGAGTCGCGACTGCCCTGCCGGCCCTGCCCCTCCATCGCGTCGCGGTCGCGGCCGGGCCAGTGAGAGTCTCTCCCTCCCTCGCTCTTTCTCCGCGCGGCACCTGGCCAGCCGGCCGCCAGGGAGCGCCACCTGAGCCGCGGCCTGAGCGCAACCTGCCGCTGCCGCCGCGGTGCATGGCAGGTGTCTCGGCTCGGCTCGGCGCGACGCGCACCCGCACGCCCGACCTCGGCTGCGCTCGGTCCCGGCCTCGGCTCGGCCGGCTCGCGGCGCGGCGTCGGGTGGGTTCGGGTTTGGGAGGCTGGGCCGGGCTGGGCGCTGGATCGCTGCACTCTAAATGTTGTACAGTGAAGATTCTCTATATTATGGTGAAAATGTTCTATGTTATGGTGAAGCAGCTGACTTCGTAACATACCATTGAGGATTCACTGTATCTTAGATATTTTGACGAATTTCAGTTCTTATTATGGAGAAAATCTCCACCATATTATGTTGGTGCAGCCTTTCACCGTAAGACATTTACAGTGTGGATCGCTGGATCGCTGGATGGCTGGACCGAGAGAGCAGCCGAGGCCGCGGCCGGCGAGCCGGTTCCGAAAAGGAGCCGACCGGGGCGGCGCGGGGCGGCGGGGCGCGGGCACATTTGAACGCGTGCGCGTCTGCGCGGCTCGTCAGCAGCCCGGCGGCCAGGCCCTGGCCCGCTCCAACTGCCCCCTGCTCGACCAGCGCGCAGCGAGAACGCAGCTTTTCCATTTGCCAAAGCTGTGGGAACCGGCCAGGCCGAGGCCAGGCCCGGCCCGGGCCAACCCTGCATAATAATGCACTCGCTCGTGACATCACAACATTCTCATCCTTTCACCGCTCTCCTCTTCTCGGACGGCTCCACAAAGCAAGCCGCACACCTTCGCGACACGCATCACAACGGCCAACGGCAGCGACCGCAGCGCGGCACAGCCAGGACGGCGCACAGTGGGCTAGAAGACCGGTGCTGGCGGACAAAACTCTAGACGCGTTTTGAGCTCCAGAGTCGCTAAACAGGCCTCGAACCGAACGTGTGACCCCATCAATGGATTCCTCGTTCGGAGAGCAATCCATTGGTGGGGTCACACGTTCGGTTCGAGTCCCATCTAGCGACTCTGGAGCTCAAAACGCGTCTAGAGTTTCGTCCGCTTCCACCGGTCTTCTGGCCCACTGTGCGGCGGGGACGGCGGCGACGACCAGGACCAGGAAGCGGAATGACACCACGACGGACGCGGCGACCGAAGCGATGCATAACTGAAGCGGTGGTGGCACACTGGGTGTCCAACCGAAGCACAATGCATCTTGCTGTTGCTCTTGTTGTCGTCGTTGTTGTTTTTGTTATTGTGGATTGGAGTGGCCCTTCTCTTCCTTTCCCTTTCGCTTGGACGGCCGGTCTGGCCACTGTCGTGTGTGTGTGTGTGTGTGTGTGTGTGTGTGTGTGTGTTTTCTGAATCCGTCGCCAATAAGTGAGTACGACGGAGGCGAAGAAAAGATGTTGGCACAGCGTCGGCACTCCTGGCTAAAGTTCAAAATTCTAGATAAATGCGCCGCAGGGAGTCCTGACGTGATCTGTTTTTTCTTCTCTTTTTACAGACCGCTCTCTTTCCTTCGGCTCTGCCGCGAAAATCGGCGCAAAGTCAAACAGCCGTCATCTGGAGCGGCACTCTGACCCGGCTGCCTGGCTGCCCTGGGCTGCCCTGGGCCCGGCACTGCCCTGAACAGCCCGGCGCGGCGGGCCGCACGAACTACGTGATCAAGTGGAATGCACCCATTGACCGGGGCGGGCCGCACTGCGGGCCGAGTCCGACAAGCGCCCTCGCCGCGCTGTCTCTGTCGGGCCGGCGAGAGTGCGAGAGAGAGCCACAGAGCGACGAAAGCACTGAATCGGTCGGTCGGCTGCGCGGGGCGCGCGGGGCGCGTCCGAGCGGCTGGGCAGGGCTCCAGACAAGCCGGCCCCGAGGGTCCGTCTCGTCGCTCTGTCCCTCTCGCACTGCTGGGGCGTCCAGTATAAGTGCGAGAGAGGCAGAGCGACGAAAGCGCCTCTCGGAATCAGCGCGCCGCTACCCGTTTTGGGCGGCATCCGGGCCATCTCGGAGGCGGTCCGGCTCGGCCCCAGCCCCAGCCACCCCATCAGGCACGCCACACGAACCCATTTATCCGGATGCATTAGGCTGCGCGCCACATTTAGCAGTCACGGTCCGTGCCGTACTAGCGCAGGAAAAAACAAAAACAACAAAGTACACGTGTCGCACGCAGCGGGTAACGAACGCAGCGTGGTGCAGCGCAACTAAGTAGACCAGTGATACACGCTCGCTGGGCGGTATAGGAAACAAGACGCACGTGTGTGTGGCCGGCTTGTGTGTGTGCCAAGCAATTATTGTTAATTGAGAATCACTCATTCTGCACACGGGCGCGCGCTGGGATCCATTTTCGTTCATACGGGCGACACACCTTGGACACACGCGATCAACGCAAATAACTATACGTACCACCAACACGTCTGGCTATAGTGTTTTTGGCTGTTTGTCACGACGAGGCTAGTTCTTCACACGTCTTGGTGGAGGAGGACGTTTCGTCGCGTGCTGCGGTGGCCAGCCTGGCGCAACGCTACTGCACGGACGGACGGACAGACAGACGGACAGACAGACAGACAGACAGACAGACAGACAGACAGACGCGAGAGATAGGGTCGTCGAGCCACTTCCTCCGCTCTGTTTCACCGTATTGTATTCGTTTCCCCGATGCGGATGAACCGACAGACTCACTCCCATCACAGCTCAAACACACACACAGACACTACAGCCACCCGCACGGCAGCGGTGCGCGCAGAAACTGGCCCACAAGCCACCCATCGCGAAAACCGAATGGAAAGCCCGCGATGGTTTGTTCACTCACACACACATAGACGCTCACACACACACTCACAGTGCTGCAGCTTTCACGTCCGCGTCGTGCCGCGTGCGGCCCCCACGCACCGGCTGCACTATGCACGATGTATGAAAATGTTGTCATTACCTTTCCGCCCCGGTTATTAGCAGAGCGAGAGAGACGCACTGCCGGTGCCGCCGCTGCTGCCGAACGGGAGACAGAGGCGCGTCGTCGCAGTGAAACGTGAAACCCTGGAGGTGTGAAACCCTGGAAAACTGGAGGGCTCAAACAACAAACATTTAAAACTTTTAAATGGTGCTCAGATTCTTTGTGTTTGTCGTATTGCCACCCCGAGGTCGGTCCGCGGTGGCCCGTGGAGGCTTGGTGGCGGCGGAGGCACACCGGCCGTCGGCGACCTGGGTGGCACGCGGCCATAAATAAACATTGGGGGCTGAAACGTCGTCACTGGCTGCAAATGGATCGATGGCAACGAGCGATATCGAAGTGCGTCCCGCCTTGCGTCCCGCTAAGCCCCGGGCCCGGCACAGCAGCCCACAGCGTCCCGTTCGGATGTTCGGTAGCGACAGCAAAACGGGCGGCGCGCGGCACGCGGTACGACATCCGGGGCGGCCGGGCCGTCGGGCTGTCCTACACGCACTTCGAGACATTCGCGCGCAATATACATTGATGGGACCGTTATGGAAGAGAGCATCGCTCTTGGCAGTGCGCTCGCTTGTTATGCCGCGCGCTGCCGTGCCCGGCCGTGCCCGTCGGCGGTGTTCACGTCGGAGTGAGGTTAGGGACGGCGCAGTACAATCTATTGTCTGGAAAGCTTTCGTTTTGATTTCTTTTTTTAGGGTGCGTGTGTCGTGGGTATTGTCCGTGGGAAGGAGCAGAAGCCGCAGCATCTCTAGCTAGCCGGGCCGGGCAGACAGGGCCAAGCCGCGCCAAGCCGCCAGGCCGGCCGGCCGGCAGGGGACACTCCCGCCACGCCATTGTTGCATTTCTGAATCGGAGATGACTCGTTTCGTTTCCCTGCCAAGCACTGCGGAGTTATTTAAGAGCGGCACGGCCCGGCATTCCGAGCCGGTCGGTCGCAAAAAGCGAAAATCCGATGCGAAATCAGAGAAACTCGACCGTTTTCCGAAGAGTGGCTGGATGTGTGAATTCATTCGACAGCGAGAAAATGCAGGGCACAGTTGCACTGGAGCTTTTAGCAGACGATACCTTTACACCTTTACCTTTCAATACATACCTAGAAAAATACAAGACACTTTAAGGTGTCAGCTAGCTTTTACTCGAGAGTCCAGAAAACCAACCTAATAATAATGAATAGTGAAGGTGTTTTGCGCTCATGCCTCCTGATTTTACACACTCTCACAAGGCGGAGGCGAGGCGCTGCTAATCCGGAAGAGGGAACGAAGGAGCGCTCCCCCTTTGCGCCAAGCGTGGCCAAGCAGTCCACTGCAAGCGCAGCCAGTGCAGCCATGCCGGTTCCGTTCTGAAAGCCTCGGTCCGGGATGTGTAATTGCATTAACCAGCGCCTTCAACATAACCCTAGTTTCGACTCTGCTTTTCCGCTTTCCCGCGTCTTGAAAGGCGGTGGAATTAAAAGAAGAACGAGAAGAGTCTAGAGTCTTTGTCAGGACCAGGCAGTCACCGGAAACAGTGGAAAATCTTCAGTGTCTGATGGTGAGAAAAGGACGCCTAGTTTATGAGCAACTATACGACGGTTGCAAACTCAACCGTAAAAATAAATTTAAAACAAAACAAACACGTTTCAGACCCGAATTCCTCGGGTCGAGTCGCGCACCTTTCTCACGACCGACGCAATAACACTGCCGAAGCCAATCAAGGAGGGCCGGGGCGGGGATTCGCAGTGGAGGCCCACCTCTTAACGCACAACACTACGGACGGGCTGATATTAATCAAGGATCCGTTTCAAATTTCGGACCGAGGCAGCGCGCTGCGGATAATAATAATTATCCGCACGTCGCGCTTGATAAGGTGAACGCACGGGCGCCGAATCAAGACGTTGCCTCGCCAAAGCGGGCCATCCTCCGTGCCGGCCGTGCCCCGTCTTTGCTCCGCCTCCTCGCCGTGGCGTGCACCAACACACGCCGAAAAGAGAGCCAGACGTGTTCCGGCGTGTTCGCAGTCACGAGCTCGCGGCTCGCTACGAACTGGACTAGACCGGCGCCCCGGCGAGGCTGGGCTGGGCGTCGTGGCCGGCGCGTCAACCGGAGGTTACTCACTCGTTGAACCCTGCCTCGGCATGCCCTTCGCCCGCCTCGCCAAAGCCGGCCCCTCCAGGAGGAGGATCGCGAGGGCTGGTGCGCACCCCGCCTTACGAAAAGACTGAGCGAAACCAGGAAAACTACTGTCCAAACTGTTACTACCCATTTGCCAATGTAACTGCAGAACTGAGAGCGGATTTGTTCGCAATCTTCGAGGAGTGGAAAAATAAAGTCGAAACGTAACAACTTGCGCGTTGTGAGACACTGATTACGGAAGGGGCGGTGCCGCGACCGCCACCGGGACTTGAACCCGCGCCAGAGCTGCTGGATAGAAACCGGTAGTGACGGCCTGACGGCCTGACCGGCACCGGAGCTTCCCGCACGGCCGCATGTTCACTTTTCAGATTTATGACGATCCGAACAGGCGGAGCAACGAAGGCAAATTTTTAACAAGTCCTGAAATCGGCAGACCGCCGCGCTGTGTGTGGCCGCGCTACGATCGCGTCTAGCGGGCCGACGCATGGATCCGTGGCTCTGTCTCTCTCGCACTCGAGACGCGCCCACGGGTGGTAAACTTTTCAAGTTACCCCTTTCGGTTTGCAATAGTAGTAAATTTTTCAAGTACCCCTTGGCAATTTTGTCAAGCGCGACTCGGCAATTTTTTCAAGCCATAGCCGGCAGCTCACTCACATCCCCAGCGAGTGCGAGAGAGACAGAGCGACGAGGCGACTCAGTCTGCCGCGACGCTCGGCGCGAGGAGGGACATTTGTTGGGGCGAGGACAGCGCGGACATCATCGCCCAGATAAGCGCAGAGGTCGCCGCACTTCGGCGAGGCGAGGGCGACGCCGACACTAATCCTTTAGCGCCAACCCACACACAATATTTCACTTGGGCGCTGTCTTTTTCGTTTTTGCTTCCATTCTTATTTCTCATGCATGTATTCTGCGAGTGTGTCTTGCGCGAAAAACGGCCTGCTGTCGGTGGTCCCCCCGCAGCTTGGCGTCGCTTGGCGTTCCGCGAGGTGTTCCGCGAGGTGTTCCGCGAGGTGTTGCGGCCGACGAGGTGCCAAGGTTCGCGGGGTGAAGGACTCGCGACCCAACCTGCCCCGCCACCGGGCTGGTGAGCTAGCGAGCAGGATGCAGACCTGCAGACTCATTCATTAGTTCTGTCAAAGGCTGGGGACGCCCCGCTCGCGGCGCTAATCAGACGCGACGTCGCGGCGCTCGCGGGGCGTAAACAAAACGGACACTCCTCTTGAGAGCCTCGCTTTTGGAGCTCCCAGGCGGCGGTCTGCACTCGGACCCGCCAAGCTGCAGCAGTGCTGCTGCTCTCACCCTTTCAATACCCCTCTTTGAACTTTCTTCTTCCTCCAACAACAACACGGGTGCGGCGCGGGGTGCGCGTGTGTGCGTGCGTGAATGCGTTTGCGGCTGTGTACAAAGTACCAACACACACACACACACAAGTGCGCGCACACACTCACACACACGCAAGCAAGCCGCCGCGGGTGAGTGAACGCGAACCTCTCCGCCCGAAATAAAGGGAAAAGTCGCCCAAAAATTTCACCACGACGCCGGCCAGCCACCACCCGGCGTGTGCGCGAGCTTGTTGTTGTTGTTGTTGTTGTTGTTTTGTAAGTGTGTGTGCCTTGCGGTGCCTGTAGGCTGCGGCTTCGCTGCCTCTCGTCCTTTCGGACGCGTCGCGACGCGTCGCCAGTCGCCGCCATCTGCCGATCTGCCGATCCGGCCGACCTCACTCCAGTAATTAAATAGACCGTGCCCACAATGCAGTGGCGTGGCGCTGGCATCGCCGACCTTCCAATCGGCAGCGAGCGGCACCAGACGCCTCGGCGCGCCCTGGCGGCAAACTTGGGAAACTCGCCTCCACTCGCAGCCAGCCAGCCACCGCGTCCACGCCGTCCACCGCGTCCACGTGTTTGATGGCGTCCCGGAAGACGGGCGCCTCGCCTCGCACCGCCAGCACCGCCTCGGGGCGCCTCCGAAAACGCGGCGTGCTCCGCGTGACGGACTGCGCGACCTTTACCTGTTCTGCCATTATCATACTTGGGCGAACGGACGGACAGACAGGCAGACGGACCGACAAACCGACGGCGTGTCGCGTCCAGTGCGGCACTAATGCCGGTCGCGAAAACTTTGAATTAATTCGCCATGCGGAACATCGTAAAACGCGCGGTGACGTCAGCGACCCGCCCGCAGGGGGACCAGAGAGGCGGGCCTGGTGGGCCTGGGGCCTGGCAGGCAGAGCGGCCGCCGTACGTACCCGGTGCGCGCGGACGCACGGCCTGGTGGCCTGCCTCGCCCCCGAGCGCCCGCGGAACCTGGGATAGGCAACCCGGTGCGCGCGGACGCACGGCGGGCTACCCGCACGCGACTTCCGTGCAGACCGCTCCGGATTTGAATTTGCTCGGCATGTGACGCGCGTGCTCGGCCGCTCGGCGCGCTCACCTTGTGCCGCGTGACCCCGGCCTGCCCCGGCCTGCCCCGGCAGGGTGTGCTCTGCGCTGCGCTGCTCCGCGTCGCCACGGGCAGGCCGCGGCCCGACGTGAGCTGGATGGCAACGATCGTGCTCTTGTTTTCCTGTCCTCCACCGCCGGTTGCCATACGGAAGGGGGAGGGGGCGGGGCAAGGCCGGCGACAGACCAGGGCAGTAGAGATCGGCGGCGATGTCGCGCATGAGGTCATCCTTCCTGTTGCCATGGCTTCAAGTCCCGGCAGGCGCGGCAGGCCGTCGCCCAGACGGGATCCACTTCTTGCCCGCACGCCTTTTACCAAAAAATCCAAACATCATCTCTTTTTCCAGATGGCTTACGCAACGGGATGCGGCCATGCGGGAGAAAGGAGAGGTCCAGTGGACCGAGTGGACCTCTGTGGGTCCCTTACGAAACGGGCCGCGGCTGGACCACGCGGACCCACCGCGCTGGGGGTGGCCGTGGCGGCCCCAGTGTGGGCATGGCCTGTCTCACTCGCACTCACGGTGCAGTGCACCTCCCCGCCATCCCGGCGCTCCACGCGGCCTGGCGGCTGTGGCGCTTACCGGATCAGCCAGATCTGGCCAATCTATATGGAAATCCGAGCGACAATCCGCGTCAATCCGTTGTCATCGCTTTCTCTGTCTTTCTCTCTCTGTCCCCGCTGCGGGCCGCGGGCTCGGCCTCGGGCCTGCGGGGCCGCGCGACGCGTATTTGCGGCCTTTATTAAGCTTTCAGCAGTGCCTCGGCGACGCCGATGGAGATGCGCGCGCCGTGCCGCGCCGCCCGCCCCGCCGCGACAGAGACATTTTATTCAATACGACCGCCGCGCCACGCCTCACGTCTCGGAAGTGCCGCCCCGCCCCGCCCCGCCCCGCCCCGCCCCGCCCCGCCCCGGTCGGGCCACGGGCCGGGGAAAGCGGAAAGTGGCGACAAGCTCTCCACGTTTCCGGAAACGCGAAACGCGCGCGTGGAAAATTCAAACGTAGCGGCGGCATTTCGAAAATTTGAATGCGTACGATGGTCTGGCGAGCCTCGGCCTGACGAGGAAGGCTTGTGTAACAGGTGCCACTTCGCACATGGCTGGAACCCCATCTCGGGGCGTCGTCATCTTCAGTTGACAACTGTAGCCGCATCAACTGTAGTCGACGGCCCCCCAACGACATGAATCGGACGGGGGCAGACGGACGGACGAACAGACAGACAGACAGACAGGCATAGGCAGCCGGAGTCTTTCCCCCGTTTCGTCCTCAGGTCGTAAATAATAGCCAAAAGGCTCGTCTCCGCGGTGCCGCGCTGCCGCCGAGTGCCGCGTTGCACAACAAGCCGCGGAAGCGCATTTCCCCTGAAAAACGACGAAAACGGGGGAACAGGCCAGCGGGCCCTGCAGCTGTTTTTATGCGAGTGGCGCGTCGAGAGGCGGTTTGGCGGTTTGCAGGCCCCGCAGGACACGCCGACACGCCACACACGCCTGATGCCGCTGGGCGGCGCTTTAACGAGCTGTTGCGTTGGAAACGGCGCCAAACTGCCCGACACTCGAGATGACACCTGGGACAGACAACAAAAAATTAAAGGTGGCGAAACACATCTCGCGAGTCAGTGTCAGTGGAAAACGGCTCTCGCGAAGGCGAGCTGGTCACAGCGTCCGTTCCGCCGGGAGGTTTCCCTGCTGGCACTCCGCTGGCACCTCCAGTGACGCTTCGGCCGCCCCTGCAGAACGCGGGATAGGCCACCCAACCTACGTCCACTGCCGTCCGTCCTCCAAGATTCTATAGGACGGCGGCAAAGTCAGTGTGTCCCACACCAAGCGAGGCATTGCCACCGTCATTTCCCCCTGCTGACTCCGCATGGGTGCGAGAGAGACAGGACGACGAAGAGCACTGCAAGCCCTCCTCCTATTCGTTTCGTAAGACGCGGCCGGCGTGACGTCACCGATCACAACCACTACTTCCCGCACCAAAACAAACCGCCAATTAATCTAGCCTCGCGTGCGGTATCGCATCGCCCGGACAGCCGGGCAGCCGCGCAGCCCAAATCCACGTAAGCCGGAATACACGGGACGGGACGCTGGGCGGGCCAGGCACTGGAAGTTGGAATTTTCTCGTCAGCCTCCTCGATTTGACACGCAACCTGACCCCATCGCATCGCGCCGCCGGCACCGCCACTGGCACGGCGCAGGCATGGCGCCCCGCCCCGCCCCCGGCAGCACCGAACAGCAGAAGCCCGTCATTTTCTCGTCTCGGGAAAGGAAATTAAAAAGACGTTCACTTTCACTACTCGCGCCGGCAAAGCTTCTATTATTTTAGTTTTTCCTCTATTTTTTTAGCGAATAGGGAGGATAAGTGCTCGGCCTCTGTGTCGGAGCTCAGCATCCTGTCTGACATTTTATTGTCCTGTTTTTAGGTTGTTTTTGTGCCAAGTGACTGCTTTGGTAATTTTCGCGCGGTTCACCCTGAATTAATGTTTCCGTGGCCAGTCGGCCAGCCGGGCCGTCAAGGTTAGGGGCGGCAGAGGGGCCTTCTCATTTATCGCCAGCGCGTTTTATGATCTCATTATTTAAATGGCTTCACACTCTGTTGTCCGACATGGAAAAACGCTCCGCGGCGCGACAGTGTCGCGACACCCGGCGAGGCGAGGCGCTTCCCTGCGTGCCGTCTTTGTTTTGTCTTTTTCTTGCAGTGTGTTGTCGTCGCTGTCCATTAGCGGCAGCTTCGCTGGCGTCGCTGTCACGGGAAGAGACGCGATGCGTTTTGACCGCGCGGTTGCAATCACTCGCCCTTGGATTGACGCCTCCACTTCGACCGGGAAGCGGTAACGGAAAGAGAGAGAGAGAAGTACGATCCGTCATCCAGACAGTTGTGGGACACCTTCCAGGCGGAGTGGTGCGGGCAATGCGGGTGCTACGGTTCAAGTCGCTGGAAACAACAGGGCAGCACTCATTTCGCACTCGTGGGCCGTCCCATTCCCGTTTCGGTGCGAGAGAGACAGAGCGAGGAGACCGGCCGCGGGACGGAGAGTGCCTGGCAGTCTGGCCGTCCGCAGCCAAGCGTGCGGCTGAGTCGAATGGGCTGCCTGCCCGCCAGGCGCCTAGGTGGCCGTCAGCCCGCGGTTGGCAACCCTTTCGGCACTGCTAGTCGCCTCGACAGAAGCGTCCTGCGTCTCAACCCCGCGACCCAACAGGCCCTACAGCTACATCCCTTCTTTACCGTGGCCAGGACGGCCAGGAGGGTGGTGGTTACGCGGTTACCAGGCAACCGAACCGCCGAACCGTCGGCAGGGCAGCCTTCCCTCGCGGCGCGTGGCCGTGCGGGGTGCGGGGCGGTGCGGGGCGGTGCTGGCGGCCACGGCACGCACCTAGCAACACAACCAGCAGCGCATGCAGCGCATGCAGCTGCAGCACGTCGTGGACGTCGTGAAGTGCCCCGGCCTCGCCATGAGCGTCATCCCCCGCGTGCAGCATGTCTCGCTGGCCGTGCCGGCCGGGCCAGTCCAGCAGGGCCAGGGCGGCCAGGGCAAGACCCGGGTCATCAAGGCCATCGTCATGCCCCGCCAGGAGCTGGACAGGATCAAGGCGCACTCGCAATGGCTGGCCGAGCAGGCGCGCGACGCCCAGCAGCGCGCCGCGCAGGTCAGGAGCATGAAGGAGGCCTCGGAGGGCCTCGTCCGCAACTGGAAGAACACGGTGCTGGTGAGCTGCCTCTGGTTTTGGGACATGGCTGTTTAGTTTCGCATCTTTTTTAAGTCCACTACTTCAATTTTTTCCAACTCCAAACCCATGTGAAGAATAAGCAACGAGAGCGCTTGGAACGGCGGCAGAGACGCATTCAAGACGAGGAGGACCGCAAAAATTCCATTTATCAGGCATCACTGAGGGAGGCAGCTGAGGAGAGGAAGAAGAAAATTGAGGATGTCCGCAGGATGCTTCTGTTTGAGAAAGATGACATCCATCAAGTTAATAGTGCCTTTGTGTTCTCTGAGGCAAGCAGATCTAAATTTAATTGTGATCCATAAGTACCATTTATCTCGGATCTTTAACCACCAATTACTTGCTGGGCAGGTATTGCATGAACGTTCAAAGCAAGTTGAATTTAATGATTATCTGAAACAAGTAGAGGAGAAAGCAAAGCAAGCCAAGGCGGACCAAATCAAGCGAGATGTAGAGGTATACCATGACGAAGAAGAGAAAAGGAAAGAACGAGAACACGCAGCTAAAATGGAGAGAAAAGCAGAGAATATTAAAATGTAAGGGACATTGTTTTCCTGAACCAATCATGAACCTGAGAACTGTCATATGCAATTTAGTAATTTTTTAGGATGAAGGAGAAAGCAGAGAGAGAGGCTTTTCTTCTGGCAGGGGAAAAAGCGTATGAGAAGCAAGACCTTGTAGAAATGGCAAAAGAAATAAAGCAGGTCGAAGAAAACATACAGAGAGAGGTAACTAGAATTTAAGGCATAATTTGACTGTTCTGACATAAGCCAAAATTTAACTATTTAATTCTCTCTGAAGATTCAGAGAAAAAAGGCTCATGTAAAGAAAGACGCTTTGGAGAGCATGGAAATGAGTAAAGAGAAAGTAAAAATGCAAAAACAAGAGGATGAAGATGAAGAGAAAGTCATACAAATATATCTAAGAGTGAAGCAAAGGATGGAATGCTTAAGAAAGAAGAGAGAAATAGAGGTACCGTATTCAATTATAAATCCTCCAATTCATTTTTACACATCTAATAAATAATGTTCTTCTACAGGCAAGGCAAGCCAAGCATGAGCATCAAGAGAAGATACGTGCTGTCATAGCAGAAAGCCTCAAAGAGAAAGAAGATGACATAGATGGAATGATAGCCAAAGCTTTGAAAGAGAGAGATGAAAGGTAAAAGAAAACAAATTGAAGTGTCTTGAAGGCTGTTCTTTTCAAAACATTATTTCTCAAATTACAGGGAGGCAGCAATACTTCAAAAGAAGAAAGACTATGAGGCCAGATTATTAAAAGAAAGAAAAGATTACCATGCTGAGGTAGAGGTTCAAAAGAAGAAAGAAGCAGCAGAGGACAAAGAATTAAGGCAATGGATCTTAATGCAAGGTCTTAAAAGAAATGAAATAGACAAAATGCATGAAATTAAGAGGAAAGAATCAGAATGGGCAACGAAAATGGCTGTGCGAGATGGCTACAACAAGCAGATAGTGAGTTTCACATTTCAGCAGTTATAAATACAGTCTTCTCTTTGTTTTTAACAAAATTTTTGTTGTATTCTGTAGGAGGAGCACAGAGAGATTAAGAATAAGCATTGTATTCAAGATCACCAAAGATATCAAAAGCTTGTGAGTCTGATGGAAAAAGAGGACGCAGATTTCTTTGATTATGCAAATGAAGTCATGAATGAATGTAAAGTTGGAGGACGCCCACTATACCCCATACAGAAAACAATACATGTAAGGATTCTATTGATGTTTGAGTGTAATGATAACGTTCTTACAAGACAAATTCTACCAAACTTTGGCTGTTCCAGGAATATCGTAAAAAGCATGGCATAATAAATCGTGAGAAATATGAAAAGTGGGCTAAGGAAATGGCAGAACAAGAGAGACGATACAGAGAAGAGGATGAAGATTATAATAGGCAACTGTCTATAATAGATGAACCAACACCTACATGCAAACCACTGTTCCCTCCACTGTTGAAGAAATGTCCACTGTAACATTTGAATACTCAAGGCAAAGTTTATACTATGCAATTCAACTTGACAGTACTTTGTAATACAAACTATTTCAATTGAGGAGATGAAAAGCGGACAATATTTGTTTCAATAGGTTTATTATGTTTGCTTAACAAACATGACAGCAGCAGAATTAAAATAAGTCTAATAGGAAATCAATTATGAAATTGCAGAGATACTTGGGCTCTGAATGTCACACGTTGGTTTGATAAGAAACACGAACTGAACAGAATTGTTTGGATGATCAAGTCATTCATTGACAGTCACTACAAAATTAAAGTCACTTGGAATCTTGCACATCACTGAGACTGCACCTCGCCACCACATCTTGGATCTTCTTTGGAACATGCTATTCCAATTATGTACATAACACGGGGTGACAGCAGAAATTACTGGCGGTCTCCACCTCCAGAGCGGCCTCCACGGCTGCCACCAGCACCACCACCTCCGCTTCTCCAGCCACCATCCCGGCCTCCGGGCCCTCCTCTTGATCCTCGGCCCCGTCCTCTAGCAGCTGCGAGACAGAAGCAAACAAGTTGACATTAAAGGTAGAATGGACGTTGCGTCTACGATTTATTGATCAAGGCCAAACAACTTTGACAAGTGAGACAGGAAGTTGGATAGGATTTGCACTCTCAGAAGAGCGCCATTACAGAACATGAGGACAAACAAAAAAGCAGCACATCTGGCACAAGTCAAGAAACATTGAAAGAAAACTTAACATTGGGGCTTAATGGCGGGATTAAGCGGGAGTGATAGGTTATGTAGTTGTAAATAAAGTTGGACAAGAGCCAGTCAGGGGCGAAGCAAAACCACAATCACCCGAATGTAAAATAAGTTGATACATCATGTTTAACAAAAGGTAACTCACCTTGAGCGCGGAGAATAGCTGATTTTCCTCTACCGGCGCCACCGGCGCCTCCAGACTTGCCTTGTCGTTTGAACATAGGTGCATTTTTCAACATATCTGGTAAGATGAGAAACCGAATTTTCGAGCCTCGGATATAAACATTTTCCAATTGGGCTACTCTGCCGTCACGGTACGTGACCATTACACCCGTCATTTGACAGTTCATATTATCTTCAGCTTCTATGAGCTTGCCCCGGTAGACTTCGCCGGTGTTGGCTTCACATGTAATAATATGGCCTTCTGCTTCGTGTAAGACCTTGATGGGTACTCCAATAGACATCTTGAGGCTGTTTTCACAAACTTCACTTAAAAATGTTGCCTCGCTGTTCTGCAAGTGCGAGGATTACGGCGGATAAAATCGGGAACAAATACAGGCTCTTCCTGCAAACTCTGAACGATCACAATTCGTTTGATGTTGTTGTTTGTTGTGCTTTGGCGTTTGTTTTTTTTATGTTCTTCTTGGATACGCGGCCAAAGGACCTACGAGTCCTTCTTGTCCAGGATTTGTCAAACAGGGAGTTGATTTTAGTGGCTTGAGGCGGCGGTGGTTATTTGTGGCGGGGCGCGGGGCGCGTAGTCTGGTTAACTACTTTCAGTATTTGTACATTTTTGTCCACATTAATTTGTTTTCATGAAAGCCGCCTTATTATTTCCGCCCCGTTATGAAGCTATTAAAACCCAAGTGGGTCACTCATGAAAATGGTGAGTCGGCCTGCATTTTAATCATGTTGTTACTCACTCGATCCCATTGTCGGCGTTTGTCTTGCTAGGTTAAAAGGGTTGTAAACATCAATCCATTCACACAATTTACAGCGTTAAATTTCCGTTCGACGTTTAATATGTTTCGTTTTTAACGTCTCTGTGGTCCTCTGTTAATCTGTTAAGAGTTTTTGATGACTCTGTCCTTGTACACTTGCTTCCGAGAGAGGTGTGACAGTTTCAGTTATCCAATTGTAATCTTTACACTTTACCCTTTTCCCTCGTGTGAACTACCTTTACTGGTTACAAGTTATAGACAAGTACGGCAGGTTGTTCATACCCTGTCGTTTAATTTTTCTCATTCGTTCTTTTCATTGGCCTTGCTAAACCTAGTCCTGGTGCACTTATTAGGGAAGTACACCTACTCAGGTCTTTCAGGAGGAGGTCACTGACTGTCATGTAAAGTTAGTGTCTGTAATTTGTGTTCAAGACCTTAATTAATATGCTAATAATATTCCCCCACAACCATAGAATTCTTGGTCACTTCCTTCAACAGTTTCGACAAGTCTTTTCAATGTTTCTTGGATACTGTGTTCTGATGCTGTTTGGTTTGTTCCAGATTCACCTATATTTTCAATCGACATCCACCCTGATGGCTCAAGATTTGCAACCGGTGGTCAAGGTAAATTTGAATGATTTCTTATTCCTTTGAATACTTGTGTATATTGAGGAAAAAGTCTCAATAACTTTAAACTGAAATGCTTTTCAGGTGCGGATTCTGGAAAGGTTGTCATATGGAACATGGCACCAATTGTTGATAAAAAAGCAGAGTCTGATGAAAATATTCCTAAAATGTTGTGTCAAATGGACAACCATGAAGGTAATCTTAATATATTCCTGTAATTAATTTACTTCTAATGTCATGAGAAAACTTTTGGTGTTTAATGCTTTTAATCCTGTCCTAGCCTGTGTCAACTGTGTTCGTTGGAGCCATTCTGGCCGTTTTCTGGCCTCTGGGGGTGACGATAAATTAATTATGGTTTGGAAAATTAATCAGTATTCTGGTAAGTGCACAGATATGCACAGATTTGTCAAATTTATCCTCTCCAAAGCTCTCATTAATTATTATATCAATTTTTGTTATTTTAGGTGTTAACACAGTATTTGGGACTGGTGGGGGCACTGTGAATGTTGAGTCTTGGCGCTGTTCTGCAACTTTAAGAGGTCATGATGGTGATGTCCTTGATTTAGCATGGTCGACTCATGATGCTTGGTTAGCTTCTTGTTCTGTAGATAACACTGTAATTGTATGGAATGCTCTTAAATTACCAGGTAATAATTGAAATTTTTAAAATATAGAATTTGTCTAACAATCATGAAAGGAGAACACACTGTTATTTTCTGTTTTGTTAAAAAATTATGATAATTTTGTACAAACCATGTGTTTTTTTGCCTTGCAGAAACTATAGCAGTTCTGAAAGGTCATACAGGACTTGTGAAAGGAGTTACTTGGGACCCAGTGGGTAAATACCTAGCTTCACAGTCTGATGATCGCACATTAAGAGTGTGGAGAACTGTTGACTGGAAAGAAGAACAAGTCATTAAAGATCCATTTGAGAAGTGTGCAGGTAGCACTCATGTTTTAAGATTAAATTGGTCTCCTGATGGGGAGTTTCTTGTCTCGGCGCATGCCATGAATGGACCAGGTCCAGCTGCACAAATAATTCAAAGGGATGGCTGGTCTTATGAAATGGATTTTGTTGGTCACAGAAAACCAGTGACTTGTGTACGGTTCAACAGTGTGTTGTTCAGGAGAGCTTCCAAAAAGGCTTCTTCGTATTCTTGCTGCTGTGCAATTGGTTCCCGTGATCAATCTATCTCAATTTGGATGACAACAAAGCAGAGGCCACTTGTTGTAATCCGAGAACTATTTTTAAATTCTGTTCTTGATTCATCTTGGAGTAGTACAGGCCATCAGTTGATGGCGTGCTCATGGGATGGCACTGTAGCATACATAGAATTTACTGAAGATGAATTAGGGAAAGCTTTAACTAAAGAAGAGAAGGTAATGACTCATTTGATTTTACTACAAATATCCTATTTGACTTGACAACTTGACAATTTTTCTATTACTCATGACCTACAGATATCTATCCAAGAAAAAAAGTATGGAAAATCATTGCTGTCACAAAAAGACACATATGTTTCAAGAGTTGTTGAAACTCCCGCTCTGTTACAAAAGCAAGACCAATCTGCTTTAAAACTGGATGGTATTGTAAATAGCGGTTCAGTCACAAATTTTGAAGACAGGAAGACTTCCTCTACACCTGTCAAGGGTCCCATCAACAAACAGATCGAGACTCGCACATCAGACGGACGAAGAAGAATAACACCTATGTTCATACCCTCTGCACCTGACCGAGGGTAAGTGCATTTATTTGTTGTTGTACTAGTTTGATGGAAGTATTTTGTTTGTAATTTGGTCTTATCAATAATTGCAGAGATATGCCACAACCATTTAGTGCCAATTCTTCCTCACAACCGACTTTTAGTTCAGCAGAAAGTAAAAGTCAGATTGTTGTGGAAAAGCGAGAAGATGTTGTGAAGCCAAATGTAGCTGTAAAATCTCCACCTAAAGAGGGTGTGTATAGTGATTTAACCACTGTAAAATCTTGTTGTCCATCTGTTTTGCATTTTTAATCATATCCCCAACATTTTTTCTAGGATCTACTTCTGCTACCCCAATTGTTAATGGTCATGCTAGCCCTCCAGTTGAAAACACGTCTGAGTGAGTCAAATATTCTGTACTACTTCTTATTTTGTGAATTTGTTGGCCTGCCATTGTAACATCTGAGAAAATCTTGTCTAAATTCCTTGTAGGAAACCATCATCCACACCTTTTGCTCCTGTCTCGTTTGGTGGCAAACGCCGTGCAGAGAAAGAAAAAGATAAGGAAAAGCAAGCTACTTCACAAACAACTTCACAAGCTCAACCATCTCAACCACCTCAGCCCAAGAGAGCTAGATTCTGTCTGGACAGGCCTCCTGTCCTCTCCCTCCCACCTCCTCACAACGCCCAGGATTCAGGGCCCCTCACGGGCCGAGCTGATGGGCCTGGCATTGTTCTCCCTGCTCTCAAGAGTGCATCAAATTTAGCTGTCCAAGTAATTATCAACAGTCCAGCTGTCTTTCTCATGAATGTTCTCAATTTTTGCTGTTATACATGAATATCATTTATCTGTTTCAGGTGGAGAACACTAAAATTCGGAGAGATGCCCACTGGGTCCAGGTGGAAAATGGTTTTTCTCTTACATCAAGTGGTCCATTATCTAGATTAAAAATTGTTCGTAGTCCTATTATGCCATCAGATATTGTTAATTCACTGGCTAACTCAAAGGAGGTTACCATGTGGGAAACAGTTTTCGGTATGTGTTTACGCTGCATTTTATTCTTTGCCAAAACTTGGTTTGGAACCTTTATAAGTTTCTTGTTGCTCATTGTCATATTTTTTATGTAGGTTCTCCGGTTATTGGTGTTGTGGCAAATATGAACATAGTCTGTGTGGCGTTGGAGGATGCCACTATTCAGATTCTGGATTTTAAAACTGGGTCACGCCGCACCCCACCTTTGGTCCTCTCTGCTCCCGCTAGCAGATTATCCTTAAATGTGAACTCTTTCTTTATGGTTGTAACAGCATGCGGACACATGAGTATTTGGGATCTCATCAAGTGCCGCAAAGTTATTTTAAATGAAAGTCTTTTACCCATCATGAATGGGTTATCAGGTTTGAATTGTTCCTTATTCCACCTCCTGCTGTATTCCTGACCATTCTTCACAGTTTTCTACAATGTAATGACTTTTATTTCAGGCTCACAAGTAACATTGCTCAGCTGCTCCTTATCAGAAAGTAATATTCCATTAGTGTCTTTGTCTACTGGGAAAGCATTTACTTATTCAGATGATATGGGCTGCTGGTGAGTTCTTTGTCATTGATTTTTTTAAAATGTTTTTGGAGTTTTTTTTTTATTTTTTCTTCCAGAGTTAGAAACCTTTAGAGCTCCAGTGTTTTTCTCTCACAGTTTCATTTTTCTACAGGCTGCAAGTTGGCAACAGTCGTAATCCTGTCAGTAAGAATTCAGTACACCAATCATTCTTGGGCAACCCTGTATCTAATGGCACAGCCTTGCCACTGGCATGCTTACAAGCTGACATTCGAAGGTATTAGTTTTGATTGATTGAGGATGTTTCTGTCTTTCATCTGTACAACACTAATTTCTCTTATGTATTTGGCAGTTGTGGTAAAAGCAGTACCCTCGGGGTCGCCAGCAGCAGCAACGCCGCTTTGGTCAGCCAGCCATGCTCATTGGCCTTTTTGGATGAGCAGCTAGTGTCCTGCATAGCAACTTCATCCCCGCGGGAATATCAGTATTGGCTGCTCACAACAGTCCGCTATCTAGTCCACACTGGTAAGATGAACAACCCTAATTTCTCTGATGTGCACTTTAGAAGGTTGTTGACTAATTTCTATTTCATTTCTCAGGTTTAGAGGAGAGATTACGATTAATTTGTGATGATCTTTTGGGACCAATTCACAAAGGAGTGGGTAAATCTAACTCATGGGAAAGCTCTGTAATGGTAAGTCCTACTAAGATCTTTAATCTTCCTTCTCTGCCTGTGTTCTACTATTAAGTTTTCATTCTTTACTGCCTTTTTTAATAGGGTATATCCAAACACAAGATGCTCAAGGATATTTTGGATGTTGTTTCAACAAATTTACGGTGGCAACGCTTATGGACAGAATACACGGATCAATTGAAGTCACTTGAAGAATTGCAGAGATGAAATAAATTACCTTACAATAGTGCGGTAATATTTTGTAATAATCAATAACTAATGTAATAATGTGGCATGTTTTAAAAAGTAACATGCCTTGTCTGAAAAACCTATAAGACTTCCACTTTACTTCAGGAATATAATATCCTATGAAGTGAGTTAAGTTAAGTCAGTTTCCTACTCTCTGAGAAATGTGATAGCTTTGCGTGTTTGTTTGTGCCTTTTTGAGCATTTTATTACTTGTATATTATTTTAAGTTTTTATCTGTAAATGTAAATTTTTCTGTTGTACATTGTGTCAAACTATTGTATTCAAACTTACATCATCTGTTTGCATGTAAGAGAGAGACTGTATTGTGGTCTGGCCTTGAAACCAAAGTTGTCTGTCTGAAATCTTATAAGCCTGATCATGTTAATTGTTGAAACTTGTGTACATGTGGATATAGTGCCACACCCAGTAAGAGGTTTGTAAATGATTGGGTTATAGATTAAATTGAACTCTTTGTTGAAGAGCTATATTTGAATTGTGTTTAAAATTTTGTAATTATGTTGTGGGCATTGCAAATCTACACCTTTTTACGCTTACATTTTTTTATGACACTTTTGTACAAACTATATTAAAAATATCTTCAGAACCCAACCAGTTTCAAACATTTTGCATAGTGAGACATTGTAGCATATGAACCCTGAGGCCTGTACATGAATGAAAATGTGATATGTGATAGCTCATTAATTTATTAATTACTGCCTTTTTTTCTCCCCATTTTGTTTGTTTTTGAGTTGATCTCAACATTTTGGTATGTGCAACCCTTGAAATTCTATGAGTAAGTTTATTGGGTATTTTATACATCTTAGTGCTCAATTATTTTGATTCTTTGTACTATTCCCACAAATTAAACATTTGAATAATATTTCTTCTCCTTCAATGACCCTCCATCCAAACACACGGCGGTGGAACTGAGGTTGACATCGCTGGAAAGTCCTACAGAAGTACGTTCAGACAAGCAATATAATTCAGTTTACAAAAAAAAAAAAAGAAAAAAAAAAAGAAACAGCTAAGAACAAAAAGTCACTTTTGAAAGTTAAGTGACCAAACTTGAAAAAGGTGACGAGGGAATGCCCACTCATCCCGAATGAAGGCGCCGCTCCGCCACCAACCGCGAAACTCGAAAGGCATGCAGATCAAAACGAAGCCAAGCCGCGAAGAACAAACGATTCTAATGACGGCGCGCTCTGCGCTTTCGATCCACTCCACTTCCACTCGGGCGGCCGGTGCGGCCGGTGCGATGTGGACTCGGACTTATCTCGAGCTAATCTCCCTGATTCTTCCGCGGCGCCCGGCGGCGCCGATTGCCGCCGCGATGCCGCACCCGCAATCGGTTCGTGAACCTGCGGGCTGCCTCTCTTCGTCGCTCTGTCTCTCTCGCACCTCTACTGGACGCCTCACGAGTGCGAGAGGGACAGCGACGAAAACGACTCTCGGAATCAGTCTGCTTGCGGGCTGGCGCCCTTGCTGGCGCCGGCGTCCGGGCTGATTCCGAACAGTGCTCCGTCCGTCGCTCTGTCTCCCTCGCACCTCAGGCTGCCTTAGGCTCGTCGGAAGCGCCCAGTTCGGGTGCGAGAGAGACAGAGCGACGAAAGCACTTGTTCAGCATCAGCGGTGCCGCCGTCGCCTCCCCTCCCCGACCACGTTTATCAAATCCACTGCCGATGTCCTGCTTCCGCGAGATGGAGGACGATGGACGCAGGATCCAGGACGACGGCGGCGCCAGGGCGCAGCCAGGGCGCCCGTAGTAGTACACCGGTGTTGTTGTGGACTCGGACCGGCCGGCCGCGCGAGGAAGGAGGGGGCGCGCTTTGGGGAGGGGAGCCCCCGCCGTCGCGCGCCGCGCCGCCCCGCCAGAGCAGCCAGCCAAGCCTTAGTTAGTTGTGGTCGAGCAGCCACGAGGAGAGGATCTCCTTCGCGCCGCGCCTCGCGCGGTCGGTCTTTCCATTGTCGTCGCGAGTTGCCGTACGTCAGCGGCGGGAACGCTCCGCGACCCCCTGGATTATACACCGCCATCGGCGAAGGACTCTGTCCTGTGCTGTTTCCTACAGTGACCCCAGTGCTCTGCTGTCCGAGTGACACCCCAGTGCAAGTGTGTGTGTGTGTGCTGTGATCAACGTGTGCGTGCGTCGGCTGCATTGCCAAGCCCCGTCAAAACATCCGGTGGGTTAAGGCCGCCGGCATTAAGATACACGAATACATTTAAACCGGCCGCCAGTGCTGCGTGCAGTGCGTGCACTGCGTGCCACCGCGTGCCACTAGTGTAGTGTCGAGGGCGAAGAAAAGTGAAGTGAAGTGGAGTGGAGTGGAGTGGAGTGGAGTGGAGTGGAGTGGAGTAGAGGCGCTGTCCGGGCGAACTGGATTAGCCGCTGTTTCCCGCGCTTTCCGCCCAGCCGCTGGTGCTTCCCCGCGCACCCCGCCAGCCCCGCCGCGTTTCGAGTCTCCAGGTGAGCGAGAGAGACAGCGAGAGCTGTCGAGGTAATAACACGGCCCGGCCGAGTGGCCAGTGTGCCGTAATGAAGGTAATGGAAGGGTGCGGGCCGTGTCACTCGCGTTTAGCGCTCTGTCTCTCTCGCACGCAACGCGAGGGGCGCGCCGCCGAGCGGGTGCGAGAGAGACAGAGCACCGTTCGGAGTGGGCCTGTTGCTGGCGCACTGGCGTCACTGCTGCAGCGCATCCGGGGCCGCCACCGCGCGCGACCTGTCGACCTGTCACTTGTCTTCAGAAAGCTCCAGGATTCGAAATGAGTCTCGCCTCTGCCTTCCTCCGCTGGCCGGCCGACTGCTGTGACGGCCTCACGGCCTGACGGCGAGGCTGACGGTGTCTGCTGTCTGTCACAACGGCGCCGCCGCTTGATGCGGATAGAAATTCAAATTGGCGGCTTTGGCTTTTGCATCTCGGAGACCTGCTTTGCGTGTTTTCGAGGCGTGTGCGCGATCCGCGGCCTTCACGTGTAGTGGCCGACGTGGCCGAGGAGCCGCGCCTCATCGAGGTGTGTGTCGGTGTGTGAGGGAGATAATGAGGCCGCACCGGGGCGCACGTAGCTCTCACGTAGAGCCATTCTCAACAGTGCTCTGCCTCTCGCACCCCAACGAGGCCACGACGGGACCCTTTTCTGGCGGGCCGGGCGTCGTCGAGCTGTCACGGTGCAGCTGCTTGGGGGCTCCACGGGCGTGACCGCGCCGACCACGGGGTACTGGCTGCTGGCTGACCGGCACGCGATTGCTGTTCGCTGCGCTTCCTCTGCAGAGGCCCGGCACGTGCCGCCGTGGTGACCACACTGCACGCCCCGTCAGCGCGTGCATGGCGGCCGCGGAAGCCGCGGAAACGTGGTGGCGGCGCCGACGGACGACGCGCAGGTGTCAAGTGTCGGACTGCACGCCGCCAAAGCGCGCGCCTGCCTGGGGGCTTTCGGTGCTTCTTCCTCGCTCCCCTGCGACCGGCGAGCCGCGCGGAATCCGCGGCGGAATCTGTCCGAATCAATGGAGCGATGTCGACGGGGACGTGCCGGGGATTCCCCGAGACCGCGATGCGACGGCGTGCTGCCGGCCCCAGCGTTTCCCGGTCTCCCTGTTTGTCGGCTTGTCGTCTTTGTCCCGGGGCTGCCGGCGCGCTGGCGCCGAGGTGGCGCGGTGGCCCCGTCGGCAAGCCCGCGCCACCCCTTTGTTCACGCGAGGTGCGCCGCGCCCCGCCCCGCCCCGCCCCGCCGGCGTGCAATGCGCGGCACGGCACTATGTCTGTCGCGACACCGCGGGCGCGCGGGCGCATCCTACATTCCTGGCCGGGCCGGGGCCGGGCCGGCCGAGACAGCGAGCAATGCGAATGCGTTGATCCATCTCTGTCTCGCGGTCGCGGCGTGCGCCTCGAAGTGCGCGCTCTCTCTCTCCGTCCCTCCCCTCCCTCCTCGCCGCCGCGTCGCGCCCCTTCGCGCGCAGCCCGGCCTGTCTGGGCGTAAAACGTCCGTAAACTTGTTTGGCCTGCGCTACGGACCGAGACACACCGAGGCGTCCTTAGCTCTTGATCCCGCCGCCGCTGGTCGCGTCATCAGGGTGTCGGTACTGGCACGTGCAAAAGCGAGCGCGACGTCTCTCTCTCTCTCTCTCTCTCTCTCTCTCTCTCTCTCTCTCTCTCTCTCTCTCTCTCTCTCTCTTCTCTCTCTCTCTGCTGGCTCTCGCCGAACGCCGCGCCGGCCACGCCCCGTCTGCGGCTTCGCCGGCACCGAGTCGTTATCGTCGCTCTGTCTCTCTCGCACTGGTGCGGCGTCGCTCGTGGGTGCGAGAGAGACAGAGCGACGAAAACGACTCTCGGAATCAGTCGGCGCATTGTGGCGCGATCAGGGAGACGTTGGGACGAAATGGCAGGACGCGGTCGTGACCGGTGTCGTCGTCGTGGCGACGCTTGTTGCTTTTACGCTCGCGTTTTACGTTTACACCGGGCTTTAAGTGCGTATAAAATCGTCCAGGCTCGAATATAATCCGCATGAGAGGGGGAAGGGGAGGCACTTCGCGGCGCGTCGTTAGCGGGGGCGGCCACCACAGCAGCATCCGGTTCAGCTCCCCTGGAGGCTGATTCCAGACAGCGCTTCCTTCGCGCTCTGTCTCTGTGAGCGCCCCGTCAGTGCGAGGGAGACAGCTCGCGGCTTTGCAGTGGGGTGGCGAAATGGTGCGCCGTCGTCGAGGGGCTCGGCAGCGGATTGATAGTGGAGCTCGTGTTCGCGTGCAGCGTGCAGTGCTGGGGTGGCTGTTGTTGTTGTTGTTGCTGGTGGTGGCGGTTGTTGTTGTTTTACTTGCAAAACTCGACGGAATGGGGGAAAGCGCAGAGCGGTCCCCGCCGCGGGCTGGGCGTGGCGCAGCGTAGCGCAGCGTGGCGTTGCCCGTGGCGGCGGGGGCGGGGCGGCCGGGACAGGGCGTTGTGGTCGAGCACCATGGCGTCTTGGCAGTCTTGGCTTGGGGCGGTGCACTGGGCGGTGCACTGGGCGGTGCGGCCGCCACGCTGGCGTCGTCGGCCGCCTCGAGGACCACCCGGCGCGAGCCCCTTCTTACCCCTTCCAGCGCCCTGCCCCCGCCCTGCCCCCGCCCCGCCCCCGCCCCGCCCCCGCCCCGCCGCCCTGCCCCATGCGTGTTGCTCTGTGCTGCTGCAGGCGCGCGTTCCGGACAGTACTTTTCTCTCTCACTCTGACAGCGCGCGCCTTCCGAAGGGGTGCAAGAGAGAGAGAGAGCTCTGGCTGGCTGTCATCCCCGCCTGCTTGCGAAGGGGTCGAAGGGGTGGGTGCCACACTGTGCCACACTGTGCCACACTGTGTGGACGCACACTGCCAGGGCTTCCCGCCGAGCTGCCTTTTAGCGACCCCGCCAAGATAGCGCGACGGAGGCGGAGCGGCGGAGCGCGGAGCGGCGGAGCAGGCCGAAGTGGCGAGGGGAGACTCCAGGGTGATTATCACCGTAGGTTGTCACTCGCGTTCCCCAGGGTAGTGCTTCTAAACTAGACCACATAGGATGTTGAAATTTGTTTTGAGCTCGCCCCTTGGGGTCCTTTACCACCCCAATCTTGAGTTTTGAGCTGCCACTTCTGAATCGGCCGTAATAATATCGAGAAGTGGTCAAAAGTGAACTCCGTCCACTTCCCCCGCACCAAGTCGATTTCGAAAAGAGGTTTTTAAAAAACCTTCTGCGAGATGAAAGCAGACTTTCTTGTGACCAACATTTTAAAAAAAGTATGTGGGGTCACATCATCGGCCACGGTGACTTTCTGAAAGCAACAGGTGTGAAACAGCACGTCATCAAAATTGTTCCCCCAGTTTTCATGTGAACTCCGTCCACAGTGCTTAATTTGGGGCGAAAATCGCAAAAAAAGCTTTAGTAATGCGACCCGAGTCAGGAATTGTGCATCTTTCTGTTCTGCATCCACCACCATCAAAATCAGCTGGCTGGTGTTGCGGGGAAAGGGGAAACCAAGTGGAATTTAGTCTTCGATTCCGCTGCGTATGTTTTTTAAAACGAACTCCGTCCACCCCCTTTTCTCGAAAACCAATGTTCCAAAAGTGCCCCGATTTCTTCAAAAGTTAGGTTTTAGTGGCCCCTTTGATAAGCGCTTGGTCGGAAGAATCGTATCTCAGCCTAGCGACCAGTGCGTGGCGAGATACAGTGGTTGTAAACGGTACAAGAAATGAACTCCGTCCACCCCTTTTCAAACTGCATATTTTAGCTTAAAAATCAGGTTGTCCCGTAACAAGATTGATCAGAATGAATTGTGTCGTCACTTATATGCACTTAATAGGCACCACAGTTCGTCAGACCTGCATTTAAATCGTTTATTTTGAAGGGGGAAACGGCGAACATAACCTCAAATTGCCGTAAGGCGCATAGGCACCCATACGCCTGTGGTTGCCTGTTTGCCCGGCGCTTCTCTCTGTTCTGTTCAGCGCTGTGCTGTGCACTTAGCTGGGGATCATTTTACTTTCTTCCACTTCTGTTTTGACCACTCTTTGGCATAATCTAGGACCGTTACCTAGCCTTAGAACTTGAAAAAACAGCCATTGGAAATTTGATCATGAACTATAAATTTCTTTTTTGGGCTGTCATTTCTAAACCCGTGGGCCGATTTCGCGGAGGCTTCGTATTTTTACCCTTCTAGTAGTCCCATATCGCCTCCGCGCAAAAAGAAATTTCTTCGGGAACCTTTTATTTCAAAAGTATCCTCGGGCTAAAATGACAACCTACGCTGATAATCACCCTCCACTCGAAAACATTCGCACCTCCCGTGACTGACCGTGACTGACCGACCACCACAAGAGTGACGAACATGGCTTTCGTCGCCCTGTCTCTCTCGAACTGGCACGCCTTGGGGCGAGAGAGACGGGGCGTTTGGGAGCCCACGCCCCGCAGGAAATTCACCCGTGCTCTTTGATTGGCTGCTCCCACGACACACGACCGCGATGGCCTGGCTGCTGTGCTGCCGCTGCCACCTTGGCCGTGCCGCGCGGCTGATTGATAGTAATTGATTTCAATAAATTGATTTCAATAGTCGCTCAATTAGGAGCCGCGATTAGGCCGAGCCGCGCCGCGGCATGAAAGTTTCATGAGCGGGACGGACTGATGGGCCGCGAGGCGGAGAGGCTGACGGGGATTGTGGGATTGTTGTTTATTAGTTTATCGAGTTTATCGGGTGAAACTCGGCAGAGACCCCGCGAAGAGAGACCGTCGTGGAGAGTCCACGCTAGAGAGTCGCGGGAAGGAGGGTGGCAAGACTGCGTTGCGGCGCGTGGCGTGGCTGAGCACGTGGACGAGGCTCGCACTGAGACGCCCCGACGACACGTCACGTCCGGTCACGCCTTGGTCGCGGCGGTCACGGAGGCGGTCACGGCCACGCGGCCGCACGCCGCGGGGACTGCCATTCAGAACGCTCGGCACGCTTCGCACGCGCGGGACAGCGCTCTCCGGCTCAAATGACCGCTCCACGCCTTCCCCCGCCTGTCCGTCCTTTTCCCGATTCGTGGGCTCGTACGGGCTCGTATTGTTCCGACCGCCGCGCCCCGTCGGTCGCGGGTTCGAATCCCGCCAGTCGCTCCCAGCCCGGCGGGGCGCGGCGGCGCGCTTTTCCCTTTGGTCGAGAGTTTATGGTGCTGGACGTCTGGGGCCGGCCGGGCCAGTGGCCGGGCCGGGCAGCACACCGACTCCCGAGGGAGGGTCCTTTTCGTCAATCTCTGTCTCTCTCCCACTCATCCGCGCCTCGTGTGGGAGCGAGAGAGACAGCGCGACGAAAACGACTCTCGGAAACAGTCCACAGGCCGACAGGCCGGGGGGATCAGCCAGACTTCCCGTGATGTGTGATTGTGTAAGGGCGCGGCGCACAGTGGGCCAGAAGACCGGTGGAGGCGGCCAAAACTCTAGACGCGTTTTGAGCTCCAGAGTCCCTAAATGGGACTCGAATCGAACGTGTGACCCCACCAATGGATTCCTCGTTCGGAGAGCGATCCATTGGTGCGGTCACACGTTCGGTTCGAGGCCCATTTAGAGCATCTGGAGCTCAAAACGCGTCTAGAGTTTTGGCCGCCTCCGCCGGTTTCTGGCCCACTGTGCAGCGAAGCGCTGCAACGGCCCGGCCGGCCCGGCCGACGCGGCATTTACATACTGCATTCCTGTCGGCGGGGCCGGCACGGCACTGCCAGGCACTGCTTGTGGCAGGTCGGGAGCCGTCAGTCAGGGCACTAACGAACTAATCCCTCGGAACCCTGCCCTGCCCTCCCTCCCAATATGCATAATGAGGTAAACAGATTTCGACTGATGGAAAACAAAAGTGGACTGAAAGGCAGCCGTCATAATTGAGAGCCCTCCCCGGTGCATCCCACGTGTGTGTGTGTGTGTGTGTGTGTGTGTGTGTGTGTGTGTGTGTGTGTGTGTGTGTGTGTGTGTGTGTGTGTGTGTGAATGACTCGACGCGTTTCGGCCCGTCTCTGTTTCGGTTCGGGACAGACGCCTTATGGACGAACGTATCGGCGAATCGGACGTTCCGAAATGGATGTCTCTGCGAGGCGGCGGTGTGACGGCGGTTCCTTCGCCGCGGGCCTCGGGGCCGTTTCTGTCGCACGGTCGTTGACCGCCGCCGGGTTCGCACGACGCGGGGACACGCGAAGCTCGCTCGACGGAATGCCAAAGTCGCCGAAAAGTCGGACAAATAAATAAATCACCGCGGCTTAAATACTATACGCCAAGGCCGCGTCGATTCGCTCATGATTCACTCGGACGACGCGACTTTTTGGTTCCCGGCCAGCCTGCTCGGCCCGGCTCAGCTCAGCCAGCACACTCTGTTCAATAAAAGACGAAACGAGAAAAACGAATCTTATTCAGAGTGGTCATTAGTGTCGAACGGCCACAACGTGGGTCCGTGACACGCGGAGGGAATGACCGCCTTGTTGTTGTTGTTGCTGTTGTTGCTGTTGTTGCCGCCGCCGCCGTGTGGCGTGGCGTGTGCTCATGAGGCGCAGTGTACCAGCAAACCACAGTCCCTCGTGTGTCAATTCCGCTTCCAGACCTGACGGCGTGCCCTTTCGATTGCCCGACGTAACGCCACTCGCTCGCAGTGTGGGAGGAGCGATTTCCCTTTCCTCACCGATTCGGGCACGGCTCTACGGCCAAACTCTCGAAAAGCAAAGCAAAGCGACTAGAAAGACGCGGCGGTGGTTGCGTCGCTGGCGGTGGCCGCGGTGGCCGGGTTTGCCCGCCGCGGCCAAATCGCCATTTCGAGGAACCGGCGAACGGAACGGAACGGAACGGAATGGATGGCTGGCAGCGCTGACAGCCAATACACCGTCAATACGCCGGCCGGCCAACCGGTATGGAGAATCACCTGCTCGCTGGATCCGGAGAAACGCACGCGCAGCGCGCGGGCAAGCCAGGGCAAGCCAGGGCTGCCAGGGCAAGCCAGGGCTGCCAGGGCAAGCCAGGGCAAGCTCAGACGCGCCCGCTCCCTCCAAAGCAGTCTCGCTCACTCGCACTCGTGCGCGCCGGGCACACATAAATACAAAAAGGCTCCGCAACGACAAGCCTCGCGTGTAATAAGTGTCGAACGGCGTCGGAGTCGATTAATTTTTCGATTTATTCGATATCTCGGAATGAAGACATGCCGCTTTTGGCCCGCTTGCAACGGTGCGCGTCGTGTGTACGAGTTCGCGTGTGTGTGCGAAGCCGGCGAAGCCACGGATGTGCGTGCGAGTATGAATGAGGTGTGTGTGTACTCGCGAGTACGCGCTGCGCTGCCTCTCCAAAAAGGCGAAACCAAAACAACCAAAACAAGCAACGCGGTCCGGAATGCGAGACTGCGTGACGCAAGGCCGGGGAGGTCTCCTCCACCTCGTCCCTCGCCGGCCAGGCAGCCAGGCAGGACAGACGTGTCCTCGGTCCCGTACCCAAGGACTCGAAGACTCGGAGACTCGGAGAACCCGAAGCAGCCTCGGCGTGACTCAGAGCGCGTAGCGCAGCGAGCGCGGCATTCCGAACGGCGCCTTTTTCGTCGCCCTGTCTCTCTCGCACTCATGGGGCGCTGCGTCGGGGGCGTCGGGGGCGTCGGGGCGCGAGAGAGACAGGCCGACGAAACCCACTGTTCGGAATCCGACCAGGCACGGCACGGGGGCGCACCAGGCGGCGCACCCAGAGCGGCAGAGCCGACAGGGCCGGACAGAGCGCGGAGCGGAGCGCGTGGAGGGGGGGGGGGGGAATGTTTTGCTGGCCTGGCAGCCTCGTCCGGGCGGCGCGGCGTGGCGCGTCGTCGGCCCGTCGGCATCTTGCCGCGCTTGGCTGGCTGCTTGGCTGGCCGCCTGGCTGCATCCTTTGCTCTCCTCTCGAGTCGAGGGCTGCCAGCTCGGCCTGTGCGGCGGTCCTGGAGGCTCTGAGGCGCACTAGGAGAGCCCGCTGGAGCATGGCTGAAGGCGACGCGGCTGCCGCGGTGCGCGAGTCGCTCAGGACGACGTTGTGCAGGACCAGGACGACCAGGACCTGTTGGCTGCAAGAACTCACAGAAGCTGTTTTTCCTGGTGTGGGGACAGGCGGGCGGGGCGGGCGGTGGGTGGCTGGGTTTGCCCGCAAGGCCCGCTAGCGGCTCAAGGGAAAGAGGGGGTGGGGGTTATTCGCTCTTTCCAGGAAGGAATGGAATGCGGAGTTGGGTTCGGCCTTTCGGCGCGGCGCTGGAGCTCTGGACGGGCGTCGTCGTCTCTCTCGCTCTCTCTCGGGCTTTTCAGCATTTATCTCGACAGGACTCGGCAGGTCTCAACTTGAGTGGCGCGGGGTGGCGGGGCGTGGACCTTAGCGTAGGCCGGCCTCCCGCCCCACAGCGCCCACTTGTTGTTGTTGTTGAACTGATTTTGTTAAAATGTTGTCTCGGTGCACGCGTGGCCGTGGTGGTTCGCTGGCATGTCGAACAGTGTACTGAACAGTGTCGCTCTGTCGCTCTCGCACCGTTGGAGCGCCCCGAGTGGGAGAGAGACGGGGCACTGTCCAGCGAGGGTCCACGTCCGCGACAATAGCCGAGTCCCGCTGCATCTGCCTGACCGCCCCCCCCCCCATTTTCTGCGACCCCGCAGATTTCGGTTTTCGCGAAACTGCTCTGGCGGTCGGAGTGGGAGAGGAGAGGGGGGGGGGCAAGGTGGTGTTTTTCTTGGCCAGCCGGATATCTGCCTTGGAGCAGCTGCACGGCCTGCACTCCGCACACACACACACACACACACACACACACACACACACACACACACACTGCCGCGCCGCGCCCAGACGGCAGGGCCCTCGCCGCCCCCGCTACCCCCTGGCCCGCCCCTGGCCCGCCCCTGGCCCGCACCCCTCGCTGTCGGGGTCGGCCTTTCGGCGGGGAAAACTCCAGGTAAAAACTGCGCAGGTCGACCTGGTTTGCGCGCGACGACGGCGTCGACGGCGTGGTGCGCGCCCCGCCTGCCCAGGGCCCTGCCCCCTCCACACGCCTTGCAAGGACTTGCCCGTGAGCTAGATGCATACTTCGAGCTGCTCCCCATTTTCATCCAGCCGTTGCCGCGTTGCGGCGACGAAGGCGTTAGCCGACAGAGCGACGAAGTGTCTCTTCGGACTCGGTCTGCAGGCCGAACTGATTGCACCTGAGAGGGCGCCGAGAGGCGTCGAGGAGAGGCGTCGGCCACCCACCGCAGGATGGACGCAGCGGCGGCGGGGCACCCCGTCGTGGACGCCGTGGACGGCCTTTGTGCTGCAGGCGCCAGGCCGCGCCCCGCCGCGCCCCGCCGCGCCCCGCCGCGCCGCACGGCGCCGCATACCCCGAGCGGCACGCCACAGGCACGCCGACGACACGCCGAGGACATGTGCGAAACAGGGTGCCGCATCCGGTGCCAAGAAATTGAATGCAGTGTATCGTGTGTCGCCCCCTCACTTCCTGCCCCTCCCCCTCCCCCTCGATGTCGATGCGTCGCGAGAAGAACGGGTTGCACTTTGACGCCTGCCCTGCCGCTAGAAGCTTCAAAGTGGTGCACGAGTTTCTAGTTGGCCACCAGAGTGCGTCACAGAGTGCGTCGCCTCCGCCAGGATGTCGCAGAAGTAAACAGGCGGGTTGACGGCGCGGGGCGCGGGGGCGTCGCCACTCAGCGGGCGGCCGCTGGCCGGCCTGCCACTTCACACGCCTTGCAAGGACTTGCCCGTGAGCTAGAGCAACCGAGCGCTCCCCTTCATCCGCATGCCCCCGACGAGGCGTTTGACGAAGTGTCTCTTCGGACTCGGTCTGCAGGCCGAACTGATTGTACCTGAGAGGGCGCCGAGAGGCGTCGAGGAGAGGCGTCGGCCACCCACCGCAGGATGGACGCAGCGGCGGCAGGGCACCCCGTCGTGGACCGTGGACGGCCTTGTGCTGCAGGGCCGGGCCGCGCCCCGCCGCGCCCCAGCCGCGCGCCGCGGCCCGCGCGCCCCGCGCGCCGCATACGCCGAGCGGCACGCCACAGGCACGCCGACGACACGCCGGGAAAGTCGAAACAGGTGCCGCATCCGGTGCCAAGATTGATGCGTGTCGTGTGTCGCCCCCTCACTTCCCGCCCTCCCCTCTGATGTCGATGCGTCGCGAGAAGAACGGTGTTGCACTTTGACGCCTGCCCTGCCCCTAGAAGCTTCAAAGTGGTCACGAGTTTCTAGTTGGCCGCCAGAGTGCGTCACAGAGTGCGTCGCCTCCGCCAGGATGTCGCAGAAGTAAACAGGCGGGTTGGCGGCGCGGGGCGCGGGGGCGGCGCCACTCAGCCGGCGGCCGGTGGCGGACTGCCGCGACTCGTTCCTTTCGCGAGTGATGGTGCACTGCACGTGTACCACACACGGGCGGCTGCGCATCCTAACCCAATTCCGAGCCTCAAGGAGACTCGGCGACCCCTGCCCCCTGCTCGGAGTTCTCGGAGAGGAAGGCGAGAAGGCGCCTCGAAGCCGGAAACCTGTTTGTCCCAGCGAGGAGTCGACCCCGGCCCAAACTTTGAGCCTCGGTTGACGCGAGCCGCGGCCTCTTTCGTCGCCTCCTCCAGGATTCCGGACAGCGCCTCATCGCTCCGTCTCTCTCGCACCGCCGAGAGACGGAGCGACGCTGACAAGAGAGAGAGAGAGAGCGGGCTGTGATAAAACGACGGCGGAGCGGAAGAAAATGGAAGAAATGAAGGAAATAAAGAAAATGAAGCAGAGCACTGGAAATGAATGCCGGGGAGTCGTTTCGAGGTTCCGACTGCGTCAAAAGACCTTGGCCTGCAAATCTAATCAGGGCGCTGAAACCCAGTCCCGGGGCCTCTGGAGACCTCTGGAGGACACGCACACACTAACACTCCCACCGAGTCCTTTTTCCTCCTCTCTCTCTCTTCGGCCCTGGGCAAGGCATGGCGAGGCCCGGGGCTGGCCCTGCCGTGGCCCTGCCGTGGCCCTGCCGGGGTCCAATTGCACTCTACGCGATTACCCTCAGTACGGTGTTTTGTACTTTGTAGTTCCAAGGTTCGAGCAAGTGGAGCCTCCGTGGGGTGGCGGTGTCTGGCCCACTGGCCGCGGATTCGGCGTGAGCCAGAGGGCTGCTCCGGGGCAGGGCGCCGAGGCCGCCACTGTCCACGCGATGGCGCTGCGGGGGTACGCGCCATTCGCACACGTTGACACGTTGAACGTGGAGGCGGCGAGTCCGAGCCGCCGGGCTCTTCCCCCATCGCCGATTTAATTAGTTAATTAGTTCGTTGATTGGTTGGCTAATCAGCTGCTGCTGTAGGAGTCCTGCGGCGCTCATCCGGTCGCCAGTGCGTCCTGCGCCTCAGGCGGTAGGAGTAGTTCCTCTGTCTCTCTCGCACCTAGAGGTGTACAGGGGGCGCCCCGTGAGTGCGAGAGAGACGCAGCGACGAACACGGCTCTCGGAATCAGTCTGCAGGGCGCAGGGCGGGGGCGCATTGCTGCCAGATCTTTTGCGCTTCCCAGGGCGCTGGTGTCGCGTCGTCGTGCTGCGAGAGGCTTGAATGCCGGCCGGCGCGTTTTACAGTGTGACGCCGGGCACGGCGCTACTAGAGGACCAACTTTTCTGTTCCGGCACGGCCTCCACGGCCTCCCTCCACGGCCTCCATGGCCTCCACGGCCCCCCACGGCCTCCACGGCCACGGCGCGGAGGGGCTCCGCGACGACACTCGAGTGCCGGTGTGCGCAGCGCCAAGTGCGGAGCAGTGCGGAGCCGCGGCTGCTGCAGCATTGTCTAAATTGGCCGCGGCGGGCGCTGCGGCACCGTGCTGTGGCGCTGTCGACTGATTCCGAGAGTCGTTCTCGTCGCTCTGTCTCTCTCGCACCCCCTACGGGACGCCACACGTGGGTGCGAGAGCGACTAAAAGGCCGCTCGGAATCACTCTGCTGTATATTTATTCGTGGGCGGGGAGCCCCCTTCCCGCCCCTTCCCCTTGGGCTGCCGCGGTCGCGCGGTCGCGCCCGCCTGTTCGCACCGCGCCGCCGACCCGCACCGCGAAGCACCGCGAAGCACCGCGGCGAGACGGGACGACGGGACGCGACGCCCCCCCCGCCGGCGCCGCCAGGCCGCCCTCGGCGGGGCCCGCCACGCAGATTGTTTTGTTTGTCTCGGGCGGTCGTGGCGGTCTCGGACGCCGCGCCAAGTGGTCACGTGGTCGCGAAGCCTGGCGGAGAACGCCCGTCTGTCGCGACGACTTGCACTAAGTAGGTCCACTAAGCTGGCGCCGCTTTTTTTTTCCTCTCGCCGCTCTGGTTCTTTTGACGTATTTTGGATGGAGGGGCTTGCCGATGGCGGGAACGGAACGCAGGGGAGACATGGACGTGGACGTGACGCAAATATTTGACAGCGCACTCGACTGGTAATCGGGGTGGCGGCCTTTTCCTCAAGGAGAGGAGTGTGTACGACGTAGCGCCGCGCCCCGCCCCGCCGCGCCCCGCCGCGCCCCGCCCCGCCCCGCCCCGCCCCGCCCCGCGGGCTGTATGCCGCGCGATACCGCGTCGGCGGCAAACAAAAATAAAGGTGTTTGCCACCGGCTGCGTGCGGCGGTGGGGCACGCCACGGCACGCCGTGCTCGCGGCCTGCACGTGGAGGATAGGTGCGCCTCATCGAATGGTGCGCTACACTGCCGCCACACCGCCACACCGCCACACCGTACTACGGCCCCTGATAGGCCGTGCACGCCGTCATGATGTCGTCATCGTGCACGTCGGCGTCACGCGCAGAGAAGATCAGAACTCGAAAATTAAATTTGAGGCAAAAGTGATTTTTTGAAAAGTTGCTTGGAGCACTCTCCGTCGCGGATACCACCAAAAAGAATGAACGCACTGCCTAACCGCAGGCGAGCACAGCGAGTGCCTCGAAGTGCCTCGCATGCTCCCTCGGCTCCCTGCGTGGGGAATAACCGAGGAATAACAGCACTGTCCCGTGGCAGAGACACAAGAGACACTGACTTTTGACCGTTCGGTCCCGTGTTCGCACAGCCACCGGTTTAGCGGCAAGTGAAAACGACTGAGTCGCGTGCGAGTAATGCTTCTCTGGCGCGCATCGCGTTGCTTCCAGAAAATTCTGCGAGTTTCGTCGTTTTCGCTTTCGAGATGCACAGCGGCGGGCGGTCATGCCGCTATTTCCGTGCCGGGCTGCGCGGCGGCGCCAGTATCTCCCTCATTGGCGTCACACACAATCCGCGGCGCGCCGATCCGACCATCCGAGCGCGCAGTGTCTCATGTTTTCTGATTCGTGGGGCGTGTGCCTTTCGCCTCCTCGATGCTTGCTGATGACCCCGACCCGACTCCCATTTCATGTCCATGGGCGATGTCTGTCTGCCCCGTCCCCCCACTGCCACAGCCGTCTGCTGGGCTCGCCGTCGTCGTGGTATCGGCCGCCGGGTAGCCCATTCATGGAACGGGTCCGCCACCACACCACGCCCCGCCCGCCGCGCCCCGCCCCGCCTGGCCGCTCTGGAGAGATAAGACGGGGGCCTTGGCCCTGGGCCCTGCTTGGCCCTGGTGACGTGCGGGCGGCGCGGCGGCGGCGCGGCGACGGAGGCCGTGCCCACATTTGTTTGTCCGTTTCCGGGACGACGGAGTCTAGAGTCTCGGGTCCCGAGGGGCGGTGGCAGCGCTGGCAGCGGGATGGCCGACCCTGCGTGGACCCTGCGGGGCCCAAAAGGGGCCTCCTGTGACAACAAAGTGGGAGGGCTGTGCGGCCTAACCGACGCGGGGGGGGGGGGGGGGGGCAATCCGACTGATACAGGCCACGATTTCCCTTCGAAGGGTCACTCGAAGGGCGAAGGACAACACAGGCCGGCCGCTGTGGCGCGCTCGGGCCGCTCGAAGGGCCGCTCGTAGAGTCGGAGAAGGCTTCGAAGGTAATGCGGCACAATCACTACTACACTAGTTGGAGGTGTGGCGCGGGGAGGAGCGAGAGGGAGAGGAGCCGGAAAATGTGTCGGGCTGGGAGGGGAGGGGAGGGGAGGGGGGGCTCGCTGGGACCGAGAGTGTCTCTCTGCTCCGGCGTCTCTCTCCTGATGGTGGCGGTGATGGAGGCTGTCGCACCGCGGTTCAGGCCTTCTCGCGGCCTCTCTGATAAGGCCTCGTTTTCGGCGTTGTGCGTCCCTCTCCCTCTCTTTCTCTAGGAGCAAGTACTGGTCGGAGCAAGGGGCGAGCTGCTCGGCGTACGTAGGCAACGGCGGCAACGGGAGACGATAGCCCCTGGCGATCACAAAAGCGCCCGGGCCGGGCCGCGAGGCGGGACGCAGAGAGAGACAGACAGAGGAGTCCGGGCGAGTCCCTGGGTCTGTGGGGGCGTGACGGGGGTTGGGCCGAAGGGTTGGAAAAGGGGGGGGGGGTTGCGAAACGCGAGGCACGCGCCTGTCCCGACAGGACCCGGCAGGACTCGTCAAGGACGCCTGGATCACAGCGTACACGCTCGGAGCGCTCGGAGTGACAGCAAGAGCGTGTTTGACCCGCCCTCCCTCGCAGTTTGCGGCCAGTCCCGCCAGTGCGACACGCGGCTCCACGCCGTGCGTACATGCACCGCTCCGTGCTCGCGGCTCGGGCGCCTACTCGCCGGCCACGCTGCAGGTATCGCTCGGCTCGGCGTTAGTGGGCGGCGCGTGTCTGTCCCTCTCGCACTCACGGCGCGTCCCGGAGGCCCACGTGGGGGGTTGTTCGTCCTCGAGTGCGTAATCTAGTTCTCCCTCAAAGCGTCGCGCGGCTTGAAATTGGAAACGTGTTCGCGGGAGAAATGAAAAAAAAGGGGGGGGGGGGGACGTGTGGCGCCGCGCGCTTTTATTATTTTGCGTAACGAGGGAGTAATTGAAGCACTGGCGCGGCCCCGGTGGACCAATTACTTGGAAACGCCCAACTGTCGGTTCCGAGGCGCGCCTCGCGGAACGGGCGAATGGCACCGTTCGGTTCGCCGCCCCCTAGAAGGCCGAGGAGGCCGAGTCCGCGGCGTGGCAGTGCCGTGGCAGTGACTAGCAGTGTAGCCGCTTCTGTTTTCCACGCCGTTTGGTAATGCGGTCCCAGGGGACGCGGGACGCGGCGAGGACGCGGCGCCCTTGCGTGGTCCGCCGCCGCCCCGCTAGGCTAGACCGGGCCAGGCCGGGCCAGGCCCCCGCGGGGCCCCGCGCGGAGTCTGCGCGGTGCGCGGCCTACTGCCGAAGCGTCGCTCTGTCTCCGTCGCACTCGGGGGGCGCTGCGTACCGCAGGTGGGTGCGAGAGAGGCAGAGAGACGATGGTCCGGAATGGGGCGGCCGGCCCCCGTGGGGCGCCCCCTCGGCCGCCCCGGCACGTGCGGGGGGGGGGGGGGGCGTCCTTGGGGCTGTACCGCCCCGACGCCGCGTGGCCGTCCAGGTTGGCGGCTCCGCGTTCCGCGTGGCACTAGCAGTGTGCCGCCGGTGTTGATCCCATTTGAGGGAGATTCGCCGTGCCGGTGGTGCCGGCCGGGACGGGGCCTTAGTGCGGTTTGCGCGGCAAGGACACTTGATCCTCGCTTTGTCCGCGTTCGCCGTCCCCACCGTCTTCGCCGTGTTGTGCTCCGCGCTCGCCCCGCTCCCCTTGATGACAATGAAGGGCCTGCCCCGGTAGGTCGCTACCCCGACGTGGAGGAACGCTGGTCGAGGCTTCGGGGCGGAAAGCTGAAACTGGGGGTGAGTTGGAGAAGGAAGCTACTGGGCAAGAAAAGTACGCCGCCTGCAGACACCTCGACATCCACTCGACAGGGATTCCCAACTCAGATTTTCATTGGAGGGACGCGAGGCTTCCGCGGTTTCAGGACCTACGTACACTGAAGATTCGTTGTATACATACCGCGACTGCCGCAGCTGTTTTCCGGTTCGTTTGAAAGCCAAGACCCTCGCTAGGAGCCGAGCTGAATTTGCCAGCGCCGCGTCTCGCCGCGCTCCGCTTCCCCCTTTGCTCATTTCGCATCAAAGCTCGAACGCACCGCTGTTCCAGGTTCCATCAGCAGCGCGGTGGCGGAGCCCCGCCTGCCCCGCCTGCCCCGCCTGCCCCGCCTGCCCCGCCTGCCCCGCCTGCCCCGCATGCGGGCCTGCCCGCTGCCCCGCCTGCCCCGCCTGCCCCGCCGTGCCCCGCCGACCGCCTGCCCCGCCTGCCCCGCCTGCCCCGCCTGCCCCGCCTGCCCCGCCTGCCCCGCCTCCCCGGCCTGCCCCGCCTTCCCCGCCGTGCCCCGCCTGCCCCGCCTGCCCCGCCTGCCCCGCCTGCCCCGCCTGCCCCGCCTGCCCCGCCTGCCCCCGCCCTCCCCGCCTGCCCCGCCTGCCCCGCCTTCCCCGCTGCCCCGCCTGCCCCGCCTGCCCCGCCTGCCCCGCTGCCCCGCCTGCCCGCCTGCCCCGCCTGCCCCGCCTGCCCCGCCTGCCCCGCCTGCCCCGCCTGCCCCGCCTGCCCCGCCTGCCCGCTCCCGCTGCCCCGCCTGCCCCGCCTGCCCCGCTGCCCCCGCCTGCCCCGCCTGCCCCGCCTGCCCCGCCTGCCCCGCTGCCCCGCCTGCCCCGCCTGCCCCGCTGCCCCGCCTGCCCCGCCTGCCCCGCCTGCCCCGCCTGCCCCGCCTGCCCCGCCTGCCCCGCCTGCCCCGCCTGCCCCGCCTGCCCCGCCTGCCCCGCCTGCCCCGCCTGCCCCGCCTGCCCCGCCTGCCCCGCCTGCCCCGCCTGCCCCGCCTGCCCCGCCTGCCCCGCCCCGGGCACAGGGATATATAGATTGCACCGGCGCGGATAGAGGATAGAGACTTGATTCGATGCGATGGAAAGGGAGGGAGGGGGACCGTGTGCGCAGCGGAAAGATTTTACCAGTGCTTATTTTGACGCGGGGGAGGGGGGGAGGGGGCGTGGTGCTGCTTCCGCGGTGCTCACTGGGAAACTACGGGGCCGCCGACGAGGGGGCGACGCGACAGAAGGAGGAGGTTTGAGTTTGACATCGCGCGCGGCCCTCAGCCCCCCGCCTCGGCCCGGGGCGATAGAAGATAGAACGACGGGGAGGCGAAGGATAGACAGACAGTGTGGCGACACCGGCCCGGCGCGCACATTGGCCGAGACTACATCGCCTGCCTCGCCTCGCCTCGCCTCGCCCGTAGGCGAGTGACTGAGTTAGTTACTGAATGACAAGTAGCGCGCGGCCCGCGGCGCTACACCGTGAGCCAGACTCGTGTGTGTGGTGTGTGTGTGTGTGTGTGTGTGTGTGTGTGTGTGTCCGGTCGCTTCCGCATTCGAATGAGGCGATTAGGGTGCGTCCCAAAAAGCCGCCACATAGCCCCCCCCCTCCTCCCCCGCGTGGCCCGGGCCGCCGCGAGTCCGCGTTACACCGTAACACCTTGTCGCCGTCTTGCAGTGCCTACTCCAAGTCTCCGCCGGGCCGGGCGATTGAGAAGGTCGATCCGTCGCTCCGTCCCTCTCGCGCCCCTTGCGGCGATCCGCGAGCCCCGTGAGTGCGAGAGGGACGGCGACGACTCTCCTTGAATGGCTCGGCAGTCGATCGTTCGGCCGGCCTTCCGGTTTCGCTTTCGTTCTTTGTGAGGAGGCCGTCGAGCAAGGCGGCAGCCCGGGCCGCCAGCCTCACTCGGAGTTCGTAGCCGGCGGCGGTGGCGTCGCCGTCACTGTCACTCTCAATCGCGGCCCCGCCTCCCCGCTCGCTCCCCCATGAGGCGGGCGCTGCCGAAATCCCGCGGCTCGGCGGCCTCGGCCTGCCTCGGCTACGGTGGCGTGGCGCTACTGCCGCTGTTTGCCAGATAGTCTTAGCAGGGCTTTAGCGCGCCCAGGGCCCGCCACTGACCACCCCCCCCCAGCCCCCCAACGGCCCGCCCCTTCCGGGCCAAAAACCGGTTTGGGGGGCCGCCCCTTTGTCCCCCTTTCCCCGGGCCAATACGGGGTTTGCCCCCCGCGGGGAAGGTGAAAAGGGGGAAAGGAGAGAAAAGACCCCCGGGAAAATGGGGTTTTCCCCCCCTTGGGGGAAAGGGGGAAAAACGCCGGGGGGGAAAGGGGTAAGGTGAATTCCGTCATGCGCCGCGGTCGAGTGGGGGCTTTGGTGGGGCGGCCCGCTTTCGCTCTCGCCTTTCGGGCCTCTCGGGCGGCAGATTTAGATTTGCCCCGGGGACACTGTGGGCCGACTGCTCCGGGGGTCGAACGCACATTAAGTTCATCCATTTTCATAGTGATTGTGATTTTCTAAGCCCACCGCTGGTACCACGCTAAGCACCCCCGTTTCCCCCTCCCCTTTCTCTCCGCGTTATTCAAACCACCGGGCTGAATTTTTCATACCCGTTTCGTGTGGACGCCTTAAACATCATAGTTGTGCCACGTCTCCGTGCTGCCGTATTCTCGGCAGTCCGGCGGGTTTACGGCTCGGCCGCACGGAAAATTTCGGTCCGTGCAGCGCTCACGGTGGTGGGAGAGGTGCCACGTGGTCACGGCGTGGTCACGGCGTGGTAACGCGAGGCACGTGCGTGGAGCACGGACAGGGAGGCTGGCCAGCTGGAAGGGCTCTCAAATATTGACGTGCGGATCACTGGGCCAGCGTAGCGGGCAGGCACGCGTCGGCCGACACACACACACACACACACACACACACACACACGCACACGTGTAGCCTGGGACGTGTTTGTCGGTCGGACTCGTTGATGGCCGCACGTAGGGGCTGCTGCAGGGCGGCAACGCGTGTCGGGGTGGAAAAGAAAAATACAGTGGGGCTGCTCGTGTGACGGCCGACTGGCTGACTGACGGAGCGAACATGAACATGAGGCCAGTGCGGTGCCAGACTCTATGCCTGACGAGACACGCAACGCTCTCCGACACACTGTGTAGAGACTGCGCAGTTTTGCTCGGGTCGGCGGCAAGTCGCACGCTTTTGTATTTTGTTTTCAAATGGCGAGGTCAACAAGGTATGGTTTGCCGTCAGCGTCAGCTAGCGTCAGCCCGCACGCCGCCGAGCTCCGCCCCCCCCCCCCCCCCCCCGCCCCCC